>NC_138514.1:8874240-9556841 GCF_964252035.2 Podarcis erhardii
AATCATGAGAGGACCTGCTCTCTGTTCAAAAATCAGTTATTTCTCCTATTTAACAAAGGCCGTTTTTGGTACATCTTTCTTTTCTTGTCAGCCTCAGCTGAAAGGCATTGATCAAACTGTTCAGCTGCTTGGACCATAACTAAAGAACACAGACTATTTTGTCACAGACAGGAATGTAATCTCCCGCCTGGGCAAAGTAGTTCTGTTCCCTTTGTGTCTCACTTTGGCAAGGAGGCTGAGGAGAACATGTGCAGATGTACAGACAAAAGAGATGACTTCAGTCTAGTTATACCAGCGTGAATCAATAGTTCTTTTGCTGAACTTTAAGCAGAGGTCCTTGTTATGGGCCACTTTAATTTAATATTATTTTTAATCTTTGCTTCCCAAGTATAAGGATGGAGTGTCCATCAGTAAGTCCTATTAGGACAATCTTCTCTTTGAATGTTGCTACACAAAGTTTCTGTGCAGTTTTTATTATCACTGAAGTACCAGGTGGATGACCTCTTGAGCAAACAGTAGTAACTAGTTATAGAAAATTCCCATCAACTCAAATGAGGACAGGCTCAGCATGTATAAGCTATTTTGGTGAGTGTTTAGTAGGGATGTATGAAGGTATCATTTTCCGCATTGCTCTGCATTAATCATGTGCAACACTGTTTCCATTCCACTGCAATTCATATGCTGCCCAAAGCTATTTTATTCATCTCAGTGTCCGCTGTGATGAAATTATGTGCTTTGCACAATTTAATTGATTAATTAATTATGCAAATCACATATATTAAATTATTTGGCCCCGTTCATTTCAAGGCAAAAGAAACACAACGCAAATGATTGGGGGAGCAATCATTTGAAAACTGAAAGCCACAGCTACAGTGAATACGAGTCATGGTTGCTAGACTGATTTATTTCCAGACATGGGATGAATAAGCAAGCACTGACAAGTTATGCTCTTCTCAGAATCCTGCAACATCCCTGTTAATAGTAGGGGAAACTCATCTGCATTCCATTATTATTACCATCATCAAGGGACGTGGGTGGCGCTGTGGCTTAAACCACAGAACCTAGGACTTGCCAATCAGAAGGTTGGCAGTTCGAATCCCCGCGACGGGGTGAGCTCCCATTGCTCGGTCCCTGCTCCTGCCAACCTAGCAGTTTGAAAGCATGTTAAGTGCAAGTAGATAAATAGGTACCGCTGCAGCGGGAAGGTAAACGGCATTTCCGTGCGCTGCTCTGGTTCGCCAGAAGTGGCTCAGTCATGCTGGCCACATGACCCGGAAGCTGTACGCCAGCTCCCTCGGCCAATAAAGTGAGATGAGCGCCACAACCCCAGAGTCAGTCACGACTGGACCTAATGGTCAGGGGTCCCTTTACCTTTTATTACCATCATCATCATCATCATCATCACCAAATACAATAATAATCATAGTAATCATAGAAAGCTTTAAAAAGAATATGGTATATTCTATAGTGGAATGCAAGGTTCATATTTGTACCCAAAACACCAAATATCCATGAATATTTCCAAATAAACCCATATTTAGTGGGAATGTGCCAGCTATGAGATTGTTTGGTCATATAAATCACAAACGGCGCCCAAGCAGAAGCAAAGTCAGAGGATTCCATATCACCCTTGGCAGCATGTATTTTGATTCAGTTTTGGGGAAATGGCAATGAACATGACTTCTTTAAACCGTATAGCCATAGGATAATGAGATGCATCCTTCCACCTTTGATACATCACTAGATGAGTGGTAACCAACAGATATAAAGTTAATTATCAAGAAGAAAGGTCAGCATCAAAAATTGATAAGAGACATAGCTTAGTGTCCAAGATGACCTGTTTGCCAACAATAATACCAGCCTCCATTGCAACCTGCTTCCAGAACTTGTGTACATAGTTAACTGCTCACCACATTTGGCAATATATTACTCATACTTCTTTCTCTCTAGTCCACATCACAGCAACTCTAACTCTAATCTCTCTTCTGAAATCTCTGGCTTTATCTGTTGAGGGAGAGAGGGGGCACATCCATGTGTAGTTTCAGACAGAGTCACTTGATCATATGCTCTCCTTAATCACACATCACCCCAGGGTATCACCTCAACACAGGAAGCTTAGCCTAGCTTAATTAGCTTTTAACACTTGCTGATTCCAGGCAATTAAAAGTATCCAGCACACATCTTAATGCCCACAGATCTGGCTTAATACATTGATTATTCCTAATAAGCATTGATTATTAAGCGTGGATTAGGATTATTCCTAATCCACGAGCCCAATCCACAGAGTATAGAGGTCTATTATTATCACAAACTCATATCACTACATTTGAGGACTGGAGGTAATTTAAATGAAACTGTTTGTTCAGATTCCTAAGAATTCCTAGGAATCTGAACCCCCAATTATCACAAGGAGGTAGAACAAGTCTTGATGCCAGTGGACCATCTAATAGCTAGTTGGGTCTGGAAGTTTACATTTGAAAATAAGAACTCTGATTTGTCATAGTTTATGCAGAGACCAGACACTGCCCCAAAATAATTTATAGTTTTAATTACCTCTGAAAAAGCAGCTTTTAGGTCTTGAAGCATGATTGCAATACCATCAGTAAATAAATATATTATTTTTATCCTATCTTGTAATGCTGTTGCATGCATATTGATGAACATGGTCATCCTACTGTCCTCTTGGGATTGTAGTTCTTAGTGCCAGTCATGGCAGAGAGCTGTCTTGATGTTCAGCTACTCTAAACATACCTGGGCTCTAGATAAGTTTTAAGATCTGGACATGGGCTTTTGCAATAAGCAAGAGAATTGACTCAGGGCGTTTCTAGACTGTTGCTGATTTGGAGAATGTGCATTTTTTGGTACACATTACTTGGCTGAAGAACAGCATTGCACAGCTGGGTGAAGTGGGCATTTCAAGTGTTCAAGTGTTCAAGTATTGCTTTGGAAAGTGTGAATTAGCTAGCTTTGCCTTTAAACATGAACTGAATTGAATTCCCCATCTCTACCCATAATTTAAAAATTCTGAGCTCAGGAATTTGTTCTGAAATCCAGAACTGAACTGAGATTACAGTCCTTCCTTCAAAAAAGAAAAGAAAAATTCATCTGGTTCACACGCTCACAGCTTCCCCCCACCCCCCATTTATTGTTAACAATTGGGAGACAGAAATTCATGTCAAAGTACCTAAAATCAACCTGAAATCTGCCAGTAGATCCCCATCTACTTTCTGTCCACTGCTGCTTTATGGCATATCAGGGTTCTGGGTGCCAATTTATATTTCATGAAATTTAGGAATGAGGTGAAATGTCCCTCATTCCATTCCTTTATTGGGGTTCCCTCTGCCCTTTAAAACACATCGTAAAGCATTGCAGGACAGCTTTCAAAATAGATCAATAAAACTAAGCAGAACAGAGACCATTGTTGAGCCAGGTATATGCCTGAATGTCTTGAGCTACCTATGGATTGCCTAAGCTGTATTATCTAAGAACATCTGAGAGAGATGCTCCATAGAACCAGCCTCAGTAAACTACCACTTGCATTTTGTACTAACCAAAGTTTCGGAGAGGTCTTCAAAGACAGTCTCATAACAATGCATTACAGTAGTCTAATCTGTTGTTGTTGTTGTTTAGTCGTTTAGTCGTGTCCGACTCTTCATGACCCCATGGACCAGAGCACGCCAGGCACTTCTGTCTTCCACTGCCTCCTGCAGTTTGGTCAAACTCATGCTGGTAGCTTCGAGAACACTGTCCAACCATCTCGTCCTCTGTCGTCCCCTTCTCCTTGTGCCCTCCATCTTTCCCAACATCAGGGTCTTTTCCAGGGAGTCTTCTCTTCTCATGAGGTGGCCAAAGTATTGGAGCCTCAGCTTCAGGATCTGTCCTTCCAGCGAGCATAGTCTAATCTAGTGATTGTCAAATCACAGAGCATGCTCTCTGTGACTGGGCTGGATCAGTCTGGAAGCTCATGTAATAAGGGAGGAAACAATCTCATCACACTCTTCCTACCTGGAGGAATTTAGTTTCTTCTTCTGAGTACTCACCATTTATTTTATTTTATTTTAAGTGATGTTCTCCCATTTCCGTGCTGCTCCGGTCTGAGTGTCGCACCACATTAAGTAGCCAATCCAATTCCATTATCAGTCTAAGTAATTCTTATCATTAAACGTGTAATTTATTTCCTCTGCATTTTCCAAAATGTGAAATATTACTGCTCATTGTGTGCCCAGAGAGAAGGGGAATGCTCCATTAAGTTCAACACGGCTCCTCCATAAGACACAGTAATTATATGCATTTTTTACTGCTAACTTCCTACTTGTAGATGCTAACAAAAGAAATAAGCTTTTAATCCAAACATAATTAATATGAATTACCTTCAAACTATACCCTGGCTTTGCACCATTAAACTTAATTTTTGTTTTGCCTGATAATTGTGTTATCATTACCATTTATAAGAGGACTCTGGGACCTTTACTCTCTTCTTCGCCAGGACCAAAACAACCAGCAAGGGAAACCTAGGCTGCCTTGTGTTTGTGGTGGTGAAGCCTTGGATGCTGATTGGCTGAGCCAATGCAATGGCTTCAGTACAAAATGGAGCAGTTTGATGTCCAGCTTCTGTGTGGGAAGAGAAGGTTGTCTGTTTGGCTAGGATTAAGAATTCACACAAGGGATGGCTGAGAACTGAGATGGGAGTAAGACAGGGTTTCCATAACTCCTGAGCTCTTTGATGAGCTTATAAAGTTGTCAGTGACCCCAACTCTCAAGGAGTGTGTGTGTTTGTAGGTGTGGTGGTGAAGTACAGCTTTGAAGGCTGGTTCCAACATCACCTGTATACATTTTTTTAAACGATAAAGCAGCATGGTCTGAGAATACTGTTGTATTGTGAAATCATGTTATTAAATAATATAGTTCCTCATTGACAAGGGAGGTAAACTATGTACATGCACATGCCTTATATTTCTTAGGTTTATGGTTCCTTAATTGTATTCGGGGGGCACTGTACAAGCATGCCCCCACTTGTGTGTGATCAATTCACCCATGACCACATATCCACGTGGTGTCGGGAAATAAATAAATAAGTTCTAACCTGAAATGGTGGGAGAGAGCTGGAAAGTCCTCATGGCTTGTGGGGAGACCCTCTCCAGATTCTGAAGTGGACGTCAGTGAGCCCAAAGTCCAGGGAGAAAAAGAGATGTCATGGGCTCCAGAATGGTGTGAGGTCTGGAGGGTTGCAAGACGAAAAGGGGCCTTTTTTGCAGTGGCTCCCTGTTTCTGGAATGCTCTCCCCAGGGAGGTTCCATGGGTGCTTTCACTAAAAAAAATCTTTAGGCGCCAGGCAATGACATTCCTCTTCAGCCAGGCCTTTAGCTGATTAACATCCTATACACTTTAAAACATGTTGTGGGAAAGGGTGGGGGAGAGGGTTATTGTTTTGTTCTTGTTCTTGTTTTTATTATACAGTCTGTGTTCTTTATCTTGTATTTTTATGTCGTGAAATGCCCTGATATCTATGAATGAAGGGCGACATACGAATCTAATAAAGAAATAAAGAAATGCATCTGAAGGAATCACTTGCAGAAATGTGTACAAAAGTTGAAACTGCATACAAAACTGAGTTTATTAAGACAAATTCACACAAAATGCTGAAGGAATTTCATTTCATGAGGATCTTTTTTAAAAAGGATATATATATATATATATATATATATATATATGACAAATTGCTGCAGGAATGCGGATAACTGAATTTAAGATTAGAAAAGAAAAAGAACTGGAGAGAACCAAAAGTGATAGATGCTTCCAGGCCTAATCCTGGCACTCACACGTTTGCTAAAGAGGGAGTGATATACCAAGTGAGGGTATGCTACAAAGCTAGATTTGGAAAGCTGAAAGATTAACTTGTGGTTCTACAAAACATAGCTAGACTAGAGTGAAGAGGAGTACCAAATACAGGAATACAGGAAGACCACATCTTTACCATCAGTCAAGCCCTGGGGCAGCTCCTTCTGCCCCTTCCTTCTGAAGAGCAGAGCCAGATACTGGGATCGCATCACCAACTGCCAGGGCCAAAAGAGACAAGCAGCTCCACATGTTTCAACATGTCCAGATTCACGGAATACCTTTTTCTTGATGGTTTCAACTGTTTTCAAGCAAGCTTGACTGAAGAGGTGGGGGAGGAGCAAACCCTGTTTTCCAGCAATGAGTCTAGATCTAGATCTAGTCTGTGACAAGGACTGGGATGGGAGGTTGGAAGATTGAGCAATTAAAGTTGACTCAGAACTTTTGCACCACAGATCCACTGCCCACTCCCCACTGACTTTTCGCTGTAAAGAAAATTCATTGGAAAGGATGGGATAACACCGTGTTGATGCCACACTGTCAAACCTCCCTGTAAACAAACCAGAATGAATAAACAGGTCATCTGGAAGTGACCCTTGTATAAAGCACGATGGAGAAGAGAAGACCCTGATCTCTTATGTGACATGGGAACTCTTGCCGAAGGTCAGTCCCCTTCTTTGAATAGAAATATTACGGACCACCAAAGATAATGGAAGGGAGGGGGTTGCCTCCCCACTGTCACCAACAGTGCACAATTGCTTCCCAACTGAACAGGGCAGAGCTAATTGGCACGTAATGCCCGTGACTGAATGATGAATATTCTGGAGCAGACCCCAGAAGAAGGAAAAAAGACAATTCAATTAGCTGGCCCATTTGGAGGAACAGCTGAGCCAGACAAAAAGCCTTTCCGCATTCTCCTCCAATGAGCCTGGGGTGTGAGGCAGCCTTGGCTTGGTGCTGGGTCTCTAGTGGGCAGGTGTTGAGAGACCCATCTAATAAAACAGCCATGAGTCATTCAACCGAACGTGCCATAACATGTGTGGATCTGCTTGGAAGATGAGGTTCATGAGGTAGAGGGGACACAACTATTTCTACTAGTGTGGCTTCATGATGGTACATGTAAACTGAGGGGAATAGCAAACTGGGTGGGCAGCTGCTATCCTGGCATGCATGGGGCGTAATTGGAAAGCCTCCTGAGCTACTAAATCATTTCTCACAATTTTCTGGACCCAGCCAGGCCCCACATGCTCCATGTGCAAACCAATACCAGACTGTTTGTGTCATATTCCTGATTCCTGTGATTCCCTGTGCTCCATAGAGGACAATGGCAGTAGAAAGCAAAAAGGTAGTTGAGTAAGGGGATGGCTGAATCAGTTAATTTCAGTTTCTCATTCTTCTTAAGTTCAGTTCTTCATATTTCTGCATCCATTTGCAATGTTTCTTTTTTTAAAAAAAAGAAGAAATCTTCATGAGCATTCATCAGCATTTCCCCATGTTCCTCCAAGCATACACAATCTGCATTCAGCTTTGCCTAATATACAGCATTTTGTGTTGTGAACCCCCCCAAGATCTATGGATGAAGGACAGTGTACAACTTTAATAAATAAGAAATGATAATAAAATGTAGTGCACATTTTTTTTTTTTTTGCAAGGAACTTTGCAAGGAATTTTGTCTGTCATGGTCAGGAAGGCAACCTCACTGATGCATCAAGGTGCTGGTGGCCTGGCCAGAAGGTGAGGGATATTGTGGGAAGAGCGAGGATGCAGCGCCACTCAGCCTGACTGGTGGACAAGGCGGGGCGAGAGCCACTGGGTGTGGGTCCCAGCCAGGCATGAAGGATAGAGTGAAGATGAGCAGATGAGAAACACGGACTGGAATGGAGCATAGAAAGCAAGCATGAATATGTGAGGACAGTGGTACCTCGGGTTACAGACACTTCAGGTTACAGACGCTTCAGGTTACAGACTCCGCTAACCCAGAAATAGTATCTTGGGTTAAGAACTTTGCTTCAGGATGAGAACAGAAATCGTGCTCCAGCGGTGTGGCGGCAGCAGGAGGCCCCTTTAGCTAAAGTGGTACCTCAGGTTAAGAACAGTTTCAGGTTAAGAACGGACCTCCAGAACGAATTAAGTTCTTAACCCAAGGTACCACTGTACAAGAAACATGGGACATTGATTGAAACAGAAAAAAGAGGAAAGAGCATCGCCTGAGGTGAATGAGGAAAGTTTACAGCTGAGTTTACAGCCCTTTTCTTCTCACAGAGCTACAGTTTCTAGAATGGCTCAACAATCAATACCTCTTCCCAGGGAATTCTGGGAATTGTAGCTCCTTGAAGGGAATAAGGGTCTCCTAACAACTCTCAGCACCCTTAACTAGTTTCCAGGATCATTTGGGGGAAGCCATGACTGTTAAAGACTGGTAGGATTCTACTTTAAATGCACAGTGCAGATGTTGTGTGTCTGTGAAAGAGACTCTGTGTCCATAACTGTCGATAGCCGTATAAATGGCCGCACCCACCGGAAGCTCTGGTCGTGCTTATTGGCATATGTCCCATCACCCCACGCCACCCGACCCCATGGGCAACATCGCTCATCCCTGTCCTAGATAGGGCATCATATTGTAGAATCAGATGTGGGGCAACAATGACCACAAAAATATGGCAAAATCTAGGAAAAGAAATACGGAGAGATCTGCCACCCCCATTATTGTGACTAATGAAAATGAATGTGATCTTAATGAATGAGTAATGAAACAAATGTGATTTTAATGAATGGATAATGAAACGAATGATTTAAAAAAAGAGAGAGAGAAGCAAACGGAGAAACAAATAATCTATTTACCTATCTGTCTGTATCTTGCACCACCCATATTGGTGGACGTGCCTTGTAGAAGTTGGAGATTTCTTTATTCTAATAAGCCATGAAAGCCCGGTGACGAGACCACAAGAAAGAGGCAAAATGACGTCTCATAATTATTTATTGAAATTACTGCTGCTGTCAAGCAAGTCTGAATTATTGCCCGACTCCATTAGCTGACTTGCTATATGTGTGTGAGACAGAGGGAATGAGAAAATGATGAATGAGAGAGAGAGACAGAGAGAAAATTAGAAAGGGAGAAGACAGAATGAAAGAAGAGTAGGGGGGAGATACCCTGATCCAATTTATTTCTGCCAGTGGAACTCTCCTGTCAGAACACGCAGGTGATGGTTTGTTCTGGCAAATCGCTGTCATAATGGTCCAGCATTTCAGCTGCCGGCAAATCTAGCTTTGCTGTACTCATTCTTTTCCCAGGTAGATGCTTTTCAGAGTTGCAGGAAACATGGAGCAGCTTTTACAGGGTTACTTTCCTTGGAAGGAGAAACTGCAAGAGCTATAAGGTACTTTAGCAATAAACTGTTTATTGATGAGTGTGCAGGATGAGCAGGCATTCAGCCTTAATTTTAAAGATCCGGCATCCTCACATAAAATAAAGAACCCTCTCCCTATGTCAGGAATGCAGGAGGAGAAAGAAATACAGACCGGGGGATGAATGGTGGGAACCTGGGTTGAAGGTGGGGGATCTCCCCTTTCTGTCCAACTTCAGCCACTTTTGAAGGCAAATCAGGGATGCTGGCTCTTTCCCCTCTGACCTGAAGGCTGAGGTGGGGCGGGTTGGTCAACTGAGGGGAGGAGGCTGAACAGGATGTGGCAGCAACTGAACAGAAGCTTGCAGTCTTGTCACCTAGAACCAAGCTCCACTTCTGAAGATGAGAGCCCTAATGGAGCACATATTTGCAGTCTCAACATTTGGTCACTGCCATGCATCTATTTGTCTTGATCACCTCTGTGTTCCATATTCTGCCTGAGGTTCTGTGGTTTTTATTTCTCTCTGCATGCAACTTTGAAAAGTGATGGACAAATAACTGTGGGATGTAAACACAGGAGCAGTCAATGACAACATTCCTAGAGTGTACATGTTAGAACATGGGGAGGGATGTCTGTCTAGCAAGCAGGTAAACTTCCTGGGGACGGACTTCCTCCGCATGTGACCAGAGGTGGGTGTGGCCTCACCTGTGCAGGTAAATGATAAAAGCACAGGGCAGGCAGCCATATCTCTCTCTCTCTGCCATTTTCCTTCGATGAGGAAACATCTAAGGATGCTCTCTTGGCTCCCAGCGAAGAGATGAGATAAGGACTATCTTGCTATTAGATTCTGAGTGTATGTAACCTTTTTAAGCTGTCTACCTTCTGGGATCATATTGTGAACAGAACGTGAGTAAACTCTTTTATACTTTTATAAAGACTGTGCCGTGTCTTGTATTTTAAGAGGGAACAAAAGGGGAAATTACCAGAGTAATTATTATAGAGGTTCTAGCGAACCTGTGCAAGCGCTACCGTTGCAAACTTAAAGGGGAATGTCTATAAACTCTGCTGATATTTGGGGAACTTGTTAGCACAAGTTGGTTAAGGATATAATTAGTCAATATATCCTCTCTTGCACCCCAGAACATTCCCACAATAACTGGGGTAAAGACAACAAACAAGTAAGTGTAACTCATGCTACAGTCCAATCACAAGCAAGACCCAGTAATGTGGAAGAACGTGGTAGAGGGAAAAATCGCCATGTAAAAAATTAAAATGGAAAACTTTGTTTTATTGGCCTCACTCTATGATAGGTTAGTCAAGTGTCCTACTTTACAAGGACAGTCCTCTGTCTGAAAGGCTTCTCATCTAAGTCTGGTTTAAAGTTGAAGAACCATCCAGAGGCCTCGGCACCTGGAGAGAAGGCACCAGAGAAGGTATGGAGAACCTTTGATGATTGGATATTACTGAACTACAATTCCCATCATCTCCGGTCATGCTTGCTGAGGCTTGGTTCCACTGAAAATATAGAACCGCATGGGGCTCAGCTCAACATATAAGCAAAAAAATGTTTTTTGTAAGTGTATAATTTTGCATAGCATTAGTAAGGCTTTAAAAAAAGAAAAAGAAAACACAAGCAGCTCAGACATAAGAGGGTGCTCAACACAAGAGGTTGATCAAAGCTCAGTTGGGTCAGACCTGATTCCTTCTCCTTCCCTCATCTGGCAAGAGTCTTGTCCCCCAGTGCCATGGTGAGATGTGTTTCTGTTGCAGCTGCAGTGATTCAATATAATTTTTCAGCTCTTCATAGAAGTCCGCTAATCTTCCCCAGTGGGCAGTGTTGCGGCCGGGCATCCGCAGTGATCTGGCTAGGGGCAGATGGGTGACGCCCGCCTCACGCCGACCCCAGCTGTGTCATGTCCCCGCCAGCCAATCAGTGCCAGCGGGGGCATGGCCGTGGGTGATTTAAACCACAGTGCAGCCAAGGGGCTGCCCTCTTTCACCACATGCATGTTTTATGCAAATCCCTGTCCTCCTTGGGCAGCGCATAACCCAACTACATGAGCAGTCTCAAAGTCACGCAAATATTTAATCATTTATAAATTTGTTGTTGTTTAGTCATTTAGTCATGTCCAACTCTTCGTGACCCCATGAACCAGAGCACACCAGGCACTCCTGTCTTCCACTGCCTCCCACAGTTTGGTCAAACTCATGCTGGTAGCTTCGAGAACACTGTCCAACCATCTCGTCCTCTGTCATCCCCTTCTCCTTGTGCCCTCCATCCTTCCCAACATCAGGGTCTTTTCCAGGGAGTCTTCTCTTCTCATGAGGTGGCCACAGAGGCGTAGCGTGGGTTGTCAGCACCCGGGGCAAGGCAAGTAATTTGCGCCCCCTAACCCGGGGCAAGGCAAGTAATTTGCGCCCCCTAACCCGGGGCAAGGCAAGTAATTTGCCCCCCTAACCCCTAACCTGCCGCCGCTGCCAGCTTCTTCTTGCTGCTGCCTGGACTGGTCGGGTGTGGTTCTCTCCCGCGCTCAGCGCTGCGCTGGGCGGCCGCTGCACTGTCCCTCCCCCAGATAGTCCCTCCCTCGCTCTCTCTCTGCTCTGCACCGCAACGCACGCCTGGCACCCTCCCCCTCCACAGTGGGCGGCGACCCGGCAGCTCGGATCGGATTCGCACAGCCAGCACTACAGTGAGAGAGAGTGAGTGAGCCAGGTAGGGGCAGAGAGCTGCGAGTGCGAGCGCGCGCCCCCCAAATGTTGCGCCCGGTGCGGCTGGCCCCCCCTGCACCCCCCACGCTACGCCACTGGGTGGCCAAAGTATTGGAGCTTCAGCCTCAGCTTCAGGATCCCCCTTCATGGATCACTGCCTTGCCGTGGCAAAGGGGCTTGAATAATTCAGAGAAGCTATGAACTATGCCGAACAGGGCACCCAAGATGAACAGGTCATAGTGGAGAGTTTTGACCAAACGTGATCAACCTGGAGGAGGAACTGGCACGCCACTCCAGTATCCCTGCCAAGAAAACTCCATGGACAAAGACAACAGGCATTTATAAATATTGTGGACTAAATAGGGGAAGTTGTTCAGAAGTGGGAAGTTTCTAGCACCAGGGAGTCATGGGGAGTTTCCTGCACCACAAGACTCCAGCACCTTGCCTCCTACACCAACAGTCAAAATTCTACCTCAAGCCTTGCAGGCTGGAAAGTGTTTCTTGACGCAATCTAAGTTGCAGTGCAAGCTGGGTCAACACAGTCACTTTACTTTTGACCTTTTAGTCAGCCACTTGACCTCAGCCACTCACACTAAGCTTTCGAAAATCACATAATCACTGTATGGTCTTCTGTCTGAGCAACTTGCCTCACTGCAGAGGACCAGCCTGGCTGAGGGCCTTTTGCCCTTCCTACACTGCTGCCTTTAGAGGTTGCCTCACACCAGACAACAGTGCTTGTTTCTGGCCCTTCTGAATGTCAGAATGCCAAACGGCATGACCTCATCCATGCTAGATGGGGATATCAGCAAGCTTAGAGAACCCCCCCCCCCCAAAATTTGGCAGTGGAACCCAATTGGGAGAAAATCGCCCTGTAGCAACGAGGATCATGCTCGGTGTGCATGAAATATTGACTAGCCATGTGATGGAAGATGGGAATACTTTTGTTGTCGGTCAAATATAGGCTGCATTCAGATGCTTGTTTTATTGTGTTTCTTTCACTCTGCAGTACCTGTTGTGTTTGATCAATATACTTTTTGATCAATATACCGCCATGTCACACTAAACCTCTGCTGCCATGCTATACTCATTTGTAAACCCTGAGGGAAAATCTGTACCCACTCCCTTGTGGAGCATCTTCAGGAGAAAAAAAGGCTAAGGACTAAAGGTAAAGGTAAAGGAACCCCTGATCATTAGGTCCAGTCGTGACCGACTCTGGGGTTGCGGCGCTCATCTCGCTTTATTGGCCGAGGGAGCTTGCGTACAGCTTTCAGGTCATGTGGCCAGCATGACTAAGCTGCTTCTGGCGAACCAGAGCAGCACACGGAAACACCGTTTACCTTCCCCCCGGAGCGGTACCTAATTATTTACTTGCACTTTGAGGTGCTTTCGAACTGCTAGGTTGGCAGGAGCTGGGACCGAGCAATGGGAGCTCACCCCATCGCGGGGATTCGAACCGCCAACCTTCTGATCGGCAAGCCCTAGGCTCTGTGGTTTAACCCACAGCACCACACAAATGTGGAGTGGAGTCCCAAAGATGGTTGAATTGTGCCTTGTACTTCCGGCGACTCCCGCAGCCAAGCTGGTGCCCAACATATTGCTCTGCTTTCCTTTGGACCACATCAGTGAGGCTGAAAGTGGGGTTTTGTCATCTGGGGAGCCCAGGACCTCCATACATACTGCCCAGACTTGTGCCCTGGAGAGGTCACTACAAGGTTTGATTTCATCCCTGAAGGCGCACTCCATTGTCTTTCAAGATAGACAGATGCCAACAACAACAAGCTAAATTTTAAATGGCTGGAAAGAACTGTACGCTGAGATACCACCCCGGTTTTCATCACATGAGTATCAGTGGCATGATCATGAAAGCCACAGGAAAATTAAAACTCAGACAGTGTAGTTTTTCTAGAAACAATTGTTCTGGAAACAGTTAACATGGAAATGTGTACTAAACCACCATGAGGTTCCACCAGATTTCCAGGAGTAGCTTTGGTATCATGTGAAAGACAGCAGAAATGTGAAAATTAACAGGTAAGGAAATGTCAGGAAGACAGAATAAATTGCTATCTGCAGGCAGCCATAGTGATAGAAAACTCACAAGCTGAGTTGTGACTGATATGTAGTGAAGACAATATGATCAAATTCAGAAATTCTAATTCATGCTGTTCATGAGTAGCGAAATTGGAGAGGAGGGTTTTCCACCAAATATTATTGGGAGGAGGTGAAATTATTACATGTGTCCAATTCTTGCCATACTCAGGGTAGACCCACTGAAATTAATAGACATAGCTAACTTGTATCTTTTAATTTCACTGGGTCTTTTCTGAGTCGAGCTTAGGTGGAACAACCCGTTATTATATTTGTTGATCACTTTTCGCAAAATTAATCAAAGCAGATGACAAAAAGAATTAAAATGCAGAAACACTTTTAAAACCCACAACACAGAGTAAAACAAAAGAATAAAAAAGTGCCTGTCCACCAATAAAAATAAAAAGGACGAACCCTTGGCGGAAGATGAACTGCAGTGGAGTGGAAACAGTGCTACAAGCAACTTGTAGGGCATGGAAATGGAAATCCAAGCCTTATTACATCCCTACCTTTGTATCATAGCTACAGCCAGTGCTTCTGACTGGCAAACCATCTCACCACAACTGCCCCTTCACACATACATATCCAGGAAACTTGAAGGTTTCCCTGATGTTCCATGAGGGCCAATCGGCTTCTTGCCCACTCCCAGTTCTCTGAAAGGCTCCTCAAATCTTACTCTAGAGAAAGTGAGGGGGCTTAAAAAAACCTGTGGCCCCCTGACTCCCCCCACATGTGCTTCCTTTCCCCAACCTGCTTACTGATAATAATGAGCCCAGACACTTTTATTATCATTATTAATTAGCACTTTCAAGCAATGGAATTAAATCAATATGGTGGACTGAAACTAATTTTAACAAGCCATTGAGATCAATCATCGGGACTTTTATCTACATAAATGCCACTAAACTCAGCTCGTTAGTGTAACATTAGCTGGGGAAAGGGGTGGGGGAGAGAAAAGGAAGACTGGCGGGGTTTTAATTAGGGAGACATAAACCGTGCCATGATTTTTCTTCTTTGATTTGCTTTTAATCTCATCTGCAAGTTCTGCCAGTGCCCGACTTGATTATTACTCCCTTCAAAGGCAGCAGGGGGAGAGCAGGAGAGAGAGACACGCAGAGAGAGAGAGGACAGAAGCAAGGAGACACTCAGAACTGCTTGGCAAACTTAACTGGCTGTCTAGCACTTCCCCCCATTTATATCACTAATGGCTTCCAACTGCCAAGTGACCTTCGCCTCAAGGTAGAGTAGAGTCAGGGGAACATTGGACAAGAGGAGTAAGGTCTGCTCTGGCTCCCCTGGGAGAGCACACATATACAACAATGTATAATTTTGAAATTCAGTTCTGAATCCAGTCCTATGGTGCTGATGTGGTGGGGAATGCTGGGGTCTGAAACAGTCTTTCCTCCAAGGACTGCCACTCATAGGAGGGTGTTTCTGTAGCCCAGCGATGGGGCACCTGTGGCTCTCCAGTTGTTGTTGGACTACAAATTCCCTGACTGTTGGCCATGCATGCTGGGGCTTATGGGAGCTGTAGTCCAGCAACATCTGGAGGGTGGCAGGTTCCCCGTCCCTGCTGTAGTCAGTCACCACCATTATGTCAAACAACAGTCATAATTGCCCACCTCATGGATGAAGCTACCAACACAAACACATTTGTCCGTTCTGCTGAAACTGGGCAGAAATGACCCATTCTAGTTATACCTATACAAAGGTCTGTATAGTTAAAGCTATGGCTTTCCTAGTAGTGATGTATGGAAGTGAGAGCTGAGCCATAAAGAAGGCTGATCACCAAAGAATTGATGCTGTTGAATTATGGTGCTGGAGGAGGCTCTTGAGAGTCCCGTGAACTGCAAGAAGATCAAACCTCTCCATTCTGAAGGAAATCAGCCCGAGTGCTCACTGGAAGGAAAGATCCTGAAGCTGAAGCTCCAATACTTTGGCCACCTCATGAGAAGAGATGGCTCACTGGAAAAGACCCTGATGTTGGGAAAGATTGGGGGCACAAGGAGAAAGGAACCACAAAGGATGAGATGGTTGGACAGTGTTCTCGAAGCTACTAACATGACTTTGACCAAACTGCGGGAGGCAGTGGACGACAGGAGTGCCTGGCATATTCTGGTCCATGGGGTCACAAAGAGTCGGACATGACTAAACAACTAAACAACAACAGTTATACTATACTATAAACCTTAAGAACATGTGAAGACCCTGCTGGATCAGATCAAAAGCTCATCTAGTCTAGCATCCTGTTCTCACCATTTGGGAAGCTCACAAGCAGAACTAGAACACCACAGCACCCTTCCCAGTTGTTAATCTCTCTGACATCTAGTTTTCTGTGTGCAATGATTTTTTGAGTATGGGGTATGGAGGAAAGCATTCAGTAATGTGAGTCTCCGCCAGCAGTATGAAGTGACAAAGCTCCACCATTGGCCTAGCAAAAAAAGTGAGCAGCTTACTTGCAAAATATCAGCCTGAGTAATACTTCATTGGCTGCTTGAATGTTTAGGAGTAAAAGTATGAGTTTGTTGGTACACTGGTTTGATCCAGGGGTGGGAAATGTGAGTCCCACCAGATGTCCCATCATCCCAAACCACTGACCACTTTGGATGGAGCTGATGGAAGTTGGACTCCAACAACATCTTGAGGGCAGCATGTTACCCATCCCTGTCTGAATGAACGGTCAAGCTAGACTGCTACCAGAGGCAAACTTGCCTTTTGCATCCATTTGGTTCTCCTTTTCTCCCTTCCTTTCTTCACCAGCTTCAATAAATTGTATTTATTTATTTTTACTGTGGTACTTAACTGGTGAAGATGTGATGGATTAGTAGAACACCATGTGTGATGTGCCCTTGTGAATGCTTCAGTCTGTGTCAAGATGTTTCAATTCTGGTTTGAGGATTTGCAAATGGGTTCATCATGTTCCAGAAGTCAACTTAAAAGTAGCTGTGACATGGATCCAGATCAACAAAACTGTATTCTGCAGACTTTCACAACAAATCCAGAATATCATTAAAAATTGTATACTTCTACCCAGAAAGTAAGCCTCATTTAGTGTACATTTACTACCAGGTAGGTGTATAGATTTGCAGCCTGAGAAAATAACAATTTACATATATTTGATTCCCACCCACCCCCATCTTTAGCCATGGACTAGATATTCAAAAGGCCGTTCATCTACAGGAATTAACATTTTTTCCTGTTAGACATATTACAAATGATGACCACAGAATATCTGACTAGTACATACCAATGGCCATCTTTGTGGGGGTGGGGTCAGACTAGATTGAAGGTATGGTGCACCATATTCTTTACTGCCATTTATACAATTCACCTAGCAAATTTACAAATAATTACTATAATTTAAATAGAAATATGGCTTCCTAGAATGGGGAACAAGACTGTGACCAGGTGGTGTGTGCCTGCTCAGTCCCCTTCTGGGTGCTGTGAAAGGGCAAGCTCTAGGCTTCTGCTCTCCCTTCTGAAGGTACTTTATTTTTAAACCAGACTTGGAATGGCAACCATTTGGAGAGAGGTAGCCTTCAGACAAAAGGACTGTTCTCTGCAAAGTTGGACAGATGGCCACCCTTGTCTCAGCTTAGCTTAAAATTTAAGATCTGTCCCCCATTGCCATGTTTACTCTACACATTCCTTTCATTCATATCTATGAAACAAGAGCCACTTCACCTCCTTTTTTTGTTTCCAGTCAGAGGTCATCACTTTCCATTTGGAATCAGAGCTGAACAGGATCTCAAAGGTCATTTAGTCCAGTCCACTGTCAACACAGAGGATCTCTAATAGGTAGACATCTAACCTCTCTTTAAAAGCTAAGCAGAGTCCACCACGTTCCAAGGCAGTCTCTTCCCATATTGAACAGTTCCTCCTCATATTTATTCAAAATCCTGTTTCTTGTAATTTGAACCCATTGGCTTGACTCCTAGAATTCTGGAGCCAGGATAATCAATGTGAAACCCACCAGTTGTTGTTGGACTCCAAGTCCTATAATTCCTGATCACTGGCCATGTTGGCTGAGGCTGGTGGGAGTCCAAGAACATCTAAAGGGCGCCAAGTTGGTTGTCCCTGTTCTAGAGCAACAGAAAGCGCATTTGTTCCATCATGCATCAGACAGCCCTTTAAATAGTTATCATTGCTCTCCAGGTTGAATATATCAAATTCTTCCAAATTATCCTCATGGGATTTGGACATCTCAACAGGAATAGATCAGAAATGAAACATCCCCTTGTCACGTACATGAAAGTGTTCTTCAGTTTCCTTGGCCAGTGTGGTGTAGTGGTTAAGAGCGGTAGTCTCGTAATCTGGGGAACCGGGTTCGAGTCTCCGCTCCTCCACATGCAGCTGCTGGGTGACCTTGGGCCAGTCACACTTCTCTGAAGTCTCTCAGCCTCACTCATCTCACAGAGTGCTTGTTGTGGGGGAGGAAGGGAAAGGAGATTGTTAGCCGCTTTGAGACTCCTTAAAGGGAGTAAAAGGCGGGATATCAAATCCAAACTCTTCTTCTTCTTCTTCTTGGCTGGTTATTTCCTACAATCCCTAACAAAAATGCTTCAGGCTTTTTTACAAATGTTAATTGGAACATTTTCTTCAACTCATTGTATATCATTTCCCATAACTTTTTAATTTTACTACAATCCCACCACATATGATAAAAAGTCCCTTTTTCCTTACATTTCCAACATTGCAACAACTGCGGCAAGAGTCTTAATAGCACAAGGATGGAAGAATGAAGAAATCCCGACCAAAGAACTGTGGCAAGAGAAACTGATGGACTATGTGGAACTGGCGAAATTGACACACAAACTGTGTGATAAGGACAACTGTGACTTTAAAGAAGAATGGGAACCCTTTACAAAGTGCCTAAAGATACAACAAAGTGAAATGGACTCCTTGGCAGGTTTTGAATAAACATACACAAATTTATTATTGGTAACATACAAATAGATAAATTAAGGATCTTTACAATTTTATAATATGCAGAGAATAACATGTGCTGAAAAAACAGATAGGGGAGCTGAGGGAAGTTTGGGGGTGGGTTTTTTTCTTTCTTTTTGGGGAGGAGGGAGGGGATAATAGGGGGAATTAGGATGACACATTTTTGATAAACTGTTATGTTGAAGTTCCTAATAAAAAATATTTTTAAAAAGAAAGAAAGAAATGAAACTTCCCCCAGATAACAGCCCCCTCCCCGCAAAAGCGGGGGGAAGAATCACTATGACAGGATCAGTTTGTGACAGCTGACTTCTTTTGTGAGATCTCCTCTGCAGGATCTATTCTACAAATGAATTTGGTAAAACTCCCAATCCTTTGTTCCTCCTGGCCCAGTTCCTCCTGTGGGGTTCTTCATGTGTGTTCGCCTATCTTCTCGAAGCAAGGTAAGCAATGAGAGGAGTGAGCAGGCACAATAGAATCATAGAATCATAGAGTTGGAAGAGACCACAAGGGCCATCGAGTCCAACCCCCTGCCAAGCAGGAAACACCATCAGAGCACTCCTGACATATGGTTGTCAAGCCTCTGCTTAAAGACCTCCAAAGAAGGAGACTCCACCACACTCCTTGGCAGCAAATTCCACTGTCGAACAGCTCTTACTGTCAGGAAGTTCTTCCTAATGTTTAGGTGGAATCTTCCTTCTTGTAGTTTGGAACCATTGCTCCGTGTCCGCTTCTCTGGAGCAGCAGAAAACAACCTTTCTCCCTCCTCTATGTGACATCCTTTTATATATTTGTACATGGCTATCATATCACCCCTTAACCTCCTCTTCTCCAGGCTAAACATGCCCAGCTCCCTTAGCCGTTCCTCATAAGGCATCGTTTCCACACTTGCACACACTTTGGTCTCTCCTCTGGGAAGTAGTGTGGATCACGCCCCAGAGGAAGATGGGAGTGAATGGGTGGCAGCAGCAGTGGCATGGCAGTGGCCACATTCAAGGGGTAGGGGTCCCACTTTGAACATCTCCTGCAAAAATCTGGAACCAGCACTGGAAACTGCAGTGATGGCTGCAGTGCAGGCTTCCCCAAGCTGGTGCCCTGCAGGTAATTTGGAATACAGCTCTTATCATCCCTGGTTACTGGTCGCATTGGCAGGGGGGCACCAGTTTGGGGAGCACTGCTATAGTGCATCTACCCTACTAGCCTTTGCATGTGATTATCTTGTGGTTCAAAAAGAGAGAGTTAATATTTGTATGCAGCAGAGGGGTGGGGGTGCGGATATTGAGAACATCAGGATGGCACTGGGATTTTAAATCACTGAGCCCTGCCTGTCAGCCAGTTTCTCTGCAGAAAGCTCTTAGCAGTTAATTTCTGGGTAATTTATTATCCTTCAGCTTAGCCCCACAGTACCATTAAGAGTACAGTGACACAACTGAGTGAAATATTGTCTAATTTATTATCTTATTACTCCTCTGGAACAGGATCAATTAATTACCCATTAAAGTATTTCAGTTGCAGAGATTTATTAGGGGACTCAGCGTTTTAACAGATGATTAGTTATATATGTTTGTTTGCCGGAGGAACACAGACTAGCAAACAACTGGAGGGGAAGGGGAGAGGCACACTGTGCTAGGAGGGAGCTAATGGATCTTTTCTGGACTCTCTGAAAATGGAGCAGTCAATGACAAGAATTATCGACTCATTCACTTGTGGTTTGGAGATAACCATATGTACCAAGAGGGAAGGAGGGGGGAAGAGGGAGAGAGTGTGAAGGGAGAGGGGGGAAAACTCTCACTCAACTGCTTTTTCCATTCAATAAATTTGCTTCAGAATATATTGGATTGGGGTTTGATGGCTATTTCGTGTTTTGCAGAGTGCTGACACTGGTATGATTCAGTAATTATTGTTTCTTTTAAGTTATTGCTGTAATTTTGCTTTCTAAGATCCCAATCAATTCCTGCCTCTCAAGGGCACGCTTGAAAAGCGATATTTGAAAACAGCCCTCTGATAGATTGCGCCGTTAGACAGTGGCTGAGACAAATAGCCTAATCTGGCAGAAATTAGCTTGGCTTCCACAGATAGTTTTATACAGCAATGTAAATTATATTGTCAGGGCCAGTCACTTTCCTGCTTAGAGTGCAGCTAACAAGAAGCCATGGAGATATTACAGGGCCTGCCTTTCATCCCTAGAGCAAGCTGCTGCAGAGCCATTTATAAAAGGGGGGGGAGAAAGAACTCCACAGCAGGCGGCTGGGAGGAATAATAGATCTGACTGTGCCTGAGCCTAGGCTCGGCTCATGATCAGCCATGACAAGGTGGGCATTGACAGGGGGTAGATGGAGAGTTCTAGAGTGTAACCCACACCACCTGTGCCTAAGTAGAGGAGGTCTCCTGAGGTGCTGTTAGTGTTGTGCAGTGACTAGACTAGCATGGGGGAAACCCATGGTGGTGGATGGCGCCTCTCATCGAGCCTACACAGGGGAGTGGGCAGGCTTACTGAGGTATAAGGTGGAACAGTAAAGGTAAAGGTAAAGGGAACCCTGACCATTAGGTCCAGTCGTGACCGACTCTGGGGTTGCGCGCTCATCTCGCTCTATAGGCCGAGGGAGCCGGCGTACAGCTTCTGGATCATGTGGCCAGCATGACTAAGCTGCTTCTGGCGAACCAGAGCAGCACACGGAAACGCCATTTACCTTCCCGCCGGAGCGGTCCCTATTTATCTACTTGCACATGACGTGCTTTCGAACTGCTAGGTTGGCAGGAGCAGGGACCAAGCAACGGGAGCTCACCCCGTCACAGGGATTCGAACCGCCGACCTTCTGATCGGCAAGTCCTAGGCTCTGTGGTTTAACCCACAGCGCCACCCACATCCCTTCCAAGGTGGAATAGTAACTTTCCTCAAATCAGGACCAGATTACCACCTTTCTAATAGTCCACACTGCCCTGGAATGGTATAGAGGAGTTGTGGACAATTTTGAGGCACAATTCTAGGACATTGTGGGCAACTGAAACAGCAAACACCCGGTGTTCATGGATAAACTGGGAAAGATTGCCCAAGGTGGTGGCATCAGCAGTCATGGGCTCTGAGGGGCTCCAATGCCTGCAAATTCCATCCACTTCTGTGAAACAGGGAAGGAAAAGCTATTGCTGTTTTTAGATTCCCCATTTTAGTGAATGGGCAGGGAAGCATTTTTAACAAATCCGATTCAGTCCTGAATAATGAGTTGTACTGAAAAGGCACAGATCAACTTTGAAACAGATTGGGATGCCCCCCAAAGCAGAAGCAAAAGAATGAGCAAATGCTCTGGGTTCAAAAGGGAATCCAATAATACATGGGACTGGCAGAAATGACCGGCAGAATCCAAGACCAGGGAAAAGAGACGGTGGAGGAAGATTGGAAGAAATTCAAAGACTATCTGCAGAAGTATTATAAAATTAATGGACATTAGTGTGATGTTGGATAAAAATTAAGTGGTTACCAGCTGTAATGTAGAGGTTGAACAATATGATATGACAAGTTATAACAAGTTATAATAAGGATTTGCTGAATTAAGAATCTGAACGGGAATACAAAAGGAGGAGGTGAGAGGAGGTCTGGGAAACAAGTTAATGGAAATGAGTAATGGAAATTACATTTGTTTTAACTGTTCCTTTTTGCTTTTGTATTTTTGTGTTTTTATTATCTTTTTTGTGTATGTTTATTTTTTGTATTAATTGGAAACTTTAATAAATATCATTTAAAAAAAGGGGGGGGGAATCCAATAATACAAACTCTGCCCCAGAAGGAACAGTAAGTGGCTATTTAATGACCACTTCAGGAATGCCAGAACCACATGAATGGACAGGAAGCAATTAATTTAAGAAGCAGAAGCAGTTTTAAAAGGAAGCGGTAAGGAGGAAACTACTAATTAAACAAGCTGTAGTAGGGAGAATCTGAAACAGGTATGTTGATAAATACTTTCAAAGGGTCTACACTGAGCATAACTGGCATTGGATACAAATCTTGATTTCTTCACTGATGCCACCAAAATAATATTGTTGACAATATAATATGATGGCTGTGTGTAGCTTACCCTGTTCCACCCCGTGACACCCTGTGGGAATTTGACCTGTAACACCCCAGAGCTCACCCAACCTGGATCCATCCCTGAATCAATTCAGAGGGCGAAACTAAAGGTTTTTTAAAATATTTTTTCTTTTCACCCATCAAAACCATTTTAAAAGGCAGGGATGCACAGCACCTCGCAGGACTGGATCCTCCTGCTTAGCTATTGTTAAGTGAGGTGGTCCAATCCTGTGCAGGTGCTGCTTTACACTCCACAGGAGTGATGCCTGCTCCTGCAGGGTGAGGTGTCAAGCAAAAAGGAGAGACGTGGGAAGACACAGTTGCCAGTGAGGCAGGTCTTGACCTTTATCATGTGCGGCCTGCCTCTCTTTCCTGCTTGATGCCACACCTCCTGGGAGCCACAGGTGACTTTTGGCTGATACAACCCAACTCGCAGCAATCTGTGGCTGTGTGCACGTGATTCATCTGAGGCCCGGGGTCCTCTGAATATATGCAGTTGCGTGTCGAGGTCCCCAGGGCCACCCCAAATAACTCACACATCACACATAAATTTTGTTTAAGGTTTTTGGCATAATTTTGGCCACAACTTTATTAAAATACAAAAATGTGAGTGGTTGCTTAGGCATTGGTTGCAACTATCTGCCCCCCAGTGGGGGACAGACTGACATTCCGCAAACCTGTGAAAGTCAGAAAAGGGGAATACATTTGGGGGTAGCGACGGAGCAGGGAACCTGCCCTCAGCCCTCCCTAAATGCAACCAGGGGCTCTTGTATGGCCCTAGCCCCTTGACAGGGTTCGGACAAAAGCAATAGTGAGCCCCTGATTCCTTTAACGGAATCCCTTGCAGCAGCAGCATTAGAGGTGCAGGCACAGCCAATCCATGCCCCTCAACCAACCATAGCTGTCAACTTACAGATTTGAAAATAAGGGACCAGCAGCCAAAATAAGGGACCTGAAGCCTCACCTGTTCCAGGCACTCCAGTCTTCCTGTCCTCCTGCAGTCTGGTCAAACTCATGCTGGTAGCTTCGAGAACACTGTCCAACCAACTTTGTAACCAGAGGTTCAACTGAATAGAATCTGAATCACATGCACCACAAGGCCTATGCAGCCTCAACTTAAGATGGCTCCCCGGCCTGGCTTTGCACTGCAAAGTTTGCAGCAGCACGTGCAACAAAATGGCGTCCAGCATTCAAAAACCTCCTCAGCTTGCATTAACTAGCCACACACAAGGCATGCAAGCTCCACCCCCTAGTCGTACTTAGACTTCTTATTGGGTGAGCAACACAGCCAAGCAACACAGTTGGAGCCTCCCTCCTCCCTGGCCAGCAGGGAGGGAGGGAGAGGAGCTGCTTCCTTTGAAATTTAAGGGACATTTAAGGGACATCTATCAATAAGGGACAGCAGCGGGACATGGCGCTGGAATAAGGGACTGTCCCTTCAAATAAGGGACACTTGACAGCTATGCAACCAACCAAACCATAAACCAATGCCTAATCGCAACCTTACAAGTTGTGACGATTTGCTACGCAGTAGGCAAAAACCAAATGGCCCCAGCCAATCAGCCAGATGGACAAAATTCCTACCGGGCCCCTGCCCCAAGAGCAGATGGCCCCATTACAGGCATAGCAAGGTCAAAGCAAACAAACGTAAATATAGGGAGGGGGGACGGGCAATCCCATGCCCGGGGCAAAAAGAGGAAGCTCTGTGCCTCGTGCAAGGAGTTTTAACATTCCTGGCTGTCAATCAACAAATGGCAACATTAACTTCTTCCCAACAACAAGGGAAGCCCAATCACAACAGTGGCCAGCGATCAATTAGCCCGCCCCACAACTTTGGAGTGTCCTGTCCTGCGGTTTCAGCCGAATCTGGTGTGCAGCCCTAGATAATATTGCAAGAGGTGATCTTGGTGACCCTCTGTGCAAGACCTCTTCTGCAAGTTAAGATAATAAGTAAGATTACCCCCAACTGTGATTCCAACTTGTTAACAGAGCATTCTTGCCCCACCCCCCAATATG
Source organism: Podarcis erhardii (assembly GCF_964252035.2). Taxonomy (NCBI): domain Eukaryota; kingdom Metazoa; phylum Chordata; class Lepidosauria; order Squamata; family Lacertidae; genus Podarcis; species Podarcis erhardii. Next base: position 8,899,238 of record NC_138514.1, read on the forward strand.
GTTTTCATAGTATATTCATCATGATTTGTGTCCATGATGGTGTCAGGGTGATTATATAAAAACCTGCTTTCAACACAGTTGGCCCCTGCAGCGTTTTTTGGACATTGCAAACCAGTGAATCTCCTGCTTTTTATACCTCTTTTTTTTGGGGGGGGGGGTCCACGCTTGCTGTGTTATACTGCAAAAGTGCCCCTCCAAACGACAAAAATGCGATAACATCAGGAAGCATCCCGGACTGATGTGTGGACAGTCCACCACTAATATTCTATTATTGCATTCATGGCATTTTGCAGAATACACCTGTGAAAAACAAAAATGAAAAGCAGACTGGAGGGTCCTTGTGCTTTTAAATGTATCATTACAAAGGCCCCCCCTTTTTTGTGTGTGTGTGTAGACATTCAAAATTTGATTCAAATGAATTCAGACATCAACATTACACACCTTATACTGGCTTTGTTGTTGCCAGTGGGAGACAGGAGACCATCTTCCAGTTTATGGGGTGGAGCCTTCTGAATATAGAACTGTCAGCAAATATGAGATAGCTGTTTTGCACGTCTCGCGTTTCTGCTGATGCAAGCTAGAAACAGCTCTATGATCTGCAGGTATAACACGCTGCATTGCCTCAGTGTTTCTTAACAGCTCCCAAGGAGATGCACACAAACACACACACACACACACACATACACACACACACACAGAGGAACCTTTCGAAAAGCAGAAGGCAGCTGCTCTTTTACAGGTGTAGGTCAGGGAAATCAAGGGGTTTGCCCAGAAGCGTTCAGAATCCATGTTTATGCAGTATCCATTAGTGTATGGTTTCTCAGATAGCCCTCGAGTTGGAATGGGGAATCCCAATGCTGCTCGACTGATAAAGCTCTAAAATCTTAGAAAATGTTGCAGCTGTGCTTTAGTATTTATGAAGGGCTGCCTTGCTTCCAGTATGAACACTTCTCTGGCCTTGAGAAGGGAGAGTGGAGTTGCTTCTGTCAACCCCATCCCATATATTGGCAAACCCACCCATGCTTCCACTCGTTATGAATTTGAAAAGTATGAGAAGGGGTGCCACATGGAATCATAGAATTGTAGACCTGGAAAGGACCCTAAGGCTCATCTAGTCCAACCCCCTATAAATGCAGGAATCTTACCTAAAGCATCCATGACAGATGGCCACCCAACCTTGACTTAAATCCTAAGTCTAAGTGGAGAACCTTACATTTGTCCTTACTGAAATTCACTTGGTTAGTTTTGGCCTAGTTCTCCACTCTGTTAAGCTCATATTGAATCCTGGTGTTCACTTCTGAAGCATTAGCTACCCGTTTTGATCCTTCATCCAAGTCATTTATAAATATGGACTGGTGACCTTGACCTTGACACCAGGAAAGGTCCTAAAACAGATAAGTAAACAGCTGGTCTGTGAGTACTTAGAAAAAGATGCTGTGATTACTAAGACCCAGCATGGGTTTCTCAAAAACAAGTCATGCTAAATGAATCTATTCTTTCTTTCTTTCTTTCTTTCTTTCTTTCTTTCTTTCTTTCTTTCTTTCCTTCTTTCCTTCCTTCCTTCCTTCCTTTCCTTCTTTCTTTCTTTCTCTCTTTCTTTCTTTCTTTCTTATTTTCCTACCTCCCTTCCCTTCCCTTCCCTTCCCTTCCCGTCCCCTATGATGGAGTTACAACCTTGGTGGATCAGGGTAATTCTGTGGATATAGTGTATCTTGGTTTCAGTAAGTCAACTTGTTTGTATTTATAAACAACTTGGATTCAGGGATTCATGGGTCACCAATGACTTTTGATCCATTTGCCCCTTCTTAGGCAGGACCGGACCACCCACCCCCCAATGAAGCAAGACAAGGCGACCACCTCAAGCAGCAGGATCCACAGGGGCAGCAGATCTAGCCTCTGGTTCCTCAGCAGCCCCCTCCCCACAATGCCACTTCTACATCACCCTCTTAGTGAATAGGAGGCACTAATGGACTTCCACTCATGTTCCTGATGTAGACATTTATGCCTCCTTTGTTCCTGATGTAGATCTTCACTCACCCATTCTTTCCTCACTCACTCAGCCATTTTGTGCTTAGTCTCGGTTGCTACAATGTCTTGGGTCAGCCCTTTCCTCAGTCTCCTCACTATGGTAACCTGGAAGTAACAGAACTACAGTGGTACCTTGGGTTAAGTACTTAATTCGTTCCAGAGGCCCATTCGTAACCTGAAACTGTTCTTAACCTGAAGCACCACTTTAGCTAATGGGGCCTCCTGCTGCTGCCGCGCCGCCGGAGCACAATTTCTGTTCTTATCCTGAAGCAAAGTTCTTAATATTTCTGGGTTAGCGGAGTCTGTAACCTAAAGCGTCTGTAACCTGAAGTGTCTGTAACCCGAGGTACCACTGTAGAAGAAAACCTGCCCCCAACTTCTGCCCTGGCTTTAGGGAACTGGCAGGGCTTCCAGTGTGGTGGAGGGTCCCTCACTCTGCGTCTCCCCAGCCCCTCATTAGGATTGTGCTGCCCCCCATTCATTTACTGGCAGACAATGAGCAATTTAGCTTTGCAACTGCCATAAGTGAAATCTGGAAATATTGCTACAGATCTGCAGTAACAAAGTTTGGAGGTGCAAGGGCACCCCAAATGGCTAGAGTGAGCAAGCTATTAATAAATGGTAGGATTTAGAAATATTTGGAGTATGGAAGGGGAGATGCCAGGACAGTCAAAAAATACAGGCTAAGCTTATTTTCCAGGACAGGGCCTCACCTGGGATAGAAGTCCTTAAGACAGGCATGTCCAAAGTGCATTTTGGGGGTCTAATCTGCTCCGCCAGTTAGTTTAATTTGGCAGCTAATTTCCTGTGGTAAAATCCTTTTAAAAAACCCTCAACAACATCAAATAAAAATAAAAGGTCAACAACTTTGGTCGGCCCTCACGGCCCTTCAATTCATCAAATCTGGCCCTCTTTGCAAAAAGTTTGAACACCCTGCCTTAAGAGAAACAAAAGGTGCTGGAAGCAAGTCATTAACCCATCAATGGAAACCGTGAACCAGGCAGGAGGTCATTAAATCTGCGGGGGCCCACACCACCAGGGCCTGGTGGTTTCCCACTTGGCGTGGTCAACCGGCTCCAAAACTCCTTGGGCAATCAGCTTGTCCAGTTGTTCGTCCACCTTAGCCTTGAGAACAAAGGGAACCCGGCGTGGCTTTAGCTTGACGGGGGCGACTTGTGGATCAAGGCTAAAGGCATACCTGTATATTGACCTAAAGTGCCGTCCAAAACCTCGGCAAAGTCTTTGACCAGACCCTCAGTCTCTGCGTTAGAGATGAGGTTGATGCCAGTGACTTCCAGGCTGAGGGCATCAGACCAGTCTAGCCCTAGGAGGCTTGGCCGCTGACCTTCGACCACCACCAGTCGGAGCAGGCTCGAAAAATCCTTGAAGGTGATCTGGAACCAGCCAACGCTTACCACATGTACGCGGTGAGTTGCCTTTTGGACACTCTAGGTACCAGTCTTTTGATGGTGCTCCAAGACACAATGGACAGGGCAGACCCAGTGTCGATCTCCATGTCACATGGAGCTCCTTCAATGAGCACAGTGACGTTCAGCTTGCGTCGCGTAGGCGAGTCGGTTTGGCCAATTGTGGTCCCAGACGGGCAGTGGCAGTTGGTGAGAGCGAAACAGCTTTCCTTGGCGGACTGGAGTGAAGACTTGGACTTGCGAGTCGGTGAAGGGGGGCGTGTCAGACGGAGCCGATTGGCAGACCTTAGCGATGTGGCCCCTTCTGGAACACTTCCGACAGATGGCGTCTCTGAATCAACACTTGGCACGGGAATGGTTGCCTCCGCAGCCAGAACATTCCGATTGGCCCTTGGACTTCTTTTGGAACTTCCTGCACTCCCGCTTTGTCTGGTGCACATCATCGTCTTCACTGGAGGATGCCTCATCACTGCTGGCCTCTTCATGATGCACTGGGACTGGCTTCCTAGCAAGACGCGGGCTGCTGGCATTGCGGATCTCCTGGGAGGAGCTTTCAGCAGCTTCCAAGGCCAGGGCCTTCTCAATGGCTTTCTGCAGTGTCTGGCTTGGCGAGGAGACACCGTTGCAGACAGATGTCCCGGACCCCGCAAACGATTTGATCCATCAGGGCACGGTCTAAGTCTCGGAACTTGCAGTGCATTGCAGCCTGTCACAAGGCGGTGGTGTAGTTGTTAATTGACTCCCCCTCTGCCTAGTTCTGGTGGAAGAACACATGGCAGGCAGCAATCTTGGACGGCTTTGGGGCATAGTGGTTGCGGAGCTTCTCTTGAATCGTGTCCCACGGTGTTGCCTGGACTGCTGCAGGCGCAACCAATGCTCGGGCCGTCTCAAACACCTCAGGCCCACAGAGGCTGAGTAATAGGCCCCGCTTACGCTCCTGTGATACTTCCGTCAGCTCTTTGGCTTGGAGGTAGCAGTCAAACCAAGCGAGGTAGGAGTCCCATGATTCAGAGGCTGGTGCAAACGGTGGTAGAGGCACAAGTGAAGCCATGGTTCCGATGCCGATGTGGAGGCGATGGATGGAACACAGTGCTCTAGCCAGAACGGTCAGCTCTGAATTGGTTCTGTTCGGTGATTACGCTCGGTGTTTCGGTGTTTCTGATGGGATGGGGTTGGATGGGGTGGGCTGGAGGGGCTACCTCAGGGGGCTGGGTGTATGGAGGGTTGGGAGGGGGGCAAAGGTGACGGGGCAGGTAGGGGGGGACCCCAGCCAGAAATGCTAGACAGGGGTCTTCAGTGGGTGGGGAGAGAAGGGTGAGAGGGGGGTGCTCATCCATGTGGATGCAAGCCAGATGTTAAGGGCTTGCGGCAATCCACATGGGTGGGCAGGGAGAGGGGTGCCAGCCTCCACCGACATGGGGCTGATGGCTTGGGCAGGGAGAGGTGCTGGGGAGGGGGGACTGGGTGAAAGAAGTTTTGGGGATGTTTTTTGGGTCTTTCCTCCAAGATGATTTTGTTCCCTCAGATTCCTTGGAGGAGGCCCCCTTTCTTTACTTTGGGGGCTTCCTTTTGGGCCTTTTCTATGTTTCTCTTTGGGGGTTCTCTTTTTTGGGGATAGGTATTCCTATCACAGCATCCACTTCCATGTATGTTACGTTCTCTAAGTTGTCCAAAGATTTCATCCATTCCCCAGCTTGGTTTCCCCAGCCACTCTGGGCGGCTTCCACAGAGACCAAAAATACACTAAAATGTCACACATTAAAAACTTCCCTGAACAGGGCTGCCTTAAGATGTCTTCTGAATGTCAGGTAGTTGTTTATCTCTTTGACATCTGAAGGGAGGGCGTTCCACAGGGCGGGCGCCATTACCGAGAAGGCCCTCTGCCTGGTTCCATGTAGCTTTGCTTCTCACAATGAGGGAACTTCCAGAAGGCCCTCGGCGCTGGACCTCAGCGTCCGGGCAGAACGATAGGGGTGGAGACGCTCCTTCAGGTATACTAGGCCGAGGCTGTATTTTCTAATCTTAAATCCAGGCTTCCTCAACCTCAGCCCTCCAGATGTTTTTGGCCTACAACTCCCATACAACTAGCTAGCAGGACCAGTGGTCAGGGATGATGGGAATTGTAGTCTCAAAACATCTGGAGGGCCAAGGTTGAGGAAGCCTGTCTTAAACCATAGCATGCTGTAAATTTTATATCCATATTTCATCTAGAACTCCCAGCAGGGAGGAAGGGCCATAGCTAAGTGGTGGAGCATCTACTTTGCATATAGAAGATTCCATTTTTAATCCCGGACATCTCTCCGCAGAGCTGGTAGAATCCCGTCTGGAATCCTAGGGAGCTGCTGCCACTCAGAGAAGACTATACAAAGCTAGATAGGCCAATGATCTGACTTGGTGCAAGGCAGCATTCTATGCTCCTGTGTCAGATGGGCAAAAGGTCCCATCTTTTCATGAGGCTGCTTCGTATGGTCCCATGCAGTCTTTCTCTTATGCAGTCGAAGGATGGCTTTCTAACCCTGAGATGGTCTGGATTTAATGGCTTGACCTTGGGAAGGCTTCAGCAGCAACTCTCCTTCCCCCAGCACCGCTTCTGTGTCATCTCCTTTTATGCACATTTTACAGGTTGCACATATATTTGGATATATAGCATCTAAATGGAGGGGGAGGACAGAGAGTGCATGTGGGGAAGGAGAGAGAAAGGGAGGGGGGAAAGTCCCTTTTATATCTGCGGGCTGCCTTCAGCAGCAGCAGCATTCCTAAATAGAAGAGGTTAAATATATTACTGCCATTACACTCTACAAGGAACACATTCCATAAAAACCAAGGTGCTGTAAATTATACAAATATGATGCTAACAAGGCAGGAAATGCACTGCTAATGAGGTCAGTGATAGAACTCCTGCAGTTCTGCAAATCATGTGCCAACCCAGCACAGGAGGGGTACAAGCAGGCCTGGGTCAGCATTTTCTGAGCTGCATTCGCAGCCTGCTGTTTAGAGAATAGTTATACAGGTAGATAAAAAAATCTCCCCCCACCTTCTCTCCTTATTTATGTGTCAAATAACCAAGGCACCAGACGAGCCCGCTTTGCATTAATGTACTTTGCTATTATGCCTATTGTTCTGCAGTGCGGGGTAGGGAATTAGTCACTGCAATGTGCAAATATTGGTTACACTTTGGAAGCAAGCTTGCTTTTGTGTTCCTATCAAGCTTCCTCCTTGGAGGTATTAAACATGCTGCCATCAGAAAGGTTGTGTGTTGGGCTCTCGCTTTTTTAAAAATATATCTTTCTGGTTTAAACACAAAACACACACACATATATTTGCTGAAGCTTTAGAAAACATCAGACAGCTATCCACTCAGCTGATGAGTTTCCAGCAGCCTTCCTCTGCAAGGCAAGCAAGGGAGACAAAGGGCAAAAGAGGAACATAGGAAGCTGCCTTATGCCAACCATGTTGTCCATCTAGTTCAGTACTGCCTGCACTGGCTGGCAGCAGCTTTCCAGGGTTTCAGGCAGGAGTCTTTCCCAGACCTAGAGCTGGGATGCACATGCCTTTGTTAAATCATAGTTGGACTACTGCAATACACTCTACGTGGAGCTGCCTTGGAAAAGTGTTCAGAAGCTTCAGCTGGTCCAGAATGCTCCCACCGGGCGGCTTCCGGGTTAGCGCCTCCGGCAATGGCGGAGCTCCTCCGATCGGGAGGAACTTGCTCCGTGGAAAGCAGGGTCTGAACCGCCACAGCAAAGGCGGAGACCCTTGGAAATCACAGGCGGAAGAGCCTGTGAACTTGGGATTCGGCTGGCACCTTTTGCGCCCCCCCTACTCGCGGGGAGACCCGGTATCAGGAATCCGGAGCGACGTGGGGTGAGTGGCGCGGTGCTTTGAATCGACCGCTTCTTTCACGGAGTGAAGCCGCATTGCTGCTGTCAGAGAGCGCTGACTTTTTCCTGTGGACAATTGGATTTTAAACAACAACCCGTGAGTAGAACGGAAAATTGGATTTCTAAATACCTTAATTCGGCATCGAACGGGGAAGGCTCAAAACAGGAAGTCCGCCTCCCCTTTTTGTAAATAGACTGAAGCAAAGTATTCGTAAGCTAAGGTTTTGGAAAGCTTCATGTAAAGGATCAAACTTCCATTGATTGAAACTATTAAACCCCCCTTGGAAGCAGGGGAAGAGAGGGAAAATTTTGACCAAGCGTGCCTGCAGGAGAGAGTGGAAAACTAAATTACCACGTCTCTGAACCTGGGAACGGGCTGCAAAAAGAAAAAAAAGGAAAAAGTCCATTGACGGTGAACAGTACATATTTGACAGCTAGCTACAAGAGAAAGATACTGTTTCCATTGTCCGCTTCTGCGTTTTAAAAGAAGAAAAAGTAACTGAAAATTGATACTATTTTTCACCTTTGGAACTGTGTTGGAAAGGACTGAGTTTTTGAAACTGTTACAAGAGTGGGGCAGAGGCATCCAGCTGTAAGATAAGGACTGTGAGAAACCAGAATTTGACCTTGAACATCCCAAGAATGTCGGTTAGGGAAGATTTAGTGTCTGCATTTTATAAGACAAACTATTTGTTGGAAAAGCTTCATAAACAGATAGATGCTATGGCTACTAAAATTGACATCTTGGAATCAAAAGTGGGTATCAACACAGAAGTTGTCAAGGATCCGGCACAGGAATCTATTATGACTGAACAAATCGTTGAAAAGGAGAAGGAGAAAGTTGCTGTGGTCGAACCTAAAGTAATACAAGGGGGAGCCTTAACCTTACAGATGCAAATTGAGGATTACAAATTGAGGCCCTTTATGATTGAAACTAGAAAAAGCCAGATCTTGAAGATTGGAGCCTGGCCTGGTCTGGAAAAGGAAAGTTGGAGAGATTCCCCAATGCAGGGATCAACTGACTTTTGGGATATGGATTTGGGTCAGGAGGAGATTGGAGCTTTTGGGGCATTTGGATTTGGAGGAATTTTGAAACAAGATTTGGAATGCTTTATGGATCCTAGCTTTAACTATGGAAATCTGGCTGTCCTGTTAAGAAGGAATAAAGGCACTGTTGGGATGGAGCTCCCCCGAGATCTGCTTTTTAGCACTAAAGATTATGAAGAAGATCGGCAGAAGGGACGTGAAGAAGAGTTAAGAGCCTCGGATATAAGATCTCCTGGTTGATGGACTGTTTGGAGTTGACAGAAGGGACGGCAGAGGCCGAGACCAGGGAGAGGAGACGGTGGAAGAAGATTAGGAATTTAAAGTTTATATTTGGAAATTTTGTAAAAATTTAATGAGGGAGAGAAAAATCGTGGAATGAAATTTTTATGACCCTAGTGGAAATGTTTTAAGAGTTTAAGTTCAAATAGATATATTAATTTTAAGGAGAAAAAGAGGGAAAGGATTTGCTGAAATATTTAACTGAATTGGAATACAAAAAAGGGAGGTGGGAGGAGGTCAAGGAAACAAGCAAATGAAAGATATATTATGTGAAGGTTTGATGTGTTTCTTGCTTTTGTTTTTCCTTTTTTCTTAATCTTTTTTTTTCCCTTTTTTTCTTTGTATGGTATTTTTTTTTAATGTGATACATTGTTTTGTTTTTTGTTTTATTTGGTGTTTTTTGTTTAATTTGGTGTTTTTGTTTAATTTGGTGTTTTATCTGTATCTGTTTTATCTGTAACCTTTAAAACCTCAATAAATATTATTTTTAAAAAAACAACCAGAATGCTCCCACCGGTTTGCTGACTGAGGCCAGTTACAGGGATTATGTTACACCCCTGATAAAACAACTGATCCATTTCCAGGCACAATTCAAAGTGCTGGTTATGGCCTATAAATCCTTCCTATTTCTAAGATAAAGTTCAGAGAGAAGGCTGTGCCCAAGTAATACTCAAAGTAAACCTATTGTATAAAAGGGACTTAAGTTAGTCATGCTCAATGAATCTCCCTGGCCCTACTGTGAGAAAGGCTAACATAGGCACTGGGCAGCCCTTCATCTGATGGGCTGCTGGAGGACAGTCCTCTATTTGAATCGAGACATTTTTGCAAACCACAAAATGGCGCTCTTCTCCCCTGCCAGGGAAGGGGGGTAAGCGAAGATCTGCATCAGGAACAAGGGGGTGTCAAATCAACTGTATTCGGCAGCTGAAGTGGGATTCTGAGGCTGCTGCAGGGCGGGAAGGGGCCCACTCTGAATCACACCAGGCAGGAGCACAGCCAGGAGTCTGCAGAGGGCAGATGTATTACAGTATTTTAATATTTTTTTGGAAGCAGCCCAGAGTGGCTGGGGAAGCCCAGCCAGATGGGCGGGGTATAAATAAATTATTATTATTATTATTATTACAGTGGTGCCTCGCAAGACGAAATTAATCCGTTCCGTGAGGCTCTTCGTATAGCGCTTTTTTCGTCTTGCGAAGCAAGCCCATTGACATCTTAGCGGATTAGCGCTATTAGCGGTTTAGCGGCTTTTAGCGATCAGCTGTTAAGCGGCTTATCAGTGGATCAGCTGATAAGCGGCTTAGCGGCTTAGGAAAAGGGGGGAAAAGGGGGAAACCCCGCAGGAACTCGCAAGACATTTTCGTCTTGCGAAGCAAGCCCATAGGGAAATTTGTTTTGCGAAGCGCCTCCAAAACGGAAAACCTTTCGTCTAGCGGGTTTTCCGTCTTGCGAGGCGTTCGTCTTGCGGGGCACCACTGTATTATTATTATCGGGGCGTGGGGATACCAGCAGCGCCTCCTATTTGCCAACAGGCCACTGTAGAGGCAGCAGTGAGGGGGCTGCCAAGGAGGCGGCACATCCAGCCTCCAAGGAGTGTGCCACAGCCATTTCTGCTAGCGCGGCAGCAGCAGGCAATGCATTTCTTGGAGGCCAGATCTGCTGGCCTCTGTGAATCCTGCAGCTCGGGGTGGTTGGCTAACCTTGCCTTATGGGTGGGCCGGCCCTATGCAGAAGCAGCAAAGCCGGCCGGGAAGTGCTGGGACTGCACAGTCATTTGGGCCTAAGAAAGTTATTCAGGCCTAACTGCTAACGGTTGAATCACTCTGACATGTGACTTAGCAGCCATTTTCTCTGTGTGTTCTCTGTAAGATTTCAGTCAGTCCGCCTCAGTTGTGAGCAGTATGTAATCTCAGTGAAACGGTTTGGAACCATGTTGTTTATGGAGAAGTTTATTTTAACTCAGTAAAGCTCTTATTCTTTAAAACTCTGCATTATTAATTTACGCTGCGCCTCAGGCCCCGAGTCCAAAGATGAAGAGCCAAATGTGGAGAGAGCAGGAGAGGCCTTGTAGTTGTCCATCAACAATGAGCACCTGAAGAGGCTGAGGAGGCAGAACTGCCACCCGGTCACAGTCTTTCCCACTAGGAAGAGATGTGTTGTCCTTCTAATTAAAGGTAAATAAACTCCAGGAGTGGCCAAGGGTAGAGGAAGAGGAAATTAGAGAGATAGTTAAAAATTTCAAATCGGGGAAATCTCCAGGGCCAGACGGTCTACCAATAGAATTATTTAAGACCTATATAGATTGGTGGGCAGAACCCTTAGCTCAACTGTTTACTCTTATAGATAAATACGGGATCATACCTGAGATATGGTTAAGATCAATAATTATTCCAATCTTTAAAAATGGCGACCCAAAAGAACCAAGGAATTATAGACCGATAAGCCTACTATCAGTGATAGGGAAAATCTACGCTAAGCACCTCTTATCTAAACTCCTCACCTGGATGAAAAATCTAAACCTACCAGGGAAAGAACAAATAGGTTTCTCCAAAGGTTGCTCTACACTAGACCACTGTCTTATACTCATGCATCTGGTTGAAAAATACAGATCCCAAAGGCAATCTAAGATATACGCTGCTTTTGTAGATTTTCGTGGTGCATTCGACTCAATTGACCGCCCAAAGTTGTGGAGGAAACTCGCAGAATTAAAAATTGATCAGCGCTTATTGATTCTAATGCAAAATCTACACTCTTCTAATACCTGTCAAGTCAAACTTAACACCAAAGGTCACCTTTCATCAGATATCCCAAACTCGAAAGGGGTAAAACAAGGGTGTATTCTTGCCCCCTTTCTATTTAATTTATTCCTATCAGACTTGCCAGATTACCTTCAAAAAATAGAATCACATGCCCCTAAACTTAATCAGAAGCCAGTTCCTCTCTTATTATACGCAGACGATGCTGTCCTACTATCATTAACGAGCCTGGGTCTGAAACGTCTTATATCCTCACTGATCCCTTACTGCGAATGTAACAAACTCTCTATAAATTATGAGAAGACAAAAATTTTGGTCTTCTCGAATGGTTGGAAATTAGAGAAATGGAAAATAAGAGGGCAAGAAATCCAACAAGTGAAAATCCATAGGTATCTGGGAATCTTATTCCAGAGCAATTTAGGGTGGGTAACCCATCGCACAAATGCCATAAAACAGGCAAAGTGCACCTCATCAGCAGTTGCCCGTTTTTATTATCAGATAGGAAATCAATTTATTCCTGCGGCCATTCAGATATTTCAAACAAAAGTGCAATCCCAGTTACTTTATGGAATCCCGCTATGGGTCCAAGCATATAACAGTGATTTAAAAAAAATTCATTCCAGCTTTTTGAGACGTATTCTTGGACTCCCAGCTGTGATCAAATATGAAACAATGTGTGCAGAAATAGGCATACACACACTGGAATATTGGGCATGGTCCACCTCAATAAAGTACTGGTTACGCTGCCACTTTCGCTGCCCCCCATCAAGTCTGCTCGCTGATTTGCTCAAAGACTCCTATAAATCAAGATGGTATCAGCACCTCGAAAAAAAGATTGAATCTTTAGGCATCGAGCTGGAGCCCCTGTACAACTCTAATGAGCAGTACATTTTTCATAATATCCTAACTAGACTAAAGGATGTCGAGAGACAAAATATTATGGCAGCTGTAAACAAAATTTGCTCCCCCACATTCTATGATTTAAATATCTTAGATAGTAGAGCCAATTACGTCACTAAATTAATAATCCCAGCCCAACGTAGGGCTTTTATGCTGGCCCGTTTAAATGTTTTTCCCTCAGCATTTGTCAGGGGAAGATATCAAAACGTTCCTAGAAACAAGAGATTCTGCAGATGCTCTATGAATGTCCCGGACACTGTAGAGCATATTCTCTTTCATTGCCCATTGCACAGTACGCTCCGTCAACGCGTGCTGTCCCCTCTTTCGGGTGGTCTGGAACTCCAGCAAGGTAAATGTGTGGGACTTTACCTATCCGACGCTGACCAAAGGGTAACGGCGGGGGTAGCTGAGTTTTTGGCAGCAGTCCTCCAAGGAGCAGGTTAACAAGGAAAACCACTGATTTTATATGTATATATATATATATGTGTGTATGTAACCATCTGCTGCCTTTTTATATACATTTTAAGGTTTTTATATGTTATTTTCTCTTTTATGGTTTTATTTGCATAATGCCTAATAAAGGTTTGATAATAATAATAATAAAAAAATATTAGGTCCAGTCGTGACTGACTCTGGGGTTGCGGCGCTCATCTCACTTTATTGGCCAAGGGAGCCAGTGTACAGTTTCCGGGTCATGTGGCCAGCATGACTAAGCCGCACTGGCGAACACCATTTACCTTCCCGCCAGAGTGGTACCTATTTATCTACTTGCACTTTGATATGCTTTCGAACTGCTAGGTTGGCAGGAGCTGGGACCGAGCAACGGGAGCTCACCCCGTCGCGGGGATTCAAACCGCCGACCTTCTGATCGGCAAGCCCTAGGCTCTGTGGTTTAACCCACAGCACCACCCGCGTCCCGTTGTCCTTCTAATTAAATCATAGTAATTTAACTTCTAAATTTGCATCCAGGCATATCAATTAGGATGGACCAATTTTATGCATATCTTTGTCACCCCTTTTATCCTTTTTGGGGTGATGTGTAAGTGCCCCTCCTCAGCCTAAACATGCAGCAGAATATGGCAGGAGTAGAGTGGGGTGCCGTTTCAGCCTGCTATTTATTAGAAAGTCTGCATTTCTGGTCCCAATCTCTGGAAAATCCAGTGACTCCTCATCACGCCCCTGTGTTTTGCCTTTCCGTGTTAACAGGCTAACATTTTGCTAGTGGAAAAATTAGGTGACTTTAGACTCCAGGCTTAAATGCCTTATGGCGGAACTTCTGGACTCAATGGGCCAAACACCCCCTGATTGTCTTCTTAAATACCTGACTCACTTCAAGTGGTCTTACAGATACCCACCCAGACCATTTAGATGGCAATATGTGTTACTTTAAAATGTGGCAAGCCAGCCCTGCTGCTTTGGGGTGACCTGCTCTTTCTGCTTAGTGGACCCTGGACATCTGCCCCAAAGTCCTGCCCAGATGCCACCGCTACATTTTGTTAGTGTGAACTGCAAGAGCGGTCGTTCACCAAGATTTAGCATTCTGGAATTCTGTTCCGGCAACGGTACACACAGACTTGTATGCCCTGAAAAGATACATGTAGGCACAACACCACAATATTTGAATCTTATTATTGACACTAGCTGACCAGAAGGAAGGAGACCTTTTTTAAAAACTTTTTTCCACTACAATAGACCAATGCACTAACCAGCATTACTTTTACCCAACTTTCATTTCAGACAGAGCCACCCATTTTCATATACAGTGGTGCCTCGCAAGATGAAAAGAATCCGTTCCGCGAGTCTCTTCGTCTAGCGGTTTTTTCGTCTTGCAAAGCAAGCCCATTGACAGCTTAGCGGATTAGCGCTATTAGCGGTTTAGCGGCTTTTAGCGGATAAGCGGATAAGCGGCTTAGAAAAAGGGGGGGGGAAACCCGCAGGAACTCGCAAGACATTTTCGTCTTGCAAAGCAAGCCCATAGGAAATTCGTTTTGCGAAGCACCTTCAAAACGGAAAACTCTTTCGTCTAGCGAGTTTTCCGTCTTGCGGGGCATTCATCTTGCGGGGCACCACTGTACATTTGCTTTTTTCAGAGATCAAATTAATCACATGAATATCCAATTGAAAGATAGTTGCGCTCCAGATATTGTCAGACTCCAAATCTCATCAGCCCCAGTCAGCATGGGGAGTGGTCAGGGAAGATGGGAATTGTAGTCCAACAACTTCTAGAGGACCAAAGGTTCCCCAGCCCTGATATATGGGACTGGGTTTTGCAGGACTTTTACATATCCAGTTTTTAGACTCAACATATACCAAAAATAGGAACCTTTCTTTCATCAAGAAATCATACTTAACATGAGGGTGCAAAGCAGACCAGCAGCTCTAATTTGGATAAATATTTTTGCCAACTGCAAACAATTTCTATGCTTCTTTCAAAATGCTTATTATTATTATATGAATGGCATACTTGTGACCTTCCAGATGCGGTTGGACTACAGCTCCCATCACCCCTGATCATTGAGCATGCCAGTCTTGGGTTGTTGGGAGTTGGGAATTCAAAAGCTCCTAGAAGGCAACAGTTTCCCCATTCCTGCCTCAAGAAGCGGCACATGGAGGCATTTCCATTGCGAAGCAGTTGGAATTGGGCAGCTTTTATCAAAAGACATACTAATTCCAGTTGTGTGCAAGGGATATTATTTCTTCTAAGTACCCCAGCAGAATGGTATTTGGGTTCAAGGAGATTGTATGTATGTATGTATAACTAAGAGCTGGATTGGCATGTCCACCAAATATGTATGTGAATATGTTCTGGTGTTGTCACACATCTTCCAGAATGCCACATCCTGCTTTAAAATTATAATTCTGGAATGGCATGCACACTGCTGACAACTCTCTTATCAGATTTCTAAGACACACACCCCCCCACACACAAACATCATGTAAGCAACCAGTCAACCCAGCCACCATGTTCCATAATCCACCACTGAGGGGCAGAAATATATCCCCTGACCATCCCAGTGCAGCCTAGTGCCCATTGGACCTGGTGTGGTGGAAGGAGTGAGAGTAGCTCAGTCAGTAGAGCATGGGACTCTTAATATCAGGGCCGTGGGTTCATGTCCCACGTTGGGCAAACTATTCCTCCATTGCACGGAATTGGACAAGATTACCTTTGTGGTCCCATCCAGCTGTACAGTTCTATGATTCTACGAAGGTAGAGAGCCCAATAATAGGTGGAGCCAGAGCCAATGACAGGCAGAGCCAACTCATTCTGGATTTGTCTCCCCACTGTTCCCTGCTGAGTTCTACAAAGGTAACATTGAGACAAAGGAAGCTGACTGCCAGGCTATCCCCTGAACTCGTTCCAAGTAGGAAGAAAAGTAGACTGAGTGAGGGCGCATGTGCTCTCATGGGTGAGGCTGAACTGGCCCATCTATTCCAGGAAACTGAGGGTGGCTGTCTAGTTGCTGTGAGGACACCTTTGGGATGACTACAGAACTCTTGTTGTCTTTAAAAAGCAAAAACCGAGGAAGATGTCCTCCTTGGTGGCTTTTCCATTGCAAACAACTGTGGCACGTAGAAAAGTATTTCATATTTAATAAGCATGATATTTATTTTAACTAACCAGCCGCTAATTATGAAAACCCACTTTAGAAGCTGAGCAATTATGCAGTAATATTTTGCACAGTCGCTAAGCTTCCCATACACATGTCCCTAATAGTCAACATATTAATTGTAGGCACTCCTCCATTACACAGAAATGCAACTATTACATGGAGACTTTCCAGGGAATTTATATTCTGTAGCTAGGCAAAAATGGGGGACACTTGATGGAGCGTTTTTCCTAAGATCTGCTACGGGGAATCCTTGCAGGACATCGCCTAAGCAGCATGCCTTTTTGACATTCATGCCCTGTTAATAACCAATGGATTTTGCAGAACCCAACAGCGCTCAGAGTTTCATCAGAAATAAGATGGGTATGAAATTCATAGATATCATAGAATAATAGTGTTAGAAGGGATCTCAAAGGTCCAACCTAGTCCAACCTCCTGGTGATGCTGGAATTCCTCTTCTACATCATGTTGGGCAAAAAATTCCTGCACTGCATCGGATTGGAGATGAGCCTCATGGTACCTCCTAACTCTACAGTAATATGATTCTATGATCACCCTTGGTGTCCATTCCATGTTTTGTTGAAATCCTCTAACAAAGAAGAATCCACCACCTCCCACGGCCATCTGCTCCACAGTCAGGAAGTTTTTCCTAATTTACTGCAACAAGATGGGACTTAGCCAAGTCTATGGAGGAAAATTAGATAACGAAAGCCCTGCCAGATTATCCCAAAGGCCAGCATCCTGTCCTCACAGTGGCCAACCAGATGTTTATGGGAAGCCTGTAAACAGAACTTGAGTGCAACAGCATGCTGCCTACCTGTGATCCCCAGAAACTGGTTTTCAAAGGAATACTGCCTCTGACAGTGGAGGTAGAATATAGCCATTAGGGCTAGCAGCCATGAACAGAGTGAGTCTTTCCATTGCTATTAACCCAGAAAGCTGTGTGGAACCTCCAGGTTCAATGATGGTAAACCTCTGAATATGAGCTGCTAGGAGGAGGCAACAAAACGGTGGGCTATTACCTTCATGCTCAGCTGGTAGGGTTCTCAGAAGCTTCTGGCTGGCCAATGTAGGACTC
Organism: Podarcis erhardii; assembly: GCF_964252035.2. NCBI lineage: Eukaryota > Metazoa > Chordata > Lepidosauria > Squamata > Lacertidae > Podarcis > Podarcis erhardii. The sequence continues at coordinate 8,916,239 of NC_138514.1, forward strand.
ACAATGCACTGCTGGGCTAGACAGACTATTGGTCCTATTTAGTAGGGCTCCTTCTTGTGTTGTTAGAAGAACACATGGCCACCAAGACTGGAGAACCATGACTGAGAATGTAGCAAAGCTTTTATTAGGTTAGGGCAGTTAAGTTATTTGCATCTGTAGTGGCTGCTCTCTATTCATGTCAGGTGGTATCATGGAAGGTTAGAGGACACCACAGTCAATAAGCTGGTTCTGCCCCTGTTGCCTTTCACACTCCATGAATCGGAGGATGAACTTGTGAAGTGGGGAGCCTCCTGCATTCACAAGTTTGCCCTCTACATTATGGAGGATGGTAGAGATGCTGCTGTGGAGCAGAGATACTTCACTCATTCACTAATACCAGGAGTGGGAATCCTCAGTTCTCTGGTCCTCCAGGCCTCCCTATCTGGTCCACAGAACTCATAGAATCATAGAATCATAGAGTTGGAAGAGACCACAAGGGCCATCGAGTCCAACCCCCTGCCAAGCAGGAAACACCATCAGAGCACTCCTGACATATGGTTGTCAAGCCTCTGCTTAAAGACCTCCAAAGAAGGAGACTCCACCACACTCCTTGGCAGCAAATTCCACTGTCAAACAGCTCTTACTGTCAGGAAGTTCTTCCTAATGTTTAGGTGGAATCTTCTTTCTTGTAGTTTGGATCCATTGCTCTGTGTCCGCTTCTATAGAGCAGCAGAAAACAACCTTTCTCCCTCCTCTATGTGACATCCTTTTATATATCTGAACATGGCTATCATATCACCCCTTAACCTCCTCTTCTCCAGGCTAAACATGCCCAGCTCCCTTAGCCGTTCCTCATATGGCATCGTTTCCAGGCCTTTGACCATTTTGGTTGCCCTCCTCGGGACACGTTCCAGTTTGTCAGTGTCCTTCTTGAACTGTGGTGCCCAGAACTGGACACAGTACTCCAGGTGAGGTCAGACCAGAGCAGAATACAGTGGCACTATTACTTCCCTTGATCTAGATGCTATACTCCTATTGATGCAGCCCAGAATTGCATTGGCTTTTTTAGCTGCCGCGTCACACTGTTGGTTCATGTCAAGTTTGTGGTCAACCAAGACTCCTAGATCCTTTTCACATGTACTGCTCTCAAGCCAGGTGTCACCCATCTTGTATTTGTGCCTCTCATTTTTTTTGCCCAAGTGCAACATTTCTCCCTGTTAAAATTCATCTTGTTTGTTTTGGCCCAGTTCTCTAATCTGTCAAGGTCGTTTTGAAGTGTGATCCTGTCCTCTGGGGTGTTAGCCACCCCTCCCAGTTTGGTGTCATCTGCAAATTTGATCAGGATGCCCTTGAGTCCATCATCCAAGTCGTTGACTCTCCACAGGCTGGACCCCATTTTATAACCTGTGTTTTTTTTGCCTGGCTGGAATGTGTCTTTGAACTATGAATAGGGTTCTTGCTTGTCTGAATGGAAGAAGTGTATGTGTGTACAAATTAACCTATTGTACAAAGCTAAAATTTGTACAATCGCTCTACCCACTTTTGTCTCTGGCCTCTCCCATCACCAGCATGTGGCCCATGAAAGGTTGCTCCTCTGACTAAAAAGGTTCCCCAGTCCTGACTAACACAGGAAGAGGAATAACAAGCCCCAAGTTGAGACCACTGCTAGGAATACGATCCAAACTGCGGTTCCAGCAGCTCACCAACATGGCGCAGTTGAGCAGAGAGGAAGGGGGAGAGAGCTGGGGAGGGGGCTCCAGTTTTTAGCCCCGTGGCTCCTGACATTATTGGAACAAAATGTAAAAGTCTTTATAATTTATTTATTTAGTTGCCCCCTGAAAAAAGACCATTTGATTCAACATTCACTTTGGATTTACCAACCATATTCATTTTAATACGTTTTGTTGACTTTCAGGTGATTATTATTATTATTATCCTTCACACTAACAGTTGTCTCAAAGTGACTTACAAAGCCATAAAATACAAATACAGTGGTACCTCGGGTTACATACGCTTCAGGTTACAGATGCTTCAGGTTACAGACTCCGCTAACCCAGAAATATTACCGCGGGTTAAGAACTTTGCTTCAGGATGAGAACAGAAATTGTGCTCCAGCGGCACGGCGGCAGCAGGAGGCCCCATTAGCTAAAGTGGTGCTTCAGGTTAAGAACAGTTTCAGGTTAAGAACGAACCTCCGGAATGAATTAAGTCCTTAACCTGAGGTACCACTGTAGTGTAACAATCATTAAAAACTAACAGCAAAATGCCTGGACATGTTTGCCCCTCCATGACTATAAAAAGGGTTAATCCGAACCACCCCACTGCTGGATGAGCACTGTAATACAGGCAAGAAATCATATGATAATAATGCTTGCAACAGATTTTCTCTTTAAAAAAAAGAGAGTGCTAATAATGCTAATACCATTAAATAATGACAACAGCAGTACAGCAGAGAGGGGGGGCTGAAAGGGGGCATCTGGGAAGGTGATTCTGCCACTTCCTGCCCTTTCTCTCTCTTATCTTCTTTCCAGGAGGTTCTGTTCCGCCTGCCCGCTGCTGCTGGCGGTCATGTGTTTCTAAGGGCTTCTCTGCCATATGGCTCCTAGTTGGGATGATTTATGAGGTGAAGAAAGCAGGCTGATAAATTTTACTGCTAGTCCCAGCATAGACCAGGGTATCAACAGCCCAATCCAGACAGCCCTAATGGAAACTGCCGGCACCACAGAGCAAGGCATTATTTATGACTGTCTGTAATGCCACTGTTGGAAATTTATCATCACTTCTCTTGCGCAAGCTGGAATCACAGCAGAATGGCCAGAGGAAGGAGGAGGAGGAGGAGGTGGCGGTGTGGTGGATTGGGCAGAAAGCAGCCTTGTTCTTGGGAATCGACTCCCTTCCTGCACTGTAACAGGCCAAAGGTTTCTTTAGAAACAGGAGGGATGCTGGTGAAATGTTTCATTGGACCCCACATACTGTGATATTTACCAAGGGAGGAAATGACACGTTACAGGAGGAAAGGGGATCATCAACAAGCACAGCACGCAAAGTGCAGCAGATGCCGGATTATGAGAAACTCGGGGCATATTCACAAGTGACACTTTAAAACTGCATTTGGAAACCAAATGCTCATAAATAAAAGGACAAATATATATTTCCTAGAAAGTGTGGTTTTAGGAACATAGGGAGCTGTCTTATACTGAGTCAGACGCAGGTTTGATGAGGCCCTAAACTACTGAAGGTTTTGGGGCCCTTTATATGTGATATTTTAGGGAGCAGGCTAGCAGATGGGGCCCATTACTTACATCATAGGAGCCTACACAACACAAAACACTGTTGCTGTACGTAGGTTTTGTTTTATTTGTTTTTTATCTTTTATCTTGGAAATGTACATCCAGGGGTTTTTTTCTTTAAATTTCCTCAAGCACCTCTTTCACTCATTTCTTTAAATTTCCTCAAGCACCTCTTTCACTCACTTTCCTCAAGCACCTCTTTCACTCATTCATTTCATGGCAGGATTCCTAGAATCATAGAGTCGGAAGGGTTCCCAGGAGTCATCTAGTCTAGCCTCCTTGCAAGGCATTAATTTCAACTAAAGCATCCCTGACACACAGCCGTCCAATCTTGGCTCCAAGGAACGAGAGTCTGCCATCTTCCAAGGGAGTCCATTCCACTGTCAAACAGCTCTTACCATCAGAATGTTCTTCCTGATGCTTAGTCAGGCTCTCCTTTCTTGTAACTTGAAGCCATTGGTTCAAGTATTACCCTCCGGAGCAGGAGAAAACCAGCTTGCTCCATCTTCCATGTGACAGCCCTTCAGATATTTGAAGATGGCTTTCATATCTCCTCTCAGTCTGCTCCTTCTTCTTCAGGCTAAACATACCCAATTCCCTCAACCATTCCTTATATGGCTTGGTTTCCAGACCCTTTATCATCTTTGTTGCCCTCCTCTGCACATGTAAGCTAAAGGGTAAAGGGACCCCTGGCCATTAGGTCCAGTCGTGGCTGACTCTGGGGTTGCGGTGCTCATCTTGCCAGCGTACAGCTTCCGGGTCATGTGGCCAGCATGACTAAGCCGCTTCTGGCGAACCAGAGCAGCACACGGAAATGCCGTTTACCTTCCCGCCGGAGCGGTACCTATTTATCTACTTGCACTTTGACGTGCTTTCGAACTGCTAGGTTGGCAGGAGCAGGGACCAAGCAACAGGAGCTCACCCCGTAGCGGGGATTCGAACCACCGACCTTCTGATTGGCAAGTCCTAGGCTCCACCCTTCTGCACATGTACTACCTTGTCAATAACCTTCTCAAATTGTGGCCCCCAGAACTGGACACAATACTCCAGCTGTACTCTGACCAAGGCAGAAGAGAATGGTTCCATTGATCAGGACACTGTACAGCCTAGACTAGCATTAGCCTTTTTTTACTGTTGCATCACACTGTTTGCTCATGTTAACTTGTGGTCTAAGACTCCTGAAACCTTTTCACATGTACTACTGGCAAGCCATGTGTCTCCCTTCCCCCCATCTTCAATTTGTGCAGTCTATGAGTGGATGAAGAAGAATAAATGAGGGGACATATGAAAACAAGGCTTTTTCATCTAACATTAAACCAGGGTTTGGAACTGCATGTGAACGGATCTACAAGTGCATCTAAGCTCTCTAGCCATCTTGGAAGGGCATTTTCTCTGAAAAGTGGTGTTATAAATCTGTTCCTAAGTAATTAAGATGGTGTTACATGTGAATGCTTCTATACAAGATAAGAGGGATAAATTATGGGGAGAAAAGATACAGAGTTGTTTAAAAAACAGTAGCCATGGCTTCATCCCACATAGATAGTTGGAATCCATCAGTCTTTAAAGACAATGGGGTGCATTGTCAAACTGCTGCATTGGCAGCACTGAAGTTACCTCCCCAGGGCCCAAACCTGGGCAGTGTGTATGGAGGTGCTGCGCTGCCCAGATAACAAGACCCCCCTCTTAGCCTCACTGATGTGGTCCAAAGGAAATGGTATACTAGGTGCCATCCAACCATCTTAGAGATTCCACTTAGAGATATGGTTTACTCCTTAACTTTTTCTTCTCCCAAAGATACCCCGCAAGGCAGCAGAGGTTTAGAATCAGAGCCTTCCTTCTCTTAGATGGGCTAGCTTCTTAGGTTGAAGAGCCCCATCTGCCACTCATTTCTGTCTGCAGCACCTGCGGAAAGTACCTTCTTGACTATTGAACCCACTATTTGGGTTTGACACCCATCGGCCACTCTCACCTGGTTTAGCTAGCCAGTTGAAGCTATTCCCAAGGTGTGGCCGTTTTTGCATGCTGACAGCTTCTAGGAGCCACAGGTGAGAGATGAGTGCAGGGTGGAGACCAAAGGTGGACAAACAACCCAGAAGGATAAAGATGTGTCTCCCACCAGAGGTACCAACCCTCCCCTAACAACCCCTACGTAGATAATGCATCTGAATTAACATGAGGAAATGAAGGAGGGTGCTCTTAGCATCACTTACTAAAATGCCATAAGCAATTGATCTCAAGATCTCAAGTTGGAGCATCTCACTCAGCCCCTGAAAACTAAAAGAACAGATGGAAACCCGCTATGTGAGACAAAACATCTCAAAATCAAGGATGCAGTGCAAACCATCAAATCTTTTTTTAAAAAAAGCAATAAATTATGGAGATCTGCAACATGCATTTTGTAAGAGGCTAGGCTTACTGGATGAACAGATCTTATTCACAGGATAGTGATAAAAGCAAATATCAGAAAAGATTCCAGCAACTGTATTCCTTCTATGGTTGCCCCAGCCTAAATTTCTCTCTACTTCCTCAGTTGTTTCCCCATGTGTAATTTTAAATTGTAAGCTTCTCAGGGCAGGGAGCTCTCAAACACTAAATTCACCATATAATCTCCTGTACAGACAACTGTTGCATGGCCTATGCCTTTGGGAATAATAAAACAAAATCAAAAATTATGCGTACAACATTACTCTGTGCTTAGCTGTAGCAGGTAGGAGTGCAGGAAAAGTTCAATGCTGTTCACAATTACAGTGGTACCTCAGGTTACATACGCTTCAGTTTACAGATGCTTCAGGTTACAGACTCTGCTAACCCAGAAATAGTACCGGGGTTAAGAACTTTGCTTCAGGATAAGAACAGAAATCGTGCTCCGGCGGCGCGGCGGCAGCAGGAGGCCCCATTAGCTAAAGTGGAGCTTCAGGTTAAGAACAGTTTCAGGTTAAGTACGGACCTCCGGAACGAATTAAGTAATTAACCTGAGGTACCACTGTAAAGGCAAACCTAACTAATTTGCAATTTCTGAAACAACATATGAACCAAAGCACAACCTTCCTTTGAAATTCACAATGCAGCTCTCCAGCAAAGTAATGCATACACAAATGCATACTGGAATTAAGCGTATATATAAATGCATATATTAGTGAAAATAACATATACAAATGCAATTACTTTTGGGGAAATTGCTTAGCAGTGATGCATCTGCTAGACAAACTTGCACGCAAGCATTAGGAGAAATTCACACTTAAATGTTGATTAATTTTCATGAAGACACACACACACACACACACATATATATATATATATATATATATATATATGGAAAACTGCAGTTAAGGCTGGAAAAATGAGAAACTAATATTTACAGATTCTCTGTCCATGGGCTATAGCCAACATTTGATGTGTGAGTTTCAAATACTGGGCAACAGAGGAATCAGATGCAACAGTTGTGCTAGCAGAAACTCCTTGCACAACAGACTGCGCAGCCTGTTGCAGTCTGTTCTGCAGCAAAGTTCACAGCAACCTGCTTGTGCATTATCTTGTGCCATATCATTTTTTCCAGTGGAACACATCTACTGCTAAGTACTTTACATTGGATAAAACCTCCTGTTCCCAGATGCCTCAAAGGAAATGAGAAGTAGTCTGAGAAGTTAAGGGCAGAAGTGGAGTTCATTCTTATATTTCAGTATGAGCAGTCAACTCATCAAGCATATTCCCACCAGAACTAAAGATTGGTCAACTCCAGCCTTGTGGCAGTCTATAGCCAGGCCCCTCTGAACAGGCTGGATGCATCATTTGCCGATGCTAAGGATGCCCTCTTTGATTAGGCACCTCAACTTGTTATATGCACCCAGCTGGGCATGCCCACAGTCGGATTGTGGATCAAAACATTGTTGCAAAATACAAACCAAAGCAATTCTAGAATAAGGCTACTAATAACATACATTGACAGGAGATGAGTTCATCCACTAGAAATTGTGACGTCCTTTACCAAAATGTTCCACAAATACATTTTCAGCGTGTCCCGTGTGACATTATTTGTAGGCTTTTGGGCAATCCTTGTCAACAGATTTCTGATAAAGATGGAGACACCAAGCTGTGTGCTAATGCTGTGAGTTTAAAGAAGTGTCAACGGTTCTGTATTTATGGAGCAATCTCTAGACTTCCTGATGCAGTTGATGCCAAGGTTTTTATCTCTCTCCCTCCCTCTGTGCCGGACTTTGGAGGTAATAATACTGAAGCTGTCTTGGGGAGAACACTGACTAATTCTAGGGATGTAGAAGTCATGCTCAGCAGACAAATCTTACCAAGTAGGAAAATCCATCAGCAGAGGGGGATGAAAACTCCCATCTTGGCAGTGATCAGAATTCTCAGCACTAACAACATTTGCTCAACTTCTTCAACAGTCCCCATGGGCAGAAGTGATTAAGGCCTTTGTCAATAGGACAATGATCCTAGAAACTGGCTGATCAAATACTAAATATACTTCCGGGAGGGGGTGGCATCCAAAAAAAGGAAAGATAGAATTTCTTTTTAGCACCTACTCACACTACATAGTGATATAAACTGCATCAGTAAACTTCATGAAATAGTTTAATTTTCATATTGATGTCTTTCTGATGCAGCTAGAGCAGAGTTGCCAACCTCCTTTGGCATGTGGACACAATTGGAATTTGAGAAAGTGTCGCGGTTGGCAGTCAGAAAATGGTTGCCATGGAGGAGTGGCATTAACACAAAATGGCTGACACATCTGAAATAGCAGAAAAATAAAGACAAGACCACAAAATGGTGCCTCTTTTCATATTCAGCAGTATATAATAAGAATAAGAATAATAAAAATAAAAATATTTTTTATTTATACCCCGCCCTCCCCAGCCAAGGCCGGGCTCAGGGCGGCTAACAAGCAATAATAAAAACAAGTTGAATGAATACAACTTAAAAACAACATTAAAATACAACATTAAAATATTGAAACATTAAAATATTAAAATGCAGCCTCATCACAGGAGGAGAAAGGAAAAAGAAAGAGGGGGAGGGAATCAAATTGGCTCCAAGCAAAAGGCCAGGTGGAACAACTCTGTCTTACAGGCCCTGTGGAAAGAAATCAGATCCTGCAGGGCCCTGGTCTCATGAGGCAGAGCGTTCCACCAGCCCGGAGCCAGTGTTGAAAAGGCCCTGGCTCTGGTTGAAGCTAATCTAACTTCCTTAGGGCCCAGGACCACTAGGGTGTTGCTATTTATGGACCTTGAGGCTCTCCGTGGGGCATACCGGGAGAGGCGGTCCCATAGGTACGAGGGTCCTAGGCATAATCATAATCATCATCATCATCAAATAATAGTCTCTCATGTATTCTGGATTTTTGAGGGGATGCTTACCGAGACTTTTACAAGTGACATACAAGGCACTGGTGGGCTCCCTAGTGCTCCTTATCACCATATTGGCCATCCCTGAGCTAGAGTGAGACCCAAAGGGCAGATTGGATGTGGGCAGACAGAAAGAGGGAAGGCTGGAAAGCGTAGAAAGGAGAAAGGTAGTTTCAATATAATGGGGAAGAGATGGAGGTGGGTGCAACAGGACTAGGCCATGGGCAGCAATCTGAGGTGGGCTAGGAGCTGGAAATGAGGAGGCCAAAAGACAAAGCCAATCATCTGAACAGCAAGTAAGAACCAAAGCATAAGCCAGGAGATAAGACTGAAGAGGAACTAAGAAGTCAGGAAAGGAGAGTCATTGGAGGAACTGGGAGACCAGGGTTCAAATCCCCACTCAGCCATGAAGCTCACTGGGTGACGTTTAGGCACTCGCTGTCTCTCAGCCTAACCTACCTCACAGGTTTGTTGTGAGAATGCAATCTGGGGGAGCTATGTATGTTACCTTGACCTCCCTGGATGCAATACAGTGGTGCCTCGCAAGACGAAATTAATTCGTTCCGCGAGTTTTTTCGTCTTGCGATTTTTTCGTCTTGCGAAGCACGGACTTTGGAAAAGCTTCAAAAATCACCAAAGTCTTCAAAAACCTCAAAAAAGGCTACCACACCGCGTGCTATGAGTTGCTCCTCGAAGTGAATGCACGGTTTTAAGAAAAAGGAAACAAACTTGCAAGACAAAGGAAACAAACTTGCAAGACATTTTCATCTTGCGAAGCAAGCCCATAGGGAAATCCGTCTTGCGAAGCAACTCAAAAAACGAAAAACTCTTTCGTTTTGCGAGTTTTTCGTCTTTCGAGGCATTCGTCTTCCGAGGTACCACTGTAATAAATAAACCAAGAATACAGAAACCCACAGGAGCTCAAGTAAGACTTTGTTGCCCAGGTATGGCTTAACATGTGCAGGAAGCTATCTTATAGCGCTCCCTGTCCAGGAGGATTCAATGGGCAGGGTCCATGCAGGGCACAAGGCCACTTCACCCAAAAGCTGTCACCTGCTTTTAGTGGCTCAATACACTGGGCAGTTGTGCACAGATATCAGCAGCTCCTGATATTGTGCATGGAACCAGTTGCGTACTTTCTCAATGTCCAAGGTCTTTTTTGAGAAAGCAGCTGTGTGGGGAGAGAGCAGTGGCAGAGCATGTGCAGAAGGTCTCAGCTTCAATTCTTCAGCAATTCCTGGTCGGTTAGAGAAATTTCAGGGCCCTTTAGTACAGTACATAGCTTTATTCCAAACAAGATTAATTTTTGATCTGATCCAGCAGAAGTCTTGCTATTTATTATATTTTAAAGTATTTATATACTGCTTGCTATTTCAAACATCTCTCTAACTCTCTCTGTATATGTCAAAAACACAGTATAAAATTAGTAAAACAGCGATAAAAAGCAAATAAAAGTGGATTAAACAGAAATTCAAAAGATACAAACACAAAACCTGAGCAAACAGGTAAGTCTCCACATGACATCTGGTACAACCGATGGTTCTACTTCATGGTTGACAAAGAGAAGGGCATTCCACATTTTTTTAAAAAATGCCAGTTTTCAGGTCCCCACCCTGTCAAATGTTTTGCCAAAAAAGCATATGGCTAGTCTCCTAGCCAGTCCAAAAGAATTCTTGTTCTGCCCTTGATCATAATGAAACAGCTTGCCAAAAAACCCCTTTTTCTATTTTTTTTTTTATATAAATATTTATTAAGGTTTTTTTTTATAAAAGAAATGCACAGATAATAAACAACATTGGTTATATCATAACATAATTTCATAACTTCTTTGGACTTCCTCACGTCTTCTGCTCCCACTTACATCGTTGGAAAGTTTTTCAAGCAAATTATCAACTTATTTAGAATCTTATATCCAATCATTTAAATATAATCTAATAATTCTCCAAAAGGTTTATGTTTTCCTTAATCTGACTTATCATCAAATTCCAGTCTAATTTAGTGGTGGCCAGTTATTTATGATCAAGCATCCTTCTTAACATTCAACCAAATTACAATATTTTTGTAAATAAGTCTTAAATTTCTTCCAATCTTCTTCAATCCTTTCTTCTCCCAGGTCTCGGATTCTGCCAGTCATCTCCGCCAGTTGCATATAGTCTATCAGCTGCATCTGCCACTCTTCCAGTGTGGGTAGATCTTGAGTTTTCCAGTTCTTGGCGATGAGTATCCTTGCTGCCGTTGTTGCATACATGAAAAATGTTCGGTTCTTCTTTAACACCTTCTGGCCGACAATACCCAGAAGGAAGGCCTCTGGTTTCTTAGTGAAGGTATACTTAAATACCTTTTTCAACTCATTATATATCATTTCCCAGAAGACCTTCACTTTAGGGCAGGTCCACCAGAGGTGAAAGAATGTTCCTTCATTTCCTTTACATTTCCAACATTTATTATCAGACGAATGGTATATTTTGGCAAGTTTAATTGGGGTCATGTACCATCTGTATATCATTTTCATTACATTTTCCTTCAAAGCATTACATGCAGTGAAGTTCAGCCCAATGGTCCACAACCTTTCCCAGTCCTCAAACATAATGTTATGCCCAATGTCCTGTGCCCACTTTATCATAACCGATTTAACCGTTTCGTCTTGTGTGTTCCATTTTAACAGCAAGTTATACATTCTTGATAATACCTTAGTCTTTGGTTCTAACAATTCCACATTTTTTTAAAAAATGCCAGTTTTCAGGTCCCCACCCTGTCAAATGTTTTGCCAAAAAAGCATATGGCTAGTCTCCTAGCCAGTCCAAAAGAATTCTTGTTCTGCCCTTGATCATAATGAAACAGCTTACCAAAAAACCCCTCTTTTCTAGTCCCCCAAACTATGCATTTTGGGAGGAAATATCATGCTTGAAAATGCAAATTTGCTTGTTGGGTTTCTGGCAAGGGTCAGAATGTAAGAATACAAGCAATTCACATGGAGGGGGGGCGGGGGAGTCTGATATCATGGGACCAGAGACAGAAACGCATGTGACAACAAAGTCAGCTCTTCAGATATATTATCAAGCCTCTCAGTCTGCTGGTGCAAGAAAGCCTGATAAGGATCTGACCTCCCGGGTGTTACTCTTCAAAGCCAGCCCACAAAATTCAAATGGGGCATCCATCATTGGCTTTCATAAGCAACCGTATCTCCCTGGGCAACCCTCCCCACTCTCGCACCCCTCAAATTTCATTCCTGGTAGATTTCCACTGGAGCCACTATGAGTCTGCATTCCAAGTGAGATTCCTTTGATCACAGTGATTCTGCAAATCTGGCTTGGGCTGACAGGCTAGCAGGGAGGAAGAACATTGTTTATTGCCTTCCAGGATATGGGTTCAGTTCTTCTGGAACCACAAGGTCACTTAGGTTGACTCTAAAGTTTTGATCAAGCACAACGGGAAACAAGGTTTGCTAGCACAAGCAAAGTCTTTAAAGGCTTCCTGACCCTTATAACCCCTTCATCCACTGAGAAGCAGGTACTGGAGACAGCTATTTTCCTCAAATGACTTTAAACCTTTGTCATCAAGGAATTCTCTGCCTTAATGGTGGATATAGCTTTATCTTGAGGTCCAATGTAACGCTAGGTATGTTCTCCAGAGAAAAAAAATGTTGTTCTTATATCCTGAGAAGGTGGCAGCGGATTGGCCTAATTTGCCCTTCATTTTCAGGCGGTAGGACAAAAGTAACTACGGTGTCTGTCCACACTGACTAGTTTAGGTTCTTTAATCAAGAACCCAAACATGGTGTCTGTCCACACTGACTAGTTTAGGTTCTTTAATCAAGAACCCAAACATGGTGTCTGTCCACACTGACTAGTTTAGGTTCTTTAATCAAGAACCCAAACATAGGCATGCATACCATTTTTTTAAGAAAATCTCTTAAAAATATTCACTGCTTTTTAATACCCATGTCACAGGCAGATATCATGGGACCAGGAACAAAAATACATGTAACAATGAAGATTGCTCTAAGTTAACTATTTAGGTGATGCGTGAATAAGTATTTTCTTGTCTCTGTCTTGATTCTTCCAGCATTCAGTTACATTCATTCAATGAACCCAGGTTGTAGTATTCTGAGGAAGGGAGAAAAACATATCCCTATACACTTTTTCCACTATCCCAGACACCTCTATCTGTCCTTCCTTGCCTTTTTTTCCCTAAAACATAAAGTTTAGCACTAATTTCTGTGTTATTTGCAAGCAGATTTTTTTTCCACCTGGAAGCAAATGACATTGAAATGCGCACTAAACTTGCACTTTTTCTGCTACATTCCATGCGAAGGCTCAAATATAATGTGAAAATTAACAGTTAGGGAAATTTTGGGGAAGGAGAATAAACTGTTGTATGACTGCAGCCTTGCCTTATATTCCTCTATATTTCTGGAAGTATATTGTGAAATTAACAGTTGGGGAAATGGAATAAACTGCCCTATGAATGCAGCCACGGAAAGTAAACTTGCACTTAGGGGTGCAAATTCTGCAGGTGATGTTGACAGCAGCATCATTCATAGGCTGGAAGCAAGTTAATTCAGAGTCGGACCTCTCAAGGTCAGCCCAGGAAGATTCACTTGCTCTTCCTCGTTCTGGATCAAATGAACTCCCAGCTCTCCTTCCCCAGTCAGTGCTGTTTTATGTTTACACCTCCAGTGACAAGCAAAAAAAGCTTGACAGACCAATTACAATCCACTTGGGTGTTCCTCTCCCCAACACAAAAGGATCTCTAAATGTTCTCTCAGTGAGCCCTTAAAACTCACCACTCACTGAGGAGCAGCATTGACAGGTACAGCACGAGGCCCTTATTAAGAGTGCAAGGAAGATCATTCAGGTTTGAACACACAGGCTGCCATCGGAGTCCAGCCTGAGAAAATTTGGTTGTTGTAATTCCATTCTGAGATTCCCAATTAGCAAGCAACAGCCTGTCACCAAGCTGTTAACACACAGAGTTTCGGAGGAAGAGCAGCACAGAGCAAAGCAGAAAGGGAGGCGGGTGGAGAGAGGGGGGGGGGACTGATACTAAGGGTAAGCAGCATGACAAGTACTTTGGTTGTTGCACTGACAGGACTGAACATATTACTTTGCCGTTCAACAGTGCCTGGGTTGAATAGGAGCCATGCCTGCTTTTTTCAGGTTGCTGGTGGTTGCTCTGAGAAAATTATTCCCAATTAAATGTTCCTCTGGATTTGGAGGCTCACAATGGCCTGTTCTTGTTATTATTTTTCCAGAGCAACACTGATAAGTTAGAAATCTACAATTCACCTCCCATTGCTTTCTAGATTATGTACAGTCAAGACTCCTTCATTCCTTCTCTGTGTGTACATGGAGGAGGGAGGAGGGCCAGGTCTCTGTAATATTCAGTGCATCACACAAGCAGAGTGAGGCTCCGGTTTGAAAGATCTCAGCCGCTGGAGCAAAAACCTAAATGGGGAAACTGAGACAGCTGCCTACTGTAGACGAGAAGCCGTACACTGCAATGTCCAAGTGCAAACCTACTTCTCAATCAGGATTCTGAAATTCTATCTTTGATATGGGGGGGGGGTTCTTCCTCCCGTTAAAATACAGGCAGCTCCCCATTTGTGCACATTCAAGTCATCCTGCCAACACACATGGTACCTCGGAACAAAACCCCATGAAAATGGGGAGTTGCCTGTAATGACATGTGGGGAACCCCTTGCTGAACTCATTCCATTCATCCTGCATATGATGTCAGTTGTAGGGCACGTGGTCATGGCTTGGACCAAACAGCCTTGTGGGTGTGCCTTGGGCCAAGTAGCCTTGCAGGTCAAATGGGGAAGCCTGGTGGGCTGGCCACTCCCCACTGCAGCAATAGATTCTGATCTCCTGCCCAGCCCTGGCATAACACTTCAATGATGCATTGAGCAAGGTTATTCGACACCCATAGGTCCCCAGATCCTCAACATTTGAATCTAGCTTCTCAAATTTGACTTGGTAAATACATAGGCAATTATATTGCATCAACATATTTTCTTTTTCTTCAGGAGACGTCCGTCTGGGAGGGACAAATGGGAGGGGAACCATGTGTCATAAAAGGATTGTTGACTCTTCCATGTTCTGGCCTCCCTAACCTAACAGGTAAGCTTATAACAAACCCACCCTCTCCCACATTTTTGTGTTGTGGTTATGCAATAATGGGGAGGGTTTGGTGTGTAAGTACATGAATAAAGACATGTTTACCTGTTGCACCTCAGCTTTCCCCAAGGTGATGTAGTTTATTCTAATTAATGGTTTAACATTGTTGCAGAAATGTAATAAAGGAGCACATATAACTCTTCAAAGGGAAGGTCTAAAGCAAAGCTAAGTCTCCTTCATTCCAAGGGAACCATGTGATTACTGAGTGGTCTCAGGCATACTACTAATGCAATGTGGGAGCTGACCACAGGGAGGTAGTGGTTTGGTGAGAAAACTAACATATCCTAGTGTTCGCTAGTTATCGTAATCCAAAAGGCATCGTAATCCCTAGCAAATAATGGCAAAAGAATTCTGTTTTGCAGATCCCGTTTTTAACTGTGGCATGTGTTGCTCATTTAGGGCCTCTGCAATTAATTAATTAATGCTGCAACCTCCCGAGAGCTGCAAGGGGGATTTGCCATCTGTTGTGTCTCTTCTCCCACCAACTCATAGAGCCACATTTCCAGGTTGGCAGAATCATTGTAATTAACGCTGTATCTGGACGTTAAGAGAAGCTGCCTTCTGGCATTCGCTATTACCAAGAGTCAGACCCCGTGTTGCAGCAAAGCCTATCCAACAGGTTGAGATTTTTTTTTAAAAAAAAATAGGTTTTCTTGGCCCCATCATAATGATGCAGGGCAAGAATACAGCCCCCAATTGTCAGGGTATCATCATCCTATCCTGAGTAGCAGCCAAGAGCCAAGTAACAGAGGAAAAGGTGCCAGTCAAGGATCTCTCAGTGTATGGAGGATCTATCAATTACGGCTATGCACAGCTTCCCCACAACCCAGGGACCACCTACCCCCCGCCCCCCGATCTGCCCCCAAATCAGTTCAGGGGTGGGGCTAATGTTTCACTAGAATTTTTTAAACCCTGAGTAAAAAATACAGTTGGAAGGGGGCTAGAGACACTGTGTCACCAAAAGAAGGAGGGTTCGAGCCTGCAGGGTGTCCCTTCACAAGCGCCTTCCCCGCTAAGAATGCATTTGCAAAGCACAGGGGCCTGCAAAATCAAATTCTATGCTCAGCAGGATTCAATCCTGCCGGGCTTTGCTTCTGTAGTTTATTCCCTGTGGTGGGGCTGCCTGCCTCACCTTCTTTCTGCCTCTGACAGTCCCAGATTGCTTTAGGAGGCCCAACCCACAGCAAAACAGGGCTGGCTCTACCTGACTCTACCAAAGCCTGGCTCTACCTGACTCTGCCCAAGCCTGGATCCCCCCAAACTGGCGTGGTTCAGTTCAGGATTCAGGTAAATCTTACCTCAACACCGGCAATGGGGCAGCAGACTTCGCTTCATCTCAGGGCAGCAGGCTAGTTTCTTTAGGTGTCTCAAGGGAGATGGAGGGGGGAATTGCTGACCTACCCCTACCCCTTCTGCCTCTCATGGCAGAACCAGCCCTGTAGCCCAGGGGTCAGCAAACTTTTTCAGCCAGGGGCCAGTCCACTGTCCCTCAGACCTTGTGTGGGGCCAGACTATATTTTGGAGAGAGAAAATGAACGAATTCCTATGCCCCACAAATAACCCAGAGATGCATTTTAAATAAAAGCACACATTCTACTCATGTAAAAACATACCGATTCCTGGACCATCTGTGGGCCAGATTTAGAAGGTGATTGGGCCGGATCCGGCCCCTGGGCCTTAGTTTGCCTACCCATGCTGTAGCCCAAGGAGGTGAGCAGGCTGGAGAAGAAAAATGGGGACTGCAGAAAGGGGAAGTGGCAAAAGAAGTGGCAAGTGGAAAATGAGAGAATTCCTAGCTCATAAAATGCATTTAGCACTTTAAAAAGCAGGTGCAATCTCCCATTTGCTTTTGGACTCTGGAACTCAGCCGACTATTGGAAAAAGCACTGGGAATCGATCAAAAGTGACAAAGCCACCAACTGCAAAACAGCCAGCGGGGCTGAGGGAGGCCGGCTGATCGGCTGCGCGTCAGTCACATAGCTTCAGAGAGTCTTGTACACATCATGCTCAAAGAATGTGCAATCTTTTGATTTCCACATGACATTTCCCCTCTAGCAGTGAAAATAAGAGCATTGCATTCATGCTCATGGAGAAACTGGGAGGTTGGCTGGGGCAGCAATTCCACACACCCTTCATCTTTTGTATCTCCCAAGGCTAGGAGTGCAACCAAATGCCTACATTCTCTTTGGCCAGCACAGTGCCTGACATATGTGACATTTCCTTTTAAAAGCATGAAAACATGCAGAGGACGGGAACAAAGATCCCACTCATCAGCAGGCCTAATGAGTGAGAACTCATCCTTCTCCAAGGAATTCTTGGAAATATGAATTTGCTAAGATCTTTTTTTAAAAAAAAGCAAAATAAAATCACTCAAATGGATAAAGATAGGCGCATCTAGCTGAGGAGCCCTTCTGTGAAAATACACAGTTGTTTCCAAGAAATGGGCACAACATCAGCTAGTCTAAGATGCCCAAAGCCAATCACCATTTCACATCGCCATTTGGGTTGCATTTGTTTTGATCCAATCAGGCATGGAGTGTCAATGCTCAGCCTGCCATGTCCAAATCTGAGAGAGGTAGCCTTTGAGATGCAAACAGATCCTTTCCATTCTTATCCAAAACACATAGAAGAGTGTGCAGACACCAGGATTTTCCACATGTCACTCAGTAACCAATATATATCTAAATCAGAAAGCAATGCTCTGTGTCTTCTTCCCCAAGCCGGCTTGCAAGTAGGGAATTTCAGTTTCTCTCTGTTTCCCATTTTTCCTGTCTTAAGTTCCGTTCTACACCTTTCCACATCACTTAGTGGGTTGTTTTTTAAAGTCCCCATGAAAATTATTTAGCACACTTTTTTTTTTTTATTTGCAGAGCAATATTCCCCGATGTGAGGCAGATTCACAAATATAAGCATTTTATGTCCATTCCACCATTAAAAACAAACTTGTCTGGAGAACTGCATGGCAAAATCTGGAGATGCGCAAATTTCAAAGGATGGCTAAGTTTCAGTTCATGTACTGTTTCAGAAAGTGAAAACTGGGCAGGTTCACCTTTGAATGCTAATTTAACTGATTCCCATCATCCCTACCCACAAGCAATGAGTTTCCAGCACTCTTGGTGCCACGGCAACTGGAGAGCACCAGGTTGGCAAAGGATGCCCATAAAATCTTCCAAAAATACAGAAATAGGGACTATCCCTAGAAAACAGGGCAATTGGAGTATACAGGTCATCATGGGATCTGGTCATCTTTGGTTCCCTCCTTGTCAATAACATGAGCTCCTGCATTGGTGGGGGGTCCTTGTTTAGCTATGGATCAGGCAGATATATGTAGGAAAAGAAACATACACAATGGGTTTCTAAAATGTTCTACACATAAAGGCATTTGATTTATAGAGCGTGCCTAACCATTACTGAATGCGACAGTAAATTACATTTGAGCCAGTCTTGGAACAAGGCTTGAAATATCAGTCTGCAGTTAGTGAAGGGTTGCCTTGCCCTGCTCTGACGCTACCTTATCCCCAAGTTTGTTAAATATTTGTTTAATATCATATTATCACACTTTGTAGCCAAGACCATTATACATCAAACAAACCTGCTTGTCAAGAAAAAAGAAAACAAGTGAAGTAGAAAGGGGAAAGAAAAAAGAAAAATGACACATGAAGGAGGAAAGGGGCAACATGAGGGGGGACCCTCTAAAGTACATTGAATAGAAATAAAAGAAAAAAATATTCAATATTCAAAAAAAGTATTTTCAACATTATCTCCAGTTTTAAGAAACTGTTTCATAGACAAGCAATTATACTGTAGTAGCTGGTTTGGGTAGGATCAAATCATTTCATATGAACAGGCAGCAATAATAATCATAGATGCTCACCATTATTTCATATTTTTTTTCAACTGAGACATATAGTAGAACAACTCAAAGTTAACTGGGGGTTACCATGTGGAAGAACCTCATATGAACGTCTTCTTGAGCAAAATGATTAAATTAATAACAAAGATCTATTTAATACTCTCAATATGTGCAAAAGAATTTCTCCATCCTTCATATAAAAGGAATGGGACTAAACAAATAGTGGGTTAATAATCTTTGAATCAGAATGGATGTGGGCATTCAAAAATATCCCCGGAACATTTACTAGTGTGAACCTGAAAGAGAATTATCTTAAGACAATTTTCCAATCCTACTTAACTCCACCCAGAATAGTTTTTATTTTTATTTTGCCCAAACATGGCCTGCATTGCTGGAGGTGTAATGGAATTAACGTGGATTTAATACATATTTTTGGAGCCATGTTGGTTGCTTTTATTTGTGCTCATTTCTGGAGCCTCTAAGAACTAGAGTTAGCACTACTTGGAAATAAGGGTCAATATTAAAGAACCAGTGTGATGGAGTGGTTAGTGTTGGACTATAATTTAGGAAAATAAGTCCCCACAGGCATTCAGTTCACAGGGGGACCTTGGGTCTAACCTAGCCTCACAGGCAGGCTATTCCCACATTGCAGCTGGCTGGACCAGTGACTCTTGGAGTCATTTTCATCTCTGCAATTTATGATTCTAAGTATAAAATCGGGGTTGGAGGGGGAACCCGGAGTTCCCTAGATATATCTAGGGAACCCGGAGTTCCCTAGATATAAATGTAATAATGAGTTTAGTTTTAGTTAGGAGTTTAGTTTTTGGTAATTACTAGATATATCAGGGATGGGGACCTGATAGAGCAGGTTCTTATTTCCCCTACTCCCACCCCTGGGCCCAAATTTGACAAGTAGGAATCCACCTGATGTCAGGTGACACAACATTCTAAAGCAGAAAGACCAGCTGTTTGGGGAGACTTTAAAGCACCTATCTTTTACCTGTGCACACCTGGTGCCATTACTGTCAGTTAGCATTTCTTAGTACAGAAAGTATTGATCTGATGTGTAGAGATCTTTCCTGTTCTGCTTAGTTCAAGAGGGTTCTGGAAGGTTTCTTCTCTGTGTGGAAGAAGGTTCTTGTTTGGGTTATTCCTTCTGAGAAGCTGAGTAAAGCGGGTTTAAATTGGTTCTGTTACCCTTCTGTCAAGGTCATGCTGACTATAATAGTCAGGCCAGAAGGAACCTGGGTTTCACTTACGTTCTTTTTCTGTCTCTTTGTTTGGGTGTGGTGTTCTATTCTGTATATAGTGTTAA
This sequence comes from Podarcis erhardii, assembly GCF_964252035.2. Classification (NCBI taxonomy): domain Eukaryota; kingdom Metazoa; phylum Chordata; class Lepidosauria; order Squamata; family Lacertidae; genus Podarcis; species Podarcis erhardii. The sequence continues at coordinate 8,936,212 of NC_138514.1, forward strand.
GTTTAGTCTTATAAGTTATTGTTAAGTTTAAGTTAAGTCTGCTGCAACTGGATTGCTGATGAACTGTGCTAATCCTGAATGTATTGGATTTGTGACCATTATGTTCATTTTACTTCAGTAGCAGTAAATGGATGGAAGGGGGGGAAGTAATAATGGAAATGAAAGTTAGTGATCATGGCTAGTAGATGGCAACTTCATATCAGAGTTTCTTCAAAAGTTCTTGGGAGATGCCATCTGTTTTTGGTGACATGTTGCTGCTTAAACTATCAATTTACCCTGGAACCTCTCCTATGGTTTTGTAAATATGGAGATCTATCACAAATTGATTATATACAGGTGCAGGAAGCATGTTGCTAACACCCTCTTCAGTGAAAACAGATACAACAAATCCGTTGTTTGACTCAATCACTTGTGACATTTTAATGAACGTCTTCCTCTGCGGTGGCTTTTATGTTTCTTTGTGTGTTTTCCAAAATTCTTGCAGTTCCTCCACAAATTCCATTCTCTTCTTACATTTAAGCTGCCATAATTTATGCTGTTTTTTTTGTTTTTCCACATTTGGATTTGCAATCCACTTTGTAAATTATGTCCTTTCCCCCCTTCTTTTAATAGCTTCCGTAATGCTGCAATTTAGCTGGGTGGGTTTGCTTTTTAGATCTCTTTCTGCCTTTCTCAAAAATTTGTAGCGTCCATATATTTTTCTTTACTTTGTGGCATACATATATTTTTTTGTCAAATAGCGCTGTTAGAGCATTATCTAAGTCTCTGCCTGGTGTGCTTGTTTTAAAGAGTATCCATTAATTTCTTTAAAGCACTTTTTTATTTTATTACCTGACCATTCATTCAGGCAATCAATCATTGTAACTAGTGCCTCTTAATCTTGATGTAGGCGTCCTTGCTGAACTTAGTTCATTTCACTCCAGTGAACTGGGTGCTTTGGCAGCTATAGAAATATGTGGGAACTGCAACAGAAAGTTGTAGCTAGAGAAGGAGGGAAGGGATTCCATTTATTTCACACTGAAGGTGAACCTACCAAATTTGCACTTTCTGAAACTACCGTATTTTTTGCTCTATAAGACTCACTTTTTCCCTCCTAAAAAGTAAGGGGTAATGTGTGTGCGTCTTAAGGAGCGAATGCAGGCTGCGCAGCTATCCCGGAAGCCAGAACAGCAAGAGGGATCACTGCTTTCACTGCGCAGTGATCCCTCTTGCTTTTCTGGCTTCTGGGATTCAGAATATTTTTTTTCTTGTTTTCCTCCTCCAAAAACTAGGTGCGTCTTGTGGTCTGGTGCGTCTTATAGAGCGAAAAATACGGTATGTGCAAACTAAAACACAGCCATCCTTTGACATTCACACTTCTCCGTATTTCGCAATGCAGTTGTCCCGCCATGTAATGAGCACTCCCACTTTACATTGTGGGAGCCCTTTGCAGGATCGCGCGTGGTGCTACAGTTCCCAGGGAGCTTATTGGCAAACAGGGGCTGGCTTGCCTCTCAGTGTGGATTTTTGGAGGTTCATGCCCAGCCTCAGTAATCAAGTTTCTTGCTGGGAGGTGGGGCAAGCCCCATTTATAAATAGGGGGTGGAGCCAACAATAGCCAGGCAGTCGGCTCTGGAGATTCACCCTCCCTTTCAGAGGACGAGATGGTTGGACAGTGTTCTCAAAGCTACCAGCATGAGTTTGACCAAACTGCGGGAGGCAGTGGAAGACAGGAGTGCCTGGCGTGCTCTGGTCCATGGGGTCATGAAGAGTCGGACACGACAAAACAACAACACCCTCCCTTTCTTTAATGTTTGTTGTTTGCAGGTTAACTTTTTCTTCCTGTTTAGCGGGCGCTGCTACAGTCTTTGACTGGCTGCTGTTGAAGGACCGGGAAGAAATTTTCCTGCATTGGCAGGTTTTGTCTTCCCCGTAGCAATTCGTCACAACTTTGGCGGTTATGGTCTTGGGTGGAATCCTTTAGTCTTTTCTTCCCTGTTGCTGGGTGTGTGTGTGTGTGTGTGTGAAGTGGTGACTCATCCCCCCACGGTGGCAATTCCAGGGTCCCCCTCTTAAAGGGGTTTTATATATATGGGTGTCACTGGCCATACGCTGAAAGGTTGTCAGTGAACTACCCTGCGAGTGGGGATATGGGCTGGGCTGCCTGCTACAATTACGTCTCACAGAGCACCCCCATATCCCATTAACCCTGATGAGCCCCAGTTCCCCCCGGCTGGGGGGCTGAGAGGGATACACGCCCAATGCCCAAGCCAAGGTCTTCCTACATTCAGAAGTTTAATAAAGTTGTGGCCTAATTTTAATTCCATATAATGTTGTCAGAGTCTTTATTCATTCCTTATGATCCCTGGGGGCTGGGACTGTCGCCGTCGGGTCACGCAATGTATACATAAATGTATATGCTAGGGTAAAGTGTGCATAAAATGCATATATTCGTGAAAATAGCTGCAGTTTTCTCCGTGACTTGTTAGTATTCTGATCAAAATTTTGTTTGTCCCCATGGATCAAAAGCAAAGCCGGCAAGTGAAGCACTACCCACTTTTTGAGTGAATGAAGGAGGTTATTGGAACACCCCTTCTGTGTGGCTTTCTACATTTTATTTCCCCCTAATATGCTGCCATATTTCATAAGTATGGGTAACGATTATGTAAGCAACACCTCTGGGCTGCTTGGATAACCTGCAAGCCATTCATAAAGTTTGTTTCTCCAAGCAAGTGTTACAGAAAACAACACCCAGGCTCTTTTCTCATTTTAATATATATCCTAGGCCAGCTTCCTTCCTCTGTGTAAAAATGCCTGCTATCCCGCTGGTGGTAATAGATGTCTCATTTTCCCCCTCTAACTTTCTAATTTCAAACTGTGAAAGATCTCGGCATACTGATCCTGGTGGTCTTAACAAGTCTGATAAAAAATAATAATACTGGACCTGAAAATATTCAAACAGTGATTCCATCTCTTCTCTAAAATTGAATTTAAGATTTAACTCATTCATTTACTACCCAGTCCTAGGGAGGTTTATTTTGAAGAGTTCTCAATAGGTTGTGGAAATATGGAGGAGAAATTTGTGTGGCTTATATCTGAATGCAAACCGACCCAATTTACACTTTCCAAACCAATACACAAACTCTGAAACATGACTATCCTTTAAAATCTACCCCTCCAATTTTTCTACAATGCAGTTACAGTGGCACCTTCATTCTCGATCTTAATCCATTCCGGGAGTCCGTTCGACTCCCGAAACCATTCAAAAACCAAGGCACAGCTTCCAATTGGCTGCAGGAGCTTCCTGAACTCAAGCAGAAGCTGCGTCAGACGTTCACTTACTTCCGGGTATAAAAAGTATACATGGGTAAATGCTCACAAAAATGTGTATATTACTGCAAATAACATATAAAAGTGCATTAAGTTGGGCAAAACTATATACAAAATGTGGGTATTTGCAAAGCTGTGCATTAAAAGAGAAATATTTTTTGCCAACTTTTAAATAGAGCTTCCAAACTGGTGTGGAAATGTAGCAAACTGTACATAAGGCTGGAAAAACTGGAAACTGGAAATGGGAGATTCATCCATCCCTAATTATGGGACTGTAACAGAGCAAAACCCCTATCTTTTTCTCCCTTGGGGGAAAAAATCCATTTTTTTGCCATGGAGTCATTTCCTCAGTGATATCTTAAGTGAGCCAATTAATTCTACTTTTGTCCCCATCCTCCTCTCTGCTGAGTTCTACAATAACAACACTGAGACGGAGGGAAAGGAAGTTGGCAGGTATTGCTGCAACACGCTGGACTTGGTTGTAAGAACGAAGTCTGGGTGAGGGCAGATCTAGACAGGTGGGGTGATGTTGCAGTTGCCCTAAGAGATCAACCCTCCGCAACTTCCCTCTCATTTTTTGGTTTCTGCTACTTTCCCTCCTGGGAATCAACATAAAAATGGATAATTTCAAAGATGCATTCACCACTGTCACTTGGGAAAACTTGTGCAAAGGCCACAAGATGGAACCCAGGCCCTTGACCTGTAGAAATGCACTTCACTTTCACATCTTTATGATTTAATTCAAGTAAATATGAATTAGGCAAGCAATATTTCTTCAATTTTTGTAACCCGTCTTTTTGTTAGATCAGATCTGTGGAGTGATATAACTTTTGCTCTGAAGTTTCCTCACTCACCCTTCTAACCAGCTGAGGTCCATCTATAGATTTCTAAGGCAAGGTTCACAATAAAGACAGGGTGAAGTCCAGCTGATGGTGACTTGTGGACTTAAAGTAGGCATAAGGAACTTCAGACCCAGGAGGTAACCCTCCAGGAATCTCTCTGTGACCCCCGGGGCTCTTCCCAGCTCCTTCCCCCAAACCACACTCATCACTGGCTCTGCTTTGCACCATCCTTGAGTGTTTTTGCCTGGCTAGAATGTGTCCTTTAATGCTAATCATGCTTTGTGCGTGCCTGGGTGGATAATAGAGAGCAGAGTGCAAGAGTGAAGAAACTGGCCCACTGCACAAAAGATAAAGATTGTATTCATCCATCTGCTGGTTCCACCCACAACTAGCATGTGGTACCTGGAAGATGGTCCAAAAAGGAATGTGGCCATTGAGCTGAAAACACCTCTCCATCCCCGACTTAAGGAGAGAACGTTCCTGCTCACAAGGAATCTCACAGGACGACAACTTCAAAGTCAGGGAAACGGTGGTGGTAGAAGCTTCCCCAATAACAATTTCAGTTTTTATGTTTCTTAATCTAAAGAACACCAAACGTCTTGGCTCATAGAACAGTAAGAATACAGCAGCTGGAGTAGCCTCCAGCAACACATAAGGTATGGAGGGGGCTGGAGGGAAGGTGTCTTGGGCAGTGATCCTTGGTATGAAAAATAGGGGTGTCACAAGTTTGACCTCATTTCCACCTGTGCAAGGTGTGAGGGTATGGGCTCTACCCCTTCATTCCTCTGCATGTGTAGACCAGGCCTTATTAAATCTGATCTTCTGGCTGCAATTTCCTAGTTGTCTCAGCTGTTGTTACTTATTCAACAGCTTCTTATGCTTCACTGAAGATTGCTAAGCAGTTCTTAATGTCCTTAAGTCCCTTTCCTTTGTGGCTTTTATGCTGCTGACAAACTCACTACCAAACTCCACCTATTACTTTAGACACTGCAGAAGTTTGTTTGTTTTAAATTGATTGCTTTTTTTCAATGGAAAATGAAGACCTTTAGGGATATTTTACTATTTTAAAATGTAATGTGGCAGCCTTCATCCTATTGCAGGATGTGCAGAACTAGCCTGTGTATATTGATTCCAAGTCCCACTAAGTTAAATGAGATTTGGGGTACAATCCTGGCTCCAGCCACTGCCTGGCAGGATCTAATGGAGTGGATGCATCTGCAGCTCTGCTCAGATTTCCAGCCAGGGTGGAGGGGGGCCAGTTGCACAGCCATCAGGCCTGATGATGTCACATAACACCCAAGGAACCAATGGATTGCAGGCCATCTCAGCCCCTCCCTCTCCAGAACACTTCATTTCACGGCTTTCTGCTGATTGCTTCAAGTGGGTAACTCAGTGGCACAGTTTCCACCTACCCAACTACGCTAAGGAAATGGAAGGCCGGGGGGGGGGGCAGGGCACTGTGCTGGCATCACTCCATAAGCAGAGACTGGTGGAGTTTGACAGTGCTTGGCAAAGAGACACCTCTGCCCCATCCAACTCGTCCCCAACCTCACCCAAAGGGAGTTTAGAATTGCTCTGCAATTCTGAAGGATTGCAGACTTAGTTCTAGATAATATTGTGTGTGTGTTTTACTAGCTTATATTCTTTTTATTTATTTTTATTTAAAGTGTCTGTAAGGAGACATACAGTCCAAAATGAAATAATGCCCGATCAAAGCTGCATATGTTAACGGCACGATTGCATACATACCTAGATGTGATTGCAATCTGAACTCCAGTTATGCTGGATAAGGGGAAGGTGGGGTGTTGGTTGCTGTTGCTGCTACACCAATGTAATATAGCTCTATGTAACCTATAGAAGTATAACCTAGCAAGGGAGAAGAAAACATAGTGGTGCAAAAATGGCAGACATGCCCCATGGGATTGGTGGAGAATATGTCAGTTTTGATTTCACTTTTTCAATCTTAAATTTACCTCTCCACACTTCCACATCAGGCTGCAATTTAAAAAAAAAAAAAAAACTTTGCCTGAAAATTCATAAGAATTTCAGTTCTAATCTCTCCCAATAAACACATGCTTGCATGGACATTTTTGCAAAACAATTTGTCCAACTATATGGCATATTTTTTTTTCTAATATATGCATTTATAGTTTATGCATTTTAGTACATATTAGTTGGAAGGAGAACTCCATTGCAAAGTTCAGAAACAGGCAGATTTGGAAGGCTATTTTGTTTCAGACAGTGGAAATTAGGCAAATTTGCCTTTAAATGTGGGCTTTTCTTTTTTAAAAAATCTCGCCCTTCACTAGTAGAGATGGACTAATCTGTTATTTTTGGGTTCCCTCGGTTTCTTACTTTTCTAATCTTAAATTCAGTTATTCACGTCAAATTATTATTTTTAAATTTGTCTTCATTTTAGGACACATTTCTCTTAATATATACATTATTATAAGCAAATTTCCCTAATATAATATATTTTTGTATGTTATCATTACTTAAAATGTATGTATTTACATGCACACTTTCCCCTAATATACACATTTTTGTACACATTATAAAATGTCAGCGTTGGGCTGTTTAGCTGGTGTTTGCAGCACCACATTCTTGCCTTGACCCAGGGGAGGAAGAGGTGAGAGAAGCATTGCCTAGTCATCATGCTTTCAGAAAGCAAGAACAACAACAAAGGCTACAATTCAGGATGATGGTGCACATGCTGCAATAAAAGAGACCTCACCTCTGAAAGATCAGCATCTTCTCTAGGTCACAGAAGCACGGAGAAGACCTATTCATTGCTACAAATCAAAACACTCCCCCCTCCTCCTCTCAAGAGCCTCGGTTGAATCCTCTCTCTCCTCCCTTGCCATCTTTCCCATAAGAGGCTTTCAGGGGAATTTCTGTCTATGTTTGGGTTATCGAGATTTGTTTATTTTTTTAAAAAAACCAAATTGGCAAGGATGTTGACTGCAAATCTAAAAACCCAGAAACACGAAAAAGAGATGTTAACAACAGAACAAACAAAAGTTTTCGATTAACCATTTCAAATCTTTGGATCAACTAAACTGGTTCCTCTCGGTTTATTGAGCAACATGCCTTTTAAAATAACAAGAACCCTTTAACTTGTTTGAAATCTATGTTCTTGGAAAAAAGCTGTACATTGCAGGGCCCATCGAGGAAGAAGCCTCCCCGTTGCTCTCACTAAAGAAGGAATGTCTCTCCTAAATATTGATCCCTGCTGTGTGACACAGACATACGTCATCTAACAACAAAACTTGGCTATAGTGAGGGGGAGTCTTCAAAGTTCTTGTTTTATTCTTTATAATTTATTGTCATAAAGACTGAGCCAGGCTAGCTCTAGTCTCTCCCTGACCCACTACCAAACAGAGTACTCAGAGGACAAACTGCACAACCCACAGACTAAGGGCCTTGAGAGGCCCTCAGGGGAAAGAAGAAATCCTATCCCTACCAGAGACAAAGGCTGAGGCCCTCAAGGATACCGGCATCAAAAAGTCCGGCTCTGGCTCAACATAGTACCTGTTTGCAGACCCCGAATATTCATGCACTTTGGGACTAAAGGGCTCCTCAAGCAGCAGTCTCCTTGAGATCAAGGAAACCGTGAAACACCATCATCACCAGCAACTCTGGTTAGGATGTGCCCTGGGAGGCCAGAGTGCATCAACTCTTCTTTTTGAGCCTCCCAGTTGGTGGGGACACATATTTCTGGCTCCTTGATGCTGAACCTTGGCTCCCATGGCTGCTTTGTGATCACCTTGACTTTCTGCCTGAACTTGCATTTGGATCATATTTTGGACCAATTCCCTGTTTGTAGCCCTCGTTTATCTTGGACTTGCTTTCCTTCTTGAGTTGGACACTTGTACCAAGTGGTGTCTGGTGCCCATTAGGATTAGTAGGGTGGAAGGCTAGGAGGCTACTGGTAGGTAGACTCAGAGTACATGGCAGGCAGAGCTAATGACAGGCAGAGTCAACTAATTCTGGCTTTCTTCTTCTTCTTCTTCTTCTTCTTCTTCTCCTCCTCCTCCTCCTCCTCCTCCTCCTCCCCCCCTCCTCCCCACTGAGTTCTGCAAGGGTGCAAAACTGGGACTTAGTTTTTTTTATAATAATATTTATTGAAAATTTCCAAATATAACAAAGAAAAAAAATAATAAAAAATAAAACATCCACTTTAAACCTTATTTTCATTAACATCTTTCCAGGACTTCCCCACCCCACCCCCTTTTGTATTCCAGTTCCTTCAAATAGATTCAGCAAGTTCTTACCCCAAATTTTGGACTTATTATCATTGACCCAATGTTAAAAATATTTTCCCATCCCCTACAATCGACCCCTGTTCCCTTCCACGAGTTCCCCTCTTTAATATGTAGAACAGAATAGGATAATAAGAATAAAAAATAAAGTATAGTTTTACACCCTTTGGATTCCAAATTTCCCTCCCCCCTTTCCCGGTTGCGTTCCCCAATGTCCATCAATCAGCTGTCATCCTGGAGATCCCACATCTAGGCCGAAATCCTTCACAAATCCACTTTGCCGTCTTTTTAATAGTCTTTTGCCGTCTTTTTGGTCGTCTTTAGTTTCGAACATCCAATCTTGGGAGGACTCTATCTCAAGGTCCATTTTTTCCATCCAGATCTCTATATTTAAGAGTAAAAACTCCAATTTTATTTCTTTAGACCTTTCAAATCTAGATGTCCCAAATGTTCCCACTTCGAGCTTTGTCCAGTTCTTGTTGTTCTTGTTGTTCTTGTTGTTCTCTCTCCTCACTTTCCTCTGGTTTCTTTTCCTGCTCCACTGCAAAAATGTTCTAATTCCAAAAGCTTCTAATTCCTCTACAGAGGCTTTGTTATTCAGGAACAAAACCTTACGTCAAGTCCCTTCCATTCTTCAATAGATAAATCTATTGTCTCCTTTAGTGTAGAGACCTCTGTAGACAAAATAGTGTTCCATTTCTGCAGTTTTCCCAGGAGATAAAAAGTCCTATTCAAATTCCAAGTCAGCAATACTTGTAGTGTTCCACGGCCCCTCTAGAGGGATTATAATAACTCAGTTTCTTTCCAGATCACACCCAACGGTCAAAGTAACTTGTTGTCCCTTGTTTTCAACATTTTATATCAAATTGTAACAAATGTAACCGGCAAAGCCCTCGTAACAAAGTTCTCTTTTTATTCTTCAACTTTGACAGCTCCTTTGACAGCTGTCAAAGCTTCTATTTCTCCTCGCCAGGCGCTCTCGCGGATCGCTCCCAGTTCCCGGGGGGGGGGTTGCATTTTAGTTCATACGTTCCACTTTTCTCCTCCAGCACAGTCTTATAATTTTCCATCGTGAAATTAATAACTTTATCAATATAAGGTGGCTCTCGATCTTAGTTGTCAAATCCTTTGCTTTAAATCCTCTACAACAGGGGGGAGACGGACTTCCTTTTTGCACCTCCCCCGCTCGCTCCGAATTTTTTTTTTTTAAAAAAATTCCCTTTTAAGTCCGATTTCCGATTACTCACGGGTTGTTCTTTTTAGTCCAGATTTTCAATGGAAGAAGTCAGCGCTCTCCGTCAAATGGCATGCGGCTTCGCTCGGCAGGGGAAGCGGAGGACTCATAGCACCACACAACCCCCCGTCCCCCGCTCCGTAGCCTTTAAAAAGGCTCCTTCGCGGGTCGGGGGGTGCAAACGGTGCCCGCCAAGTCACCATGTCCATGGGTTTCAACGCCCATGGTTTTTGAGGGTCCCCGCGTCGCCGGCGCGGTAGGACCCAGCCCCTGCCGAGCAGGCTCCCTCCGGAGCTCGGAGGGAGTCCACCATTCGGCGATGGCGCCAACCCGGAAGTCCCCAAAACTGGGACTTAGGAGGAAGAAGCAAACAGCAAGAGTTGCTTGTAAGTAAAAAGGCAAACAGGTGGCATGTTTCTGAGGTCAGAATTAGGCTGGTGTAGCATTGTCCCATTTGCCTTCGCTGCTTATAAAGGTAAAGGGACCCCTAACCATTAGGTCCAGTCGTGACCGACTCTGGGGTTGCAGTGCTTATCTCGCTTTCTTGGCCAAGGGAGCCGGCGTACAGCTTCCAGGTCATGTGGCCAGCATGACTAAGCCACTTCTGGCGAACCAAAGCAGCGCACGGAACGCCGTTTACCTTCCCGCCGGAGTGGTACCTATTTATCTACTTGCACTTTGACGTGCTTTTGAACTGCTAGGTTGGCAGGAGCAGGGACCGAGCAATGGGAGCTCACCCCATCGCGGGGATTCGAACCGCCGACCTTCTGATCAGCAAGTCCTAGGCTCTGTGGTTTAACTCTCAGCGCCATCCGTGTCCCTTCACTGCTTATACCTTCCTAGAATTGGGGCCCAGCCCCCGAGGGCACCCATGGGAGCATACCACTTTTTTGCTGCTTAATTAAGCAGAAATGCATAATATCAAAATTAAATTCCCATAAAAATATTAGCAAGAGCATTTAAACAGAAATACTGAGCAGTGTGATTTGAAAACTAAGAACCAGGGAAAGCAAATTGTGACCTTGTGTATGGGGCAGTCTGTTGTCTTTGTCCATGGAGTTTTCTTGGCAGGGATACTGGAGTGGCTTGCTGGTTCCTGCTCCAGGTGGATCACTTTTAGTCAAAATTCTCCACTATGACCTGTCAGTCTTGGGTGGCCCTGCACAGCATAGTTCATAGCTTCTCTGAGTTATTCAAGCCCCTTCGCCATGACGGGGCAGTAATCCATGAACTTATATGCAGAATTCATCATGCGAAAGGCTGGACTGGAGGAATCCCAAACCAGAATTAAGATTGCCGGAAGAAATATCAACAACCTCAGATATGCAGATGACACAACGTTGATGGCAGAAAGTGAGGAGGAATTAAAGAACCTTTTAATGAGGGTGAAAGAGGAGAGCGCAAAATATGGTCTGAAGCTCAACATAAAAAAACTAAGATCATGGTCACTCGTCCCATCACTTCCTAGCAAATAGAAGGGGAAGAAATGGAGATAGTGAGAGATTTTACTTTCCTGGGTTCCATGATCACTGCAGACAGTGACAGCAGTCTTGAAATCAAAAGACATCTGCTTCTTGGGAGAAAAGCGATGACAAACCTAGACAGAATCTAGCAGAGACATCACCTTGCTGACAAAGGTCCATATAGTTAAAGCTATGGTTTTCCCAGTAGTGATGTATGGGAGTGAGAGCTGGACCATAAAGAAGGCTGATCACCGAAGAATTGATGCTTTTGAATTATGGTGCTGGAGGAGACTCTTGAGAGTCCCATGGACTGCAAGAAGATCAAGCCTATCCATTCTTAAGGAAATCAGCCCTGAGTGCTCACTGGAAGGACAGATCGTGAAGCTGAGGCTCCAATACTTTGGCCACCTCATGAGAAGAGAAGACTCCCTGGAAAAGACCCTGATGTTGGGAAAAATTGAGGGCACAAGGAGAAGGGGACGACAGAGGACGAGATGGTTGGATAGTGTCTTCGAAGCTACAAACATGAGTCTGACCAAACTGTGGGAGGCAGTGGAAGACAGGAGTGCCTGGCATGCTCTGGTCCATGGGGTCACGAAGAGTCGGACACGACTAAACGACTAAACAACAACAACATGGGGCAGTCAGGTGAAAAAGAGGGGAGGGTTACTACACCTTTAATAGTTGCAAGGAAGAGGGAATGTCCATTGGTTTAGCTCACATGGCAACTATTCTACACAACTTATTGAAGGTGCAGGATCCCCCTTCTCTTTTCCACCTCATTGCCCTACCTGTGTGGTGTAAGCTCTGGTGAGATACCTAGAAGCTGAGCTGTGGCCATGGTTGCTCTTTGAGGAGCAGCTTTTAGGACTGGGGGATTCTTTGCTGAGGAGATTTCTGAGACAGTTTAACCCCCAAAGCTTTTGCAACGTGCTCCACCTCCTCCTCCAGAAGTTTTTCATCAGATATTAAGAAAGAGGAACCCCTGCCTTGATAATTGTGTAAGGGGGTGGAGAAATGAGAACTGTTTAATGTATTTTTAATCTCTTGTTGGAAGCCGCCCAGAGTGGCTGGGGGAGCCCAGCCAGATGGGTGGGGTATAAGTTATATAAATTATTATTATTATTATTATTATTATTATTATTATTATTAGTGTTCCAAATACTCAGCGAATAATGAAATAACAACAGCATGCCCAGAGCTGTCTCACATATACATACACACCTCATCTTAAAGTGAATGTGGCTTACATTTTCCTTTCAGACAAGCTGGTTTGAGGAAAACCAAATCAAACTGCAGTGTTTTTCAAGAAACTACAGGCTAGCTCTGCATCATGAGCCAGTGTGGTGTAGTGGTTAAGAGCAGTGGACTCGTAATCTGGTGAACTGGGTTTGCATCTCTGCTCCTCCACATGCAGCTGCTGGGTGACCTTGGGCCAGTCACACTTCTTTGAAGTCTCTCAGCCTCACACACCTCACAGAGTGTTTGTTGTGGGGGCGGAAGGGAAAGGAGAATGTTAGCCACTTTGAGACTCCTTAGGGTAGTGATAAAGCGGGATATCAAATCCAAACTCTTCTTCTTTTTCTTCATGGGTAACATCTGTATGTGGATTCACGTATAAGCATTGGGAGTGCACAGAGTAAATGGTCATGTGTGCACAGCCTACATGCTAAGAACACATGCTTTCCATGCAGAAGACCTCAGTTTCAATTCTTGGTATGGTATCACTGGGTAGACCATGAGGGGAAAGACTTGTGCTGCAAACCCTGGAAAGCCACTGCCAGTCAGAGAAGACACTACTAGGCTAGATGGACAAACATAGTAACTTTGTTTAAGGCAGCTTCCTATGTCAACCACATAGGAAAAGATTATTATCTTAAAGGCAGCTGCTTAGTAACTCAGAATAATCCATTTCTTCTGTAAAGGGTTCTGCTTTGCCATTTGAAAGATCTTTGACTAGCAGCGACGGATGACGGTACTTCAAACGTTTCGGTGTTGCTCTTTCAGATAAGCATTTAAAATCTTTTTCACAGAATCTCCAGACATCTTTGATACGGAATTAAGGCTGGCTATCTTTTGGAAGATCTTTTGCTGTTTGGTCTGCTAATGAATCATGAACCAAACTGGCAGATGTCTAGAGCTTCCACTTCTGGTGTGACATTCATCAAAGAGTAATTGGGAACTCAGAGAAGCCGTTAGATATTAAGAAACGACCTCAGGGGAAATGTCAAGGGTGTGTCTATATAGGTGTGTAGATAGGTTTGCAATACTTATAACTTTCTAGTGTTCTATCAAACCCAAAGCTGCTAATATTTGTCAGAATATTGTACGTCCCATTGAGAGAAGTGGGACTTACTACCAAATAAATATTCAATTTATTTCCCTTCCTCCGCTATATGCACAAATAAGATTTTTCAAGGTGGTTCACATTGGTCTGTTTTCACTTAGACTGGACCATGATGAAGATGATGACGTCATGGCCATGACAGCCGAGGAATGTCCAGAATGAGGAATTAACTCTCTATTGATCTCAACTAGGGCCAGGGCCTTTTCAGTACTGGCCCCGACTTGGTGGAATGCTCTGTCACAAGAGACTAGGCCCTGTGGGACTTGACATCTTTCCGCAGGGCCTGCAAGACAGAGCTGTTCTGCCTGGCCTTTGGTTTGGACTCAGTCTGACCCTTATGTTTCCCTCCCCTTATGGTTTTGATCTATGGGCTACTTTTAAAATGAGGCTGCATTTTAAATTGCATTTTAACCTGTATTTTAAACTGGGTTTGTTTTTTTCTTCCTCTTTCCCCCCTATTATGTTTTTACTGTGATTTTATTGGTGTTAGCTGCCCTGAGCCCAGCTCTGGCTGGGGAGGGTGGGGTATAAATAAAATTTATTGTTGTTGCTGCTGTCAAAAGTACACTTTCAAGTTAGGAAAGTCATGTCTCTCAGTCCTATGTCATAGAATCGTAGAGTGAGATGGGACTACGAGGATCATCTAGACCAACCTCCTGCAGTGCAGGAATCTCTTGCCCAACATGAGACTTGAACCCACAACCCATGAGATTAAGAATCTCATGATCTACCAACTGTGCTAGGTGAGCATCCAGTGAGGCAGTTGCAGCAACAGACAGGCCCCACCCCCAAACAGGGGCGGAGAAGGGGGTGGGGGCGGTCTGGCCCAGGTGTCATCACTGAGGGGGGTGACATTCGGCGCGCCACCTGCCCGCGACCCCCAAGCCTACCCCGAGCTGTTGGGGGAAGGAGAAGAGCTACACCTCCTTGCCGGAGGCCTCCCCCCCCCTTCCCCCTTCATTTTCACAGCTCAGGGGAAGCTTGGGAGATGCGGGCAGGTGCCACCATTACCATCCCCCACTCCTGGGCTGCTTCCTGGGGGGGGGGACCTCCCCCGAGCTGTCAAAAGAAAGATGGAAGGGAGAAAAGCTGTTGGCAAAGCGGTGTGGCTCCCTCCCCACCGCCCTCTGGGACACTCACCCCGCCCCCATGGCCCCCGCCACTCCAAGTGCCAGATCAGCTAGTTCCGCCTCTGTCCCCAATCTCGGCTTATGCATCTTCCCCACCGGAGCTGCGAGCAAGCAGGTTCACACACTGCCTGTCTGTAACTTTCTGCTTCTCCCATTTCCATCCTCTTATGATCTTAGGAGTCAGTGGAGCTAGGAGAGATGGGGCCAGGAGGAGGAGTGTGGAAACTCTTGACTCTACACTAGACTGTCCTATCTCTCATTCCTCCTCCACCAATTCTGCAGCTTTTCCTGACTCTGACTCTGGTCTCCTGGCTGTTACAGCACAATTCAAAGTGTTGGTGTTGACCTTTAAAGCCCTAAACGGCCTCGGCCCAGTATACCTGAAGGAGCGTTTCCACCTCCATCGTTCTGCCTGGATGCTGAGGTCCAGCGCCGAGGGCCTTCTGGCGGTTCCCTCACTGCGAGCAGCAAAGCTCCAGGGAACCATGCAGAGGGCCTTCTCGGTAGTGGCGCCCGCCCTGTGGAACGCCCTCCCATCAGATGTCAAAGAGATAAACAACTACCCGACGTTTAGAAGACAACTGAAGGCAACCCTGTTCAGGGAAGTTTTTAATGTGTGACATTTTAATGTATTTTTAACCTTTGTTGGAAGATGCCCAGAGTGGCTGGGGAAACCCAGCCAGAGGGCGGGGTACAAATAAATTATTATTATTATTATTATTATTATTATTATTATTATTATTGGCTCCCCCAGATCACAGGTCCCTTCTTTAAAGTCAGCCTCCAACCCCACCTTCTCCCAGTGCCCACTCATCAGAATCTAGCCACCATTCTTCAGTATCCAGCTAGTCCCTGACATATTAGTATTAGTATTATTTTGAAGAACCAAACAATAGTAAGCAAATGTTCACATGAAGCTGTCAAGAAGACCCTGTGAATCCCCGCTCTGAGCACAAATATAGAAGGGGGCGTATGGAGGAAGAGATGTGATTCTCATCCCTGGTTTTAAGTACAAAATGTGTCACACCTGGAAGCAATTAGAAGGAGACTTTACTAATTCAGAGCTAATTGCTCTTCTGTGGAAGCTCCAGCACTTGAATGGCACTTCAGGCTTCAGTAAAAGTTTCTCACTACTGGAAATGGCACAAAAACATTTGACTTGCTTTGAATATTTTATTGGCTGGTGATTAAGCAATTTTGTCTGCTGTTTCTGGGGGCAAATATGCGCTCAATTATGATGGGGAGATGTTTGCTGCTAATATTCAAAATGGAAGTGTAACATCGCAACTAAAATAACAGACCAATCAATGGTGGGTGTGTGGGTGTGTAGAAAGAAAAAGAATATTTCTCCAGATATTTGTTAGGCTACAATCATCCTTTATCATTGGTCATGCTGGCCGCAGGATGGGGGGGGGGGGGGATAGAGGAAACCCAAGAAGACCTGGCGGTTCCCCACCCCAGTGCAAAAGTTGTTTATCTCTCTTCATCACTTTGCCACAGGAAAGCACAAAGCCAATGGTATCATTCTTCCTCACTGTTTATATATTGTCAGCATTTAGGTGCCGGGCAAAAATACTCCTGTTTATACAGGCTTTGGGATCACAAGTTGATATTAATATAGTATGATTCTGACCTGTTTTGGTGCACCACCTTTTGGTGGAGTGGGGGGGAATTTCTACTTTTTATTCTTGTTGATGAATGAACACTTATTATTCTTTTATTCTGTTATGGATTTTGAATGTTCAGTACATTGTTGTGTGTCTTAATATTTTGGAAGTCAGTTTCAGGCACTTTGTAAAAAGTGTTGAACAATTAAAAAAAATAAAAAGTAGAGGAGAAGACTTTACAGCCCAGGAAGGACATTGTTGTTTAAGCAAGGCCTTAACTGATGCAGAAAGCCATTTTATGTTCCTTCCGGTCCAGGAGGAACCAATGACCAGCCTTGGTGGGCAAAATCAGCCCAGGGCCTGAAGGTATTTCTATATGCTATATGGAGCAGCTGTGTGCACACAGACGTCAACAGCTTCTGAGATAGGCACAATATGGGTATCACTATTTGCAACCTAGACCAGTGTATCCCAACCTTTTTCTGACCTTGTTTCCTTCCTGTGCCCAGAATTGCAGTAGGGAGTGGGGATATGATCTGAGGCCTCCGTGCTCTAACCACTACACTCTACAGTGGTGCCCCGCAAGACGAATGCCTCACAAGACGGAAAACTCGCTAGACGAAAGAGTTTTCCGTTTTGGAGGTGCTTCGCAAAATGAATTTCCTATGGGCTTGCTTAGCAAGATGAAAATGTCTTGCGAGTTCCTGCGGTTTTCCCCCCCCTTTTCCCCCCTTTTTCTAAGCCGCTAAGCCGCTTATCCGATAAGCCGCTAAAAGCCACTAAACCGCTAATAGCGCTAATCCGCTAAGCCATCAATGGGCTTGCTTCGCAAGACGAAAAAACCGCTAGACGAAGAGAATTGCGGAACGGATTCTTTTCGTCTTGTGAGGCACCACTGTACTAGGATTGAGGAGCCACCCACCCAAGCCCAGTGTGACCAGCTGATAAGCAGGAAGCTCTTCATACGCATCGCATACCCCCCCCCCCCATCACTGAGTACAGTAATATTGAAAACTTCTGGCGGCCTCAAAAGCAACCCTTTTCCTCACAACTCAGAGATTTCAGTGGCAGAACAGCATCTTCGCCGAGGAGTATCTCTTTGCGAAAACTTCTCCCCTCTTATTTGACGTTCCTGCTGGCATGTTGTCTATATCACCGATGCATTTGCAAATGATGTTTATTATTTCATAAAGCATGATGAGACTCTTCTGATACTTCAAAGCTAGCTGACAGTTTTGTTAGGGATAATCAAGAAACTTTTGGACAATTACGGCAAAGGGTTTGACAGCAAGAAAACGCACAAACCTTGTAACTGTAAAGTAGCACCAAAGTCAAAGAATCTTTGCTGAAAACAACTTGAATATTCATGTAATCCATCAGGGTTTCATTCCCACCCCCCTCCTCTTTTTTAATGCTTCATGTGTCTTCTCCCTGCAAGCTCAAGAAAGCTTATATTTATCTGTATAATATGAAGCTGTTGTCTTCCCTCCCCCTTTGCTCCTCTTACAATTCCTGTAGCTCTGCAGAAATCTTCCATTTTAATTTCTCACCACCCCCTGCAGAAAATTTGGCAAAATTGCTCCCCCGATTTCATTGGCTGCAAATTGAGTGGGAAATTTGAGGCCACTTTCATTCAGCCCTTTACTACATGGGTTGTTGATCGGATTCAATGACCCAGTCTCTGACTGCACTATAAGACCACCTGCCTTGAGTTACAGTAGATTCCCCAGCAAGATAGGGCTTCATTTTTGTTTTGTGTTTAATTTATTGTTATCTAGGCGTGGAATGTTCCATGGAAGAATCTCCCAGAGATAACTCTGTAAGTCATCCACTGTCTGAAGAATGCAGTCACACCCTGTGTGGGTAGACAAAGATAACACTGAGTTGCAATCACAGTAAACACCTCCTGATAAGGTTCTCTGAGCTGCTATAGAGCTCTGGAATGAGATAGAATGTACGGCTACACATTTCCATTGCTATCTGACCATATCTGCAGTATCGTTTCAATCTGATGGTTTCAGCTGACGTAAGTGGCTTCAGCTGAACCTCTATGAGTTTTCCACTTTGAAGTCCATGAGAACATAACCAAACAAAATGACGGAATTGCCGACACAGTAACATGATGGCCACAGTTCTATGAAGGGTTGAACCATAGAAATAAATGCAGGAGATTTGTATTTGTATTGAAGTAGGTCACAATAGGGACGCAGGTGGTGCTGTGGGTTAAACCACAGAGCCTAGGACTTGCCGATCAGAAGGTCGGCGGTTTGAATCCCCACGACAGGGTGAGCTCCCGTTGCTCAGTCCTTGCTCCTGCCAACCTAGCAGTTCAAAAGCACGTCAAAGTGCAAGTAGATAAATAGGTACCGCTCCAGCGGGAAGGTAAACAGCGTTTCCGTGCGCTGCTCTGGTTCGCCAGAAGCGGCTTAGTCATGCTGGCCACATGACCCGGAAGCTGTACGCCGGCTCCCTCAGCCAATAAAGCTGGACCTAATGGTCAGGGGTCCCTTTACCTTTAGGTCACAACTTTTCATTGATTAAATGAACAAGGCATTGGGCATGTATTGATAAGTAGGGTAGAGTCAACCGTGAGTTGGGGAATCGTCTCTGACATACACCAGGTGTTGCGATCACACTCAGGCCACCATTTGGAGAGGTGCTATGCCTCCCCCTGAGTGTGAACTCCTGGAGAGAGACACCCTTCCTGAACCCCTTTAACAGACTGCCTGATCAGCTAAGGATCCAACCCAATGTTCTACCCACCCATGTTGTGGCTATGAGGTAGGCAAAAACTGCCAATTCATCTGCAGGAAAAAATCTCCCCTGGCTCCAAATAAGGCAACTGAATAAACCATAGCAAGTCCCTCACCCTGACCTACTCACTCACCTTAGGGCAAGCCACCTAACAGCCTTGGTGACGTGTGGTCCCACAGCATTCTCCCAAGAAGATAAGCTACCCAAGGCCGCCCTCTTAAATACAGCAGAGGTGGAGCTGGTTAATCCCCCTCCACCCATGACCAGATTGGCTCCTTCAAAGGGCCTTCCCACCAGGCCAGTGGAGCTGGAGGAGAAGGCGCTGAGTGTCCCCCTACAGCCACGCAGGAAGAAGATGGCCTCCGGGACTCGGCTTCAGCCATGCTGCGCAGCAAACACCACTTCCCCTGATGCTGTACCAAGGGCACAGCAGGGTGAGACCAATGCCATCCTGCTCACCCACCCAGGTCTCAGTAATGCAAACCTTACACTGCCATATGTCAAAGAAACCAGCAACCATCACCAAGAACATCTGGGGGGGGGCTCATCTCAGAGAAGCACACCTGCTACCAAAGACCCACAACTGAAGGATGCAATCGGCAGAACATGCCTGGCGCAGCCCACCGGCCCCATGCAAGGCAAAGCCAGCCCTACCCTGATCTCCCTTTCTCAAGATTCATCCATTGGACTTTGAACTTGCATGTCAAGTAAATCAGCTCCTGGGTAGATCAGCTCCCTGCCAAAAGCAAAGGGGCTTGCATTGGAAACAGCCCCAAAGGCAAGTCACAGCTATGGAGGAACAATTGGGGGCAATTGGCACTGTTTAAAAGTTGGTGTTCAGTGCAACCCCTGCTGCTTTGGGGCAGGATCAAGTTAATATCAAAGCTCCTACTTCTCTGGGCTGGGCAAGGTGTGGCAAACTATGGCTGGGGGACACGCATGCTGTGGCAGGAGCAGTTTGATGAATCAGTCTTCAGAAATGATAGGCTATAGGAGAAGAACTGGTGGAGCTTACCCTCTTGTCACTCAAGACACATTCATGATTCCAGAGAGGGTAATAGATCCACACATCTTTGAGAGGGTGCTTCACAGAGCTGGAACAAAGAGGGCTCTTGCAGTTCATAAATAATATTTAAAGCCCCAATTCTTCTGAGGCTTTGTAGTCTGCTTAATGGGGACGCGGGTGGTGCTGTCGTCTAAACCACTGAGCCTAGGGCTTGCCGATTGGAAGGTCGGAGGTTGAATCACCGCAACGGGGTGTGCTCCCATTGCTCGGTCCCTGCTCCTGCAACCTAGCAGTTCGAAAGCACGTCACAGTGCAAGTAGATAAATAGGTACCGCTCCAGCAGGAAGGTCAACGGCGTTTCCATGCGCCGCTCTGGTTTCACCACATGACCCGGAAAAACTGTCTGCAGACAAACGTCGGCTCCCTCGGCCAGTAAAGCGAAATGAGTGCCGCAACCCCAAACCCTGGAGAACTGCAGCCAGCCAGTGGAGACAATGCTGTGCTAGATGGACCAGGAAGTTTGATTCAGAAGGCAGCTTTCCATGTTCTTATCATTCAAGGGGAGAATGTGTGAACAGGGCTAGTGATTTCCATTGAATGCCTGGCTCAGGGATGGGGAAGCCGTGGCGCTCCAGATGGCAACGCAGCTGGGATTCAACTCCCATCAGCCCCAGCTGCATTGCCAGGGGTCAGCTGGGCAGTCACTGGTTCTCTGATCCCTGTCCTAGCTATTCACTCAGTGTGCCACCTATCTTCCAGGGGCATCTTACCCATAGAGGATAGTGGTTCGGGCCGCCAGGGCGCCAAGTTCTGCAGGGCGCCAGGGAAGAGGCGGAGGCTGGACGCAGCGCCTTCCAGCATCAGCTGACTGCCTTCGCCCACCTCCGTCATGTCGCGCCGAAGCAGCGCCACGCCCGGAGCCTCCGTCTGCCATGGCCACCACGGCACGAAGTGGCCAGCTGAGCCGGGAGGCACTGTATCCAGCCCCCGCCTCTTCCCTGCCAGAGGAGCCGCCCTCCAGCTGCTGCCCGCCTCCTTCAGCCCCGCAGGCAGCGCTGTCCTCCCTAAAAAACTCTGGGAAATGGGGGTGCGGTGCTGGAGGGAGCTTTGCACCATGGCGCCAGATATGTTTAAGACGGCCCTGCTATCTTCCCATCTGCTCCTGCAACTGATACTCCTCTGAACATTCTTGGGCACCAGTTACCTCTTGTGCAAGTGGCTCCCTACACAAACTCTTCAGGGAATGTACTGTGGCAGAGTTATGTGCAGTGGAGAGCTGCATATATCCATCTGGCCCCAGGCAGTGAATTTAACATTCACAAGGATTTCATGAGGTTGTGTGAACGCAACTACAGAGAGCTCTATTGCTGTGCAATTGCTTGTGTCAATAGCGGCAATCATAGCTACTTTAAGGGAAATGCAGGATCTGGGACTGAACAAGAGACAGGAATGAAAACCAGCTGAGCACATCCTCTGGGTCATCAGCTATGCTGATTGCCCCTCACATTGATTGATGTTCGACCCATAGACATGCTGTCAACTTGACATGCAAGAATTTCTCCTGGTTGATGTGCCCAGGGAGTGTTTCGTTTTATCACCAGCCTCGTGCCGTTGAGGGAGGGATTGGATAATAAGGATGTAAAAATCAAAGCCACTGATCTAATAAGACTTTTGTGCGGAATTAGTGGGAACAAATACTGACAGATTGCTAACATGTAACAGTGAAAATTACCGACATGATGAGACTCTTGCACCCTAACCAGCACCTCATGTTATCCCATTAACAAAACTGATGAGACAAAATTGCTAATAGGAGAAAACTTTCAGGTTGGATTATATCACTCCTGTATAGCATCGGTAATGGAACGAACGAAAGGAAAGCAATATGATAAAAAAACATGATGGCCAAGCCTATCATCCAAGAGAAGCTGACATCATGTTTCAGTTCCAAAGCAACGAACATAGACTAAGGGCTGTTACTGTTTAATTAATTGGTTAATGAATCTCTACCCTGCCTTTCAGACAAAGCTGACTGCCAAAGGAGCTTACAATTAAAACCCACTCCAAGCCTACAGCTAGGGCATTCTCACAAACACCATCATGTGTTGAAAGCATGGGTGGCAGTATCACGTGTTGCAACTTACCCTGGACAATGGTGCACACACTTGCCATGGCCTGTGAAGGGGAACCGCTTGCTGGGCTGCTTGGTCTGGCCACCAAACACATGACCAGCAGGGTGTGTGGGCTCAGGGTGCATCAGTGACAGAAGGCAGGGCAAGTGAGTGCAGCCTAGAAATTCTACACAAATGTTTTGTCCCCATCCCCACCCAAAAGTACATTAACAATATATTAAATAACATAAGGAAAGTGCTGCTGGATGTCAGGGACTGACCCTCCCACGGAGGAGGAAGAGGAAGACAGTATAGATTTACAATAGTGGTTTGCGGGAGGTCACAGCTCAGAGGCAGATGAGGGGAAAAGTTGGGAAATCATGGGAGAGGAGGTGGAGGAGGAGGCAGAAGTGGAGCAGCAGCTGGCTGACATGGTGTCATTGGAAAGCATTCCAGACCCTCCATCTCCCAGAATCCGGCGAGCCTTAAAAGTAGGAGAGCAAAGAACTCAAAGACAGAGAGCACGAAGCAGCACCCATAGAGAAGAAGAAGAAGAAGAAGAAGAAGAAGAAGAAGAAGAAGAAGAAGAAGAAGAAGAGTAGTAGTAGTAGTTTGGATTTGATATCCCTCTTTATCACTACCCTAAGGAGTCTTAAAGTGGCTCAAAACCTCCTTTCTCTTCCTCCCCACAACAAACACTTTGTGTAGTGAGTGAGGTTCAAAGACTTCAGAGAAGTGTGACTAGCCCAAGGTCACCCAGCAGCTGCATGTGGAGGAGCGGGGATGTGAACCCGGTTCACCAGATTACGAGTCTGCCGCTCTTAACCACTAACACCATGCTGGCGCTTTAGAGGAGATGATGAGAATGACAAATGAGGAAGTGGGAGAGACAGGGGTAGAGATTCACTTGGGACAACACCATTATCCAATAGGCTGGGTTCTATAGCCTCTCTCTGTAAAGATTGAAATAAAAAAGGACGGTAAGAAACTTTATACTTTCCTGGGCAACCAGCCGGGAGCCGCTGACACTGGATCAAGCCAAAGGTCCACCTCCTCCAGCAGCCAGTCTTCACGGTCAATAACCAGCTGCCTACAAGCAGGACCTGTGATGGCCAATAACACAAGTGTGGAGAGTGTGTTGTGCTCAGGTCCCTGTGGGCTTCCTATAGGAATCCGGTTGATGACTCAGAGAATAGGATGTTGGACCAGGTGGGCCATTGGCCTGATCCAACAGACTCTTGTTTTGTTGTGTACTGCAAAGGAACACACATGTTAACAGCATCTTTTTAAGGCATCCTAGAATGGGGACAGAAAATAAGGGGTGTACCTGGAAACAAGGCTCATTGGGGCATATCCCATCACTCCTTATTTTGCACTTTGTATTTCATGTGCTTATTTTGTTGCTTGTACCAAGGCAGGTGCTGCTTCAGCAACATCCCTCTCAAGGTGCTCATAAGACTGTGCAGCCCCAATGCAATGTCCTGGATTCCTTCCTCGCAAGATTTGGCATACACAGGCAAGCAGCCCCTTATATGGTAATTTCCTGAATCTCAGCTTGAACTCAGTTGTGTTGCAGGCTTTAGGGAGAAGAAAAGGCTTCCAAACCACTGAAAGCTGAAGTCATTGCTTTTCTGTGATGATGAATTATCACCCTCTGTCCAAGAAACATTGCATAAGCAAAGAATTTATTCTAGTCCTGATAAATCCTCTCCAACGAATATGTGTGAGAATTCCAGTTCTCACTGGGGACAAAGGCTTTGCTGCCACCAAGCCATCCTTTCAACTGTTCCCAGCAATACTGGCTGTTGATTGAGATCCAGAGTCTTCCTACGTGACCAAAAGGGCACAACAGTAGAGCTGCCATTATTATCCTAGCTGAGGTCCTGTGCCTTTAACTGCTTCTTCTTCTTCTTTGGCGATCACTCGTAGCCAAGTAAGATTGTCTTCCATAAACACGGTTTAACAATGAGTCGTAAGTGACTGTGGAGGCCAATTCTGGACCCACACATCCTTCCACAGTGGGGACATTAGTTCCCAGGTGGGAGTTTATCACGGTGTGGATTTGCCAAGCGTGCCTTCCTCTTAGCACATTTCTCCCTTGCGTTCTGAGTTCGAGTGTCTTCAAAGTCCATGACACCTTTGGTAAAGGCTGTTCTCCAACTGGAGCGCTCGCAGGCCAGTGTTTCCCAGTTGTTGGTGTTTATACCACATTTTTTTTAGATTTGCCTCGAGACAGTCTTCAAACCTCTTTTGTTGACCACCAGCATTACGCTTTCCTTTTTTTAAGTTCGGAATAGAGTAGTTGCTTTGGAAGACGATCATCAGGCATCCGCACAACATGACCAGTCAAACGAAATTGGTGTTGAGGTGTCCAATCCACTTGTTTCATTAGCCCAAGGATTTATATTTGAACATCAGAATTTCCCCCTTTCTCCTACCCACTTCTGTGGGCTCCACACCCTCCCCACATCTGCTGCAGAGGGTCGAGAGAGCCCCTATAACATACTTAAAGGGCACTCCAGGTCAGGAGATGGAGAGAATGTTCCATTGCACAAGCAGAAATCCCTGTGCTGATGCAATGTTCATGTAGCACTACTTTGGATACAACTCATAGAGTTGGAAGAGACCTCAAAGGTCTTCCATTCCATCCCCTCTCCTGATGGAAGAAATTTACTGCTATAACATCTACCTCTAGCAGGTGGCCACCCAGCCTCTGTTTAATAACTTCTACCAAAGGAGAATTCACCACTTTGCCAGGTAACATTTTACTGGTTGGATTTCTGCCTGCCCTGCTGCTTCCCAGCCCCTCTGACATATAGAGACCAAGAGACACTGGCGGAGGAAGAGGAGTGAGGGGGAAGCGCACTGCCCCCGACAGCGCAATCCTGGTGGGGTGTCATTGTGGCTGCCCCCGCCCTGGGCGCGATGTTAGAATTCCTGCTCCATGATTGCAGTCGTGGGATTTTTGTCTATCACATGATGGTATATGTTTTGACTCCAGAGTGGGAAGTGAGAGAAACAGGATGTTCCATGAAGTTGGACTATTGTCCTTTGTTCTTTTTCACTTTGCTGTCTGATGCTAGGGAAAGAGGGAGCCATGTTGCAGTGCTCCATGTGTGTTTATATGTGAATAAAGTAGATTAGCCAAAATGCTGAGTTGCTGAGGTCTGTCACGTGATGATGCGCAAAATCTGTGGATCCCTAAGTGTGCCGGTGTCAGTTGGCATTGGTTGCTGTGATGTTTGGGCAGAAGAAAGCTTTTGAAACTCCCAAACAAAAGACCAGGAGGGAGAGAACATGCCAGTTGGGCATGTGTCTCTACCAGGGTCCTACTTGAGTGTAGGCTGAACTCCTGACACACCATGCCCCCGCAGGCAGTGTGCCACGCCCCAGGATGTGTGCAAGCCCCGCCCCCGCCTGCTCTCTGCCCCCCAGTGCCAGAGCATGAAGCTCCACCGCTGCCAAGAGAAGGCTGTTTAGAGATCTCAGCAACATCTAAGCCTCTTCAGATGTTCTTCTTCCCACAGGATGAGGAGGGAAAGCACCTAGATCCACCTTCTCCATGCATTGGAAGGTAAATGTCTGCCGCTGAAGAACAGCAGACTCCTCACTACAAATATGCTATTAGTGTGAACACATACAGAGATGATACGTTCAAATGACCACTGTCCAGTAAACAAACACGATGGCAGATCCTGGCAAACACTGCACAAGAGCCAGGAGTTGGTGGCAGGGACGCCATTCCCTACTGAACCTGTAAATTCCAAAGCAGACAAACAGAGGTGTTTGCCAGTCAGCTCTGCCTCTTTCTCTCCCTCTCCCCCACTTCTAAATTAGAATTTCTCATAGTTGGGAAACAGATCTCAAAACATTGCTGGTCTGCAGGGAATTCTGGAAGTCTGCATATGTTACCATTTGGAAAGAGGAATGTTCTGTGACAACCAAAATTTATGGTATCGAAATGTGCTTTCTGTCAGGGCATAGCAGCAAACCACATGGAAATGGCTTAGTCATTTGGTGTTCTCACTAGTTTACCATGAACTCCTTGTGCCGTGTGTGTGTGTGTGTGTGTGTGTGTGCTGGGTGGGGGGACGTTCTGTTTTAATTCTGGCGCCACCAGGTCACTTCCTGGGGAATTGGAGAATAGGGGCATTTGGCTTGGTTTTCCCCACCCACCCTGTCCTTGGATAATATGGTACATTTTGCAAAGGCCAACAGATGCAAATGAACAAACAGCGTATCTCTCTTTCTCTCTCTCTCTTTGTGGGAAAGAGAACAGCAGCTGTGAATTTTAAGAAACAGACAGCTGAACCGGGACAAAGGCAACAACCCTAACCTCACTTACCCAGAAGTAAGTCCCATTGACTTCAATAGGGATGGGATCCCCCTGAGGAGATGAATCTGTCCATTTCAGTTTCGCTCAGTTTCTCATATTGCCAATCTTAAATTCAACTCTCCACATTTCCAGAGAAACTAGCATTTTTAGGGGGCAAGAAACAAAATAAAATCTTCATGTAAGTTAATCAGCATTTTAGCATTCATTTTTCCTAGAATACACTTTTGTGTATGCAGTCCTGATTAACACACACACTTTTGCAAGCAATTCCCCTAATATACATATTTTTATACATGTTATTGGACTTTTTGTTTCTGTTAAAGTCTCGGTTTTGTGAAGTGCTAATTCAGCAAGCTGAATTTCTCCTCCACTCTTGATTCTGAGTAGATACAATTTAAGCCAGGCTCACAGAGGCTCATGCAACCAAATTGACTTGTTGAGGAGGTGGTTCATGTGCAAGCATGTCATGTTGCCTATATGTCTGGAAGAGTAGTATGCATTGTTCCTTTGTTAGTTTAAATATTTGTCCTCTTCTAACCTCAAAGCCAGAGTGGTCTATGGTACAAGCACATCATCATCAGAGCAGTGGAAGAAGGCAGAAAACGAAACATTTTGCTCTAATAATTTCATATCTGCTTTGTTAGTCACTGTAATAAATATATTTATTAGAGCTATGTTGAAATTTCCCAGCATTTGTTTTCAAGCCGTTTCTTGAGCAGGTGAGGATGAAATAAAACATCCCTACAAAGTCTTTTGGTGAATGAAATGTCTCCAAGAGGTTCAAGAGGGGATTTTTACCTACTTTATTTAACTTTACAGAGTAGCCACAAGTTTTCCATTTTCTTTCTGTACATATTAAATTCTGCTGCTTCCTACAAACTGCACTTTGGGAGAGATGCTTCATCTTGACACACAGTTCTGTTCCCTAAGGCATTCTGGAAAGTGTGACTGTGGGAAATGGCCTGTGGCTATCTCCACAGTGTTACTCTGCTTTGCATTTCTGCTCTGCAGATGATAGAGGGGTAGAGATCATATTTAAACAAAACCACCATTAAGAGAATCTGCTAGCTGCCCCTGACCATTCAACACCCTCAGAAGACAAGCTTGGGTTTTAGTTACAGGTAGGTTGCCGTGTTAGTCTGTCGTAGTCGAAACAAAATAAAAAAAATCCTTCCAGTAGCACCTTAGAGACCAACTAAGTTAGTTATTGGTATAATAATAATAATAATAATAATAATAATAATAATAAAAAAAAAATTTATTTATATCCCGCCCTCCCCAGCCGAAGCCGGGCTCAGGGCGGTTAACAACACTAAAACAGTACAACATTATAAAAACATTATAAAAATTAATTAAAATCAAAATTGATGGCAACCATAAACTAAAGTTTTGTAAAGATTGCCAAAGGAGGGAGTCAGGCTGCACCCTGACCAAAGGCCAGGTGGAACAGCTCTGTCTTGCAGGCCCTGCGGAAAGATGTCAAGTCCTGCAGGGCCCTTGTCTCTTGTGACAGAGCGTTCCACCAGGTTGGAGCTGCAGCCGAAAAAGCCCTGGCTCTAGTTGAGGCCAGCCTAACCTCTCTGTGGCCTGGGACCTTCAAGGTGTTTTTATTTGAAGACCGTAAGTTCCTCTGTGGGGCATACCAGTTATGGGGCATAACTAACTTACCAATACCAATAACTACGGTAATTTAGTTGGTCTCTAAGGTGCTACTGGAAGGAATTTTTTCATTTTGTTTCAAGCTTGGGTTTTGTCAGACATACGGATGATTCAAGTTCCACACCTAGAGAGAGCAGCCACCAGTAGATGTCATGGTGTTCTGGCAAAAGATCCAGAAGATCATTCTTATGTGTAGAACAGTGATGGATAACTCAGCCCTCAACCCACCAGATGTTGATGAACTACAACTCCTGTCATCCCTGACCATTGACCATGCTGGCTGAGGCAGGATAGAAATTAGAAATTAAGGTACAGCAACATCTGGAGCATCACGGGTTCCCCATCCTTGTGTAGTCCTTTTGGTTGAGCAAAATCAAGCAGGTGTTCTCTGAAGGATGCAGAACCCTCTCAAGGATGTAAACATTGACATAAGTTCACATGAACAATTACATGATCACCTTCAATGCATGGCAAACTCTGCACTCATTCATCTTGCTCACATTTCTAACATGTCAACTGGGTTGTGTGAACTAGCCCTAAGGCAAGTGAATGGCTTTTGTGACCAGCTTGAAGGATAAGAGCCCTAGTTCAGATGTAGCAATCCGGGTGCAACAAACCATAGCTTAGCTTTACCGCAATGCTTTGTAGTTTGTTAAACCACAGTTTCCTGTGATCTCCAAATTAGGAAACTGGTTTGTGCGCTCTCTAAAAACCAGAATACTAATCTTGATTTTTATTCCAATTTACTATCCTGCTTTGTAGGAGCAAACCACAATTTCCAGTTCAGATGCCAAAGGTAACTGTAGTGTAACAAACTAGGAAGCATTGAGTTAAGATCTGAGTGAGAGGGAATGAGCAAGTACCCAGGTGCCCAGTTTGTTCCTGATCCACGAAGCTACAGTTTATTAGGGAAAGGTCATTACATCAGAAGCAGGCCATAGCGCTTGATGTAATCTCTAGACCCTTTCGTGCTCTTTAACCTCAGGTTGCAATAGGAGAACACACACAGTCATTCAACTTCCCTTTTGTATTCTATACCCTCTGCACTAAAAAAATAAAAATAAATGTAAAGGTCTTCTTGAACTCTTCCTTCTCCAAGTTTCTGTACAGTTCAGCTTTAGGCCCAATGAACAAAAAAAAATATGTGGCAGCTGTGCATTGTATTCGCCAGTAGTCAGTCAGGAAAGTAATTGGCCAAAGATTATTCTGTATAATTGAATGGCAGGGGCTTTGTATACCAAAGAGGGACGTGTCTTTGTCAGAAAAGTCTTTACAAAGTATCCAAGCTCCGGGTGTCACAGAGGACAAGTTTTTTAATCATGTTAAAATGATTTATTTAAACGTCAAGACGTGTCACCTCACTTCCTTTCATTTTTCAAACTGTTTGTGTTTTTTCTGGATGATAAATTTATCTTCAGACAGCCTCAATATGACTAATTAACTTTGAAATATAAGAACCAGATGTGTGAGCTGGAGAGCTTTCTGAACTCCTGCCAGACATTCCCCCCCTCCCTCCTTCCCTCTCCATTGCTTGCTCCTTCCTGCTGGCGGAGCTCATCTCGCTAAGTAGACTACACTCTGTACTCTCATACGAGGAAATCCACATCATACTTTAGCAACCCAAATTGATTTCTTTCCCTCTCTCGTTAGATTCGTTTTTAAAAGGAAAACACATTGAAAGTGACCACAGTATGTTCAAGGCACATCACCATGGCCTAGATAGCAGGAAAGGGGTTGGCATACCTGCCATAATGGTATTTAAAGCACGGCATGAGCCATTATAATGCGCTTGCCGCATTGAAGTAGCTGAAGCTACACAGTAACATCAAATGATGGGCTTTTAAAGGAAATCTTTCTGTCTGAAGCGTTCCTCCCCCTCCTCCGTCTCTCTCTTTTGATGGCAAGGCACAGCACATGGGAGCTGTCAATTAAACCAAACCTCCTGTACGTCAAGGGTAGGAGAATCTCAAACCCAGGACTGAATGTGGTCATTGAGGCCACTGTATCTGGACCACAGGACTCTCTCCTGGCCACAGCCCCTCCCCCCAGACTACACCCCTCACTGTCCTTGATTCATACCATCCTTGAGTGTTTTTGCCTTGCTGGAATGTGTCCTTCAACTCTGAAAATGCTTCTTGTTTGTCTGAATGGAGGATAGTGTGGGGTTTGTGACTGCTTGGAAACTAATCTAATATGCAAAGGTTACATACGTGTGTGTGTGTGTGTGTAAAGTAAAGTAAAGTAAAGTAAAGTAAAGTAAAGTAAAGGTAAAGGGACCCCTGACCATTAGGTCCAGTCGTGGCCAACTCTGGGGTTGTGGCGCTCATCTTGCTTTGTTGGCTGAGGGAGCTGGCATACAGCTTCCGGGTGATGTGGCCAGCATGACTAAACCGCTTCTGGCGAACCAGAGCAGTGCATGGAAACGCCCTGTACCTTCCCGCCAGAGCAGTACTTATTTATCTACTTGCACTTTGACGTGCTTTCGAACTGCTAGGTTGGCAGGAGCAGGGACCGAGCAACAGGAGCTCACCCCATCGCGGGGATTCGAACTGCCGACCTTCCGATCGGCAAATCCTAGGCTCTGTGGTTTAACCCACAGCACCACCTCTGTGTGTGTGTGTGTGTGTGTGTGTGTGTGTGTGTGTATATATATATATATATATCTCAACCCACTTTTGCCTCTGGCTGCACCCACCATTAGCATGTGGCCCCCTAAATATTTCTCAGAAGGGAATGTGTCCCTCAAGCTGAATAATGTCCCATCCCCCACATTGTGGCCTTGCCACTTTAAATCTGCACAATAGCTAGGGACGGACAAATCAGTCTATTTCTGGTTCATGACACTTTGACATGTGCAAGTCCATCCTGTCCCATTTCAGCACAGATCTCTCTTTACAAAAAGAACAGTGAAAGACAGGCCCTCCAGAGCTTCTTTGATAGGGTTGCCATATTTCAAACATTTGGACAGAAAATCCGGACAGAAAAGTTTTTGGCTTTTTTTAAGTTCTGAGCTATTTTTAAGGATCAGTGGCAAAAATGGAACTGCCAACATGCACTAACCCAACTGCAGTATTCTGGATATGTCTTGGAAAAACCAGATGTATGGCAACCCTATTCTTGGACTACAACTCCCATAGTCCCTGCCCAATGGCCAAGTAGGTAGGAGTGATGGGATCTGGAGTACAGCAACATCTCATGGACAACAGCATGCCTCCAACCATTTGGTGCTGTAAATATATTTTAAATAAAGCAAGTTTAGAACATATTACATTGTAGTAGTAGTAGTAGTTAAAGCATTGAAGGGCTGTATTTAGTTACATGCACTCACAGCACAGTCTTAACCATGTCTACTCAGAAGTAAAAACAAAACAAATTCCTTCCAGTAGCACCTTAAAGACCAACTAAGTCAGTTCTTGGTATGAGCTTTCGTGTGCATGCACACTTCTTCAGATACTTCTTCAGGTATCTGAAGAAGTGTGCATGCACACGAAAGCTCATACCAAGAACTGACTTAGTTGGTCTTTAAGGTGCTACTGGAAGGAATTTGTTTTGTTTTGACTATGGCAGACCAACACGGCTACCTATCTGTACTCAGAAGTAAGTTACACTGAATTCAATGGGCCTTATTCCCAGGAAAGTGGGGTTAGGATTGCAGCTTTAATCCTTTCACCATTTGCCTGCTCTGTGGCATTTCAGGGTGTGGAAATGCATTGAGTCCCTCTGTGCAACACATCTTACTGCACTTGTGTGCTCCTGCTGGTGCCCTGGCACTGCTTCACACTCCCCCGCCCCCGTCTCCCTCCCAGTAAGCAGCAGCAATGCAGCTGACGGGAGGTCAGGTGAGTGTGGCACTCCACCAAGCCATCTGCTCCTACTTTACTGTCCCCCTCTTGTTTACCCCTCTAGCAACAGCCCTGTGAGACAGGATATTCCACTTCCTGTATTGTAGCTGGGACGTTCCAAGCCATGAAATCTTGACTCATGCAAAGCCATGGAATGAGTTGGTGACAGAGGCACAGCTAGTAGAGATACAGGCAGCACCTGAAGACTTAGGTTAGTTAACACCTCTCCAAGAGAAAAGGGGCAATTCATTTGCATCTGTTGCTTCGCTGAGATGGATGCAGATGTAAATCTGTGCAGTCCCTGAATCTGTAGCTGAAGTATGTTGCTTCCTTGAGGTGCATGCAAAGGTACACTTGTGTAATCCCTGAACGTGAAGCTGAAATAGGAAGGAGCCGGGGCAAAAGCAAACATAACCTTTTGCTTGCACACATGCAAACACACTTCTCTTCCCTTCTGCAGCCTGGGGGAAGTACCTGCTTTGCATGCAGGCTCAATGCCTGACTTTTCCAGGCGGGGCTCAGGCAGACCCCAGACTGAACCCTGGGACAGCCGCTGCCAGTCAGTGAGATCTAGCATCTCTCAAAAATGACACCTATACATCAAACTGATGTGACAAGCAATACCTGGAGATCAAATGTGTTTTGACTCCTAAGACGTCCTCCTCAGTGGGCAAGGAATTTGTAGGATTCAATTTGGCACCCAAAGGTAGCCACTTGACTGATAGATATATATAGAAGAGATTGTTACCTGTGTATGTAGGAACCCCTGCCAACTATATCCATATGTTTACTGTGTGTGCATGCATGGTAAACATAAAGCTGATATAAAAATATGAATTTCTGCTAGTGCCCAATCATATATTTTTAGGCCAACCTCCAAGACTGAGAGGGATCTGGAGAGCTGCTCCTGAGCTAGACGGACCATTGGACTGACTTCTTACAAGGCAACTTTTTCTGTTCCTTATTGGCTATAAAGCCACTTGCACTCAGAAATTGTGGCCGAGGTGGGAAGATTCACAATGTTGCTTCATTCTCATTGCATCACCACAGAACTCCTTGCTCATGTTGGAAAGAAAAACTCAGCAGAAGCAACTATGGTGGCAATTTGATGACAGGTTGTTCTGGGTATGACTAATTAGTGCATATGTGACACATGGCTTCCAGGGCCTTCCTAATTATAACCATAGAACTGAAAGGCTGGAAGGAGGTAGAGAAATCATGTAATCGAACCCTGTGCATTGAGGGAGGGCTCACAAATCAATACTATCCTATCTAAAAGGGCATGGGTAGGCAAACTAAGGCCCAGGGGCAGGATCCAGCCCAATCACCTTGTAAATTCAGCCCACAAAATCAGCATGTTTTTACATGAGTAGAATGTGTCCTTTTATTTAAAATGCATCTCTGGGTTATTTGTGGGGCATAGGAATTCACTCATTTTTATTTTTTCCCCAAAATATAGTCTGGCCCCCCACAAGGTCTGAGGGACAGTGGACTGGCTCCCTGCTGAAAACGTTTGCTGACCCCTATAAAAGGGGAACAGAGACAGTCACAATCCAGCATCTAATATGATCCTTATTATACTCAACATGCCCCAAGACCTGCTGTTGACATTACAGTGGTGCCTCGCGAGACGAAAAGAATCCGTTCCGCGAGTCTCTTCGTTTTGTGGTTTTTTCATCTTGCGAAGCAACCCTATTAGCGGCTTAGCGGATTAGCGCTATTAGCAGCTTAGCGGCTATTAGCGGCTTAGCGGCTTAGAAAAAGGGGGGGAAGCGAAAAAAATCACAAGACTCGCAAGACGTTTTCGTCTTGCGAAGCAAGCCCATAGAGAAATTTGTCTTGCGAAGTGCCTCGAAAAACGGAAAACCCTTTCGTCTAGCGGGTTTTTCGTCTTGCGAGGCATTCGTCTTGCGGGGCACCACTGTATTTTTTTTAAAAATACAAGTGTGATTTAGGCTTGTTCCGAACATCTCTGGAGCCACATTCAGATGGTTCAAGTCACTGAGATGAACCAGTGGTTTTCCAAGGGTGTGGTGTACCACACTGGTGTGGTAGGAGAGGATGGCAAGTGTGGTAGGAAGATTCAAGAATGATCAAAGAAACATTTAAACATTTCAGTGTAGTATAATATAGTATCAAAATAACTTTCCCCCCAATATACAGTCAGAAACATAATCCATGCTTCTTTTCAAGAGCACTGGCTATTCTTCTACAGCTCTCCATGACATATTGTTGTGAACAGGAATTTGTGTTGATGAGAAGATAAGAGATTGTTTGCCTCAAATTAGACCTAATAGAAATGAGATCACCTGGCCAAAGCAAGCTGACACCTCTCATTGAATTTGTATACATACATATGCAAGAGGCTCATTTATAATTATATTATGGATATGATTCATGTTCTTACGTGGCTGCATTGCATTATACTTTCTGGATGTCCCATGATCATATTACAAAGTAGTTGTGTTCTATGTTATATATATATATATAATGATATTTTATTAAGTTTTATCAAAGAAGAAGGTTACATGAAGAAAAACACAAAGTATATAAACATACAAAAAACATCAGAATACAATAAAACAAACAGTTAACACATGAGAAAAGAAAAAAAGAAAAAATTAAAACACTAAAAGAGAATTCAAAAAATTAAAAAAGAAAATCCCTCTCTTTAAATTCTTACCATTCATAAACCTATTTTCTTGACTTCCTCGCACCCCCCTTTCTTGTATTCCAATTTGAAATTAATTAGCAAATTCCTTCTTATTAATTTTATCCTTAATTATCTTTCTTCTCATATTGTTTGTTCCTAATTTTCATCTAATATCTATCCCTTCTTTCATATTTATATTTTACCTTTTTTACTAGAACCCATTCATTTCATTTCAATGTCATCAACATTCAGAAATTTTACAATATTTTTGTAAGTAGATTTTAAATTTCTTCCAATCTTCTTCCAACAACTCTTCTCCCTGATCTCGTATTCTGCCCGTCATTTCTGCCATTTTTCCATATAGTCCATTACTTGCATCTGCCATTCTTCCAAGGTGGGTAAGTCCTGTGTCTTCCAATGCTTTTCAATGAGTATTCTTGCAGCTGCTGTAGCATACATAAAGAAAGTTCTATCCTTCTTTGACACCAAATGACTGACCATGCCCAGGAGAAAGGCCTCTGGTTTCTTCAGAAAGGTATATTTAAATACCTTTTTCATTTCATTGTAAATCATTTCCCAGAAAGCCTTGTGTTCTATGTTATAAATCAAGCGGTGCTTTTTGTTATAAATCAAGCGGTGCTTTTTGTTTTCCGATGTATTTGCTACCAATAAAAAGATTCAGTGCGGTGTGGGCAAAATTTTATTCTGAAAGTGGCACAGAGAAAAAAGTTTGTGAACCACTGAGCTGAAGGAATGCAGGAGTGTGGCCATGTCAGCCAGCACTACTCCAATTCCACATGCTCACCTTACCCTGGCCCAGAGGCATCTGCACATGCAGCATGAAGATCTGTAGCAAAGGTGGGGGACCTCTAGGCTATGGACCAAACTTGGCCCATTAGGCCTTCCCATTTGGCTCACCAGGCCATTTTGAAAAAGCCACACCCACCTGCCCTACACTTGGCATAATAAATGACATCAGGTATGAGGTTGGTGTGGGTGGGGCTTCAAAGGGCCAATCAGGAGGTTCCAGTGAGTGCTTGATTGTTCCTTTGCTGGAGCAAGGTGTGCTCCCACATGCCCAACATTGAATCCATAGATACTAAGGGGGTGCTAATGAAAGTACAGGCAACTCCCCATTTCTGTGGAGGTTGCGTTCCGAGGCACCACACATGTCATTTTGGTGCGCATAAGCTTGCCCCACCCCCTTCCAGCGCCAAAAATGGTATGTCCAACATGCACAAATGGGGAGTTGCCTATACATAATGCTGGGGGCAGGGCTAGCTGGGGAAAGTGGGTGGAATAAAGAATGCAACTTTTATCTGTGCACAGTAGGCTAGTTTCTACACAAACCTCTCTGTCATGCTTCCAGATCAAAGCAGGAGTCATTAACAGAGTCCATGGATGCATTCCAACCAGGAAGAAACACTCAAGGTGGGAGCAAAGCAAGGCCAGTGGGGTGTACGGCCGGGGGGGGGGGGAAGCATGTCACTGGGAAGGAGGTGTGACCAAATGACCAGTCAGAGAGGCCTGGAGGGCCACATTTGGGCCTGGGTTTGAGGTGCTTCATATCTGTTCTATATTCTCTTTCATAACTAAGAATGCAAGAAGGCAGTGATTTCTGTTCAATCCAGTGTCTGTCGCAAACAGCGCTCCTTCTGTTCAGATACAGTTTGACTTCTGCTAAAACCTACTGTGTTCCTCTCATTGTTCTGTAGGGCCAAAACTAACACCATCAGTTATGTGACTCACTATAACTTTGATGCATTTCAATGGACAGGAAGCAGCAAAAACAATGCAGAAAATAATATAATTATTTAGGTAATGTTTGCAGACTAAAAATGAAATAATGGTGAATACCAACCCCGACCTTGGGCAAACATGTGAACTGTGGTGATTTCTGATCTCGTTTCTGCTAGGGGTAGACTCCAGATTTGGCTGAAGCTTGAACTGAATCAAGCTAAAACAAAATAAAAAAATTCCTTCCAGTAGCACCTTAAAGACCAACTAAGTTAGTTCTTGGTATGAGCTTTTGTGTGCATGCACACTTCTTCAGATAGAAGAATATTCAGATAGATAGGTATCTGAAGAAGTGTGCATGCACATGAAAGCTCATACCAAGAACTAACTTAGTTGGTCTTTAAGGTGCTACTGGAAGGAATTTTTTTATTTTGTTTTGACTATGGCAGACCAACACGGCTACCTATCTGTAACTGAATCAAGCTAATTCAGGAGGATCCAGACATGGGCCGAGTCTGGCAAAAATAATAATCCCAGAGTGATCTGGGGCTGTCAATGGGAAGGCTGCAGGGAACATGCTGGGGAAACAGACCCCATCAGGATTGTATCATCCATTCACCAACTGTATCACTGGCCCAGATAAGGTGGAGTCTTGTGCACAGTCCTAATTTCGGCTTCCAATGGAATCATCCAACATCCCTATTCATAACCCACCATCAGGAGGAGCTTGACAATATTCTTGCTAACTTTATGCCAATGGATAACAGATAAGCCATACTGAGCACCTTTTTCACCAAAGTAAAAGAGAGTTATTCTGCTGTGGAACCTGAGGAAAACTGCAGAAAATCCCACTTTTTAACCTGGCTTTTCCTGCCTTCTTCTGCAGCATTTTCCTTTAAAAAACAAAACAAAATCCTTCTATGTACCCTCGGCGAATGCGGAGCTCCCCACCACCACCCCAAAAAATATTCAAAACAGAATCCTCTGAAACTCATTCTGCCACATTGATCATGCTTGTCAAGAGATCAAACTGAATGGTTGAAATACTGAAGGGCGATGATGTTGGGCTAAAATTTTGTCTCTCTGGCTTTCCCACTGAGTATCCCCATTGCAAGCTGAGAAGCTTCATTCAATAAGAAGCAGAGGCTATCTCTGCAGGCTGTCAGCCTTGACAAGCAGAAGACTGGTTTCCAATGGCATCTCCCACTTTCTGGCGCTATGTATTTAATAAAGCAAAACCTAGGATCAAGGAACAGGGAGGGACCAGAACCTCCTTTCTTCTGCTGTTACTCGAGTTCTTTAAAGCTTGCTTCCCGTCTGGCTCAGTCTCTCTCTCTCTCTCACTCTCTCTCCAGAAAATCCTTTCATGCCTCCCTCGCCAGACTGACATTTTGACAAGTTGCCACAAGTGACATCTGATTTGTACAAATTTCAAGACTAATAAATCTACCTGTCAAAGCGGAAACTTTAAAAGGAGCTAAGCCCAGCGGGTATAGTTTAACAGAACTCAAGTTGATGAAACTGTGGGATGGAGAAATTATATCTGTCACAATCCACCCACATTAGTTCTGCAGAGATGTTGGCAACTGAAACAAACGTCTTTCACAGCTTAGCAAAAAACATACACATACATGCGCGCGCACACAGAAAGAGAGAGAGCAAGCCAGCCTGTGAGGTAGAAGGGGGGAAAGGAAAAGCGATGTTTAATACTCTGAGTAACAAGTAACAGTTCTGTTTGTAAACTAACACATTTATGTATTTACTTAATTCCTCATTTGCTAAGAGTTTGTTTGTGTGTTCATGTGGGTGTCTGAGCATGTGTGCAGAGGGAGGACTGTTTGTTGCTCTGTGCTCTCCAGCCCATTAAGAGATTGGAGCTTATCTAGGTCTGGATCCAGTAAGCCCCGAAGCGCAGGCTTAACTTCAAACAGAGAAGACATTCCAGCAAATTCAGCTGTCCCATTTGCGTGCTTAATTAAGAGCTCCACCACATCAACGGTGCAGGGCTGAGGCAGCTGTGACATTCAGAGAAACATCAGAGGCTGTAATGGATCACAACAGTCCTGGAATCAGAGGGAGAGCCTTAGCACGTGTTAACTAAAAGCTTCCAACCCCCTCCAGATGCACCCTCAAAGATCCAGGTCCAACGGTGTTCATTTCTCCCGTAGCTCACAAGAGACATATTCCATGAGCCAGGTGTTTCTGCAATGTTCTCACTGTTAGGAGAAAAGGTTGTCTTTATACAGCCCAGAAACATCCAATAAATTAGCCTCCAGCAACCTGATATCTTCTAGTTGCGTTGCACTACAATTCCCATCAGCCCTAGCCAGCACATGAGCCGGCTGGGGCTGATGGGAGTTGTAGTGCAAAGCACCTGGAGGGCACAAGGTTCCCAAAGGCTGCAATAAATAGATTAATAATCTGCTTATTCCTTCAGGGTCTACACAGATAGGGGAATCCAAATGTAGCTCCATCCTAGGTCATTGTGTGCTTTGAGGGAGTTTGTTTATGCTCAGGGACTCTTAGATAAGGTGACTTCGGGGCCTTTCCCCTCCTTGATAAGCCTCACTTTCTCCTTATTGCTGCTTCTGTTTCTGCTACTCATTCACCTGCCCAGTCCCTTTGGTACCAATTCATGCCACCACCCAGTAGCAGAGGACATAGGAAGCTGCCTTGAACTTTGCCCATCTAGCTCAGTATTCAGTGTCTGGCAGTGGCTCTCCTCAGCCCTATCTAGAGATGCACAAAGTTCTCTTCAGCCCTACCTGGTTTAACCTGGGATCTTCTGCATGCAAAGCAGATACTGTACCACTGAGTTATGGCCCTTCCCCATAAGCTGAGCGGAAACTGTTGCTCCTTTTCCTTAGTCCCATCACACAGTTTGGGAGGGCAGGTGAACAGGCAACAATACAAGGGGGTGAGGAGTAGTAAGGCTGAGGGTATTAGTAATGCACTCCCTAGCAGTGGTTAAGCTAGAGCAGATGCCCAATGATTCTGACTGCTGATGCAAACTCTGTCTACACGTCTCATCACATTATCTATTGTGCAGTCACAGTTATCCCAAGGTGACTCAGAAACAGTTCAAAGATCCTAATTACCCAGGGGCTCTTTGAACTCCATTTTGGCTACTTATGACTCATGCAACCATGAAAGAAAGAGAGAAAGATGCAATTTTGCTGAACTTTCTCTCCTTTGAAAGATGTGGTAGGGACTTTTACTGCAAACAGAACGTTAAGCTGTTGAACATGAAGTCCCACTGTTAAGACTTATCAAAATATACATAGCATAAGAAGTCAGCATGATTTCTTAGGTCTGAGTGAACATGTCAATATAAACATCTTAGTACAACAAAAATCCTTTGCTGTGTGATTGCTTTTGTAACGTATCAGAGGTGAAGGATCTGCACGCAAAGGTGAGCTTCTTATATATGTGTCCCAAGGACCATGGCCTACAAATTCTGTGAGGTAAGTATATATGGGAATGTGTGGTGCATTATGGGATATATAACTGTAAACAAATACCTTTCCTCTTTTGCAGCATTCTGCTTCAGAGTGGTTTTTTTACCACTAAGAGAGGGATGGGATACCTCTGGTCCTCCAGAGATGTGCCAATGTATTTGTGACATATTCAGATGCGGTTTGGCCAGCAGGGGGTCTCCATTTGACTGGCAAGCATATGATGAGAATTGACAAACATGTGATGGCCATTGGTCAGGGATAATAGGAGCGATCATCCAGCAGCATTTGGTGGCAGAAATGGAAT
This sequence comes from Podarcis erhardii, assembly GCF_964252035.2. Classification (NCBI taxonomy): domain Eukaryota; kingdom Metazoa; phylum Chordata; class Lepidosauria; order Squamata; family Lacertidae; genus Podarcis; species Podarcis erhardii. The sequence continues at coordinate 8,976,266 of NC_138514.1, forward strand.
GGTGGAGCATCAGCACTCAGCTGACCTCCCAGCAGCTGAGTCAGGGCTGCTTTTACTAGGAAGAAGGGGGGAAGCGGAGGGGAGGTCAGTGACACCAGCAAAGCCAATCCGGCACTCCTGCCTGAGCATTTGCACAATGCTGCCCTCCTTGCTGTGTCAGGTGAGTGCCACCCCACCATCACACGACCATCTGGAGGGTCACAGTTTTCCCACCCCTAAAATGAGACTCGTGCTGCTTCTATTTCGGCTAAAGAGATCTGAGAATCCCATTTGTTGTTCTCTCCTGTGGTTGATGCGTAGCACAAAATGGCCTTATCCCTGGCTGCAGCACTGAGGATGTCTTCAGGTATGTCTCATAACAGCAAGGAATTGCTGAAATGATTATTTATGACAGCTGGCTCAGTTGTAACTTGCCCGTTGCCTTTCATTACAGGGGAGGCACGAGTGTTTGCTCTTTCCACTCCAATCCTATCTGCCAAGAACATGCCAGTTCCTTTCCTCCTCCTCCCACCGCTCCCTTTCTATGTGTGATCATCCTGCTCTGCCTTGGTTAAACAATGTATGCAAGGCAAAAGAAGAAACAGCTTTGATGTATGCATGTTATCCGATAACTGAATTGGAGCCTTCGATTCTTAAATGTTTGGCATTTTGATGGGGGCCTGTGGAATAGCAAACCAGAGGGAGCAGAGGACAAAAGATATGTGAGACACAAATGCAGGCTACATAGGTAAAGGTAAGGTAAAGGTAAAGGACCCCTGGACGGTTAAGTCCAGTCAAACGTGACTATGGGGTTGCGGCGCTCATCTCACTTTCAGGCCAAGGGAGGCGGTGTTTGTCCACAGACAGCTTTCCGGGTCATGTGGCCAGCAGGACCAAACCACTTCTGACATAATTCTGACAGTGATGGAAACCAGAGTGCACAGAAAGACCGTTTGCCTTCCCGCCACAGCAGTACCTATTTATCTACTTGCACTGACATGCTTTCGAACTGCTAGGTTGGAAGGAGCTGGGACAGAGCAACGGAAGCTCACCCCGTCACGGGGATTTGAACCGCCGACCTTCTGATCAGCAAGCCCAAGAGGCTCAGTGGTTTACACCACAGAATTTAGCTGGATACAACTCATGTTTTTTAACTGTTTCCTCACCAGCTGTTTTCCCACTCAAAAACTCCTCCCTCCACCTGCTTATTCCATGGTGGATTTTTGGGTATGCTGTAATACTTCCATTAGAGAAACAAACTTCATTATTGCTTGCAAGTAAGGATGGGGGAGAATTTCAATCCAGTTCACATTTAAAGGTGAATCTGCCTAATCTGCGCTTTCTGACATGGTACATGGCCTGAAACACAGCCGTCCTTTGAAATTTGCATTTCTCCTTATTTTGAAATGCAGTTCTCCAGCCAAGTAATGTGTACAAAAATGCATATACTAGGGTTAAGCGTGCACAAAGTGCCAATATTTCTGGAAATAAAATGCATTATATGAAAAATGTGTGTATATGGCAAAGCACTAAGGATATAGAACAGCAGCACCTATTGGCTGGAGGAGTTGCTTTTATGATCATGAAAATGAAAAATGAATAAGAAGCCAATGGCAAATATGGAAGAAGAAGAAAAAGCTCTAAAATAGTCAAAATAATCATGTGTATTTAATGCAAAATGTCTTTAACGCTGACCAACAATTCAAAGGCTGCAGTAAAAGTGCCCCAAAAGTATACAGCTGCTTTCAGCAGGGCTCATGTGACCTAAGGAACCAATAGGGTCCCATCTGCCTTCATATAATTGCTCGCTGGCCTGTTTCCTGAGTACAAGCTGCTCAAGGACCATCTGAAGTCCTGCTTAGCCTCTACTGTACTGAGTTGCCAGCCTGCACAGTAATCAAGGTGGAGGGAACAGAGCACAGTTTTGTTATTTCATGACGCTATGCTCTCCTGGGTCAGTGTTTTGAGACACATGCTATTGCTGGGTATGTTATTTGTAATCATATTGTTTGTTCAGTGAGTCCTCCAGCTCTGGGACTTTTTGCTCTGCGGCTGTAGCTGGACTTTCATGGCTTCGAAAGGGGACCAGGAGAGACACGCCTCTTCCATATTTCACTGAGATGGAAACCACATTGCTTTTCTGCAATGACTCAGTTCAGAGGCTGGCTTCCCCCTCCCCCACGCTTTTGTTTTAATTTATATTTAAAGGGGGGGGGGAAGAATTTTGAAACTGACAAGCCTGTTTGATTTCCCAGGCATTTTCCTGCCTACTGAGCTTCCTCACATGTCCACAGGCAGAACGGGGGACTGGTGAAGTCCATGAATTTTTTGTCCAAGATTGATTTGGCCTGTAGCACCATCTGAACATTTCTGCTGGCCTGAACCCACTCCTCCCCCCCCCAATCCTTTCTGTCAAAAGACCTCCTAGTGACTCATGCTCAGAAAAAGCACAAGGCCTGGAGATTATCCCAGAAGGATTTAACCCATTTTTCAAAGCTAAACTCTGCTTAGGAAGATTATAGCACAGTTTATCCAAGAGTAAATAGTGCTTATTTCAAACTCTGACTACACAACAGGGCCTGGCTTCCTAGGGTGGCCATGCATCCTGTTTTACAGAAGGATGTCCTCTATTTGAAGGCTGGTCAGAAGACAATCCTCTGTTTGAAGTACTGCCTGGTCCGATTCTGGTTTAAAGGTCAAGAACCATACATAGCAGGAGCTGGGGCCTAAAGATTCCTATTAGCACAGTAAGGGACGCGGGTGGCGCTGTGGGTTAAACTGCAGAGCCTAGGACTTGCCGATCAGAAGATTGGCGGTTCAAATACCCGCAATGGAGTGACCTCCTGTTGCTCGGTCCCTCTCCTGCCAACCTAGCAGTTCGAAAGAACGTCAAAGTGCAAGTAGAAGGTAAGGTAAACGGTGAAGGTAAACGGTGTTTCCGTGCGCTGCTCTGGTTCGCCAGAAGCGGCTTAGTCATGCTGGCCACATGACCCGGAAGCTGTACGCCGCGGTGCTCCCTCGGCCAATAAAACGAGATGAGCGCCGCAACCCCAGAGTTGGCCACGACTGGACCTAGTAGTCAGGGGTACCATTTTAGTCCATATGGTGGCCAACTCCCATCGTCCCTTAGCTTTGGGCCAGGCAGACTGGAAAGGTCAATCAGGAGTAGCTATTGTATTGCCCTTCAGATGTTCTGCACTCCTGTTATTCCTAGCCAGCAGGGCTGATGGTCAAGGATGATGAGAGTTGCAACCCCAAAGCTTCTGGTGTTGGCTACCCGTGATCTAAACTAGGGTTGCCATACGTCCAGAATTTCCAAGACGTATCCGGAGTACTACATTCGGCAGCAGCTCAATAACTTTGGCCAGAAAACACAACTCAACAACTTTTCTGTCCGGATTTTCACTGTTTGAAATATGGCAACCCTGTCTAAAGAGCGGTTTGGATGATTATTTGAAATCCCACGAATTACCTGAGGTCTTGCTTCTTGAACTCTTGTTACTGCATTCGTGGAGTAGTGACGGATTTGCTCTGCTTCAGATTGTTCTGTGACTCTTCCCCAATGCTGACACATTGCACAACCAATGCAGGACCAAAATACACCAGGGTGCTATGACCGAAAATGAACCAGTGTGGCCATTCCCAAACGTTTGCAAGTGCAAACAGCGTTGAGAGTAGGATTGGGTGCATGTATCATCAAAAGCACAAATCATCATGTATGTTCAATAAGCTTGATATTTGAAGAAACCCTTATACACATTTTATAGTTGAAATGGGAAAGAGTGGCAAGTGGCATGCATTGTAGTATTTAATAGATTTTATTTTCATATATTCATATCCTGCATTTTGAGCCTAGACCCCTCTCCTGCCAGCCAGTTAGCATGACCAGTGTTGAAAACAATTCATAAAATGAGCAATCTTGTCTTCTTAAGAAAGAATAACAATGAATTGGAAACATGTTTATGTCCTGTGCAATTCTACACATGTTCACTCAGACATAAGCTTCACTGTGTTCATTGGGGCTTGCTCCCAGGTAAGTGCTCATAAGATTGCAGCTGTAAGCATGCACGGGCACACACACACACACATCCCATGACAGCAGTCAGGCTTGAACTATTTTTTTTTCAGGACCACCCAGCAACAGAACAAAATCTTGCTGACTCTGATACTGACTCTCCTTTTAGAAAAGTTGTCCTAGACGTTTTCTTTATGGAAGATGGATCACACTGAGTTGACAGCCATCCAAAATTGACATGAACTGTATGGCTTTGTCTAGTGTTCAACCCAGTTATTGACCCATATAGAGATATACAGGAAATAGTGGGATGAGCAGTAAATGTATATTGAATGGTGAACTGTATGCACAGTGAAGAAATTGCAGGACAAATTTGACCACATGCAAAAATGCCCACATATTCCCAACATGGCAGTCTGGCCAGTGGTGATTCAACTTGCTACAAAGTTATGCTTCATGGTTATAATATTAAAGAATTGTTAGTTCGGGAGCACCAGCTGTATGTATGAAGTATCCGGGTATATTAAGGGTATATTAAGTCAGACCATTGGTCCTTCTTGTTCAGTATTGCCTACAATGACTGACAGTGACTTTTCAATGGTTTCAGACTGGGAATATTCCCAACCCTAGAGATGCTGGGGATTTATCTGAAAGGGTGACATATACACCATGGATTACACAGGATCATCATGAAGGAGGAGGAGCACAAGACAATGATGAGTTGCTACTACAACAAAGTGAGTTGCATAAGGTTGGCACAGTCCCAGAACACAGCAGGCCGGTGCAGCTTACACAATCTCTGGCAGCCTGGAATGGCATCACAAACCCATTTCCATGCCTACCCAAGACTTCAGAAACAGAGGCTACACCCACAGCAACACAGCAGAGGGCTTGCATCCTGCTCGGTGGGTGGGAAGCTCAACAGGCCTGAGCCACATTTGTAGCAAACTTTTGGGAATCCCCTGTCCTGCTTTGATGTGCCTCAAAAAGCCAGACCATCAAGGATTATTCTGCTTGCCAAGAAACAGAGCTTAGCTGGCTTTGGAAGGGCAGGCCATTGCGATAGATGAAAAAGAAGGCATGCGGGTAGAGCTTCTCTCTGTCCTATCTCATCTATCTTGGAGGTGGTTCTTCTCGATTAAGGCTTCCCCTGCCTTTCTCAAAAACCATCTGCCGTTGTGGAGTCCAGCTCTAGTCTGTTACATGGAGCTGCCTCGTAGCAGATCAGACTATCTGTCCAAGGAGAGCCATTTTGTCTACTCTGATTGGCAGCAAATCTCCCAGGTCTCACACTCTGCTACCTGGTCATTTTAAGTGTGGATGCTAGAGAGTGAATCTGTAAGTAAGGGCTGTAGCACAGTAGCACAGCGAGTTCCTTATATGCCGAAGGTCCCAGGTTCAACTCCTCCAGGAAAGGCTGGGAGGGAAGAGTCCCATCTGAAACCTTGGATAGTTTCTGCCATCTCAGTGTAGACAAGGGTTGTTGTTGTTTAGTTGTTTAGTCGTTTAGTCGTGTCCGCCTCTTCGTGACTCCCTGGACCTAAGCACACCAGGCACTCCTGTCTTCCACTGCCTCCCGCAGTTTGGTCAGACTCATGTTTGTAGCTTCGAGAACACTGTCCAACCATCTCATCCTCTGTCGTCCTTTTCTCCTTGTGCCCTCCATCTTTCCCAACATGAGGGTCTTTCCCAAGGAGTCTTCTCTTCTCATGAGGTGGCCAAAGTATTGGATCCTCAGCTTCAGGATCTGTCCTTCCAGTGAGCACTCAGGGCTGATTTCCTTCAGAATGGATACGTTTGATCTTCTTGCAGTCCATGGGACTCTCAAGAGTCTCCTCCAGCACCATAATTCAAAAGCATCAATTCTTCGGCGATCAGCCTTCTTTATGGTCCAGTTCTCACTTCCATACATCACCACTGGGAATATAGACAAGGGTAGGTAAGCTGTTTCAGTCCAAAGGCTATATTCCCTCCTAGGTAGCCTTCCAGGGGCCACATGCCACTGGTCGGTGGGGCCAGAGGCAATGATGGGTGGAGTAATGAATGTATAGACTATAGCGATCCAGTAACTACAGCCTCTCCCATCCTCCTTCCAGCAGAGTTCACTGGTACATTTCAGCCAGGCAAAAAGGGGGGTGCAAAGTAAAAGAAGGGGTGGCTGTAGAAAGGGTACATACCCTCCAATATGTCAAGGCAAAAAAACAGGCCACGCATCTTGGAAATGTAAGGAGACTGAAGGTACATTCTTTCACCTTTGGTGGACATGCCCAAAGATTAAGGCTTTCTGGGAAATGATTTATAATGAGATGAAAAAGGTATTTAAATATACCTTCTTGAAAAAACCAGAGGCCTTTCTCCTAGGCATGGTTGGCCAATTGGTGCCAAAGAAGGACAGAACTTTCTTTATGTACGCGACAACTGCAGCAAGAATACTCATCGCAAAATATTGGAAGACACAAGATTTACCCACTCTGGAAGAATGGCAGATGAAGATGATTGATTACATGGGACTGGCAGAAATGACTGGCAGAATCCGAGACCAGGGGAAAGAGTCGGCGGAAGAGGACTGGAGGAAATTTAAAGACTATTTACAGAAATATTGCAAAATTAATGAATGCTAGAATGATGTTGGACTGAAATTAAGTGGTTACCAGCTGTAATGCAAAGATTGAGTAATAAGCTAAAATAATCCATATTAAGTTACAATAAGAATTTGCTGAATTATGATTTGATTTGGAATACCAAAGGGGGAGGTGAGAGGAGGTTCGAGACATAAGGTGACGGAAATAAGTGATTGGAATTATATTTGTTTTATTTTGTTTGAAATTGTGTGTTTTTGATATTTCTATATTTACTTTTTTGTGTATTATTTGTTTTTTTTTGTGGTATTTATGTTTGCATTAAATTGGAAACCCTAATAAATATTTATAAAAAAACAACAACAGGCCACGCATCTCCAGGGGCCACACTCCTGCACAAGTCACAAGATCCACACAAGATCATGGTCTCAGAAGATGTGCTTTTTTCAGGCTTCATAATCTCGTGTGAAAATGCAGGATGTCCCGATTTTATTGGGGCGATTGAGGGGTATGAGTGTGGGATGTGGGAAGAACCTTAAAGGCCAGATAGAGAGGCTTGGAGGGATGCCTGTGGCTCCTAGACTCAAGTCCCCCCCCCCCCCCCCCGCAATGGACCAACTTGGTATCAGGCAAATGCCTATATCAGTGGTTCCCAACGCTTTTTTTTTTTTTTGCCATACCCACCTAAGCATCTCTAAAATCCTGTGCCTGCCCCCGTGACATATAATTATTATTATTCAAAAAGTGAGCTCCTATTCGTGTGGAGGAAACCTAAAAGGCCATTAACTTGGTCTAAACAAACTTCCAAATTGTCCCCCTGAAAAATCTAATTGCCCCCCTGTGGGGCATGTCTGGCATACAGAAAAAAATCACCTTATGCTTTGCCCCGTCTGTCCTCAAGTAGAGATGGAAAGGCCTCGGATAAAACCAGAAAAAAAAATTAGGTCCATGAGAAAAATGACAAAGAGGAAGAGCAAGAAGAAATGGAAAATGATAGCAGTACAGTGGTACCTCGGGTTAAGTACTTAATTCATTCTGGAGGTCCGTTCTTAACCTGAAACTGTTCTTAACCTGAAGCACCACTTTAGCTGCCGCCACAGCACCGCCGGGCGATTTTTGTTCTCACCCTGAAGCAAAGTTCTTAACCTGAAGCACTATTTCTGGGTTAGCGGAGTCTGTAACCTGAAGCATATGTAACCTGAAGCATATGTAACCCAAGGTACCACTGTAGCTCAGAAAATGAGATAGAATAAATCGCATGTATATGTTGTGTCTTCTGTTTTTGTTTTTTTTAAAAAGCACTACTCAAAGGGTAGACCTTCTATGGAGCTTAAATACTGAGGTGGACCTTAAATTTATTTGCTGTTGGTGCTAAGGGGCAAATCTGATTATTTTTTATGTTGATGGTTTCTTGCTTTTTTTCTTTTTTCTTTTGAGGGAAAGGGGGTGGTTACCTGTTTTATTGCAAGCACAATACTTTTATCTACACTGTGTTTCACCCAATTTGTAAAACTACTCCACAATGAACTTTTTTTTCAATTTTTCCAAAATTTCCATTTTTCCCAGAAAAACAGGAGAAAAAACTTTTGTTTTTTTCCTCATGGCTTCAAAATTTTCGGAAATTTTACATCTCTAGGCATGTGCCCCATGTTGTGAACTACTGGCCTATATCCTAGAACTACACCACCATCAGTTCATGCCTGATGGATATGTGATCATTAAAGAGTTGGAGGCGTTTGAATGGACCATTTCATTCTTAGTTTTCTTCACATAAACAGGCCAAGGGCCTAATGATTTCAAGGTAAAGCTTTTTTATATTTATTAAGACAATTCAGGGAACATTTTCAAGCCCTGCTGACATCACTGTAATAAATCACCATCTTGTCTTGCGGTTGAAGAAAAGCCAAAATACTGTCAGGTCTGATTTTTTCTGGCTACTCAAATCTCATGAGCAAACCATGTGTTTTTAATCAACAAATCTTTGTTTTGCATTGCTGGGACCCCAGAACTCTTTAAATAGTTAGCTTTTACCAGAGGGATACTTTAAATTCAACACGCTGCTTCCTCACTGGAAAGATTAGGAAACAGGACACCACATTACAGATTTACCAGGCTTGTCTTGGTCTTTGGGAAACTTGTTTTTGTTACAGTCCTCGATGGCCTGGAGGGCTTCCCGTTTCTTTCCTCTGGCTTAATTGGACAAGTCCTTCCCTCATCCATGCACACACACACACACACACACACACACACGTGCACACACCCCTACCTATCAACATTTGTTGCTCATGTCATAACACGCAAATCAACCTCGGCCAAAACAGAGGGGCCCGGTTCTTCCAGCAGAAGGTGTCGAGCATGATGAGAGAGGAAATGGTTAAGTGTGGTCTGCTTTGCAAGTGAAGCAGCATAAAGCCACCGTGGGTTTTCCATTCCCAACCAAGTACTCAAAAGCAGGGGTTGGGGACCTTTTTCAGCTCAAGGGCCACATTCCATTTGCCGCAACTTCCCAGGCACCACATGCCAGTAGTCAGAGGCCAATGTGAGCAGAAAAACAAAAGCAATAGTAGGCTAGTTTACAAACACACACACAGAGAGAGAGAGAGAGAGAGCTTTCTCAATACTTCATCCAGGCAAGCAAAAGGCATTATCAGAGTTCAAGGACACATTCCAGCCAGGCAAAAACATCCAGAACACAACTCAAGGTCCATGAGGGGTGCAGCCTGGCCTGGTGTCCTGTTCTTACTGGGCACCTGAGAAACCAGGGGACAGCAGCAGCAACACCAATGTGGGCAGCAAATAGAGCATTGTCCAGTGCCCGTGTCCAGGCAGCAGGGTGTACAACGAAGGGTCAGGCAAGAGGCAAAATTGCAGCAGTCCAAAGTCAGAATCCATGCCAACTGGGAAGAGATAGAGAGGGTTGGAGAGGGGCCATAAGAATTTAAGAAAATCTCTGTTAGTTCAAACAAAAGAGCTTCCTAATACAGCATCCTTTTTTATACAGTGATCAAGCAGAGGCTTTTGAGAAGTCCATGACTGGGTCAAAAAGGCTATGGTTGCCTCTCAGCAATTGGTGTTGAGCAGCACACTGCTTTAGAGCCTCAAAGTTCATGATTAACAGCCACAGAGAGATCTACTGACAGATCTAAGCATCTGGTTAGATATACAGATTCAGAGCACTGGTCCATCCAGCTCAGTATTGCATACACTGGCTCGCAGTAGCTCTTTGGGGTTACAGACAGGGTTCCCTCCTAGTCCTACCTAAAGACACCAGGAATTGAACCTGGGATGTTCTGTGCACAAAGCAACTTGCGTGTCAAGGTCCCCAAGCCACCCCCCAAATAACTCACAACGCACACTTAATTTTTGTTTAAGGTTTTTGGCATAATTTTGGCCACAACTTTATTTAAATACAAAACCGTGAGTGGTTGTTTAGGCATTGGTTAAGACTATCTGTCCCCCCGCCTGGGGACACAACTGACTTCCGGGCACCACCGAAAGACAGTGCGGGGGAAAGCAAGTCGGGGAGAAATGGAGCTGAGTCACAGACCCTCAATTCTCACCCGCAAGCTCCCTGAAGGCTTGCCGGCCCTAGTCCCATTCCAGGGATTGGACGAAAAGATGGCAAGCCCCAGGATTCCTTTAACGGAATTCCCTTTCCGCAGCAACCATGGAGGGGCAGGCCCAGCCTATCCTAACCCCTCCTCCACCAATTTATAACCAATGCCCAACCGCAACCTTACAAGTTGTGACGATTTGCTACGCAGTAGGCAAAAACCAAATGGCCCAGCCAATCAGCCAGATGGACAAAATTCCTACCAAGCCCCTGCCCCAGTGGCAGACAACCCCATGACAGGCATAGCAAGGTCAATGCAACAACCCCTTACTCAAGGGCGGGTGGGCGGGTGATCCGTTGCACGCAGCAAAGAGAAAGCTCCAGGCTGCGTGCAGAGTATTTAAACATTTTACCCCTCCCACCAAAATTGCAACATAACTTTTACCCCAGCAACCCAGTGAACCAATCACTGCCCCAGGCCATCTTTAGAGACCCTGCCTGGTAACAGAGGGGTGGCTCAGCAGACCCCACCGCAACACGTGCTCTCCATGAAGGAGAACACGCTTTCTCTACCACTGAGTTACAGCCTTTCACAATTTGCAAGTGTGCAGCAGGCGGTTGCCGGGCTGGACAAGAGGTCTTAGTAGACCTCTCTTCATTCGTGGATCCACCACCTCCTTGCCACTCTTGCTGCAGCATATTCACTTCTCTCTCTCTCTTTCTGTGGGCCCAACCTGCACCATGTCTCCAAAGGAGAGGACCACGCATGCAGTGTCACTCAGGGAAGGAAGATGAATGGACAAGGAGGAGGTGCGGGCCCAGAAAACTTCAGGAGCTGGCAGTGGACACACACACACCCCTCTATATTTATGCACCTCACTGATGCCAACTCTCCTGGCCTTTCCCCTATGAATATATCTATTCCCATTTCAAAAACCATCTAAGTTAGCAGTCGTGGCCTCATATCATTCAGTCAGGAAGGTAAGTTGACTCAAATCCTAAACCATGGCTTTATTGTCCTCCAAACTTGGGGAGGGGGGGGAAGCAGTTTTTGTCTCTCAAATACAAGGTTGCTGCTGTAGGACCTTATGTTAGCCCCTCTATACTGAAAAAAGCCGTTGAGATACTGTATGATGCCATAGCAGGAACCACAGTGGCTGGCATGAATGCAGTATTTATAATCATGAAGAGAAGAGGTGGCATTTCTGTAGGAATTTCCTAGGAACACGTCACAGTTTACGTCACTGCAGTTTAAGCTGAGCCATAGGATGAAGGTATTAATCATTTTAGTCTCCATCTTATATGGAAGATGTTCTGTATGGCTGACCCAACTGACTTGTTCTTTCTGTGGCTGTCTACTTTTACTAAATCAATTTTTCCCCATATTTAAGGAGAGCCTTTCCAGATGACCAAACAAAACAAAACAAACCCCAACTTCTGACTGCAGCCTCCAGAGATATTAGCTGGCCTCTAGAAGAGCTAGCTTTTATCTCGTTCTCTGGTTATATACTGGGGGAGGCAGGGGCTCTACATTCCAGACTCTGGTTTCAAGGTCATAATGAAACAGGAGATACCTGGATCTTCTTTCATGCCCCTTCAGATAGTCTCCTCAGCTTGCTTGTAAATGCAACATGTTCTGCCCACTTGGCACACAAATGTCAAGGCTGAGAATAAATTTGGAACACAACCCCATGCAAGCACATGGGTGATAGTCATGGGGTGACTCAACATTCACTGAGCAGGCACAGCTAAGGAAAATGTGCACGATGACCACCAACCAAAAAACATTTATAGGAACACAAGAGGGGCTGCATGCAGTGCCCCCAGACTGTCACTGTTTTGCAGGAAGGATTCAAACGCATACCAGAGATTTAGATTTGCATAATTAACTTGGATTAAAGTGCTCTGTCACCCTAATAAAACAAAGCCACTTTTTTAAAAGAAAGAAAAAAGAAACAGGCCCTTTGCAGTTAGGAAAGTGACAAGGAATGCCTTTAAAAGGGTGGGGCGGATGAATGAAGATGTATAAACACCCTGAAAATAAATCAAGGTGAATGCTCATTATCTGACAGTCTCCCTGAAAATAAAGCAGAACAAAGGTTCAATAAAGACTGGGCATAGGTGTTATGTACTAAGCTTGGATCCTAGAACAATAGGCAAGTAGGATCCTAGAATGCAACAACTGATTGGCTTGCAGAAGAAGACCAATCAGGCTCCAGGAGGAAGTTAATCAGCCTATTAGGCCGGAAGGATCGTAGAATGCAACAACTGATTGGCCTGCAGGAAAGACCAATCAGGGTCCAGGAGGGAAGCAGAATCAGCCAATCAGATGGGACTCATTGTGTAAATAATGTATATAAAAAGCCTGAGGTTGGGGGGGGGGGCAATAAAATCACTGTTTTACAAGCTGCAATAAAGAGCATGAAATCGCTACAGGACTCCGAGTACATTTCAATAGTCTAACTGCCACATAAGCTTTGTGCAAGCAAATTGGGATGAATGCTGAAAAAACAGGACAAGTTGTCTCACAAGCCATCTAGGTTTGTCTCTTGCCATCTAGGTTCCACTTCACAATTACCCCAAACAGGATAGAAGACCATTGTTCATTTAACATGTACAAATTATTTTATGTATGCATATCTGTCATCCTTTTGGGACAGTAGACTGCTGGTGCTACAACTAATTCTCTACTGCTTTTGAAACTTATTGAGATTGCCTTGATTTCAGACATTTCATCTATCTAGAGTGCTACAAAACACTTGGCTATATATCATGGGAGTATCCAAAGCAATACATACAGCAGGTAATTGTAAGGAATATGATAAGCATTGTGTGGCGAGAAGCTTCCTACCAGGACACAATAATTCTTTAAATTAATTAAGAAAAAACAAGCTCAGGGAATTAATATCTAATTTGTTGGTTAACCGCATGAACATAGATTGGAAAGTAAAAGGAATGCCATGAACATATTTTTTGAAAGTATTCAAGGTTCAAGAGTAGTAATGGATTGATCTATAGTCCATTATAGGGAACAAGCTGAAGTAGTTTTAACAACACATATGTCTGAGTCAAAGCACTGTACAAAATCAAATAAACAATTAAAAAGATTCCCACAAGTAACAAAGTGCAAAAACAGCAACATTCGGAGTGCATTAACATAGCTGAGAGATCTAGTTCCAAAATAATGCTAGCTAAAAAGCTACCATCAGCAAGGAAAGTCACATGTTAAGTAAAAATTCAGTCCATACTGGCAACTCCATACAGTGACAAGAAATGTACTGTATCAACACCATACATTTAAAGTACATCCGATGCACATATAAAGCACATGACTTCCCTCCCCCCCCAAAAAAATAAATCCTGGGAACCATTGCTTTCCCCTCAGAGATCTACAATCTGCAGCACCCTTAACAAACTACAGTCCTCAGAATTCTTTAGGGGCCGTTATGTGCCTTAACTGTGGGCTTGTCCACACTTCTGATTGCCCCGTGCCCAGAAAACATGGGACTGGGCGGTTTCCGTTTTCTAGGTATGGATGCACATGGTTTTCCCCTTGCCCCACTCCTTTTCCTGCAGTACATATTGGTAATGTTGTGAATGGGGTTCCCAATTTATTATCCTATTGCCCAAATAAATAGGAAGAGCAGGGAAGTGGCAACATTCAGTACAATCTTAGTACACACTGGCATCCTGGTTGCCCAGTGAAAGAATAAGTCCTATTTTTGTGTGAGAGAGAAAGTTTCAGTGACCCAGCCATGTAGCTGTAGCCACCAACTTCTTCCGATCCATTCAGTCTCTCAAGGAATGTGAGGCTTCCCCTCCCACTAGATTATGGGTGAACTTTCCCCTCTCCATGAACTCCTGTTAGCTCTGGCATCTCCTGAGCACATCTGATCCAGAGGAGTTGGTTGTGAAGCTGGGAATATTTCCCCCCCCCCTCCACCCCTGCTAGCAAAGCATGAATGCAACTTTGAAACACACACTTCTGTGACCCCTCTCCCACACAGCCCGGAGAGATCAAAGCCCTCGTCAGGGAATCAAAGCATGTGATGGGCAGGTGTCCATCCCCCTCAACAGGCCTATGATGAATCAAACAGCCTGACCCACAAGGAGATCAAACAGGACTCCCACTGACTTTTGGTTAAAGCCAGCCTTCAAGCCACCCTAATTAAAGTTTCCTTCCCCTAACAAACACATACAGACTTTCTTCTAAGCTGACCACTGTCCCATGACCACCTCCATTTCCCTCTCCTTCATCTCACCTCAAACAAAGGATGCCTAAGAGTTTTGAGGAGGGAAAAATCAATCTGAGCTTCCAGAGGAGTCAGAGACACAGCACACCTCAGCCTGAGCCCTTTTACTTGGTTCCATTTCATTCCCCAAAAGTGCTGCAAACCCCATCAGATGGATGGGGGGGGGGCTCCTGGTTTCTGAGGGTGGCTTCCTAGCAGAATACCTTTAGTACTCAGGTGCAGAAAGTTCAAAATAAGTATTTTGGCTCAGAAAGGGCCTCTTTGCCATCAGAATGGCAACATGAAAGCATTAAGAGCCATCAACCTCAGCAAAATACATGGATGATAAAGGATCTTACTTCCCCGTGTTCTCAAGAGAGAAATGGCCTATTTCAGCCACACATGTGCCATTCAACATGGGTAAGAGTCACATGTGTGTGTTACCTGTGTACTAGGCCCCAAATGCACCCTAATACATTTAAAGCTAGATCCTACCACTTCAAACAATCACAGCTTCCCCCAAAGAATTATGGAAACTGCAGCTAGTTAAGGTTGCAGAGAGTCATTAGGAAACCCCTGTTCTCCCCCCGGGGCTGCAATTTCCAGAGTAGTTTATCAATCCCTCCTCCCATGGAACTCTGAAAATTGTTCTGATCAGGAAGTGCCTTTAATTTGGGGTTTGATATAGTGTGCGTGCGTGCGTGCATGTGTGTGTGTGTGTGTAAAGCATAAACTATATTAAACATATTTTCTTTTTCCAAAGATGACAAGAAGTTACAGATTAGAAGAAAACAAACTATTAAAATATACATCTAAATAGTACAGCACAAACAAATACAATGGCTGCATTCAAATATTGTCAATTAAGTGTGCAAACTGGGGTAGAAAAAAAGGAACGTGTAAATTATGTAAACCCTAGCAGATTAGAAATCTACAAATTTGTATTTAGGAGCTATACATCTTTGTTGGCAAAGAGCTTCAACATAAGATATAAAAAGGGTCCAGGTTGCCATTGTGTTGGTATTTGACACTGGATTCCTGGCCTGCCCAACTTGTTAAGTAATGTAGGCTGGATGTTGTTCCTCCCATTAGCAAACTCACATGGTACATTCAGGATAGCTAGCTCAGTTGGTTAGATCTTGGTGCTGATAACACCAAGGCTCCAAGTTTGATCCCCATATGGGATAGCTGCCTATTCTTAAATTGCAGGGAGTTTGGACTAGTCTCAGGGGTCAGCAAACTTTTTCAGCAGGAGGCTGGTCCACTGTCCCTCAGACCTTGTGGGGGGCCAGACTATTTTTTTGAGGGGGTGAATGAATTCCTATGCCCCCCAAGTAACCCAGAGATGCATTTAAAATAAATCATACATTCTAGTCATGTAAAAACATGCTGATTCCTGGACCATCCATGGGCCGGATTTAGAAGGCGATTGGGCTGGATCCAGCCCCCGGGCCTTAGTTTGCCTAGCCATGGACTAAGTGATCCTATGATTCTGGGCTGACAGGGTTGTAGCTAAAATGAGGCAACTGAGAAGCATGAATGTTCCAGGTTTGCAGAAGTACACAAAACATTTCAAAAATCAAAGGGGAACCCCTCACAATCAGCAGATAATGAGCAGTCCTTTTAGGAGAGAGGATATGCCACAACATTTTGTTACAGGTCCTTATCCATGTCACAATGCAACTCAGATCCCTAGTAGATCTTAATAACTTAATAATGAAGGCATATATGGGAGGATATGGCCCTGGTACCTCATATAATAACTTGATGCAGGGAATCTGTAATCAGATCTTCAAGTGCCTGTTCTATGAAGAGCAGCTGCAAGGGCCCCTGAATTTGATAGGGCTGGAGCAGGGACTTTTCCAACACAAGGGCCACACATTCCCTCACGGAGAACCCTCCAGGGGAAACTTACCAGTGATGGATAGAGCTGTAGGTAAAAGTGGGCAAAGCAATGGATGAGACTTAGAACTAGGCCACATTTCAGCTGTGCAAAATTCAGCGGCTTTTACAGGTATACACTTCATCATCCTGCTTCTATGCAGACGAGAGGCATTCTCACAATTCAATAATAGTTCAAGGAAGGTGTGGTGCCAGGCTGGGAAATAGTGTGGGCTGAAGTTCCCTGCCTCTGGGGAAGTCTACTTCTATTGATAGAACCACTTGAATGCTCTCTATAACGGCCTTTTTTCTCTCTTAAATAATCAAGAAATAGCTTCCATGTTTATATTTTTAACCCAAATTTTGATGGAATCAAACCAGAATTTGCATGTTCAGACCCAAAAACCTCCCCCCTAAATAAATTCACACAACTCAAATTTTTGGTTTGGTTTTTGGCAGAATTTAGGCCACAACTTTATTGATTACAGAACGTGACTGGTTGCATAGGCTCTGGTTCGACTAGCTCCCTGCACCCTTGCAGGTAGCGCTGACTCAGGGTTCCAGCATAGGTCAGCCAAGGGTGAACACCTGGATAAGCAGAAAGCCGGGAACAGGCTACCTCCACCACCCAAATGTCCCCCTGGACTCAGGCACGGGCACAACCCCCTCTCAGGGGTTGACCAAACCATCGAGTTCCTGAATTCCTTTAACGGAATACCCTTCACATAGGGATGGCGAGAGCATTCTCCCATCCCTATCACCTGAACCAGAGCCTATCCACAACCTTACAAGTTGTGACAATTTGCTACGCGGCAGGCGAAACCCAAATGGCAACAGCCAATCAGCCAAGTGGGGAAAATTCCTGCCGTGCCCCTGTCCCAACGACAGTCGACACACGGCGGCTTAGCAAGGTCAAGTACAAAGTCCTAAAAGTAGGGAGAGGTGGGTGGGTGTTCCGAATGCAGGCACCGAAAGAGGAAGTTCTGGGTCACATGCATGGGCATAGATAGGTCCCTCAAACCATTTGGACTGCGTCCCATTGACCAGATTGCACCCAGCTATGAGGGACCTACCAATCGGGTGTTGTGGCTGACCAATCGTACCCAGCCACAACACAGGGTGTCAGTTTTCCAGGTCTCACCGCGATATGTGCCCTCTTTGAGAGAAGACCCGATTTGTGGACCAGAATTTGAAAGGACCCAACATATTCTCCCAAGGGAAAGGCTCTCAGATAATTATTACATCAGGATCGGGGGGCCAGCAGAGTTTGGATCAGACCCCATGCCCCTGTGCTCTTTCGGCTGGCTCCCTGAGCGCACTATGGACCCCTTATTAGTAAATGTAAGCCAACTGTGACTGTTTTCCTTTCATCGAACACTGAAGGGTTAGGGTCATCTTAATCCAGCCCAGTCCCTAGACCACTTGCTGGGTTCTTCTTAGCCACAAGGAAATCCCTGCTGAGGATTGGCCTTCAGACTTTTACTCCTATCATCACTGTGTTTGTTATTCCCTTGCTCTTCACCACTTTTGAACTTGGTTCTCCTCCGAGGACTCCAGTTGTTCACATACACCATGATCTGGAGGCTGGCAAACGGGGTCATCTGTCACTGGGAAAGGGGTCAGAGCTAGAGCAGTCACACAGGCTAAGCACTTCAATGGGGCACAGGTCAGCTTGGAGGCTTACAAATTGTTGAGCTGTCACTACTAGGTGTGATTGATGGTAATGAATGAGGGCCAGGAGAGACGCAGCCTTCAGTCATACCCTCATGCCTTCTGCTTTGATGCTGGCACTAGCACAAACCACCTTTCACAGCCTCTGCATGACCTCTTCCTCCTTCCCGGTTTACAGGCCATCCGTCAAACACTTGCCCTGAGGCTGACCTTTCTCCATAGAGGAGCCTGTCTATAGCTGCACCATTTTCTTTCCAAAAAAACCCCGCAAGAGGAATTTTATTAATACTGGCCAGGAGACATTGCAGACTTTTTCAAGGCTCATTGGCTTGTGCCAAGAAGGAAAAGCCACAGAGAATGCCAACTTCATTAGAAAGGGTTCCAGAGAGACCCCAAGATGCACCCGGCAGGCTATGGGTTTAAGTAGATAAACACAAAGGTATGTGTCTCTCCCTACTATTTCCCGACAATTTACACAGCTGCTTCCAATCACCGCTTTGATGTTCTCCATCTCTGTTTTCCTAGCTGATGGCTTCTCCGCATGGTTTCTGAGGTCGGGATGGGTGAACTTCAAAAGCTTGGGAAGTCAGGTTCAGAGAAGTGGTCAGAAGTTCACAAGTTGCTCCATTTTTAAGTCCAGAGAGCAAACTCATGGGAAGTCACCAGTTTTCCTAGCATGAGTTGGGTCACAAAACACAACACATGGAAGGAGGCTCTGCAATAGGGGGAACACCGGACTGCTTTTAATTCAGCCCAATTTCTCTTTTGCTAGCTTGCTTTTTTTAAAAAAAAAAAGGATACATACATGAAGCCTCAGTACTACCCAGTACACCATTTTAAATGTGTGCACGTTAAAAGTGGCATTTGCAAAATGTGAAAAGGCTGCTTATTTTCTCCACCGGCAGAGGTGGTGAGGCAACGTCAGGAGAAAAGGGATAACTAGAGTCTCCATGCTCCCAATCCTGAAGGTGTTCTGTTTTTTACAGAGTCCTGAGTAGTTTCACCCAGACAGCTTCTCCTATCAAACTGTTGTGAACAAAGGGGAACCTGGTTGCAATTCAGAGCAATTCAAATTTAAGTTGTGTCCCTTAAGTTGGGTACACATCAGCTAAAAAGGCAGCAAAAGAAACCACAGACCCGCCTAGCATGTTTTTATACTAAATTATTTGTTTACTTAGCATTCTTGTGATTTAAATACAATATATATCACCATTTTGGGGGGTGGGAAACCTGTGTGCCTGCTCAGTCTGCTGTTGATGGGCTACTACAAGACCCATCTCACTCTCCCCTCTTCTGGTTCTTTATCTTTAAACTGGACTTGGACCAGGAAGTCTTTTAATCTGAGGACTGCCCTCTATAAAGTAGGACACATGGCCATTTTCTAGATGGAGAAGGGGACCCATCCATAGAAAGCCACTTTATACCAGGTTCCACTATCTGAATTGCTTTGAATTAACAGTGCTTGCCTCACCCCTACAAGAAACAGGGTGCTTATCATGTCTGCACCTTGTTTGTTGAACCCCTTGCCTATTAATATGAAGCAAGCACCATCAGTTGTTGAAAAGCCTGCTGTCCACACAGGTTTTTTTAAAAGTATAGTTCAATCCATCAGTTATTGTGCACCACTGTCCAGATGTTCAGTACTTTCATTCCACTTTATGAATATGTGATGTTCGCCACCTAGATAATTGGTTTATTGTGCAGTGTATAAGCCTATGAAATAAATAAATAAAATTGTGACAATGACAATAATTATTATAAGAAATTCATAATGAGAATACCAATTTCTGCCTGAAGGTTCAGAAGTCCTCCCCACACACCCCACTCCCAAATAGGATTTCTCTGAGCTCATGAGACACTAGTGAAAATGGATATTGATCATTAGGAAGGA
This sequence comes from Podarcis erhardii, assembly GCF_964252035.2. Taxonomy (NCBI): domain Eukaryota; kingdom Metazoa; phylum Chordata; class Lepidosauria; order Squamata; family Lacertidae; genus Podarcis; species Podarcis erhardii. The sequence continues at coordinate 8,996,067 of NC_138514.1, forward strand.
TGGCAAGGAAGGTAATAGCCTTGGACAACCTTGGGGAAATGACATCTCCCGTTCCTACAAAGCTGGTAATGTTACGTCTCGTATTTAGTACTTCATTTGTGCTAATTGGTGAAATGTCTGGTCACTTTTTTAGTTCAGTGGACATAGTCATAGCCAGCATCTCTCTACTTGCCTGCTAGGACCAGCCCAAGACATTTTGTTGCCTGAGGCAAAGGACAAGATGGCAGCCCCTTCCCTCCATTCCATACAGAGGCTGACTGGACTGACAAGGAGACAGCATCCCTATATGCCCCGGAGTGCAGTGGGCTAGCTTAAGGAGCACAGGATAAACTGTGTGGCACATAGGTGAAACAACCAGAAGGCAGGTGAAACTTATGGGAAAAGATATATAATGAACTGGAAAAAGTGTCAAAAATAACTTTTCCTAAGAAACCAGAAGCTTTTATTTTAGGTATTACAGGACCAGAAATCACAAAGGACCAGATGAAACTATTTGTGTACGCGACCACAGCTGCATGGACTCTCTTAGTCCAGAAATGGAAAGATGGCACAACTCTGACCAAAGAAGAGTGGCAGACAAAATTTATGAACTATGCCAAGATGACAAAATTTACAGGAAGAATTAGAAATCAGGAAGAGGCGGTCTTTAATAAAGAATGGGGAAAGTTCATAATTTATTTGAAAAACTATTGTAAACAACTAAATACATTAGCAGGATTGACAGAAAACTTTTAGCAAAAATTTAGATTGACAAATGATTTATAAAAATAGTTATGACAGAGATGCAGAGGGGAAAATCATTACATTAAGATCCACAATTGAAGGAGGGAGAGAGAGAAGTCAGAAAGGATTATATGTTTATGTATTTAATTCATTTGTTTATGTAAAATAGAAAAAGCAAAAATAAGATTTACTTTTTTTAAAAAAAGGCAGGTGAAATGATGGAGGGATGGCATGGGAGGATGGCTAGTCCATTATGGCACCTGAGGCAAACCACAAAATGGTGCCTTCTTCTCTGCCAGGGAAGGGTGGAGTTGAAGGAACCAGGAGGGGATAAAGATCTACATCTGCTGCCCCTGTGGATCCTGTTGCCTGTCCTTGTCTCGTGGGTGGGCTGGTCCCAGCAAGTGGGGCACTGCCCCACTAACTACAGTCTGCCGTCAGCCATACTTCTTACTTGCAACTAGTCCAGGGAGTGTCGCTGCTGTCAACTTCCTCCTCAACTCTTCTGTTGCCCTTGTAAAACTTACTGTGGGCAAACTATGAGGGGGGAACCATTACCTTCATATCCTGCTTGTGAGCTTCCTGGTAGCATGGACCTAGCATGGCTAGATAGACCCCTGGTCTGATCCAGCAAAATAGTAATCCATGTACAAAGAAAGCTAGCAGGTCAGGGAGAAGGCTAAATTGGAACCCTTCCACCTAACATCTCGTTTTCTATTCAGGCAAGAATTATGTTGTGTGAGAGACCCCACCTATGGTATATGGCCTGGAGCTCCTATAGAATTGACCACGTCAATCTGCCCAGCTGTTCCCACAAAACTGAACTCCTGAATTTTAAGCAGCCTGATGGTTTTACAAATCAGTAGCATGCGTGTATCATCAGGGCTTGAGGCAAGTCCTGAAAGCACTTTGGTGCTAGTAGTCTCTGTACTGACCTTGATGAGTTTCACCAGTCGGATTGAAATGTGCTTAACAAATAACAGTTGATTTAATAGGGTAAGGAAACAGGAAAGTTCCAGCCATCTAGATGGTGGCAGCAAAGAACTGGGTTCAAAATGAAACAGTTCAGCCTTCTTTGTTTGTTGTGTCCCCCCCCCCTTTTTTTTTTTTTTTTGCCTCCTTTCTCCAAGACAACCCTCTTCTCTAGGCCAGAGATGCAGGTTGCTTCATGATCTGTTGGGCAAAGTAGTCCCAAAGCTTACCAGTTCCCTTCTAACACTACCCCCAGTATAACGCTGGCCTGAACTTGGTCTGCAAAACCCAGTGAAGTCTGGACGCTCCTTGAAAAGCCAAGAGCCTGTACCCCAACACAGAAGCAGACCTGACCATCTGGCAGCTCAATTCAGCCAGCAGCGCCTTGACCCCTTCCGAGACCACACAATGTGCTCGACACACCGTTTAATGCAACACAATGAAATATTGAAAAGGGCTTTGAAACCCCAACGTGTTGAGGCAGAAATCTACGGGAGATGTTTAATACTAATTCTATTAGGCATCTGAGTTAATGAATCACAACTGTAAGAAATCATGATAATCCAAAAGGCATTAGTGACAGATTAGCTTCAGAGCTGCCATAAAAGTGCCATGATGCTTACCTAGCGGCATGATTAATTCCAGCAATACTTAGTGGCATTACGGCGAGGAATGAGGGCAAAGCCTGGTGTGTGACAGGTAGCCTTGTACCAGCCAAAACCGTGGTGGGAGATCCATGGCTGAGCCAGAACGTATCAGAAGATTGCTTTTCTTTAGAGAATTTCTGAGATTTTTCTTATTCTCACCCCTCTACATAAACTTATCATCTAGGAAAATTTTGTGTGCAGCAGCCACCATTTACCCACCATTTACCAACACAGAGTGTCCCAAAATGAGGTTCAGGACATTGTGAAGGATGGGAAATGATGGTCTGGTTGCCACTTTCAGCAGCAAAAGGAGCAGGGGTGAAAAGACAAAGAAGCTGTGCAACACCAATATGGCACAAACACCCATTCACATACACACACACCCCTGTTGAAGAATTTATCCTCCCCATGAAGGAATTTGGTGAACTGATTCCTCCTCCCAAATATCTCTAACATAAATTGGGTGTCAAGAATTCTGACAGACAATTTGCACATGTTATAGCAGATACTGTATTTGGACCCTTTGGCCCTCCAGATGCTGCTGAACTACAACTCCCATCATCCCTGATCATTGGCCATGCTTGCTAGGGCTGATGGGACTTGTAGTTCAGCAACATCTGGAGGCCCAAAGGTTCCATGTTAGATGATGTCAGGTGCCATTGGGGCTACAACCAGGAACCCAATCCTTTATTCCCAGCTGTTCCATGTCATGAGCCTCCAGGGCTGCAGATCCAAGTTGGTTCACCTCTACCTGGTGTCTCAAGTTCCAGCACAAAGTTCTTGAGAACTTGGCAGTGACATGACCTCCTCTCCCAGGTGTGCCCAGTTAGAATCATAGAATCATAGAATCATAGACTTGGAAGAGACCACAAGGGCCATTGAGTCCAACCCCCTGCCAAGCAGGAAACACCATCAGAGCATTCCTGACATATGGTTGTCAAGCCTCTGCTTAAAGACCTCCAAAGAAGGAGACTCCACCACACTCCTTGGCAGCAAATTCCACTGTCGAACAGCTCTTACTGTCAGGAAGTTCTTCCTAATGTTTAGGTGGAATCTTCTTGTAGTTTGGAACCATTGCTCCGTGTCCGCTTCTCTGGGTTTCTGTTCCATGTGTCTGCATGTAACTTAAGTTCATCCCTGAAACTGAGTGACAGTGGTTAAAATAAATAAACATTGGGCGGGGGGACTTTGCAAGCTAGTCTTCAGAATGAAAAGTGCTATTGCGAGAAATGCTCCTTGTCAGTTCTGATGCATATCTTTATTTAGCAGTACATCACAGCTTGTTTCTCTAGCCTGCTTCTAGGATGTATGAAATTGGGCTGGGGGAGAGAATTATTGGGTAAGGAAATGTGTCTTTAGTATAATTGGAGGTATGCATAGCTCCCCAAATTCACCTTGAATCATTTTCTAAAATCCCAACCTGTTTTTATGTTGCTTTGTGCCCTCTCCACTTCACTTTGTGCCTCAGATTCTGAATCACTCTGTATAAAATGATATTTGGCCCCAAAGTGGAAAGGGCAAACAAATAAACAATGATCGCTCCCCGCTTAAAACGGGGGGCGCCCTTTGCGTGGACGCGCGCAGCCCCTAGATCTGAAGCGGCTCCAACAGCATAGGCTTGGCTTTGCCTCCCTCAGGTGGGATACCTGGAGGTCTCCGCCTACCTCACTCAATTGTCCAATCCCACCTGGGGGAGGTGTTGCCAAGGAGACCAGGCCAGGTAGGGGAGGGATTACCTGCCCGCACAATAGAGGGAGGCTCTTACCTGGGAATCCTCACTTGGCTCCAGAGCTTTTCCTGCCCTACCCACCCTCAGTTAATGTCTTATTTTGCAGGTTAATTTTTCTTCACAGGTTTTGCAGGTTAGCCTTTCTTCACAGGTATGCGGGCGCTGCTACGTTAAGGTCACTGTTAAAGGGCCGGAAAGGAATTTCCCTGCATTGGCAGGTTTCGCCTTTCCCGTAGCAAAATGTCACAACTTTGGCGGTATCAGGCCTTGGGCGGAATCCTTTAGTCCATCTTCCTCTTTGCGGCGGCGATACCAGGGTTCCCCGTTAAAGGGGTTTTTGAAGGGAGGCTTTGGCCGTACGCCGAAAGGTCGTCATTGCTCTCCCCTGCAGCGGCGTAACGGGGGCGGCTATCTCTGCTTGAACATATGTTCTCCAGAGCCGGCCCATTCCCCCCCCCACACACACACTGGATAACCCTGATGCTTCCTAGGTCCCCGGCTGGGGACTGGGGAGGGAGAACGCCCAATGCCTAAGCCAAGGTCTACCCACATTTGAAATTTAATAAAGTTGTGGCCAATTTAATCCCATAGCACGTTGTCTTGAGTTGTTATTCCACATGATGGGGGGGGACCGCGTGGGATCTGGGGACTCCGCCTGTCCACGCAATGGTAAAAGAAGCATAGAGGTGGGCACACTAAGGGTATATTGAATACAAACCCTTTCTAAAAAAACCCCACCAAAAACCACTATACAAAATAATATATGATGTCAATACACTGGAAAACTTTCCAATCCCAATAAGAAAGTGTTCAGGTACAATCCAGTTGAAGGGGCCAATCACTTTCCAAGCAGCCCATCATCATCATCATCATCCACTGACAGAGGTTACTTTTGACAGAGCTCACCTTCTCATACAAATATTTCCAACATGAAAGTAGCACTTGGGGGTGGGGATTCAGAAAATGCCTAACCCAAATGTACCCCCAATCCCAAACCCTGATTTCTGTTCACATGTATTTGCTCCTTGGAAGCCATGTTTGAGATATTCTTCTTTTTTGCTATGTGTTCCCACTCAGTCAGGGATCATGCAGTGACTATGAGGAAATCGCAATGCTATAAAGCCAATCAGATATGGTTCTGTGATGATGTCACAAGGCCAGTTCAGAGTGAGGGCAGTGCTTCCTGAGGAAATGAATGTTGACTGAGCCCCTATTGAACCAAATAAAACGTTTCATTGCAGCTTTGGGGAATTGTTTTCCCACCTCTTTATTGCTCAGGTTTGCTTATTTCTCAAATGGGCATGTGCCAAATTGACTCTCAAATTACCTGCTGGCATGTGAGCTGAGATTAGCTCATCCAAGTGCAGCACCTCCATGTTTGACGTATGGCCAAGCAAAATATGGGTTTAATCAAGGGGGGAAATTAACATGATGTTTCAGCACAAGGTACTAGCATCTTATCCTGGCGATCAAGGCAGAATCTATTTGAAACCAGATGGCACTGATGAAAACTAGATGGTTTGGTTACAAAAAGAGAGACAGGTTACCACAGTAAAATGTGCAAAATCAACCTATGATTCCCACCAAATCTATGTCAATTTCCAATCCTAGAGGTGACTCTTTTTGCCTTGTGGTCTAATCACAAACATTTAGCACATCAAACCATTGTTTACCTTTCCTTAACCTTCTCCACATGTGAATGGTATTTTGCTGCAATGACCCAAGTAGGTTAGATCTCTTCTCCACCCAGTGGTCTTTGTAGCTGGTAAGCTTCTCTCCAGATCTGCCTTTTAAAGATGAGGTATATGTTTTACTAGGGAACAATGCAACATTCAGATAGCCCATAATCCAATAACGTAACTCTGTCATACTTACAATGTTTTATTTCCATGTCCTTTGCTCCTCTGATTTATTTATTTTTCAGAGGTGTCCGTTCCAGGGGTGTTTTTGTCAATGTTCTTGTTTTTGTTCATATATTTTTAATGCTCAATTTAAAAAATATTTCTAAGAATTGGGGGGGGGGCTGTAAAAAGGAAACTATGTACAATTATAACAAACACCAAATCAAAAAGAAATGCTGCCCCACAATTGATATGGTGTTCCTGCCCTGTTAGGTTTTGCTATCTCTCTTAGTGCTTTCAAGTCTCTCCTGATGAAATCCATTTCCCATGAAATCTTGGGTACAGTCCTTTAGCCCCACACCTTACTGCAGCCTTCCACAATGTGGAGTCCGCCATATGTTTCAGACTACAACTGCTATCACTCCAAGCCATTGGCCGGGGTTGTAATCTATTTGGAAGTCGTGTTGGGAAAGCCTGCCCTACTCTGATCATCCTAAATTCATGTAACTGAAATAAATGCATCTTCTTTCTCTGTTTACCCCACATTCTTCCTCCTTTGTCTCCTCATGTAAAAATTTAGTTCATAAGCACCTCAAGACAGGGTCTTCTATTTCATAATCATGCACTTTCTTTTGCCAAAGAGAGGACAAAAGAAGAAAACAATTTGCATCAACTAATTCAGGGGGACCCAATGCGTTGCTCACCAGATGTTGGGCTACAACTCCCACCGCACCTGCCCATTAACAACATCTGGAAGGCTCTACACTGGCTGTCCCTGAGCTCATTTATATGTCTAGATACAAATATAGAAGTCATAACTATATGACTTTTAAATGGAATGCAATGCATGTCACCATAGTGGGGAAGTCTGTGACCAAGTGAATTCTGTGCCTGCTCAGTCTGCTGTCCAGGTGTTAACTGTGGGTGGGTAACTTCTCATCCCTGCTATTATGCCTGCTTATGATTCTTCTTCAACATTTCTTGGATTCGACAGCCTTTCAAATAGAGAACAGCCCTTTGTAACATAGGGCACATGGCCACTCAACGCTAGCCACACTCTATCACAAGTGTTTAATTCAAGTTAAGGTTTTTAAAAGCTGCTCTTGGGTCTTCAAGTTAATGCTGATCTTCTAAGCTGTACCTGGACCATAACATCCATTTTCCAGGAACTGCTGGCATGATGACAGACTTAGGGCATAAATATTATAAGGTGATCAGTGGCTTCTAACCCTGATGGATAGGTTCTACCTCCACTGTCAGAGGCAGCAGGCTTCTGGATACAAGTTGCTGCACACAGCAGGAAGAGAGAGCGCCCTTGTGCTCAGGTCCTGCTTGCAGTTTTCTCACAGGCACCTGAGAACATGATGCTGGACTTGGTGGGCCATTGGCCTGATCCATCAAACTACTCCATTGTTGTTGTTGTTGCCCACCTTACCTCCAAGGAGCTCAAGATGGTTCTCCCTCTCTCCATTTTATCCTCACACCAACCTGTGAGATAGGTTAGGCTGGGAGACAGTGACTGGCCCAAGGTCAAGTCAAGTCAAGTCAAGTAACCTTTATTGGCATCACATTAGAACATTCAGAATACATTCAGAATAGATAGGCCAGTGTGATCTCATCGCCACCCCAACAGCACAGTCACCCGCCAAAGGCCAGAAGAGGTGAGAAACCCGCCTCATCTCTGTGGGTTTCCAGCAAGGGCAGGATCCTGTAGCATACTTTGGCGACAAAAAAATCAAATAGAAGAATTTAGCTACTGTCTTGGTGAGCTCCTGGTCTCTCCCCTGTAATAAGAAGCACATAACCTCTGTCTCTGGTTTCCATGTTGGAATACATAGATGGTCTAGAAATTTTTGCCGAAGATCATCATACATTTTACTTTTGAGGCTGGTGCAAGGTCACCCAGTGGGCTTCACAGTTGAGTGGAGATTTAAACTCTGGTCTCCCAGGTCCCACTCCAGCACTCTGAGCCCTACACCATGCCAGCTTCCATACGGTATTAGAAAACTCTGCTTACCTCATTTCCATGACACATTTGAATGCCACCCTCCCTTTGAGTTGCTCAGAGACAAAAACAACAGGCAGGTGAGCAAGACCCAATTGATTGATCAACAGGCATGACAGGCCAAGAAGATCAGTCAGCCACTGAGCAAGCCAGTGACAGCAGAGGGTACTGTAGAGGTCTCCTAGTGACCTTCCAGTGACCCTCTGTCTCTGCTTTATCCCCGATCTCTCAATGGATAAGGATGCAACTTTTCATTTCAAAGGAGCCTTTTTTGAACTGTTGTTTCAAATGCTTTGATTCCTTTATTTTTTAGGGATCAGTGCAGTGCCCAGCATGGTGGCATCTATCACATCTGGACATAAGACCTATCTTGTTGAGAAATTCATGTCAGGGTGGTGAAAAGAGGTCTGGAATTGGGCAGCAACGGCTCAAAACCAGCAGTACATTCTGTCTCTGGGGTACCCAACACGGTGTCTTTCAGATGTTGGTCACTCCAACTCCCATCAGCCCCAGCTGGCGTAACCAATAGTTAGGAGTGAGAGTTGTGGTCCACAACTTCAAGTGGGCGCCACACCATTGTTTACCCCCCATTCTATGCCATGTCTTTGAATCATGGGTGAGGACCCTGGGCTGGAACCCAGATGGTTTTTCTCCTCTGGCCGGTGGGAAATGGGGATTTTGTTTTCACCAAGCAAATTTCTACTTCAAAAGAGGGGAAATTGGGAGAGGACGGTGATAGGTCAGTGGTAACGAAACTGCTTTGCTTGCAGAGCAAAGTCCCAGATTTTGTCCCCATCACCTCCCAGTAGGATTGGGAGAGTCTCCTATCTGATACCCTCAAGATCTGTTGACAGTCACTGTAGACAGTACTGAGCTAGTTGGGCCAATGGTCTGATTCGGTAAAAGGCAGCTTCCTATGTTCCTATGATTTTCCTTGGGTCCACAGCTAGATAGGAAGTGGTTAACACACACACACCCCAACCAATCTGCCTGCCTGCCTACCTACGGTGACCCTGAAAATTAGTGCACCCACACAGCTAGTTGCATTATTATTATTATTATTATTATTATTATTATTATTATTATTATTCTACAAATCTGCACATTAAACAAAAAGAAACATTCAGGGTCTACTTTGGCTCTCAAACAGCTTGTAACCAAATGGTGCACGGCCCACTTACGAGATTCCTTCAAGGCTCCTCTGTGTGTGTGTCATTGCTGAATTATCATTTCCTTTGTCTGAAATGGAATAACAAGAGCAGGATATACCACCCATATTTCCTTTTGGAAAGAAAAGGGAGGGAAAGGAAAGCGGGTAGAACAACCAACACTCCTCCCCTCCTCCTCCCCCCCCCCACTTTTGCATCCCCAGACCTGTAGAAGTTACTGAGCTGAATTACAGAGATGAAGGTTGGATGATTAACCATCTTCCTGCATTTCAGCATCCCGGCCATTACTCACTCCAAACCTGAGGCTTCTCAGTTACATAGCCCCGCACAGGCTGGCCATTTTTTCCATTGACTGAAAACACATTCTGACTGAAAACAAACTTTCGATCCCTGAGGCTTGGCATGCCTCAGGTCCCTCACCATATTTAATCAACGGGAAGCTAAACACTTTCAATCCGTGATGGCTCATTTGGAGAAGGAGCTCTGGGCCTTTGCTCTGTGCCAGATGTAATAACTCTCCCCTTTTCTTTTCTGAGGACTACTTTTATAATTTTGCTATTTTTCAACGTCAGGCCCATCTTTTGAAGAATTTTTATTGGATTTCCCGCTAGACATCACCAAGAATTTTATTTCTTTGGCAAAAAAAAAAAAAAAAGTATCAAGCAGAACGGGGGGAAGAGAAACTCAAATCATAATCTTGCAAAACATTATTAGTTGGGAGTTCTTTGTTTACACAAATATGGTCACAAAGAACCAGGCTGTGGCTTCTCGGGTCTTCAGCTGTCTACAAAAATGCCTTGCTGGGTGGTTTATGAAAGCCAAGTGGCACAATGTGAAGAAGCAATGCATGATTTCTTTCTTCATACAGACAACCATTGCAGGACAATAACTCCATGGTACAGCAGATGCTCTGTGTTCAGACAATCCCTGGTTCAATCTCCGGCAATTTCCAGGTATGGCTGGGTTTGACTCTTTTCTGAAATCCTGGGGAGCAACCACCAATCAGTGTAGACAATACTAAAGTCCCATCTGCACTATACACTTAAAGTAGTCTTCCACAACTTTGTCATAGCTTTCCCCCAAGACTCCTGGGAACTGTAGTTTGTTAAGTTCTTAGGGGACCCCATTCACCTCACACAACTACAATTCTCAGAGTAGGTTAACAATTAACCCTTCTTTCCCAGGATGCCTTTTGAATCTCTATAGGCAGGGTGTTCCACAAGACATAGCCAATGACACTAGAGGCAACCTCCAAGAGCCTGGATCTTAAAGCTCATCTATCCAGTCCTCTGCCTGGGACAGAACCGTCCTTCAGTGGTCTTTGCCAACCTGGTGCCCTCCAGATGTTCTTGGATTACAACTTTGGGGGAAGGGTCATGGCTCAGAGGAAGAGCATGCAGATCTTAGATTCAATCCCTGGAGCTTCCAGGTAGGGCTGGGAGAGAGACCTTTTCTGAAACCCTTTCTGAAACCCTGGAGAGACATTGCCATGGACTGCCAGTCAACCCAAGAGCAGGTAAGAATCACTTTTAGAAACCAGCAGAAATGCTGCTTCTAGGTGCCAGTGTCTGGCCTATGCAGAAAAAAACTTTGCTTCTAAAACTTGATTCTCCACTGGTTACAGTCTGTGCCATTTCGCATAGATGGGTTAGTATAACATGCTACATTTACCAAGCTAAACACAGTATGCTCTTTCAATAACCGTTTTTCTTTTGCAGTTTAATACACTTGTTGCCATTTTCTCCACAGACACACCAGTTATCGGCAGCTAAAAAGCCAATGCAATTGTGGGCTGCATCAATAGGAGTATAGCATCTAGATGAAGGGAAGTAATAGTGCCACTGTATTCTGCTCTGGTCAGACCTCACCTGGAGTACTGTGTCCAGTTCTGGGCACCACAGTTCAAGAAGGACACTGACAAACTGGAATGTGTCCAGAGGAGGGCAACCAAAATGGTCAAAGGCCTGGAAACAATGCCTTATGAGGAACGGCTAAGGGAGCTGGGCATGTTTAGCCTGGAGGAGAGGAGGTTAAGGGGTGATATGATAGCCATGTTCAAATATATAAAAGGATGTCACATAGAGGAGGGAGAAAGGTTGTTTTCTGCTGCTCCAGAGAAGCGGACACGGAGCAATGGTTCCAAACTACTGTACAAGAAAAAAGATTCCACCTAAACATTAGGAAGAACTTCCTGACAGTAAGAGCTGTTCGACAGTGGAATTTGCTGCCAAGGAGTGTGGTGGAGTCTCCTTCTTTGGAGGTCTTTAAGCAGAGGCTTGACAACCATATGTCAGGAGTGCTCTGATGGTGTTTCCTGCTTGGCAGGGGGTTGGACTCGATGGCCCTTGTGGTCTCTTCCAACTCTATGATTCTATGATTCTATGACCTGGTATAAGGCAGTTTCCTATCTCCCCACAATTTCTGTATGCCTTCTGAGGATTTGATTGATTGGGACTGATGCCTTTCTAGTCACTGTCAGGCCAGGCTGGAAGAGTCAGATCTACAGTTGAGAAACATTCTATGCCTGCGGTGATCTACCATAGGGAATTTCCTTGGTGCTTTATAAGTCAATCACAACCCCCTCTCCTCCACCACTGCCTCTCCCTCTCCCCCCGCCCCCCACAAAGTGACTATGCTGCAGATCTGGCACATGAATCATGGGAACTTAAACAAAATATGAGCCAGACATACTCTAAGCATGGTAAGCACTATGTGCCAAATCAAACCATAGCCTTTTGTGCACATGCCATGCAGCTAAACCAGGAAAGGTTTTTGCAACTCGAATGCAGGCTTATTCCCTATGAGCTCATGACCCCAAATCAAACGCCTCTTGAAGTGCACTATGTCCATTACTAAGATCCAAATCTTTGCAGCCTGCATGTATTAGGAGTGTTCCCACTCCCACACGTTCCCATCGGAGCTTAAAGAATGCAGCCTTTTGCCCGAGGAGCAAAGCCTCTCCTTTGTTCTTAGAGCAGGTTCTGCTGTCTCAAGGTTTTCCTGGGGCTCTTAAGAGTTGCCTTATTCTCCCTCCCTCCCCCACTTTCTCTAGTGTTTGAGGTTAAGAAGTATGCTACAGTATTCAATAAATCGCTTGGCAAGGCGTATGACAAAACAAGAAAATGTAATTCAGATTAAAGTCACCCTCTGGCTAAAGTGATAGTTTATTAAGTAAACTGCAGCGCTGCCAATCAAGTCTGCTGGCAAGCAATCCTTTGACATTAATCTTTTTTGATGTGATTTAAGGTACACCTGGGCCTTTGTAGAGTATCTCCCATAATTTCTTTCCCATCTCTCTGGATCAAGCTGCCGTGCTTGGCGTGGTTGACAAATTCCCGGAGTAATCCCTCAAAAGATTGGGGAAATGCTCCAAACGCTCCATTAAATTTATTTTCCGTGCTTTAAGAGACCCAAAACTATGTCCAATAAATAAGTGTTCCCTGTGATTTATTGAAATGCTGGTCTGATTTAAAGTTATGGGATTGGGGGGAATGTCGCCCTTGGGAGTTTGAAGACTGGCTTTGCAAGTGAGTCCAGATGTGTTCTTTCTGCATTGGTGAGGAGGGAGGGAGGAGGGAGCAGGGAAGAGAGAGAGAAAGAGAGAGAGAGAGAAAAGATTAGCCTAAATGCTAAAGGTTTCCGAGTGACAATGGCGGAACCTTGTTTCCAAGCTTTAACATAAAAGGTCCCCAGTTGTGTTTTCTTTCTTGCAAAATTTATTGTGGTTGTAGTTACTGGGGGAATCATCAAAAGCCTCATTCTGGCCCTTGCTTTTGCACTGCTCCTTTGATAAATATGATACTTAGAAATATGCCTCCCACAAGACAGAAAAGCCATAGAGTTAAAATGAAGTAATCTGTCAGTAAACTCACAGGAATCAAAGCCAGAATGAAACCTGTAAAAGGGAGAGAGGGAGGAGGGGAGAAGCCTCAGCTCCAAAGCATTTTAGGAGAAGACAGAGATTAAGGACCGTCCTTTCTACACTATTTTTATCTGCAAAGTTAAAAGTGAAGATTTATTTGTTAAAGAGGGCCTCGGTGTTGGCTCTTGAACAGATGGACTCTGTTCTTTCTTGCCTTTCTGAAGTCCCAGGGCTTCAACACACATACACAGAGACATAAAATTAAGATGGTGCTTTCTTTTTTGTCCTTGATGGGTGCCTTCAGTTGGAATTCTCTGCCTTTCTCCTACCTTGCTAGTCTTTAGAAACGTTTGCACACAAAAAAAAGGTCAGATTTATTTTTTACAACCCTTGTACAGATGTTGGCCTCCAGTGTTGCAATGCTACGGTAATTTTTGAAATTGAGGGTGCTAAGGCTCCCTCTACTCTGGAAGTGCTTGCCCCAGATGTTTGTGCCTTGGCTACAGAATCACAGTGTTGGAGGGGACTTAGAAGGTCATCTTCCGTATTTTTCGCTCTATAAGACGCACCAGACCACATGACGCACCTAGTTTTTGGAGGAAGAAAACAAGAAAAAAAATATTCTGAATCTCAGAAGCCAGAACAGCAAGAGGGATCGCTGCGCAGTGAAAGCAGCAATCCCTCTTGCTGTTCTGGCTTCTGGTATAGCTGCGCAGCCTGCATTCGATCCATAAGACGCACACACATTTCCCCTTACTTTTTAGGAGGGAAAAAGTGAGTCTTATAGAGCAAAAAATACGGTAATTCTACTTCTTGCCAGTGCAGGGTTCCCCCCCCCCACACACACACACACCATCCCTGATATTAAGATCATATCCACACCATATTTTCAAAGGGCTAGTATACCACTTTCACTGCTTCCCCAATTAATCCTGGGAATGGTAGTTTGTTAAGGGTGCTGACCTTGCCAAGCAAAATTCCCAGCATTCTTAGCAAACTACAGCTGTCAGGATTCCCTATGGTTTTTAAAGTGGCATAAGAGTGCATTAAATGTTTGGTGCAGGTGTGGCTTGAGTTACTATACTTGTGATGGGATGATTTTTAAAAGGCATTCTGAAATCCAAAGTATGGTTTAAAAAAAATAATTCCGCCATTCTATTTCAGAGAAAATACTGAAGCATCTAACCAAATAAAAATAAATCCCACAACCATATATCACCAATATCTGACTCCCTATCTCCTGACTTTCATCAAAAGGGCTCAAGGCTTCCCAAAGGCATCTGACTGGCCTCTGGGAGAACAGGATCCTGGATTAGATGGGCCATTGGCTGGATCCATTGGGGTTATTCTTATGCTCTTAAGGTGACATGCATGGCTCATTCCCCCCCCCCCACACACACACTTTATCCTCACAACACAACCCTGTTGTGAAGTCAGGCTAGACCAGGAGTCGGCAACGTGAGGCCCATAGGCCGAATGCAGCCCACGAAGACCGTTTTACCAGCCCACAAGCCACCCTAGAACTGAGCCACCTGCTTGATGAGTCCCCTGCGCACTGTGCTAAACCGGCGCAGTGCAGGGACTTGCCGAGTGGCACTGGAAATTGCATCTGTGCATGTTCAGACGCCGAAAATCGCTCTGCGCAGGTGCAATTTTCAGCATCTGGGCATGCACAGAAGTGATTTCCGGTGGCACAGACATGCGCAGACATCATATTTGGCGCCGCACTGCACCGGTCTGGCCCACGGACAATCTCCGTGGGAGTGTTCCAGCCCATGGCCGGTAAACCTTGCGAACCCCTGGGTTAGACTAAGAGATATCTAATGAGCTTCATGCAGAAGTGCCAAGTATAGAGGCAGAAGGGGCTTTGGGCCCCGTAATATTTGTGGAAAAGGGGGTTGAGCCCCTCACCAATACTGAGGGGGCCCATTCCCTGATGCCACCAGGTGAGCAGTCGCGCAGTGGCCGGGGGCAGGAAGCATGGAGGGTGAAGATCACCCTCCGCATTCCCCATCCCCCAGTGCCGCCAGGCGAGAGCAGGACACATCACATGACGCTGGGCCCCCTCAATGTCTGCACCCCTGGCTTCATGGCTGAATGAAGTGTTTAACCTGGGTTTCCCCGTTCCTAGTCAGACACTTCAACCACTACAGAACACTATATATAAACAGTATGGCAATGTTTAAACACATAGACCTATCAATAATCAAACATGTAAGCTACATAGCAGCATCAGCAGACTGTTGTTAAAATGCAGCAGGAGGCCCTCTCAATAAAATCCTGCTGAAAAGATTGTCCGCTAGCAAATGAGCAGATAGAGAATTGCATAGTTCTTGGATGGGTATGTCCCCCTACCAGAGAAGGACTCCCCTCTTCCTCATGACTCCCTGCCACACTTCTGATAGTACAGGGAAAGGAAGCAGCAGGAGTTAAAAGGCAATGGAAATAGGGGTGCCCTTGTTTGCTTACAGCATCTCTCATTTCACATCAAGGGTGGCCACCGGACCCTGATGACACCTTGTCCACCACATGCTGCCTTAGTGCTGATGTACATACATTCCTACGCATGTGCACCAGCCTCTAGCCAAACTGCACATGGCTCTGGGAGGTTTAACAGCAGGGAGAGAGATAGGAAGAACAGCACCTCTGATACATAGGATGTGGAGCCCTTTTTCAGCCCAAGGGGTTCATTCCCTTTGGAGAATCTTTCTGGGGACCACTTGTCCTGATGGGTGAGGCCACAAATGTAACATTTACTTTTGTACAGTAGGCTAGTTTCTGCACACACTCATACCTGTATGCAAGTTTCTAGGACACATTCCATCCAAGCATATATACTTGGGGTGCATTCCAAGGCCAGAGCTGGGGAAAGTTCTGAAGGACCAGAAAAGAAAAGAAAAATGTCCCTGTTAAGTCAGAACAGTTTCCCCAAGGAATTGTGCCTGCTGCAGCAGGATGGAAACTCCTAATCTAACTCTGACTCCTAAGAACCTTTCAACACGGAAGAAGAAAAAGAAGAGTTTGGATTTGATATCCCGCTTTATCACTACCCGAAGGAGTCTCAAAGCAGCTAACGTTCTCCTTTCCCTTCCTCCTCCACGAACAAACACTCTGTGAGGTGAGTGAGGCTGAGAGACTTCAAAGAAGTGTGACTGGCCCAAGGTCACCCAGCAGCTGCATGTGGAGGAGCGGAGACACGAACCTGGTTCACCAGATTACGAGTCCACCGCTCTTAACCACTACACCACACTGGCTCACAGGGTTAGCCCAAGATGTTTTCCTACCTGAAATGTAGGAGAAGTCCAATTACACAGACAGAATCTGACCGGATGGAAGTTGAAACTTTGTTCAACACAGGTGATGGGACCACTTTCTCCAGAGGAAGTTAGCTTTGGAGATTCAAGAGGCATGGTAGTGGAACTGCTGCAGCCCCCTGGAATCAGCCGCCTGAGGCAACTGCCTCATTCTGCCTAATGGTAGAGCCAGCCCTGTTTCAACATCAGTCCCAGCAATTCTGCCAGGCCAGGAATAGTGACTATGACTGAGTTCCTGGACAAAGAACATGAAGATGGTTGAAGCTGTACAACCTTGTTAGGACTGTACCACTTCAGAATGCATGCAGCATGTTTGCTTTTTGCTGAGAGGAAAAAGCCTGGTGTCCCTTACCTGCATTCTGAAATAGATGGATTGAACTGTACCACCTGGGTTATTCTCCTTTTTTTGTCCTGAGCCTTCTGATGCTGAGCCGCTTTCCTTGTGTGTACACCATTGGCTGCTTCCTACATTGTCTCAACAGGTTTGGATGGAGTTAAAAGAGAACTGTCTCTTGCAGCACCTGTATTTGCGCTCTTCAATCTTCAGTTTACTGTAATAAAATCATTTAATACAGTCATAATTTTGTTGGCAAGGCCTATGTTTATGGTGAGTGATATGGAATGAGGCTAACTGACAGCCGCCTGATTAAAACCATAAATCAAAAAGTGAGGTTGCTTTTAACAGGAAGCAACATGAAAATCCAGCTTGAAGCTGAGACTTCAGTGTTTGTGGTGTGACTGTAGTTAAGACGGCTGCTGGGTGCACCTCTCCTCAGAACTTCAGCCAAGCTCTTCAGAGCTGCCTCGCTAGAAAATGGGCTTGAATATTGCTAAGACAAAAAAAACAAAAAAAGCAAACCTGCCAACAAGCCAACAAGCCAACAAGCTTTCTCTTGAAACATCGGGGCTTAGAAGAGTTGAGTAATAAACACAATGAGAACACCCTGTGGGAATGGCATCTTAAAGACAAGCTGAGAGAATAGGATGCTAGGATCTCTCCCTTGTTAATATTGGACAAGGCTCTTTTGATCTTAGTGTCTCAATTTCCATTCAATAACCATTTCATCCTTTACTCTGCACATAGCTGTCAAGTGTCCCTTATTTGAAGGGACAGTCCCTTATTCCAGCGCCATGTCCCGCTGCTGTCCCTTATTGATGGATGTCCCTTAAATGATGTCCCTTAAATTTCAAAGAAAGCAGCTCCTCTCCCTCCCTCCCTCCCTGCCGGCCAGGGAGGAGGGAGGCTCCAACTGTGTTGCTTGGCTGTGTTGCTCACCCAATAATAAGTCTAAGAACGACTGGGGGGGTGGAGCTTGCATGCCTTGTGTGTGGCTAGTTAATGCAAGCTGAGGAGGTTTTTGAATGCTGGACGCCATTTTGTTGCACGTGCTGCTGCAAACTTTGCAGTGCAAAGCCAGGCCGGGGAGCCATCTTAAGTTGAGGCTGCATAGGTCTTGTGGTGCATGTGATTCAGATTCTAGTCAGTTGAACCTCTGGTTACAAAGTTGGTTGGACAGTGTTCTCGAAGCTACCAGCATGAGTTTGACCAGACTGCAGGAGGACAGGAAGACTGGAGTGCCTGGAACAGGTGAGGCTGCAGGTCCCTTATTTTGGCTGCTGGTCCCTTATTTTCAA
This sequence comes from Podarcis erhardii, assembly GCF_964252035.2. Classification (NCBI taxonomy): domain Eukaryota; kingdom Metazoa; phylum Chordata; class Lepidosauria; order Squamata; family Lacertidae; genus Podarcis; species Podarcis erhardii. The sequence goes on from NC_138514.1 coordinate 9,013,964, forward strand.
ATCTGTAAGTTGACAGCTATGACTCTGCATTCCATAAATGAAGCAAAGTTTACAACAGCCTCAGCCTGGTGTGTTTCTTCTGAAGGAGAAGGATGGTGGACAAATTCAGTCCAGTTCACATTTGAAGGTGAACCTTCCTAATTTGCACTTTCTGAAACATTACATGACTTGAAACATAGCTGACCAGAACTTTAAAAATAAAATGCATGCTGATGTGGAAACATAGAGAACCGAATTTAAGATTGCAAAAATGAGAACGTGGAATTGAAGGATTCCTCTGTCCCTACAGCAGAGACATGTAGATTTATTTATTTGCAGATGTTTGGACTGAAGACCAATAATTGGGCCTCAGAGTCCAGAACAGGCAGTGCTAGTGCCAAAACAGAGGCACTTTTATTAGTAGAAGACCTAGAATGCAACAAGGCCACAATCAATTTCATTCTCTTAAACTTCTTGTCTAGGTAGATGAGATGTGTCTGGATTTGAAGCGGATTTTTTTTGGGGGGGGGGAGGCTACAGCCTCTGTGAAGGGTGCAAATTGGACTGGGATAGGGTGTGTCATTTCCACACTTCGAATTCCCTGAATGTCAGGTGGCCAAACAAGTCCATAAGTGATAATGGACAGATGCATTTGTGTTAAGAGCATAAAATCAACATGGGTAAGTGGTAAATACCAGTAATCCATGCAGGTCAGCCCTATATAGAAAACACAGGTTTCATTTACAAAACTGGCTTGCAAACTTCTGTTCCTAGATAAGCTGGCCTGGAAACCACTTTACACAGAACTGGCGGCATAAATAGCACTTAAAGTGGGTGTAAATTTCAATTATACCCACTTGGAAGCGCACTTACACTGAGCATTTGCAATATATTACCAGATTAGATGAAATATTAATTAAAATTAATCAACCACAGACACTGAGATGATCCTTTGGGAAGAAGAAACTATAAATACGCAGCTTTTAAAAGAGAGAAGGGCACTTCCTTTGCTTGTATCTGGCTGTTTAAATATTAAAATGTTTGTTGAAGAGGGGGAAGACAAGGTGGGAGGGGGCACGAGTGTCTCAGATCTTCAGCTTTGTCTGCAACGCAATTGCTAAATCATAACTTCATTGATCTTGGTGAAAAATTGGCAAGAAGAAGTGGGGAGTTCTCTGGGGATTTCTTAAAGCATACTGAAATTCCAAAATCTAAGTGTTTGTAATGTGAGTAAACCGTTACTCTTTAGTTAGCTGGTAAGGCTCCTGAGCTATTGGGATCCAGGTTTATGAGCCAGAAAGAAAGACTTCCCCTGTCCCTTATTAGGGATAAATGAATCTATCAATTCCAGTTTCACTCCATTCTTCCCAAACTCAAAATTCAATTTACCACATTTCCACATCAGTTTGTGATTTTTTAAAATAATAAAGAAGTCCTCGTGAAATTTTGTTGACATTTTTGTGTGCATTTTACCTAATACAATAGACACATTTTTCAATTCAGTTTTGCCTAATACATGTTTTTTGAATAATTTTTCATAATATAATACTTTTTTAATATAAAAAGTAAGTTTTTGAATCACTAAGTCAGAGACTATTAGACCATCTGCACTATACATCTCAAGCAATATCATACCACTGAGAAGAGTTCCCTGAGAAGAGGGATAGATGGTTAAACCACTCTGAAAATTGTAGCTCTGGGAGGAGAATAGGGGTCTCCTATCAATTCTGAGCACCCTTAACAAACTACACTTCCCATGATTCTTCGGGGGAAGCCATGCCTGCTTAAGGTGGCATGATGCTTCTTGAATTGTATACTGCAGATGAGACTTGAAGGACATTTGTATGAAGAAAATTGTGAATTGTTTTAACCCCTTCCCACAGCTGGTGATTCTTCCTTGCTCCACCATAATTGTTAAAGGGTCATCTCCCTAAGTGGGCTCCAAAACCAGTTTCAGAACCTGTGTAAGTGTATTCTGGACTGGAAATTGAGGTGTGATTTCCTGAAACTCACTGGATGACCTTGGTTCTGCAGCTATTTCTCAGTTTCCATCCCTGGCATCTCCCATTACAGGAACCCTGATAGCAAGCAATGAGAAGTGACCCTGAAGAGACACTGCCAGCTAAAATAGACAAAATTATTCCAGTCTCACCTAGAATTGGAGCACTTTCCTCTCTTCCCTTCCATGTAGGCCTCACCAGGCAGATGGTATCAACAACTCAGAACCCACGGTGGTGGCACTGTTGGCATCACTGACAGAGCAGCAGCGTAAAAAGGCATCTCTCCAGCCTGCTGTTGCCTCATCAGCTGTGGCCATCACAGAAGAGCTCCAGAGCTTGGTGATGTAAGACAAATAGCTCGCATCAGATGTAGGCATTGCTGGGCACCTGTAAGGGCCCACACCACAGCAGGGAGGCTAGGGGCAACACCAGGAGCCCCCTAATACTCACTGTCAGAGCCTGTTGATGAGTTCCATCTAAGCAACTGAGCAGTGACAAAAGTGAGGAGATGAAACATCTTCAACTTGTGTGGTTTCTGTAGACTGCATCCAAACAGAGAGGGTAATTGAATGGACAATGTTGACAACAGCGAGGAAGAATTGGAACCACACGGGGTCCCACTGAGGGCATCTTGCCAAGGGCACCCCAGAACCTGAATGCACTAACAATGCATTCAGTCCCCAAGAGGGCAAGCACAGCCAGGAGAATCACACTATACTTCGAGCTAAATCTTGGAAATACTTGGGGAACGAAACCTTCTAAAGGGGTTGTGGGAACCATGACGTAAAGCATCCTCCTCCTTCCAGATGCCTTCCAGATGTTGCTGGACTCCAACACCCATCACCTCCAGCCAGCATGGCCAATGGTCAAGGATGATGGGAATTGTAGTCCAGCATTATCTGGAGGGCACCAAATTTAGGAAGACGGATGAGGAGGGGAAGGCATCCTCTCTCCAAACCCTCCGGTTGCTTTGACGAATTCTTCCATGCCCATTTGCTGGGGGCGGTTTGCAGATAGAATCATAGAATCCTAGAATCATAGAGTTGGAAGAGACCACAAGGGCCATCGAGTCCAACCCCCTGCCAAGCAGGAAACACCATCAGAGCACTCCTGACATATGGTTGTCAAGCCTCTGCTTAAAGACCTCCAAAGAAGGAGACTCCACCACACTCCTTGGCAGCAAATTCCACTGTCAAACAGCACTTACTGTCAGGAAGTTCTTCCTAATGTTTAGGTGGAATCTTTTTTCTTGTAGTTTGGAACCATTGCTCCGTGTCCGCTTCTCTGGAGCAGCAGAAAACAACCTTTCTCCCTCCTCTATGTGACATCCTTTTATATATTTGAACATGGCTATCATATCACCCCTTAACCTCCTCTTCTCCAGGCTAAACATGCCCAGCTCCCTTAGCCGTTCTTCATAAGGCATTGTTTCCAGGCCTTTGACCATTTTGGTTGCCCTCCTCTGGACACGTTCCAGTTTGTCAGTGTCCTTCTTGAACTGTGGTGCCCAGAACTGGACACAGTACTCCAGGTGAGGTCTGACCAAAGCAGAATACAGTGGCACTATTACTTCCCTTGATCTAGATGCAATACTCCTATTGATGCAGCCCAGAATTGCATTGGCTGTTTTAGCTGCCGCATCACACTGTTGGCTCAGATAAGACCTTGACTATCAGTTGAACTTCTGTGCAGGTCATGAAGGGAAAGCAAAACCAAAATTAAAACAGGGTGTGAGACAGAAAAATACCAACAGCCCCCATCTTTCTTGGTACATTAGAGGGCATTGTTGTCTAGACACAAAGCAGGGGGAGGTGGACTGAGGTGTAATATAAGTCAGTAGCTGCTTTCCATCTGCATTAGTCACGGAAGGCTGTATGTGAAACTAACCCAGGGAAATAAGAATCTGTAAGACACACCACAGCTCTGCACATGAACTGGCCTGATTTATGAATCTGTGCAGGATATAAAAGAACTAATAAATTACACGTTTCTGCCAACCTAAACCATACATGAAAAGAGTTTGCTCAGGGAATAGCTCGGTCTTGGCTCCGGTGAGCCGGCTAAAGCCCCTGGTGACAGAGTTCTGAAGGGCTGCTAGATGAAGCTTTATGCAAAACACACTGCAGAGAAGGCACCGGCCAAGCCCAAGACTTTTCTGAAAGCCTCTCTGTGTGGGGAGTGAGCCCTTCACAAGCACAGAACCTACATTAGTATGGTGTGCAATCCCACATTGCAGGGCACAGACATGTGAATGGTGCGATCCTACACCTTGCTGGCTGGTATGGGTATGGAGAAAACCTCAGCCTTCCCTCTTTCAGCTTCGTTGAAATGCTTCACTGCAGCTTTCTTCTGCGTATGCCTGTTTTTGGCATGCAATTTCCCCCTAATATAATGAATTTTATATGCTGTTTTCGCTAACTTATGCAACTTATGCACACTTTGCTCTAACACACACACATTTTAGTACACATCTTTGGTTGGGGAAATATTATTGCAAAAATGTGTGAATTTCGAAGGATAGCTGTGCTTTGGTGCATGTGTATCCTTTCATGAAGGGCAAATTAGGACGGTTCACATTGCAATGTGTGAACCAAGCTGAATGTCACCCCCTCACTTTGTTAAGGTCTCTCTTCAGATCAGCTGCTCCCTCTTTCCCTCCCTGTGTCTAGTTCTAGGCACCAAAATTTAAGAAGGTTATTGACAAGCAGGAACGTGTGCAGAGGAGTGTGACCAAGATGATCAAGGGTTTGGAAACCAAGTCTTAAGAGGAACGGTTGAGGGACCTGGTTATGTTTAACCTGGAAAAGAGGAGGCTGAGAGGAGATAGGATAGCCATCTTCAAACATCTAAAGGGCTGTCACATGGGAGATGGAGCAAGCTTGTTTTCTCCTCCTCTGGAGGGTAGGACCCAAATCAATAGATTCAGGTTACAGGGAAGGAGATTCGAAATAAACTTCAGGAAGAACTTTCTGACAGTAAGAGCTGTTCTGCAATGGAACAGACTCCCACCAGAGGTTGGAGGTTTTTAAGCAGAGGTTGGATGGCCATCTGTCATGGATGCTTTAGTTGAGATTTCTGTATTGGGATTAATAACAAATGACACCCCCATAAATAAGAAAAGGATATTCTTATACGCTGCCGCAAGTGTCCTTATAGCAAAGAACTGGAAGGGAGACAAAATACACACAATAATAGACTGGCAAATCAAACTTACTGAATTTGTTGAATTGGCCAAAATGACGGCAGCTATCAGAGGTCAAACAAATAGAAATTTAATAAAAGAATGGATGAATATATGAGAAAAACACTGCTTCGGTACAGAAATATTGATATGTAAACAACAAAGTTTGTAAGGGGAAAGGTTACAAATGCAAGTAAAATCAGAATATTTGTCAAATACGATACAACAAAACAATTGTAATGATAAGTTATAGAATTAAGGTCAAGCAACGATGGAAGGAACTCACATTTCGAGTTATGTCGAACCAATGGTGGGGTGGGGGTGAGGTGGTGGGATGCTTTGTGTTACTAACATGTACATATGTGTAAACCTTTCTTTATTTCTGTTATTTTGTAGAGATAAAAACTCCAATAAAAATTAATTTTAAAAAAGAGATTACTGTATTGCAGGGGTTTGACTAGATGATCCTTTGGGTCTTTTTCAACTCTACAATTCTATGAATTCTAACTTTTACTAAATCCAAGTACTTTGGGAAGGATCTAGCACCCAGGAACTTAAAGGATCCTTGCTTCCCCCCCCCAAAAAAAAACTTGAATCAATACATAGCCAAGGGTTAGCTATCTTTAGTTTAGGTGAGATGGGGAAATCAAGGGAAGATAAGGGATGGAAAAGGTAGTGTTTTGATTTGATGGGTGTCCCTGTGTTGGGGGAAACCCATAACACCTGCACTATGCGACCATTAAAAGAAAGATGACTCATGGTAACAAGCTTAGTGAGGTGTGTTCTGCTTCCAGTCAGCCATGGCTTCTTCCAGAAACTCAATTCCATCCTTCTCTACCCCCCAGTTTCTGCCCACATTCAGTCAACCTCACATGCCCACGAGCAAGTGCAGGCCTCATTGGGCCATTTGAGGGGGGGTTCCCCCTTTCCACCCATTTAAAGGGCCTTCCTCTTAAATATTGTTGTAATTCTCCACTCTTCAAGCTTTCCCTGTGTCTGCTGATACCTTCCTTGCATGCGCGGGTGGTGCTGTTTTGGCTGCATAGACGCCGGCACTCACAGCCTGAACCTTGGAACGATTTCCTTCCAGTTGCCTGAAACTGCTTGAGCTTTCCAACATTTCACATGTAGAATATCAAAGAGTTCCTAATGTGTTTCCTGCCACTTTGCAGATTAGTTTGGGTGCCAATAAGGGAGCTGTGAAACTCTGGGCGTCCAGTGCAGGCGAATGAGCATCCAAGTTTGTATAAACTGATGCAATTTTTGTAGAGGGGTTGGTTATGTATAAGAGGGAGAAAAAGATTCCATCACATTCATCCAGCTAATTAGCATCCCATTATGAACTTCTGAAATACATCCCTAAAGCCTCTCCTCTCCCTTCTCTGCCCCCCTCCCCCCAGTAAGGGAAAGGGAACTCTAAGGTCACATGCTCTCCAATTGGTTGCACAGGAATCTGTGAAATGTTATCCTTGTCCCTGTTTTGGGGAAGGGGGGCCTGCGCCTCTGCAAAGCACAGTTACACATATTGGTTCTGACAGCTTGAATTAATATGTCAAATTCTATGATCCATATTGGCGACAGGCCTTTTGACCCTATCAGCACGTTGCTTCCTTGGCTGAAAATCGGGAGGCTTCAAATTGATTTGGAGTTTTTGAAACATCCTGATGTCAAGACTGAGAAGGGGGGAGAATGGGGGGGGGGGTGGAGAGAGAAAGAGAGAGAGAGAGAGAGAGAGAGAGAGAGAGAGAGAGAGAGAGAGAGAGAGAGAGAGAGAGAGAGATTCTTTCTCAGTCTGGCTCAGTGCTGAGTACTGTGACAGGAAATATAAATTCCTCTTGCTTTCTTCCAAAAGCTGATGCCGGACAAAAACTTGATATGCCAACAGCCCATCCAGGTGTCTGAGGGTCAAGAGCTGATCACTGATAACCTAGAAAGTGGGTTGGGTTTGATTTCAGGAGCAAAAGAAATGGCTGTGGGTACGGTGAGCTGACCAAGCCTGTTCCTTCCCCCACGACTTACCTCTGTGCAGCCCCTCACCCAAATAACTCATCTCTCAAGTGGATTTATTTCCAGCATCAATGTCCCACCTGGGAAGAAAATGCCTGGACTTGAGATTGTGTCACAGGGAGAGTTCTGCACTCCTCATGCAAGCACCACTTTTCCTCCTAAAATCAGAGAGCCCCCCCCCCCAAAAAAAAATCCTGCTTTGATACAGTTGTGGCTTTTGCTTTTTTTAAGCACACAGGTCTTTTCACATCATATCTAAGACCACATCCACACAAAACATTTGAAGAACTCTTATACTACCAGTTATCATGGCTACCTCAAAGAGTCCTATGTAGTGTGTTAAGCATTGTTCACCGCACAGAGCTACAATTCTCAGTGTAATTTAACAATCAACATCTCTTTCCTGGGTACTCTGGGGACTGTAGTTCTGTGAGAGGAACAGGGGGTCTCCAAACAACTCTCAGTACCCTTAACAAACTACAGTCCTCAGGAGTCTTTGGGGGAAGCTAGGACTGTTAAAATGATATAATATGCAAACTGAAACACGGCCATCCTTCAATTTGCAGTGCAGTTCTCCAGCGAAGTAATGGATACAAAACGGAGCATACTAGAGTAAAATATGCATTAAAATACCTAAATTGGTGAAAATAATGTACAAGTAGGGATTGCATTAGGGGGTATTGCTTGCAAAAGTGTGCACGTTAGTCAAAGCTACATATAAAATTACGTTTATCTGGAGAAATGCACATCAAATTGCTGATGAACTTGCATGAGGACTTCTTTTTTAAAAATAAATAAATCACAAATTGCTGCAGAAATGTGGAGAAATGAGTTTAAGAATGGAAGAATGAGAAGCTAAGGCAACTGAAGCAGGCTGATTGGTCCATTCCAACTTGCCAAAGAAGTAGACAAAGGTATTACTGGTATGGCTACTTGAGAGACTTTTAAGCCAGGTGCAGCCCTCCAGAAGTCTGATTCCAACTCCCACAAGCTGCAGCCAGTATGCCAATGGTCAAGAATTATGGGACTTGGAGCCCAACAACTTCTGTATATTGTTCTCCAGCCCTTCTTTGCGTGAGATCTGAACTCAGGACTTTCTCCATGCAATCCTTGTGCTCTATGTCTGAGCTGCAACCTTTCTCCAAAACTATGTGAATCAGCTACAAGACCAGCCAGTTTCTCATATAAACCATGCTTGAAGCTTACTCACCATAAACAATTACTCTAAAGGATCTGACTGTATTTTTAACCTTGGAACAGACCTTCTTCCCTATTTGTTTCGCCTCTTGGCACTAAGAAGCATTTAATCCCTGCTTGTTGAAAGTTGGCTTGTGCGTGGGAAAGTCATGCAAAGGGCCCAAATAATCATAAATCAATATTAACTGTGCATTGCTTATTTTTTTTCTCTTTTTCTATTTATTATCCATTGGCCTAAGAAGTTAATATTGACTCAGCCGGAGCAAAATGTCAATAACCACAGACCTTGAAGGTCAGGGAAGCGTGATACCAAATAAGAATGGAGGCTGCCTTTAGAAGGCAACATGCAGCAAAACTGGAGAAGTATTTATTTGGCAGGGATCTCTGCAACCCGAGAATCTCAGTTTTCATTGAAAAAGGAAAGTAAGTTTCTAGACCCCATTATCACCATGATAGACTTCAAATGTTCTGAGCAACGCACAGAGAACTCTAAGACCCCTCTCCGTGTCTGTCAGAACAGAATCAATTTCTGAAAATTAAATAGACTTCCATATATTGGAATGGTAATTTCTACCAATTGCAGAAGACAAAACTCTCCCCTCTTCCTCCTCCCACCCACTGCATATGCATAAGTAGGGGGTAATAGAATAAATTGACACAGAATTTGAGTTAACGTCACAAGAGAAAAATACTGATCCTACCTTTGTGCCAAACCCTGGCTGTATGGAACAACTAGAATCAGAGGAAGTAAGCCTCTAAGCACCAATCGCTAGGTTGCATCAGTAGGAGAAAGCTATTGCCTCCATTTCCCATACCTTCCAGGTGTCCCTATTTTCCAGGGATAGTCCCAGAATTATGAAAGCCATCCTGGCTTCTGAACTGATCCTAGAACAGCGGTTCTCAACCTGTGGGTTCCCAGATGTTGTTGAACTACAACTCCCATCACCCCTAGCTAGCAAGGCCAGAGCTCAGGGATGATGGGAGTTGTAGTCCAACAACATCTGGGGACCCACAGGTTGAGAGCTGCTGTCCTAGAATATCCCTATTTCCCCTGCTGGTGCCACCACCACTGAGCTCAGAGGGGAGGATGGGCCAGCACTTGTCCTGAGCAAGGGAGCATCCTTTTGCCTCCCATGGCGGCCACTGCTGGCTTCCTCCCATGGGTATCTCGTAGCAGCTGCTGGAGAGCAGGCAAGGAGGGGGAGAGGCTGCCACTGCTGAGGTCCCGCTGTGGGTCTCTGAGGTGTAGGGAGAGGGTAGTGCTAACCTGGGCGGGAAGGAAAAAATGCTTTGTGTGCCCACTTGTAACCTTGCCCCTTCCTAAAATTTATTTATTGGTGTGTGTTTTTCTTCTTGTAAATCTACCAAAGAAAAATGCAATTAAAAAAATTGGGATTGAGGAATTTTCTTTTTTTTTCAAAAAAAATTATTAATTTCCCAAATTTATAACAAATACAACACAACACAAAACATATAAAAAGAAAAACAAACAAACATATAAAATTTCTTCCAATTCAAATCCAAATTAATTTCCATTATTGAATGACTTCCTCGGATCCTTCCTAAGTGATTTTCATTGAATCTCATTTTAGCAATTTTCCAATATTCACTTTCCAATACAATTAACTAGTTCAGATTACTAACTTCCTTTCTTTTCATCATAATCTCAATCCATAGTATTATACAATTCAACATACTTTGATCCTAAGCCAATTTAATACTTGCAAGTATTTCCACTTATGTTATATTATAATATTTAGCTAGATATTCCTTAAATTTCTTCCAATCTTCTTAATGTTCCTCCTCTTTCTGATCGCGGATTCTTCCAGTAAGGTCGGCAAGCTCCAAAAAGTCCAGCATCTTCATCTGCCCATCTTCCACTGTTGGTATTTCTTGTGATTTCCCATTTTTGGCTAGTAAAATTCTCGCTGCAGTTGTGGCTTACAAAAACAGTCTAACGTCTTTTTTGGGCAATTCCATTCCTATTATCTCAAGTAGAAAGGCTTCTGGTTTCTTAATAAATGTATATTTCAACATTTATTTCAGTTCATTATATATCTTTTCCCAGAAGTCTTTCACCTTTGGACATGTCCACCACATGTGATAGAAGGTACCTTCTTTTTCTTTACATTTCCAACATAAGTTATCACTCATATGATAGACCTTTGCTAATTTTACTGGGATTAAGTACCATTATCATTATATTATATGAAATATTATCATTTTCATAATATTTTCCTTTAACACCGTACATGCAGTAAACTTAACCCCTTTCTTCCACAGGGGTTGAGGAATTTTCTCAGGATGGTGGAGGGTGTGCATACTGTGGCCTGTTTGGATAGTGGCAATGGAAATGCTCTATGGGGGACAGGGAATAAATGGGGGGGGTTGAGAAGCGTTAGTTGAGGGGAAGTGAGAAATGTCCCTATTTTCATCTGAAGAATGTTGGAAGCTATGTTTTCCTACTTGTGGGCGTCCTGGAGGAAACTGATTGACCCCTGTGGGGGAAAGGATGACTAGAGAGGCCTTTGGCCTGATCCTCCAGCACCCTTATTAGAGGGACTTGTTGTTGTTTCAGCCTCAGATCTGCTAGCACATGAGATATAGATCTAATAGCTGAAATGTCTGCAGGATCAGACCTGCTAGTCCAGTATTTTGTCCCGGTGGCCGGCCACACACACCCAGGAAGCTCATAGGCAGGGCTCAAGCAGTCTATAATAATCCCTTAATAAGTCCATAATAAGCAGCGTAAAGCAGATTGCACGAGTTGGGTGGAAGCACAGCTGATGCCTCACCCACCCACACCATAATGGAAAAGCAAACAGAACCCCGGGTGTGGACAACCTCTGTAACTGTTGTTACGGGCTGGAAAAAGTCTGCCAAATCTCAACATTGTTATCTATCATTATCATTATCATCATCAACTGCAGCTATTTTGCCCTCTTTTTAAAGCTTCCCTCCTTTCTCCACTCCTCCCCCCTCCCTCTGGCACCCAACAATGCGTCTGCATATAAAACATAGCACCAACAACAATTATTGCCCTGCCAGATTTCCGTCGGCTTTGCAACGACAGAATCACAACAAAGAAATGTGACTTCAAAAGCATCCCGGTCTGTTTCCTATTCAGCCCTTCAAGTACAACTCAATAAGGGAAGCTGACAGGCCGCTCTGTTGAGTGATCACAGCTCCGGCTGTCACACCCTTTTCTTCAGCTGTCAAACGCACCTTCGTCTCTCCTCCCCCTGCCTTGTCTTCCCTTTAGATGGGCGCAGGGAAAGAGGAGCGAGCAGAGACCTGTAGACTTGTCTCCAAGTTGCTAAGCAGGATCTTGCCAGCCACAGAAACAGCAAAAGGGGTGTTTTAGCAGGGGAATAAGGTTGCACTTTCCACTATGTACTCCTGGTTCCTTTTTCTTTGTAAACACCATTCTCCTTTGAAGGCTTTGTTGGGTGGCCTCTTCCTTTCAAAGGTTTTCAACAAAGGGGCAGGAGGTGAACGATACACTTCCTAAGGGTTCCTCTGAGCATTCAAGGTTCAAGGCAAGCCGGAACCCAAGACATCCCCAGCCTGGACGGAATATGCAAAACAAGTATCTTTTTGCTTTCATGCCCTTTCATTCATGAGTCATCTAACCCTTTTAGCCAGCTGAAGTAGCCAGGAGCTTGTTTGCTCGTGGTGAACCCCTCATCCATTTGTATCTTAAGGACCACCTTCTCTCGTAAATTCTTAAGAACACTCTTCTTCCATACATTCCCCCCCTGCATTCTCAAATCATCAGCTGACATCCTACTCCAATCCCTAAATCTCACAAGGCATGGCTGATGGCAACCAAGGCTAGCCCAGGCTCTGTAGTGGTGCCCACCCACTTTGCCAAGTGAGGTCCATTCACCCATTAATGTAAACAGCTTGGGACCTGGGTATCCTAAGGTCCACATTCTTCCATATGTTCCTTCTCACATGTTCTGATCATCATCAGAGGTCCTGCTCCAAGCCCTTCAACCCCTTCATCCATGGCTGATGGCAAACAGGGCTCGGGCATTTTCTGTGGTGGTGCCCCCCATGTGGGCTGCCAATCTTATCACTGCATGGTTTCAGGCAGTTAGCAGACATGACTGTTCAAAAGGCCTTTAGCTGATTCCCCACCACCACCTTGTTTGGTAGTTTTTAACCATGTCTTTGTTTTGTTTTTATGATTGCACTGTATTTAAGTTGGGGATTGTTTTATATTTGGAATATTGTTCTGTTATTCTGACTTGTTAGCTTGGTCTCTGAGGTGCTAGTCCCAACGCCCTGACCAATATACGCTACCAGCTCTATAGCCAATCATGGTCATTGGGTGACCCCCCTCTGAGTTCTAGTGTTATGGGGTGGAAGATAAAAACACATATCCTCTTTTGCCACGCAGCCTTTAAAACTCCCTTTGCAGAAGAGAGCTAAAGCAAGGAATGGGAGGGCTTCTCGAGCTCTCTTAAGACTGCAGTGTCACTCTTTAAGCTTCCCAATCCCAGTCACATCCATCACTTCTTATTAGATAGTATCAGCAGCATAATGCGACTCGACGGATGTAACCAGAGATGGCACGCCAGCCAAAAGGATCTCCAGAAACTTTCAACAACGCTGTTTTCAAAAACCACATGCTTTCCGGCTCTTTTCCTAGAATCAGAGTTTCAAAGGGGAGGTTGTGCTCTGTGCGTGGAAAATTGGGGTCAAGTGGTTGCAAATCAGATCATCATTTTGATGGCCTGATGTTCTGAAAGCTTTGCAATGCTGGCCCAGTTTTCAATCGACATAAAAAGCATCGTAATGAAAGCCGCACTCAGAAGTGCTCCTGTGAGAAGGCAAGCATCGCCCTGAAATGTCCTTCATCTAGAATTGTGTATTGGTTCATCAAGTAGAAACTGGTCCCTGGGGGTGTTTGGGTCTGGCCTATTACTAATCACCAGTAGTTCACGATAACCAAGAATGTCTATGTACTTGGCTCTGGCACTCCCTTTTTCAGCAAGTACGTCATGCAACTCTTACAGAGACAAAACAAAGTCTCTGTGTTGTTGTCCAGCTCTGGAGATCCCTTGATTCAAATTCCTTCTGAAGGCTTTATGATCTTGGGTATTTGCAATGTGCTTCCAGATTTGCTATGCTAAATTGACTTTGCCCAGATTTGACCACCACTATTGAGAAAACAACTAATCCCTGCCAGTTTAATTTGTTGTTCTACACTAATTTATCCTCCAAATCAGAGCAGATCGTGATGGAACAATTAATTCCAAATGCATAACAAAAAACCGCACACATTAATACAGAATTTCAGCTGTACCCAAGCAAGGGGATCATCCCAGGACACTTTCATGCTGCTGCTGTTTATGGGTTAGCCCCACCTATTGCCTATGTGTGGCCCCTGGGACATTCCCAAAAGTGAATGTGGCCCACAGGCTGAAAAGATCCTCCTGCTGCCTCTGAGGTAAAGCCAGTACTTTTTTTCCTGGGGGGATGCAGGGGTACACATCCTCCTAAACATTTTGTGAATCTTTGTACTCTTGTCCATGTACTGTATTTATTTCCCCTGATGTGAACTATGAAATGATGATTGTCTTGAGTCAAAATGAGAGTACCCCTAAACATGTTTTAAGAAAAAAAGCACTGGGTAAGGCCACCAAGTCCCAACAGTAGAGGAGGGAACTCATCAGAGGGCAGTTTGCCTGGGAGCTTCTCAAGCTTAGAGCCAGGGCTGAGTACACAGAAGCATGCTAAAAAGATCTGCAGTTCTAAGCAAGGCAGCTCCTTCTTTTTTGTGTGCATGTGCCCGTGCAACCGCTGTGGTTTAAGGCAACAATGCTTCTCTCTAGCCACAACACCTAAGAAAGCAATATCATTTCAGTCATTCCCTCTGAGCTCTCTTTCCCTCCCCATGCACACACCACCACCCTGTGCAGCCCTGGGTGGGATCAAGAGAGAATCACTCTCACACCTCCGCCCTGTCAAAAGGAACAGGCCTTGAAGAGGCTGCCGACAGGTGAGACAATGCCTACTAATCTCACTCGTCTCTCTGCTGCAGGCCAAGCTGCTTTGACAAGCTGCCGTATTTTCCCATCACCAGCCTGACACAGATTTCCTCCAGGCTTGTGCCACGCCCATTATTTTGCTGTTGACAGAGGGAGGACGGATCTGGGGCTCACTCACTCAGCATCCGCACCGCTGTGCCTTTGCTCCTAAGCAAAGTGAGAATTAAGGAGGTTTCAACACCACACAGAACAGGACTGCTGTGTTGAGTGTCAGGGAAGTTTTGTCCCACCCAGCTAAATGGGGAAGGGCCATAGCCTAGAGGCGGAGCAACTGTCCTGCGTGCAAAAGGTCTCAGATACAGTCCCTGGCCTCTCCTAGTTGGTCTGGGAAAGGCTCTTGCTTGAAACCCCGAGAAGCTGCTGCCAGTCAGTGTATACAGTACTTTGGTTAGCTAACTGAAGTACTTCAGTTTGACTAACTACCAAACATAGCCCTCATCTGAACACAGTGTATTCCAAGTCATATCCAATGATTCCTTAATTACCAGCCCAGTTACCTGCTGTCAAAATCACACTATTCATAATGAGTTCCAAATGAACTAGGTTCAACGAAAACCCAGAAGACAAATTAGGAGTAAGTCAGGTAGGGTAGGGTCAAATTCATTAGCAATGTACTCAGTGGCCTTTACACATAAAGATCACAAATGACCATGTGGTAACACTAGCAAACAGTTCAAATGAGGTAGCATACACAAATCAAAAAAATTATACATTCAACCCGGAGCACAAAATGTTCCCCTTTTCTCCTTCTTCTTTTCTCTTGCAAGTATCAATCTACAAGAAAGAATAAAACCAATGCAAATTCCACCTTTCTTTTGTGGTCTCTACATAAAGCAGAGCAAAATTGGGTACTTTGTCGCAGGGAGTAGCTAACATTGTGTGTGTGTGTGTGCACGTGCACACATGCCAATTAGCTATTGGATGCTAATTGACACACACACACACACACACACACACACACACACACACACACACACACCTTATATGAATAAGGTGTTTGCATCTCTTATGTCATCCAAGGAGCTTAATGTAATGTACCCTCCCCTTCCATTTTATGTTTGCAACAGGCCTGTGAGGCAGGCTAGGCTAAGAGTCAGCAAATGGCCTTGGTCACCCAGGAAGCTTCATGGCTGAGGAGATTTGAACCCTAGTCTCCCAGGTCCTAGTCCTACACTCCAACCTCTATACCACATTGACCCTGAATGTCCTCAGGTTTGGCCTTGTGCATTTGTAGGGATGGGGAAATCAGTCTAGTTCCAGTCTAGTTTTCACTCATATTTATCTGCAATTTAAAAAAATGATTTTCCAGAGGGGGGAAATGCATATAAATAGTACTAAAATATGTACATTTGTCCTGCCAACCTAGCAGTTCCTGCCAACCTAACAGTTCAAAAGCACGTCAAAGTGCAAGTAGATAAATAGGTACCGCTCCAGCGGGAAGATAAACGGCATTTCCGTGTGCTGCTCTGGTTAGCCAGAAGCAGCTTAGTCATGCTGGCCACATGACCTGCAAGCTGTACGCCGGCTCCCTCAGCCAATAAAGCGAGATGAGCGCCGCAGCCCCAGAGTCGGCCACGACTGGACCCTTTACCTTTTTTATGTACATTTGAATTTCCTCCTGAGTTCACATTTCTCAATATCATATGCCTTTCATTTCCATTTGAAAACTCATTTTTGATATTGATACTTTTAAATGAGCTGAGAACCATGTCACAACATTCTGAGAAAGCTGACATGTGATGGACAGCTGCAGTCCAATCAGCACACGACTTGGGAGGTACAATTTGGGTCAGTTAATACTGGGAAGTGTGGAGGAAGTGGATAGGAAAAGGTTTTTCCTCCCTCCATCATAGTGCTAGAACTCGTGGACCTCCAGTGAAGCTGAATGTTAGAAGAACTTTCAGACAGTAAGAGCTGTTCATCAGGAAGTTGTGGACTCTCCTTCACTGGAGGTTTTTAAGCAGAGGTTGGGTGGCCATCTGTCATGGATGCTTGAGTTGAGATTCCTGCATTGCAGCGGATTGGACTTGATGACCCTTGAGGTCCCTCCTACTCTACAATTCTATGAAAATTCAGGACAGACAAAAGAACGTTCTTCTATACCCAGTGCATAGTTAAACTATGGAATCCAGTCTCATAAGGTGTAATGATGGCCATCAACATGATGACTTTAGAAGAGGATTGGACAAATTCATAGTGGATGAAGCCAGCAGCAGCTATAAACCATGAAGACTGTGTTCTGCTTCTACTGTTAGAAATGTAGAGAAGTGAACTCAAGTATTGGGGGGAAACGAGATACAAAACTGTGAGATTTGTCCATCCCTAGTCTGGATCCAACTGTCTGAGTTTTTCTGTATTCCTGGGGCATAGAATCACACAGAATCCTCTTAGCATGCCTGCTGGCCTCCACATTTTCCACTAGCCTCCACAGAGAAGACATGCAAAGGAATGTCTGTTTGTAATGACTGCACAACACACCCAGCTTGTTAATTGCAAAAGAAAATCTCTTGCTGCATCTGAGATAGATTTATGATTGGCTCAAATTCCCTTATCAACTTACACATGAATGCTGGAGAGAAATCTGTGGTGCAGAGGTGTTGTTTTTAATTAATATTTGCAATTGTTCTCATTTTTACTGACCTTGGAAAATCTTGGGGGAAGAGGAGGTGCTTCAATCTGGAGGAGACTTTTTTCCCTGGAACATTGCCAAATCTGCACTAAGCTTGAGGGGGTTTTATTTTTTTATTTTTAGGTTTTTGAAGAAGATACCCACTGCTTTTAAGGAGATGTCAGGGTAGAAATCTCTGGACAAAGAACAAGCCAAAGACCCAATGGTAGGTCTAACAGCACAGCCCCAACCCACCCTCAATGTAGACGTGCCCTACACATGAGTAGCACATGAATAGAGCTTTCATATGGTAAATATTTCATTTGGAATTGGGGAAAAGGAAAATGGCTGGAGCCTATTATGTTTCCAAAAACAGAGGAAGAGAAAGGGTCATGTGTGTACACACACACACACACACACACACACACACACACTTTTCACTGTTCCAAATTGCTCCAGAAGATTGTTAGCCTAGAACAGTATGGAAAACCTGTGACCTATAGGCCAGAAATGGTTCTGCAGTCCCCTGGAATGTGTCCTTCCATAATGTCTCTTGCTTGCCTAGGAAGAGAACTGGGGGAGGGGAGAATGTAGAAACTGCTGGCTTTTGTGTGACTGGAATGGAACCAACCAACTGTAGATTCTGGCCCTCCCTGCCAGATGAAGAACTCGGAGTCCCATCTGTCTTTCTGCCAGAGACTTCAATGCATAAAAGATCAGTACATAGGCAAGGCACAGGTTACAAGATGCACCAGGTATATAAGTGGTTTAGACACTTGGTTTACATGCAAGCTAAGACATTGATCAAACAAGAGACATGCACCTTCTCTCTAATTATTATTATTATTATTATTATTATTATTATTATTATTATTATTATTGCCTGCCCATCTGACTGGGTTGCCTGCAGTGTCCAAGAGAATATAACAACATAATGATAAATCAAACATTTAAAACTTCCTGATACGGATGTCCTCAGAAAGTTGTGCATCATCTGATGGGAGGGCGTTCCACAGGGTGGGCGGAACTACCGAGAAGGCCCTCTCCCTGGTTCCCTGTAACTTCACTTCTTGCAGCTAGGGAACCACCAGAAGGCCCTTGAATAGTGTCCCAGCTGAACAATAGGCTTTTGGCTCCTTCAGGTATACAGGGACAAGGCCGTTTAAGGCTTTAAAGGTCAGCACCAACTTTGAATTGTGCTTGGAAATGTACCGGGAGCCAGTGTAGCTCGTTTAGGATGGGTGTTATATGGTCCTGGCGGCCATTCCCAGTCACCAGTCTGGGTGCCACATCTGACTTTGGCTACCTTTGGCCCTGACTCCACCCACCACTCCCATGCAGTCCCCAGAAGGATATTGTTGGGGGCTGTGGCTCTCAAGAGGAGAAAGCCGCTGTTGGAGGGAGGGCCATTGTTATTACACACATTCATATGTAAACATATAGTTTGCCCATATCTGCACCATCCATTGAAAGTACTCTTATACCACTTTAGCAGTCATGGCTTCTCCCAAAGAATTCTGGGAAGTGTAAACTTCTTAAGGGGGTTGAGAGTTGTTAGGAGACCCCCTCACAAAACTAAAGTGCCCAGGATTCTTGCGGAGAGAGCCATGGCTGTGGAAATGTACTTTAATTGCTTGGTATAGGTGTGATCTTTTTCAGAACAGAGGCAAGGTGAATACATTCAGTTCAGTACTTATTTGGTCTCAAAATAAATGGAACAAAGGTAAGGTAAGCCTTCACGAGGCTAGATGAAGTAAGCCTGCTTTAATAACAGGGTAATTACTCAGACTTAAGTGCACAATCACTTTGCATTTGGCTAAACTTTATGACAGGTGATGACAAGTTAATAAATGAGATGTTTCACCAGTACTTAAACAGCTGTTAACCAGCTACCTCCTGGCGATGGATAGCCCAAAGCAGGGGGGAGGAATTAACCTACTCTGAAGCCAATGCATGGAAACAAGTTATTTTGGTTTGTTGAGCTGGCCTCTGCAATAAATCATCATTAACAATGCTGTCATTTATCAAAGGGAAAAGCTCTTGGTGCAAAAAGCCTTTGAAGTACCAGCACCTATAATTTCCTACCTATAAAAAGGTACCTTTGTGTCTGTGTCATGCCTGAAATTGACAAGAGAGCCAGAAGGGATTGAGGAGTTCATTACTGAATCACACCCATCCAAATAAGCATGCTGCTTATACTGGCAAGCTAGGATGATGGTGGAGGCTTTCATTCACACTCGAACAATGCGGTCAGGAGCAAAGTGGCTCAGAACCACATCTGTCACTATCCGGGTGGTCTCTTTGACCTGCAAGCTATCAAAGCATAGGCCTTGAACTCCTTTCTGTACTAATGCCAGGGCTCAGCCAATGACCGGTACTGTCTGGCTTTGTAAATTGCTTAGATAGCACCCTCTGCTTAATTTCTGCATCTCATACAGATCTCTTGTCTGGACAAGCCAACAACTTAATTGCCTTGGTAGACTTGGTTCTTTCCTTGCCTATTCATCATCATCATCATCATCATCATCATGTATGCATTGCTTCCCATGAGGCATATCAAAGTGATTTACAGTATCAATCACATTGTTTTAGATTTATGAGCATAGGAAGCTGTCTTATACAGTGGTACCTCGGGTTACAGACGCTTCAGGTTACAGACTCCGCTAACCCAGAAATAGTACCTCAGGTTAAGAACTTTGCTTCAGGATGAGAACAGAAATTGTGCGGTGGCGGCGCAGCAGCAGGAGGAGGCCCCATTAGCTAAAGTGGTGCTTCAGGTTAAGAACAGTTTCAGGTTAAGAACAGACCTCTGGAACAAATTAAGCTCTTAACCCAAGGTACCACTGTACAGGGTCAGACCGCTGGTCCATCTAACTCAGTACTGTATATGCTGCCTGCAGCTCTCCAGGGGTTCAGACATGAAAACACCCCTTACCTGGAGAAGCTAGGGATTGCACCTGACACCTTCTGCATGCAAAGCAGATCCTCTTCCATTGAACTGGGGGCCTTTGATTTTCTGTTCCTAGTTCTGTTTCCTCTTCTCTGCACCTCTCAGCTCACTTTCCTATAGTCCCTTGGAGGATGGATCTCCTTGCTTTTCCTCTCTGTGGTTCCTTGCCACTTTGGCCAAACACTTCCATTGTCTGGAAGCCACCCAGAGTGGCTGGGGCAACCCAGTCGGATGGGTGGGGTGCAAATAATAAATTATTACTATTATTTTGCTCTCTTAGCTTTTATTGCGACCCTTATTATGGTCAGTGATGGTTGTAGAACCTTTATAGGAATGCTAGATCAACCTGTTTCATCCCATCAAACCATCCATGCCCTGTTCCTATGTCCTGGAACTCACACATGTTCATCATGCAGTATTCATTTCTCATAAGAGCAGAAACCTCATGCTCCATATCCATAGTGCCAGAGCCACCTCACTAAAATGCCAGCATATGCCCATGATTTGTGGCTCAGGGAAGAACACTTTAGTGGTGAATTTTAGATTGTAAATTACCCTGGGGCAGAAATCTACCGTCTTGTACTCTGAAAATAGCCACATGCTCTGATATAGAAATGAAAACCAATAATTTTGCACCAGCTGAAGATTCTAGATATCGTTCAGAGGCAGCCCCAGTACATACAATGAATTACCGTTACTGAATACTTATGGGTTAGGTTTCCTTTTATGGAGAATTGCAGCATTTGAGAGTCGGGATGTTGGAGAATTTGACAAAAATGAAAATGGGAGTGGAAATTGCCAATGTTCGCTTATTTCTACCATATCTGGAATGGAAATCAGTCCTCTGAGTGCAATCAGCATTTGCTGTCATTGTTGCTTTGGGATATGTAATTGATTGCATTTCCCTCCCATTTGCATTGCCTTTGCATTGAAATGAATGGGGTAGAATGATGTAATGACAATGTAACTTAATGTAAATAACGTGATTTCATTACAATGGACATTGGGAAGAACAATGCAGTGTTTGCGGAAGACAAATTGCAGCAAAATGGAAACAATGCTCGATATGACAAATACAGGGCAGAATGGAAATTGCATTGCCGGGAGGTGGACTAAGTTACCCTCGTGTTCCCTTCCAACTCTACAATTCCATGATTCTATGAAAATGATGACTTCTTACTTTCCTATTTGAGAGTCACACAATTCCTGTGTCCAGGTAGCATTTTACCCATTTCTCTCTGGTTCTTTTCAGGCAATTCCTTACTAGATGAGAGTCTTCAGTCAGATACAGGGTCCTACCCTGGCTTTGCAACCTAGAAGAGAACTGTCCCTGGATGCTGATTTTCCCCATTCTCACAAGTGCACCCCAAACTGCTCATCCATGTGACAGATTTTGCCTGGCCTCACCTCCAGCCATCAATCAACCTGAAAGTCATATCAAACTAATCCTCTCTGGGGAATCAAGAATGAGGATCTTATATCATCCTGCCAGCCAGCTGCAAAAAGAAAGCAACACACCCAAATTATGAAGCAAGAGGAGATGTTCCTTGAACACAGGAACAATGAGCCTCCAGCTTATCACCTAGCTGAAAATCCCTGGGTGTGGGTGATGGGGAAGAGAGCAGAAAGCATCACACATGTATGGGAAGATATGTGTTGGTGTTATGCTTCCAGCCCAGGTAGATGCAAATGTTTCAGATAAACAATTGCTGAATTGTATTACACACACACACCCCAAAAATGATTTAGTTGAGATTCCTGCATTGCAGGCAGTTGGACTAGATGAGCCTCAGGGTCCCTTCTAACTCTGCAGTTCTATTATTCTACTAACTGAGTGGCTAGTCCTGTAATGGCTAGAACACTGGACCTGGAGCATGGATATTTGTGTGCCATTTCCTGTTTATGCACATTTTTGGCAGGGGTATACCTATGTATATAGCATAAGCATGTTCTCACTCTAGGGAACTC
This sequence comes from Podarcis erhardii, assembly GCF_964252035.2. Taxonomy (NCBI): domain Eukaryota; kingdom Metazoa; phylum Chordata; class Lepidosauria; order Squamata; family Lacertidae; genus Podarcis; species Podarcis erhardii. The sequence continues at coordinate 9,035,913 of NC_138514.1, forward strand.
CGGACTGAGGGGCCAAATGTGACCATCTAAGCCTCTATGTGGCCCCAAGGACTGTTCAACCTAAATTTTGCACATATACAGCTAAATTAGCATATGCACTTACGGTATATGTCTTATGGGCCTGTGCCCTCAGTCGTTTTGTGTTCCTAGGAAAACACTTATCCCTGCCAGTTGCAGAAAGCTAACAGACATTTTTGTGTGGGCTTCTTACAAGACTGTTCTGTTCCATAGGCAGGTAATAAGCTAAATTGCAAAGAACCTTGATCACAGGATTTTAGGAATATCCTTCTCTCCCTTATCCTGAGTGACTATTGGTCCATCTGGCTCCGTATTGACCACACTGTCTGGCAGAGGATGTCCAGCATTTCAGGCAGGAATCTCTCCCACTGCTACCTGGAGATGCCAGGAATTGACCCAGGGACTTTATGAATGCAAAGCAGGTACTCTACCACTGAGCTACGGTCTTTCCTATTTCTGATAAGAACTTAGACTATAGGAACATCTTGAACTCCCTCTCACTGTGTCTTCTGTCAATTTTACTGATGCCGGGGGGAGGGGGAGTTCATTCAAGCAGGTTTCAGTTGTGAGGAGGAGGAGGACTTTCGGTGGTCTCTTGTCAGTGGGTCTCCTGCTGGATTGAGGACCCTCAACATGTGCCCACCCATGCCAACCCTTGACGCTGTCCCTGCAAACATCACTGCAGAGAGCATTCAAAAGTCTGGATGCCACCATGGAAGGGTGCTCTCCTTGATTATTACCAGTCATACAGCAAATGGTGAGGAAACCCAGAGAAGGTTCTTAGATGATGATCTCAGATACAGGCAGATGCACATGATGGCAGGCAATTTACCTACTGCAATTGTTAGTTTGGTTGTTTACCTGTTACAGTTCCATAATCTAGTTTCTGCCAATGCTCTCAAACCAGTTCACCATTTATAATAATGGCTTATAACAGCGCTGGGAAACCTGTGGTTCTTTGAATGTTGCTGGATTTGGACTACAGCTCCTATCAACCCTGACTCTTGGCCATGATGACCAGGGCTGATGGAAGCTTGAGTCTAAAAACATTTTGAAGGCTATGAATTTCACATCAGTGCCTTACAAATTAGCAGAAGCAGTGCAATATGAGAAAGAGAGTGGGAGAGAAAAATAAGGAAAATAGAAGTGCAAGGCTATTGCATTAGATGGTTCTGGAACTGGAAAGAGCCAAAGGCCACACATGGCCACCACATTGATGGAGGAGGTCCTCATTGTTGGAGCCCTCTCTCTGAAGCAGGCGGGGGCAGCATTTTGTGAACACAGCAGGAGCGGGATTCCTACACCCACCTGACTCTGCCACCAGCAGGAAATTTTCAGTTTTGTTGTATGCCAGTGATATGATCTTCTGCTCTTATGCACAAATTAGCTTGAGGCATCTCTTATCAGCTTTGAGAAACTTTTCTAAGTCTGAACAGCTGGGTATTAATTATGATAAAACAAAGGCTGTTGTTTCTGATTATTTAAAAAATAAGAACTTCCCCATGCCTGGGACGCTGATGGTCATGATATTGTTGAACAAGTCCAATTCTCTTGTTTCCTGGAGGTCGTTATTCCTGGCAATGGAATTAGGAAAAATGAGAGCTTGGGAAGGGACATAGCTCAGTGGTGGAGCACCTGCCTTGCAAACAGATGGTCCCAGCTTCAATATCTGGCATCTCCATGTATGCTTGGGAGATACTCCTGCCTTATATCCTGGAGAACTGCTACCAGTCAGTGTAGACAAGTTACACTGAGTGAGATGGAGCAACTGTCTGATTCATTCCATGCACTGGGGGAAAGTATATTCAGATTACCAGTTTATGAGTTCACACTGCCCAAAACATCCCTGAACTCTACACCAGTCCTGAGTTGCTGTTTTACAGAGGACAGTCCTGTATTGGAAGGAGTCCTCTGTTTGAAGGGCTGTCTAGCCCCAGTCCAGTTTAAAAATAAAGGACAATAAGAAGAGCAGGGCCCTTGAAGTTCCCCATCAATAGTTTTTTTAAAAGTTTCTTGCATTTATATCCCACCTTTCTTCCATCATGGGACACAAAGTGGTGTACCTGTGATTCACAGGTGGTCATCTATCCAGATACTGACCAGATCCAGGCCAGCTGTGCTTCAGCAAGGTGTTGGCCTCGTGTACCTTCAAACCATAATCTTGAGAGCAGCTGGCACCTGAACAACAAACTGAACATGCACAGTCTTCTCCAATATGGTGAGATGTGTTACATTTCTATATTATTATTTATAATAACTATTTCTAAGTGTGTTTCTTTATGTGTAAGTTAGTATGCACAAATGTTATGCAGACCCCTATGACTTTTTTCTTTTCTTCTTGGGGGCGGGGGAGCTGATACATTTCCTCTTTTTCAGCAATGTGTGAATGGGCACGCTACTGAGTTTCAGCAAATGCAGGGTGTGAGCTCTTCTCTGTGTCCTTAATATTGTTACCAGCCACCCCCAGTATTAGCCACGGTTTGTGTTTCCATTGGAAATCAGGCACAGTGGAAACTGTAGCGTCTTTAAGATACAGTCATACTTTGGTTCTCAAGCAGAATGCATTATGGGAGTCCATTCGACTCCCGGAACAGTTTGAAAACCAAGGCGCAACTTCCAATTGGCTGCAAGAGCTTCCTGCACTCAATCAGAAGCTGCAGAAGCCACGCCAGATGTTTGGCTTCTGAAAATTGTTCAAAAACCAGGACATTCACTTCCGGTTTTCGATCGTTCAGGAGTTGAAATGTACAAGTTCGAAGACGTTCAGCAACCAAGGTACGACTGTATATGGTTTTATTTACACATATGTACGGTTGAATCTACTGTGAGAGAGTTCAGAACATTCACATCTCAAGAGGGGCTTGCTTCCTGCAGAAGTGCAACATTAGATTCAAAGGCAGCCAAGCAGCCATCTCTGTGCCTCTGTGCCACCAGCCTGCTCCAGTCACCTGCATGGCTTCTGCCTACCCTCCTCCTTTTTCTTCCCAGAAACCCTTGCCAAATGTGACTTCCTCTTCCGCTTACATCATTGCCCCTTGGCAACCTCCCCCTGTGTGCCTGGCAGTCTCCAGACTTGTGATGGCTTCTTTTAATGGGTTGATGACTGGCCATTTCAGCCTTTGTTAATGGCTTGTGCTGAGCCAACTACGTACGTCAAGCTGGGCTAGCTTGTTATCCTAAACTTAATCAAGCAGTGTTTGGTGCAGTTTTAATCAAACCATGATCGATCCTCACTTTTACTAAATCCAACATTTATGGGGAGTCTGTTCCCTGTCCCCCCCAAAAAAAACACCACCTCAAAACAACATATTGGGAGCTAAAATCAAATTTGAGATGGCAATATAGGTACACTGTTGTGCTCTTGATCTGGAATCAGTTCCTGGCTATGTCTTGAGAACTATATTAGGTTTCCCAAAGATACCCCCATCTGCTCTCTTGCATTTTAAAATAGGTGTGTTGCTATGAGGATGTATCTCTGCATTTTTAAACAAGTGGATGAAAACTTAAAACTATGGAAGCCAAGAGACTTCCCAGACTTTGACTCAGAGCAATCTCAAAGCATCGAAGGTGTCGTGCACCTGCATCCGAGAAAGAGGCGAAACATCAAAGCCTCCTTGGGAAGATTCAGGACCGGAAAGAAAAAGTACTTCTTCACACAGTACAAATGATGAAAATCGCTCCCACAAGTGGCAGTAATGGCCACCAACTTGGATGCTTTTGAAAGAAGATAGATCAAAAGGCTAGTAGTCATGATGGCTGTGTTCCGCCTGCATTGTTGGAGGCAGTATGTTTCTGAATACCAGTTGCTGGAAATTTCAGGAGTGGAGTGTACTGACACACTCAGGTCCTGCTTATGAGTTTCTCATGGCTATCTGGTTGGCCAGTGTCTCATGCGTATCTCCTGGAAGGCTCATTGCCCTTAGTCATTATGTCGTCTCATTATGTAATGATATGAAAGAGGTACCTGAATATGCCTATCTTCCTCTTTCCTCAATGCTTTCCTCTAAGAGTAAGGAATCGGATCTGGCCAGGTGGCCAGATACATATCTGCCCTATACCACACAGAGCTGTCAATCACCTGATTTCACAATTACATCAAGTGAGGATCATCAAGACCATGCAGGGCTTGTGGAGAGTCCTGGGTGGAGCTTTGAAGTGCCTCTGATCAGTATGCTCGAAGTCACCACCTGTTAGGTGATCAGTCAATGCCTACTTTCTATGGGATTGGCTGAGTGAGAGCGAATCTGGCCTGAAATCCTGGAGAACCTCTGCCAGTCAATATAGAGTACTGATATATAGATGGACCAATGGTCTAACTCAGTATAAAGCACTTTCTTATGTACATGGAGATGGACACGAGATAGATCAATAGATCCACACCTTAGTATGACCATAACTAAGGGTTACAGATAGGTAGCCGTGATGGTCTGCCATGGTCAAAACAAAATAAAAAAATTCCTTCCAGTAGCACCTTAAAGACCAACTGAGTTAGTTCTAGGTATGAGCTTTCGTGTGCATGCACACTTCTTCAGATACACTGAAACAGAAGTCACCGGACCTTTCTATATAGTGAGAAGGTGGGGAGGGGTATTACTCAGAAGGGTGGTGGGAATGGGTGATTGGCAGATAGCTGTGATGAGCCTGTTGACGACTCTTAACGACTGCAATAGGTCTAACAGGAAAAAGCAAGGGGTGAGAAGGTGAAAAATGGCTTTGTCATGTATAATGAGATAAGAATCCAATGTCTTTATTCAAACCAGGTCTCTCCATAGTTTTAAGTTTGGTGATAAGTTGCAATTCAGCAGCTTCTCTTTCCAGTCTATTTCTGAAATTCCTTTGTAATAGAACAGCTACTTTGAGATCTTGTATAGAATGTCCTGGGAGATTGAAGTGTTCTCCTACTGGTTTTTCTGTCTTGTGGTTCCTGATGTCGGATTTATGTCCATTTATTCTTTGGCGTAAGGTCTGGCCTGTTTGTCCAATATAGAGAGCTGAAGGACACTGTTGGCATTTTATGGCATACACAATGTTAGACGATGAGCAATTAAATAGTCCCGAGATGGTATGTGTGATGTTGTTGGGGCCAGTAATGGTGTTGTCCGGGTGTATGTGGCAGCAAAGTTGGCATCTGGGTTTATTGCAGGCTCTGGTGCCAGTGTCCGTGTTAAGTCTGGTTATAGTATTATTGTGGGTTAGGAGTTGTTTAAGATTGGGGGGCTGTCTGGAGGCAATGAAAGGTCTTCCTCCCAGAGCTTGAGAAAGAGAACTGTCATTGTCCAGAGAACTGTCATTATCCATTATATTGATACCCAGAGAGAACTTGCTGCAAGACAGACCCAAAAAAGAAAATAACAGAACACCTCTAGTCATCACATACAGCTCCCAAGTTAAAACAGTACAACGCATCATCAGAGATCTACAACCTCTCCTGGACAATGACAGTTCTCTTTCTCAAGCTCTGGGAGGAAGACCTTTCATTGCCTCCAGACAGCCCCCCAATCTTAAACAACTCCTAACCCACAATAATACTATAACCAGACTTAACACGGACACTGGCACCAGAGCCTGCAATAAACCCAGATGCCAACTTTGCTGCCACATACACCCGGACAACACCATTACTGGCCCCAACAACATCACACATACCATCTCGGGACTATTTAATTGCTCATCGTCTAACATTGTGTATGCCATAAAATGCCAACAGTGTCCTTCAGCTCTCTATATTGGACAAACAGGCCAGACCTTACGCCAAAGAATAAATGGACATAAATCCGACATCAGGAACCACAAGACAGAAAAACCAGTAGGAGAACACTTCAATCTCCCAGGACATTCTATACAAGATCTCAAAGTAGCTGTTCTATTACAAAGGAATTTCAGAAATAGACTGGAAAGAGAAGCTGCTGAATTGCAACTTATCACCAAACTTAAAACTATGGAGAGACCTGGTTTGAATAAAGACATTGGATTCTTATCTCATTATACATGACAAAGCCATTTTTCACCTTCTCACCCCTTGCTTTTTCCTGTTAGACCTATTGCAGTCGTTAAGAGTCATCAACAGGCTCATCACAGCTATCTGCCAATCACCCATTCCCACCACCCTTCTGAGTAATACCCCTCCCCACCTTCTCACTATATAGAAAGGTCCGGTGACTTCTGTTTCAGTGTATCTGAAGAAGTGTGCATGCACACGAAAGCTCATACCTAGAACTAACTCAGTTGGTCTTTAAGGTGCTACTGGAAGGAATTTTTTTATTTTGTTTTGACCATAACTAAGGGTGTTCTTTGATCTCAAAGCATGTCGGATAAGGACAGATTTTATTCATTTGAGGTTCCAGCAAATGTGCTTATTTTCTTTGGAGGCTCCAGCAAATATGCTTCTCCAACTTGATGCCCTTCAGATCTTTTGGACTACAACTCCCATCATTCATGGTCATTATGTTCTCTACCCCCCATTCTCTCCTTCTATCTTTCACATTTCTCTTGAAATATAGGAAATCACCTTATACCACATCATATTATTTGGACATCTAGCTGAATATTGTCTACTCTGAGTTGACTGGCAGTGGTTCACCTGCTAGCTGAACCTCCTTTGCTGAATATGGCAAGGACTGAATAAGCTCAGAGTATGAGGTTGAATAAGGGACGTGGGTGGCGCTGTGGTCTAAACCACAGAGCCTAGGGCTTGCCGATCAGAAGGTTGGCAGTTTGAATCCCCAAAATGGGGTGAGCTCCCGTTGTTCGGTCCCAGCTCCTGCCCACCTAGAGGTTCAAAAGCACGTCAAGTGCAATTAGATAAATAGGTACCACTCCGGCAGGTAGGTAAACGGCATTTCCATGCACTGCTCTGGTTCGCCAGAAGCAGCTTAGTCATGCTGGCCACATGACCCGGAAGCTGTCTGCGGACAAACGCCAGCTCCCTCGGCCTATAGAGCCAGATGAGCACGCAACCCCAGAGTCGTCTGCAACTGGACCTAACGGTCAGGGGTACCTTTACCTTTACCGTATGAGGTTGAATGGGGATTTTCCATACCCAAGCCTAGTGCTGTTGCTGTTACTGCACCACAGTGGCCGGACTAGCTGTACCATTGGCAGCCACCTCACACAACATACCCTGAACTCCATAAGGTGACTGTTACCTGCCATCAGATGTGGAGAAAGATACCCCTTTGTTCCCAGTATTGAAACAATATCCAGCCAATTTACTGAAAATACCTCTTTGGGAAGGGTTGTAGCTCAGCAGCTTTGCATGCACGTAGAAGGTCCATGTTCTATCACCAGCATGTCCAGGTAGAGCTGGAAATGCCTCCTGCCTGAAACCCTAGTGAGCTGCTGCCAGTCAGGATAGACAGTACTGAGCTACATAGAGAGGTGGTCTGACTCTGTATAAAGCAGCTTCCTATAGGTCTATTAGGAGAATGAACATAGCTGTGTAATAGAACATCTCTACTGAATGCAGAAGATGCCAGTTTCAATACCTGGGCAAGACCACAGTCTGAAACTCTGAACCTGGAGAGTTGTTGCCACATCCTGAGCTAGATGGACCCAATATAAGATAGTTTCCTATGTTCCAGTCTACCAGTCCAATGGGCTGCATTGCATGGAAGGGCGAGGCCACCATCTTAGTCTTCACCACAGGTGAATCCAAAAGATTTGGGCTGGCCCTGCAAAATGCCACCTGAGGACAGGAAGAAGTTTGGTGCAAACAGTATTTCGGTGCAATGCAGCAGAGAAGGAATCAGGTATGCTGAAGTCTCCTGAGACTGGAAAAGAAAACCAGCATGTCCACACCCAAAATTGCCTTCCTTTGGAATTTGAAATATTGGCAGCCACCATGGCTTCTCTTATGGTTATGTATGCCAGTTTTCCAAAGTCACATACTATGTCATTGTGAAGGAGGACAGAGGTTCTCACTATTAAATAAAAGCAAGGAATAAAGGCTGCATAGACACCATATGTTTAAACTATATCTAAAGCATGTGACTTCCCCAAGCATCTTGGGGACTGTAGTTCACCCCTCACAGAGTTACTGTTCTCAGTGCCTTTAACAAACCACAGTTCCCAGGATTATTTGGGGAATGTTACATGGATCCAAGATCAAAGGATTGCAGGATCAAAGATTACAGGAACTGGTTCACCCAGAGAGTTTCTTGATGCATAATGTGTGAAGTAGCCCTAAGCAATGTTTTAATTTGTTTTAAACTGTTTTTAATGCTTTTTTAAATATTGCTGTAACCTGCCCTGGCAACTTATAATGAAAGGCAGGTACTAAATCTAAATAAGAATAAGAATAATAGAAGTGAAAATGGAAGGAATGCGCCCCAGGTTTTCTGCAGCATAGAATTCATTTCAAGCCACAGTCCTGTATTACTCAGGCCACCTCCCTCTTTAAGTTGAGGTTACAGGAAGCTGAGAGAGGTGTTGTCAGAGGAAGTCAGACTGCCATGGCAACAGGAATGTCATTTCTCCCCTCACAGGGCTCCAGTGCCTTTGAGAGCTGTATGAAAGACAGAAATTCAACAGGTACAGCTTCCCCGGCACAGAGTTGCTTCAACCCTAATGTAGTCCCGTCCCATGAAGGCCACTCACATCTGTGTGCTTTTGCAGCAATGTTCAGGATGGGGTCCCCCCATGGCTGAAAATTGCCTCTCAAATTTTTGTTGTTGTCATCATTACCATTTGTCGTTGCTGCTGTTATCAGAGGCGGTTTTAGGATGGCACGACCGCTGCAGTCACATAAGGTGCCATACTGCAGGGGGCACAACAACAGTGCTATAGAACAGGGCACGAGAGGTAGGGGGCGCCAAATTTTAGCATCGCACAACCCAAAGCCCACCACTGCCATTGTTACTATTATCCGTGACTTGCTATAACAATATTTTCCTGAGCAATGAACAAATAAAACAGCAACTTAGCAAAATCACAGAATGCTGTCAAATCAACACTAACAGCCAATGTTTTCAAATATATTGAAAGCCACCTTAAGATTTCTGATTAGCAGGTGGGGGAATAAATATTTAAAATGAATGCATAAATAGTAAATGTACTCTTTTTTCATGCCTAGACTTCATCGCTGCTCTGGTATTGCTCCAGTCTCAGTCCTGCCCAGACTTTGCCAAATCTCCCCATGCTGCAGGGACTATTTCCTAAGAGGGTCAAACAAGTGCTGTAATAATGCTGATGTTTGATCTCAGTCACAACCATGTAAACATGCCAGAATTGTTGCATCAACCCTGGCGCGGCACAGATGGTAATCCATCTGTAGCATTCTTTGATGCCGTCTCACACAGCAAGGAGCAGTCTGTTAGAGAAAGGTGCTACTCACTTGCAAAGGTTAAACCAGGCCAGATTCAATTCAACTGCTGACATCCCAAAACGGAGAGCTGTGTCTGTGCAAGAAATGTAGGGGTATATCCAAATAGCCCACTATGGAAGCACAGTCTTTCTGTTTTAGTTTGAGATAACAATCTTCTCCCCTGGATCAAGCTTGGGTGAACCTGTTTTTCCTGTTTGCAACTTAAGTCACCCTGCACTGCACTGATTGGCTGTGACAGATGAAGTCACTAACCCAACTTCCACCCTGAAGCAGTTGTTTAACATAAAAAAACCTGGGAAAGGGAACTGGGCTGGCATCAGGAACTGGGCTGGCATTGTCAAGCAGTTGCTTGTTACAGCTGGAGACCATTGCTAATCCCAAGATTGTCATACGGCTCTTCCTTCTTGTGGGGTGGTCCTAGAAATAAATGGAGGGCAAATGGGGAACTGCTCCACCACCTTAGACTGCCCTGCCTTCTTACTTACAACCAGTCAGGGCTCTGCTGGAGTGAATGACAGGTAGAGCCAGCAGAGCCCTGACTGGTTGTAAGCAAGAAGGCAGGCTGGCAAAGGCTGGCTCAGGGCAGTCTCCCTGCCTTCTGCCCTTCCAGTCCCAGTGGGCACCAGTCACCACTGGAGGAGAGCAAATATGCAGTAACAGTAGAGAGCAAGGAAAAGGAGATGGGAAGCCTTGGATAGGAGCCCACTGATAACATATTATCCAGCTCCTCTTCCCGCAGACCTGGAATCATCATTAGGAATGAATACAGTATGGTGGCTGGAGTCCACTGGCCTGGTAGGATGTAAGGCTGGAGGTTAGGTGGAGCCAGAGCCAATGACAAGGAAAGCCAATTCACTCTAGTTTTGTTTGCATCCTCCTTCCTGATACAGTGGTACCTCGGGTTAAGTACTTAATTCTGTTCTTAACCTGAAACTGTTCTTAACCTGAAGCACCACTTTAGCTAATGCACCTGCTGCTGCCACGCCGCCAGAGCACGATTTCTGTTCTCATCCTGAAGCAAAGTTCTTAACCCGAGGTATTATTTCTGGGTTAGTGGAGTCTGTAACCTGAAGCGTTTGTAACCTGAAGCGTATGTAACCCGAGGTACCACTGTAATTTCTACAACTTCAATCCTGAGATTACTAAGGAGGAGGAAGCTGACAGTCAAGGCCGCCCTGGGAACTGGTTGGAAGGAAGGTGGCAGGCTGGTGGAGGGCAGAATGAGATTGGTGGGACAGTTCTCCATTCACCTTAATGGCCCAGCCTCCATTATGGGTGGGCAGCCAAACCAGTTGACACCACAGGCTACTAAATATGTTATTTAATCTTCTGGTTTGTACATCTGCCCAATGAGTTGTTGAAAGCAATAATAATCCAGACAGGGTAGGTGGGTGTGAAATGCAGTGAGTCCTAATTTGTTTTTCTGTCAGTACACACTTGTCAACTCTCTTCAGAGAGCCCATCCCTAAAGGAAACCTTTTTGGTGTTGCTTTCTTTCCTTGACTCTTCAATGAGCCAATCCGTGAGCAACGCTGTCATTTTCCCGGCAGCCGAAGACATCTCTCTTCTCATCCGAGCTGTGTCTGCCTCGCCTGCCTCCATGAACATCTGCCGCAAGGAGTCGTCACCTGTCACCTTTTCACAAGTGCCTTTAGAAAAGAGAACATGTAAATAATTTACAGGCCATCTTCATCGAGACAACAACTGACTTTCAAAACTACTTTCCGGGAACATCTTCAGATGCCAAGCAAGCAGAGAAATGTAGGCCTTTCAGAGAAATGGACACGCTGGTGAGCCTTGGGGCTCTGACAAGTGGGACTTGCAGCTAAGCATTGCCCCTCTAGCACATGTAATATTCTCTTCTTATATTTAAAGTGCTGTTATAATTTGGTAAATTTGGCCTCTTGGTACCTCAGGCTCAGGGGACAAATGTGGCCCTCCAAGTCTCTCTTTCTGCCTCTCAGAACTCTCCATAAGCCACACTTCTTGCCCATCCTGTTTTGCACTCCCTTTGAGTGCTTTCGCTGGCTGGAATGTGTCCTTGAACTCTGGTAATAAAATCATAGAATTGGAAAGGACATAGAGGGTCATCCAGTCCAACCCCTGCAATGCAGGAATCTCAGCTAAATCCAGAACAGATGGCCATCCAACCTCTGCCTAAAAATCTCCAAGGAAAGAGAGTCCACTACCTTGTGAGGGAATCCATTCCACTGTCAAGCAGCTCTTACCACCAGAAAGTTCTTCCTGATGCCCCTTGGTTGCCTACGTGGAGAACAGAAAGAGAGGTTAATGTCTCTAGAAACTAGCCAACTGTACAAGGGTGAAACTTCCATTCATTGCTCTGCTTACTTTTGCCCCTTGCTCTGCCTACCCCCAGCATGTGGTCCTTAGAAGGTCACCCAAGAGGAAATGTTGTTCCTTGGGCTTAAAAAGCTTCCCCACACCTGCTGTAGTGTATGGTTGATGCCCTTTCAACTATACAAGGACCAGCACATGTGGAAGTGAGATTGCCATTGGCATATACAATACCTTTCTTAATTCTGTAGCCCAGAGAATGTTGCCCATGCATCTTCCCTCATTCTTGAAGTGCCAGATGAATGTGACCCATTGCTGCATCTCATGAAATGTCTTCTCCCATGCAACTGTTTGATCTACGAGAACCATCTCTGCTCAAGGTCACACACTTAATGCATTGCCTAGTTTTGCCCTCATTGGATAATCTGGTAGCACCCAGCTCAGGGAATGGCTTTCGACATGAGAAAATGTGGTGTAAATACACAAGTGTCCCATTCTTGTGGGGGGAAGAGAAGCGCCTTCATCCCTCCCCTTCACCCCTCTCCATTTGCATGCATCATCTGTTGATCAAATCCTGCAGTCATCTCAGTGTGTGTAAGAAGTGAACATCAAAGCCACCAAAGAGAGGCAACAAGGAGGGGAGGAAGAGGAGAGAGAGAGAGGCGTTACATTAGTGTCTGGAGCTCCTGTAGGCTTCTGCATTTGAAACCGTCAAGATTTCAGCTTTGCTGCCATGTTGAATGAAAAAAAGAAAAGAAAACATGCCTGGCACATAAAGGAGTCGCCTGCCACATGCAGGGCGCTTCACAAGTCACAGCAACCTGCTAAACACCTCCACCCCCCCCCCCTTGCAGATGCGCTCCTGAGAGTGGGACATATCAGCTGCTTGAGTTACAGTGCAGCTCATCCACCAGTCAAGCCTGGGCTTACATTGGACTCCTTTCCAGTTGCTGCATATCATTGCCACGTTGACTAATCAGCAACTGATGCAGTTAGCTGCATTGTACGGCCTGGGTATCGACTGTTGTGCATATTGTTTGTATAATATGCATAAGTTTCACATATAATTGCACATATAATTAGTGCAACTTTTTTTAAAAAAATGTAAGTGGGTGCGGGTGGCGCTGTGGGTAAAACCTCAGTGCCTAGGACTTGCCGATTGTATGGTCGGCGGTTCGAATCCCCGCGGCGGGGTGAGCTCCCGTCATTCGGTCCCAGCTCCTGCCCACCTAGCAGTTCGAAAGCACCCCTAAGTGCAAGTAGATAAATAGGGACCGCTTTATAGCGGGAAGGTAAACAGCGTTTCCGTGTGCTGCGCTGGTGCTGGCTCGCCAGAGCAGCTTCGTCACGCTGGCCACGTGACACGGAAGTGTCTGTGGACAGCGCTGGCTCCCGGCCTCTTAAGTGAGATGAGCGCACAACCCTAGAGTCGGACACGACTGGCCCGTACAGGCAGGGGTACCTTTACCTTTTTACTAAGTGGGTGTACAATGCAAGATGTGATCCAATGTGAGCAAAGCTTAATTGGGTTGTAACTATCACATTCTGTGTATGAATCCATTTACCAAGCTAGTGGCATTCAGGGGGAGGGCACACATGGCAGGTGGATGACAAGGTAAGGTGCACTCCTGCGCCCCTGACTCGCATAGGCAAGTGATCAGACAAATATCATTCAACTCTGCCTAGCATATACTAACACTAGCTTCATTCAGCTTTAATTGAGCAATGTGAATTTGCCGGTACAGGCGGCAACCCTTTCATGGGGGTGGGGGGTTTCTGTTCCTGCGCGCCACTGGAGTGTGCATGAACCCGCCCCATTAAGCCCCTGTTCTGCCCTCTTCTGGGTCCAAAAGGACTCACATGTTGACAGTCACACATCAATTGGACATGTGCAAATTGGGATTACCGTATTTTTCGCTCTATAGGACGCACTAGACCATAGGAGGGGGAGAACGGGGGGGATCTCCCCCTCTCTGCTCAGCGCCCCTTCAGCGAAGCGGCAGGAGAAACGAAGCCCCTTCCATTTCTCCTCCCGCTTCACTGAAGGGGCGCTGCACAGAGAGGGAAAACTGTGCAGCGCCTCTCCAGCGAAGCGAAGCCTGGAGAGCAAGAGGGATCGGTGTGCCCTCTCACTCTCCAGGCTTCAGGCGGCTATCCGCAAGCCTTCGGAACACAGCAGGAACTCCTGCCATGCTCCGAAGGCTTGCGGATAGCTGCCTGAAGCCCCCGGAGCGCAGCGGGAGTTCCCTGCACTCTGGGGGCTTCAGGCGGCTTCAGCGAAAACAACGCAAAGCCTCCGGAGCACGGGGGAAGCTCTCCCTCTGCACTTCAGAGGCTTCGCTTTGCTATCGCTGAAGCCAAAGAGCCTGCATTCGCTCCATAGGACACACACACATTTCCCCTTCATTTTTGGAGGGGGGGGGAGTGTGTCCTGTAGAGCGAAAAATACAGTACCTCCCCACCCCAGCCTCCAATGAAGTTGTGCAAGCAACCTGAGTTCTTGCACTACAGCACAGACTCTTCCTGCAAAACAGCTTCCACTTTCTCTTTTGATCTGGGGCAGGCAGCCCATGGCCCTGAAGCTATTGCTGGACTCCAGATTTGCAGCTCTCATCAGCCCCAGCCAATGTGTCAGGAATGATGGAAGCCACAGTATTGCAACATCTGGAGAGCCATGATTGCCCGCCTCTAGATCTAACTAGTAGGCCTCTCCCTCACTGGGCTGTCCAGGCCATCATTCACCACCCCTTCACTCCCACTCTCCTACCCATACTGTTTTCTTCCCCACCCCCCTTTCCTGATCCTCTGTCCATCATGTGCAGCCTGCTCCCCCTTTGTTTGCTCTGTGGGGGATACCCATTAGCTCTGTAGCCTGCTTTTGGGGGGGGGGAGGTCTCTGTGTTACATTTGTTGGGAGATTTATGACTCGAGCAGCTTTGATGTGGGCCTCCGATAACCATCAGGGGTATTTGGGTTTCATGACACAGTCAGTCAGTAAGCTCTGAATGAAAAGGGTTTATGGGCAGCTATGTTTCCTGGAGCTATAGAGATGGCAAGTGCATTCCTACGGAAGGGTGGCAATTAAAGTACACAGACATTGTGTGGTGGGGGGGTTGTGTGTGTGTTTTTTTAAAAAAGTCAGCTTTGTGATTAAACTCAGCTTTTCCTTTAACGGGAGGTAGGTTATTTCCATTTAAATCAGCAGCAACAAGAGAGCAGAAAGGGAGAGCTGTGCAGAATTTGTCAGAGGATTAGACCAAGGAAAATGGGAGTCTGAGGCTTTCCCCTTTCACACTTGGCTGTTATTCCCCATTAGGCTACTCCATGTTTGGCTCAGGGAAGGGATAATAAAAAACAGAAGAGGAAGCAACAGTAAGAGTCAAGGAAGGGCAGAGAAGAGGCAGAGGAAAGTGTTTCGTTTACTTTCTACTTAAAAAATAATAATCCAGCTGTCCTCCAAGGAAATCAGAATGGCATGCATAATTCTCCAAACATTTCGTACCCACAACAGCCCTGCAAGACATGTTAAAAAGAGCATGCCACAAAGGTCAATCAATGGGCTTTAGGGTTGAGGGTGTTGCAACAAGTAGTTGCAGCTCCTGGCAGCTCAGGGGCCTCTGTGGCTATGGGTGCCTTCTTTTAGTCACCCAAGTTAAACAGGCACAGCTCCCTCAACCATTCCTCCGAAGGCTTGGTTTCCAAAACCCTTTATCGTCTTGGTCATCCTCCTCTGCACACACCTTTCAGTTTGTCAATATCCTTCTTAAACTGTGGTGCCCAGTGAAAATCTCTGGAAGAACAATTGGAAATTTACTACATGTTACGCCATCAGGGAGAACTTCCAAAAAATGCAACAGCGGTGGTATTTAACACCTCAGAAACTAGCCAAAATGTATAAAGAAGTAAAAAGTAACTGTTGGAGATGTGGAGCACAACCAGGATCCTTCTATCATGTATGGTGGCAATGCAATAAAATAAAAACGTTCTGGGAAGATATCCATTTAGAACTCGAAAAGATGTTAAGAATCTCCTTTAATATAAAGCCAGAGGCATATTGACTGGGTATTACTGATACGGACTTTCCTAACAAAATTAATGATATTTTTCTCTACGCAACGGTGGTGGTGAGGGTTCTTATAGCTACAATGTGGAAAAGTGATATAGTTCCCTCAAGACAAGAGTGGATCCAAAAAATGATTGATTATGCTGAATTACACAGTTTATCTGAAAAATTAAAGAGCAAACCAAGGAAAGAATTTACAGTGGTACATCGGGTTAAGAACTTAATTCGTTCTGGAGGTCCGTTCTTAACCTGAAACTGTTCTTAACCTGAGGTACCACTTTAGCTAATAGGGCCTCCCACTGCCGCCGCACAATTTCTGTTCTCATCCTGAAGCAAAGTTCTTAACCCAAGGTACTATTTCTGGGTTAGCAGAGTCTGTAACCTGAAGCGTCTGTAACCTGAAGTGTCTGTAACCCAAGGTACCACTGTATTTCAAAATGGGAAGTATTTAAAATATATTTGAAAATTAATAACACTGATCTAAAATCCGTAGTGGCATTTGAATAACTCCAGTAATATCGTTAACTCGTTATACGATTTAACATATTTTGAACATGATTCGAGTTGTCAGTAAAAACATGTATTGGCAGTAAAGAATGGTAATTTGATCTATGGAGTAGATGGGAAGTCGGGTTTATAAAGAAGAGACCATTACAGTTTAAGGATTGTGTAATCTTTATTATTTCTCTATGTAAGGTGCGACTGATGGTACTTTCACTATGGTTTATTCTGTCTTTTTTGTTGTGTGTTGAGCAAACAAAATAATAAAGTGAAATAAATAAAATAAACTGTGGTGCCCAGAACTGGACACAGTATGCCAGGTGGGGTCTGATCAAGGCAGAGCAGAGTGGTACCATTAATTGGGGGGGGGGGTGACATAGTTCAACCATGAACAGTAGTAAGCAGAGTAATAATAGTAGCAGTAACATTTGCAATAGTATGTTGAAAGTAGATGTGTTCCAGCCTTCCTCCAAGGAAATTGGGGTGGCATGCAAGATTCTCCCCTCATTTCATCCCCACATTTTTTGCTTGTTAAACTTATATCATTAACACTTTGGACCCCTAGTACTCTCACAGAACTACAGTTCCCAGAGTTCCCTGGAAAGAGAGATTGACCATTCTGAGAATTCTGAGAATTCTACATTCTGAGAATTGTAGATCTGTGAGGGAAATGGGGGTCTCCTAACAATTCTCAGCACCCTTAACAAGCTACATTTCCTAGGATTCTTGGGGGTGGGAGCCATGACTGTTTAAAGTGGTATGATACTGCTTTAAATGCACAGTGCGGAAAGGTAGATTCATGTCACACATTTAAAGCACATTCAAGACACAATTAAAGCTCATGGTTTCCCCCAAAGAATGCTGGGAACTGTGGTTTAAGGGTGATGGGAGTTGTGGCTCTGTGAGGGGAAAACTACAGTTCCCAGGGTTCTTTGGCGAGGTAACGTGCATTGGATATGCTTTAAATGTGTGTTGTGAATCTGCCCTCAGCTGCACTTGTGCACAGTACAGATGCAACCTTAGAACGACACTTGATTATTATTATTTTTAAGTTTAACAGGGAATTGAAGCCAGGCAAAAAGTATTTAGGGAATTCAGGAGGCAGGAAGGCAACATTCAGGTTTTTTGTTAGGGAAGCACTGTGATTTGCCTTGGCTTGCAGAATGGATTTGGGACATCTCCTTTAGTCTCTGGGGGCACTGCCTTCCAAGGGGATGTGTCTGGTTAGCTGGGCCGAGCAAATAGTTTCCTAGAGGGTAATATGGTCTGAGTGTCATTCTTCTACTTAGAAATGTCTCACTGGCCATTTGCTGCCTGCTCAGCCTTTATTTGCTAATGGAATATCATTTGAGGAAAGGGGAATGCAATATAGTTCAGAGAAAATATTAAGAATATAGGTTTTGACTGTGAATATGGCACATGGTGCTGCTTTCTTGGGGACTTTGGGAAATGGACACTTAAATGTTGACATATTCTGACTGGTGTCTGCAGAAAGAGGGTAGCACATTAAAAAATATTGCAACCTCTGACCTGGGTTTCAGCTTCACCTGTCGATAACTCCAGGGTCCTTCAAACAGAGCTTTCATGGCATATCCAGGTCTCATTTTTAATGACTTTGTTTGACTTCTTGGTAGGATTTCCTTTGTTCAGTTCCTTTATTGTTCTGTTAGCTTATTCTAAAGATCAAGTCCTTGCTCAGATATGAATATCCTCAGGTGTATTTGATCAAGTCATTGGGAAGATAGGAAACTACTTTATACTAAGTCTGGTCTATCTGCTGGTCTATCTGCTATTGCCTGACTGGATGTTGCTCTCCAGGCTTTCAGGCTAGGAATCAGCAACTGAATCCTGAACTTTCCACATGAAAATCAGGTGCTATGCAACTGAGCTATACCTGTATGGTCCTTCCCCATCCTGTCTCAGTCTATTGTATACCCTCAGGTTGCCTTAGAATTAAATGAGCTTCTATTTGTAACCCACCTTCAGCCACTGGGACAAGTAAAAAAAGAGCATAAACCTGGGTAAACTTGACTTAGCAGCAGATGTTATGAAAGACTATTTGAGAAGAACTCGTTAAAATTATGCCAGGTTTCATCAAATGCAGAGAGATTTCAATCTGGATTGTGTTGATCAGGTGGTCTATAGCTTAATGAAAAGAGCTGGGAGCTGTTCACACATGTTTAGATATGCATGAATGCTGAAAACCATGCAGATAAGGCATGTGAAGACTCTGGCAAATGTGGCAGAAAAGGTTGGATGTTTCCATTTCAGTCTTTAGGCTATCTGATTACTCATCCTGGAAATTTGAGCTGCAGATCTCTCATAGCAGGCAGGTGGAACCTGGTGGTTACCTGATGAGCAAGCAAGTTGCTTAGAATCTCTCTCTCTGGGAGCAGAGAAAGGAAAGTTATCGAACTGAATTAAGTCGAAAGAAAGAGACTGTGTTGTTTGCTTGTTTAAGAGCAATGTGTTATTTTGTAATTGCAGCCTTTATTTTGTAACTATTTTAAGACTGTTTCCAGTAAAGCTTTGAAACTCATTCTGGTGGTGGAGAGCATTCATTTCTACCCTGCACAAGGTCCAGACCAGGGGTTGTGTTGAGAAACTCTAAGACAACGTGCTGTGTTTAAAGTGGCATGATATGGTTTTAAATGTATAGTGCAGATGGGGCCCTGTGCTGAGCATACCCGCTTTCCTTCTATTTGTCCTTTCCTCTCCCACCTAAACTCTGTAAATCGAATAAAAGGACATTGAGATTAGAAGCCTGGAGGGCCAGTGAACAATTTGTTTTTGTTACACACTTGACATGCATGATATTACATTTGTCATTTCCTTATGGAGATTGAAAGTTCTTACTGCTTCTTTTGGACCAACATATCTCCAGAACTAAGCTGCGGGAAAGTGAATCATGTCAGATGAGTTTCAGCATCCCAGTATTTGGGAGATTTATATGGGAGTTGTGTCTTTCTGAACTTTACTTAAATATCATGGGATAGAGGAAGCAACATGAATATTAACAGGCTGTCTGGAGAAGGGTAGAATAAGAAATGCACAGACATTCAGGCACATTCACAAAACAGCCTAGAGATCTGATTAGAATGTATATCGTGAGGGCAGGTGAAATTGTTGTGTCCATACATAAAATGCAAGCAAAGGGGGGCCTTTTGAGCCATAAGGAGGTACACTTGGAGTAGGTGCACATGTGATACACATTGCATGTTCATTATCCCTTAAAAATGGTTGCTTGAGCTCAGCTGCTCCAGAACCTTTCTTGTGACTGTAATTTCTTTTAAACTGCTTTTAATGTTGTGTTTTTAAACTGCTATAACTCACCCTGAGACCTTATGGTGAAGGGTGGATAAGAAATAGAATGAATTACTTTTTTTAACAAAGTAAGTTTATATACTCATATTTTCTCTCAACCTCTTAATGAGGGTGAAAGAGAGCACAAAATATAGTCTGAAGCTCAACATCAAAAAACCTAAGATCATGGCCACTGGTCCCTTCACCTCCTGGCAAATAGAAGGGGAAGAAATGGAGGCAGTGAGAGATTTTACTTTCTTGGGCTCCATGATCACTGCAGATGGTGACAGCAGCCACGAAATTAAAAGACGCCTTCTTCTTGGGAGAAAGGCGATGGCAAACCTAAACAGCATCTTAAAAAGTAGAGACCTCACCTTGCCAACAAAGGTCTGTATAGTTAAAGATATGGTTTTCCCAGTAGTGATGTATGGAAGTGAGAGCTGGGCCATAAAGAAGGCTGATCACCAAAGAATTGATGCTTTTGAATTCTGTTGCTGGAAGAGACTCTTGAGAGTCCCATGGACTGCAAGAAGATCAAACCTATCCATTCTGAAGGAAATCAGCCCTGAGTGCTCACTGGAAGGACAGATCCTGAAGCTGAGACTCCAATACTTTGGCCACCTCGTGAGAAGAGAAGACTCCCTGGAAAAGACCCTGATGTTGGGAAAGATTGAGGGCACAAGGAGAAGGGGACGACAGAGGACGAGATGGTTGGACAGTGTTCTTGAAGCTACCAGCATGAGTTTGACCAAACTGAGGGAGGCAGTGGAAGACAGGAGTGCCTGGCATGCTCTGGTCCATGGGGTCACGAAGAGTCGGACAAGACTAAACGACTAAACAACAAGAACATTTTCTCTCAAAGCATGCATTTCTATAGGTATATTATGCTAAAACTTGTATTTGAGTACATTTATTATTATCATTATTATTATTATTATTATTATTATTAAGAACTGCATTGCAAACTTGCAAAATTCAGAGAAGTGCAAAATCTGAAAGATTCCAAGCATTCCAAGCTTCACTTCTGTCTTTGAGGTGTGGATCTAGTCAGTTGGAACTGGAATTTACAAGGAGCAAATAACTTAAGCATTCCAGCTTTCAAGTGGCACAAGCCAAATGCAGGTTTACAACTTCAGTGAGAACAAAGACTAATCCAGTCTTGAGTTGCAGAGAGTACGGAATGAAATGAAGTGTGTGTGTGTGTGTGTGTGTGTGTGTGTGTGTGTGTGTGTAATGGACCTAATTTTCTGACCCGCAAGCAGCAGCTTTGAGTGCTCATCAACTCCAAAACAGGCTCTGATCCCGTGTCCCATCTGTGCTCACTTCTGCCCATGCAAAAACCTCTGCCAAATGACTTCATTCAGCAATGCTGCCCATATCCATAGCCACAAGTTCTCTGAGGCATCTGCACATGTGCATATAGTGTAAGCTCTTTCTGACTCACTTCCCTACTTTAGACCTCTTTAAAGCAAAGAATATCGATTTCTGCATGGTGGTTGCATTCATATAGTCACCCACCCACATGCCCATGGACACATTCCATTTTTACAGACGGGGACAGGAGGGCAAGCCACTGGGTAGTGTAACAGGCATGCCAAAATCAGGACATTTGCATATGCTCCAGCTATCCCTGTTTAGTGGGCAGAACAGATAACTGCCTCATATCAGAGCAGACTATTGTCTGCATTCTGATCAACGCATCAGTTTAGGGCAGTCTTCCTTCAACCTTTGACTCCAGCTCCCACCACACCCTGGTGCTGGTATGGCTAATGGCCAGGGATGGCAGGAGTTATAGTCCCGACAATATCAAAAGACTCAAGAGTGGGGAAGAGTAGGCAGGTTTATCTAGGAATTCAGACCTGGCAAATTCCACAAGCTTCCCTATTCAATGCAGGAGGGATACATGAATGCAGAACGAATTTTCAGAAGTGTGCAACACTAGTAGGGGGCCTCATGCAGCCATTCTGGGCATGAAAATAATAGTGTTGCATGTGGGCCTAGAGGTGTTGCCTGCAAGGGCCATAGCTCAATGGCTGGGCGTCTGCTTTGAATGCAGAAGGTCCCAAGTTTGATCCCCGGTATCTCCAGGTAAGTCTGGGGGGAACCAGGAGAGCCTCTGCTAGTCTGAGCAAGCAGTTCTGAACTAAATGTGCCAGTTTTCTGACTCGGTATAAGGCACCTTCCTATGTTCCTGTTTTATAAATTCAGGGCACAGGTGCATAGCATTTGCAAAATAAATTGCATATGCTGGTGTAGGTCTCTGAGAAAATTGAGATTGTGAGTGAGTGGCATCGCAGCAGCACTGCAGTTTACAGCATGCTCAGCTGCCCTGTAAGCAAAATAAGTTCAGTAGGTCCAAAGCCCAGAATAAGATACAGAGAGCTCAGCCCCCTGGCCCATCCCCTATAGCACCCTTGAGCATGTATAGATTTTCATCTGTGAAATGTTGGAGGTTAGGCACCAGGTCTTCTTAACCATGCAACATGGATTGCAACAACTTTCACCCAGTCTCAAACCCTTCTTTCCTGGGGAAGGTGATTGAGAGGGCCGTGGCTGTATAGTTGTGGACATTCTAGGTAGGACTGATTATCTGGACCCTTGCAAGTCTGAGTCAGGCCTTCAGGGTCATGTTCAGAGAGTGGCATTGGGAGGGTGCTGTTTGCCCCCCTGTGCTTACACTGTCTGTGCCCTTTCTCACCAGAGTGGTACATGCTCTTGTTATTTCCCTCTTGGACTACCGCAATGCATTCTACTTTTGAAGGTGACTTGGAAACTACAACTAATCCAGAATGCAGCTGCCAGACTGGTGACTGGGTACGGCAGCTGGGACAACATAACACCAGTCCTAAAAGATTTACGTGAGTTCCCAGTACATTTCTAAGCACAATTCAAAGTGTTGGTGCTGACCTTTAAAGCCCTAAGTGGCTTTGGCCCTGTATACCTGAAAGAGCATATCCACCCCCATTGTTCAGTCCAGGCACCAAAATCCGGCTACAAGGACTTTCTGGCGGTTCCCTCATTGTGAAAAATGAGGTTACAGGGAACCAGGCAGAGGGCTTTCTCTGTCATGCCCACCCTGTGGAGTGCCCTCACATCAGATGTCAAGGAAATAAACAACTATTTGACTTTTAGAAGACATCTGAAGGCAGCCCAGAATTAGGAAGTTTTTTAATGTTTGATGTTTTAATTTGTTGGAAGCCACCCTGAGTGGGTAGTGCAAGCCAGTCAGATGGGATGCATATAAACATATTATTATTATTATTATTATTATTATTATTATTATTATTATTACTGCTACTTCTGTGGGGTGTCACAGGGCACTATCTGGTCCCCAATGCCATTTAACACAAATTTAATACAAAGCCTTTGCGAGCGGACAATGGCAGGTTTTGAAGAAGGTTTCATCAGTACACTGATTATACCCAACCATGTCTCTCCATTACATCTGAGTCCGAAAATAAATCTATATTATAATCCACATTTATATACTTTATGAAAGTGTGGATTATAAATATTTAAGTACATAATCAAACACCTCCCATGCACTTGAATCCAGCACTTGGAGGGAGCTTTCCTTCCCGACCCTGCCATGCACAGAAGGAAATCTAGCTGCTAATATGGCTGGAATGCAAGCAGCCAGCACTCACTTTCAGGTTAGCAAAGGCAGCAAGGCAGGCAGCCACATTGCTTAGCACTGCAATCTACCTAGGAGTACAGATGAGGTGTCTGATATTACACGACTCAGCATAAGGAAATGAAACTTTTTCTTTCTTACTTTTAATTGGATTCTACTTGCCCAGCAATCACGCCGGAGGCAGTATTATATGGGCTGCGTACATGTAAAAGAAAATTTACAGCACATGTTGACTGTAGCAGGCACATCTGGGCTTCCAGCTCCTGCCTGTTCTTATCCAGAGGGGTTTTGCAGTCCATGGCAGGAGGAACATGTGGGCTTGGGTGGAGGGTGAGTCTGCTTCATGAAGAGAAATGCAGAGAGATTAATTCCAAATCCTAGCAGCTAGTCTGTTCTTGGAGTTCAGCTGGTTGAAGGAGTGGGAAGATTTCCAGATGGACACTTAACACTGCCATGGGTTGTGTGAGGAAATATAAATCTCTCTGTGGCATTAAGGTATAGGAAGGCTTGCATATTTGCCTCAATACAGCAGTTATGGACCAACGACTGCTCTAAACAATGCTGGGCTTGGAAATGCCAAAAACTGGATTGCATGGTTGGGGTGCCGTATGTTTCATTATTTTGTTAAAGGTGATGGCCAGCAGTTTTATTAGGCCAGGCTTCCTCAACCTCGGCCCTCCAGATGTTTTGAGACTACAATTCCCATCATCCCTGACCACTGGTCCTGCTAGCTAGGGATCATGGGAGTTGTAGGCCAAAAACATCTGGAGGGCCGAGGTTGAGGAAGCCTGTATTAGGCAGATGACGAGTTAATAATCAAGGCTTGCTGGTTGATGGCAGGAACAATAATAATAATAATTTATTATTTATACCCCGCCCATCTGACTGGGTCTCCCCAGCCACTCTGGGTGGCTTCCAACCAAATATCAGAAACAATACAGTGTCAGACATTAAAAACTTCCCTAAACAGGGCCACCTTCAAGTGTCTTTTAAAAGTAAAATAGTTGTTTTTTGCCTTGACATCTGCTGGGAGGGCGTTCCACAGGGCAGACACCACTACCGAGAAGGCCCTCTGCCTGGTTCCCTGTAACCTCACTTCTCGCAGTGAGGGAACCACCAGAAGGCCCTGCTGGATCTCAGTGTCCGGCCTGGATGATGGGGATGGAGATGCTCCTTCAGCAAATGCTCAGAGGTGGTCTCCTGATAGCTGGGAAGAGCTCACTAAGAGCCAACTCCAAGAGACCAAGGTCCCTTCTGTCCGCCCTACCCAGTAAAATATTTGAGGAGAGCAGTCTTCCCACCCCCCAAATTGATGGGCATTGCCATTCAAATGGTGTGCATGTGCCACATCATGTGACTGGTTATGTGGGCGGGGCTTACCTCCCCCTCCCCAATATTTTATTCAAGTTGGCACCCCATTTCAGCATGAGATGCTCACTAGAGCCTGGGAAAAGTAACATTCCTACAGCTAAGGGGAGGGACAAGTGTTAGTGTCATTCAAAAAATCCCATGGTAGGTGGAAAATACTTTTATCATTTTTAACCAAACATTGCCTTTCCAATGAATGCTCAATATGACCTACCCCCCCCCCAAAAAAGCTCTTAAAATCAATATGATGAAATACTGAGTGGTTTGATTTACTAAACATTTCTGCTTGGCATGGGCATTTACCATATTTTTCGCTCTATAAGACGCACTTTTCCCCTCCTAAAAAGTAAGGGGAAATGTGTCTTATGGAGCGAATGCAGGTGGGAGGCTCTGTGGAGCGTGTGTGCGGCTCTTCAGGGCTTTTCCCCAAGGAGGGAGAAGGACTCCCTCCTCAGGGAAAAGCCCCGAAGAGCCGCGCACACACTCCGCGTCCTCTTTAAAGGGAGTGCGGCTCTTGGGGGAGGCTTAGCCATGTGCAGCCTCTTGTGGGCAGGGGATGAAGGCTCCCCTTGCCTGGGAAAGGCTGTGCGTGGCTATCCCATAAGCCAGGATAGCCATGGGATCACTGCGCTGTGATCCCGCTTGCTGTTCTGGCTTCTGGGATTCAGAATATTTTTTTTTCTTGTTTTCCTCTTCCAAAAACTAGGTGCGTCTTATGGTCTGGTCGTCTTATAGAGCGAAAAATACAGTATATATTCAGGTCTCCCAAGTCCCTGTTTTAACATTCACCCATTTCTCTCCAAGCTGCTTAGGGCCTGTGTGACCTCAGTGCAGTTAAGCCACCGAGAATGGCAGAGGTTTGTGATGCCCATTGGAACAACCCTCTCTGCCAAGTAGCACTGAACCCACAACCAGCAGAAATGCTTCTTAACCATATCTGTGTCACCCCCCCCACCTTTTCACGTCTACACCATGCTTTGCAGTTCTCGTAATAACTTTTGAAAGCCTGAAACGCCACAAAAGCTCATTGCAGGCTAAAACCCCTAAAATATAGACGTGTCTAATTACGACTAAGTGCTGGTTTTAAAGAGCACAACGATCTTTCTTTTCTTTCTTAGTTCCTTTTTTCTCTGACATCAAGCAGTTCCCCATAAATTAAGATTAAAGGGAAAGAGACAACGATGTGTAATAGAGGCCTTTCATTCTCTCCTCTAAGTGCATCTCGCCACAGCCTCCTCCATTCCCTTTTGTCCTCATCACTTCATAAACATGCTCATGAGGACATAAGAAGAGCCCTGCTGGACCAGGTGAAAAGTTCCCTCTGATGCAGCATCCCGCTTCCCACAGTGGCCAATCAGGAGGAGGACATGAGCACAATAGAACTCTCCCACTTGTGGTCTCCAGTGACTGGTCTTCAGCTGTCTATTCAGTTCATGCATCCTCCCTGAATGGCTTGCCTCACCTGGCGGCTTACTGATGTCCTTCCAAAGGGGGGGTCCTGCCTTCAATCTGCTTTTGTCTCAAACTTTAAACTCTCCTCCTTTCCCCCTCTTTCCCCCTCACAGAAAAGTTATTAACTTTAGAAATTATCTTGAAGAGAGGGAGAGAGATCAAAGCACGATCTAGGAACGGCTACTTCTCTTCCCTCATCACGAAACAGCAAGAGAATAAAAGGTAGCAGCTTCAACCACCATAAAGAACATTCAGAATACTGCCCCCTCATTCTGCAAGGCTGTGAAGAAGCTGTTAAAGAAGCCACTTAACTGATACGTCCTCTGCCTTTCAACAGATTCATTGTTTGATTTCAAATCAGTGATATTGCGTGTTGTCAAATACTTGCGTACTCCCAAAAGCTTCATCCTCGTTGAGATGCCTTTGGGAGAGACTGGAGAAAATGCAAAGTGACTTGCAAATTAATGGGGAAAAACTAACCTCCATCAATGGTGGCAATACTGAAAGACCAGCAGTCTGGACTGGTTGTAAGTAAGCAGGCAGGTGAGGGCTGGTTGAGGGCAGACTGGAATTGTTGGGACAATGTCCCATTTGCCCTTATGGACCATCAGCTTTTTCTTCTTTGGTAATGCACCAGGACGAAAATAAACATGTCCACAACTCACATCTCCACCAGTTAAAAGGTGTTACTTTCTTTTGTACTGTTGGTTAACTACTGATTATATCTTGCAGCATTAAGGGGTGATGACATGATAAACACTTTTGGCAACCATCCACAGTGCAGAGAAACTGGGTGGGGAGGGGCCTTTCTCACACAACCCTGGAATTCAGATGGGTGAGTGTGTCCCACATTAAAATTGTTTGGCAGGATTAACTGATCCAGTTATCAGAAAACTTGGCATTTTAAGATCAGAGATAAGGCCATCTCATGTTGCCACGAGCTCCACAAAGCCACAAAACTGAAAGCTAAGGCTGATTCTTCAACAGGCCCAAATCCAGTAGGGGAAGATGGAGTGCATGGGACCAGCAAAGATGCCTGACATTGTCCTGGTCCTTTATTGCCTTATGAAACACCTGAGCCCTTCTGTATTGCTAGAGGCATCCTGTGAGTTGGTCCAGGCCTGTCTGTTTACTTTCATGCACACTTGGAACTCTACAGGGCACTGCAGCCTGTTTTTCCCCCATGGTGAAGTCCTGATGGAAATCCCCTCCCACCTGTTTTTTTTTTGTCCCATGAGCAAAGCTGTTGGTTTGGGGCAGAGGGTGTAATCGAGACCACACATGCGGTGGGAAGCCGTTCAACCCTCCCCAACCACAATGTGGCCCCTTTCCAGGTGAGGGTCCCACATAGCTCCTTTTTAAAATACACGCACATACAAAAAAAAGGAACATTTACTGTTCCTTTGTAGCCTGATTTTAACTCTGCAATAGTTTGCCCAGCACTGTTTGAAAACCCAGGCTGGTATGTGTTTTTGAGTGAAAGATGAGAACTATGTAATTCATTGCCCTGCGACCCATTAGCCACTGTTCAAAATAAAACCTCACCAGCTGTAGCATGTTATATGGCAGCTGCATACTGCATGGTACATTAGTCATCATACATGTACGCCAAAAACCAGATGCATCCACCACCACGCAAGAAATGTGACTTCTAGAGACCCTGAGAAGGAAACCGAATCCTGAACAATGACACAACACTTGCAACTCTTTAATAACAAATCCCACAATGGCAAGAATACTGACAAACATAGAAGAGGCTTACAATGGGGAAATAGGAACTGTCTCAGATATATAGGAACACTTGGAGCATATGTAACCCACTGCTGTCTCCTTCTAGATATCCTGGGACTTGTTGCTGCTTGTTATCTTGAACCCAGGTCTCTCCAGCCATACTTCTGATAGATCACAAGATGTTGCCCACACACTTTTAGGTGTAGACATGTTGTCACTTGCCCCACTTCTCTATATTCCTCCTCAGAAACCCTTAAAGCAAGCACCTTTTCTCATTAAACATTGTGCAACCCCACACACAAGGGGGGAGAGAGAGAATGGAAGTTCTGCATCATGGGTAGGCAAACTAAGGCCCCGGGGGCCGGATGCGGCCCAATTGCCTTCTCAGTCTGGCCCACGGACGGTCCGGGAATCAGCATGTTTTTACATGAGTGGAATGTGTGCTTTTATATAAAATGCATCTCTGGGTTATTTGTGGGGCCTGCCTGTTGTTTTTACATGAGCAGAATGTGTGCTTTTACAGTGGTACCTCGGGTTACAGACGCTTCAGGTTACAGACACTTCAGGTTACAGACTCTGCTAATCCAGAAATAGTACCACGGGTTAAGAACTTTGCTTCAGGATGAGAACAGAAATCATGCGGCGGCAGCACGGCAGCGGTGGGAGGCCCCATTAGCTAAAGTGGTAACTCAGGTTAAGAACAGTTTCAGGTTAAAAACGGACCTCCAGAACGAATTAAGTTCTTAACCCGAGGTACCACTGTATTTAAAATGCATCTCCGGGTTATTTGTGGGGCATAGCAATTCGTTCATTTTTTGTTTGTTTGTTTCAAAATATAGTCCAGGCCCCCACAAGGTCTGAGGGACAGTGGACCGGCCCCCTGCTGAAAAAGTTTGCTGGTCCCTGTTCTACATCTAACTCAGTCACTACAACAAAATATCTATAGTCTCCTTTGACTGCAAATAATTTTGTATTTTGTATCTAGTAAGCAATCGACCTCCCCCACCCCCCATCACAATATGAGCTTATTGCAGTTATGTACAGCACCATTCATTTCAGGAGGAATGGTGTTTCATATGCATGCAAGCCAACACGAAAAATAGAAATTGCATTTATAAAAAGAGGTAACTCTCAATTTATATTCAGACTGTTTTACACCATAAGGTCAAGCACACATTTGCTGTATAGCTCCTTCTCGAAGCTCAGAGTGAATGAATGATGAGAAACAGCAATTCTACACAACAGTCCTTCTTCATCATGCATATTTTGACAGTATGTTCTCTTTATTGTACCATTCAGATTGTGCAAAACTCAATAAAATACAATTTTAAAAAATATTCTAGATACCATAGATAAAAACAGGAACACAACGAATGAGTAAATATGCACATAAATTAATATATACAATTTTTATGCAATCTTCATCATCTTTTTTTCTAAATGTTGGTAAAGCATTTCTTCATTTTTGGCAATGTGTAAGTAGCAACCATCCTAGAATCTTGACTCCTCTCAGTGACAGGATACCGAGTCAGATTAGCATTGTACCTGTGGAACACTCTGCATTATTGGAACAAATCAAAATCAGTAATACAGTCGCTATGTGAAAACAGTGGAGCTTACTTTGCTGGCAAGTCACTCTGCTCACACTCTGTGGGAAGACTGGCACTTGGTGAGTTCATTCCTTTGATACAGTTTAAGAGACCTTCAAACATCTTGCAGTCACCAAGGATGAGGCCTTTTCCACAGTGAAACCAAGGCTTTGGGACAGAAGAATGTAAGAAGCATCAGGCTGGATCAGGCCGAAGAAAGTCTCATCTAGTTCAGCATTCTGTTCTCCCAGTGGCCAACCAGTTGCTTGTGGGAAGCCTGCAAACAGAACTTGACTGCAACAGCACCTTCCCTCCCAGGGAAAGTTTGCTCTACCCCATTCTTGCTGGGATTTCAGTACAGATATTTTACTTCAGAGAAATTAGGAAAAAGGTCTCCTAAATTTGAGGTGGTTTTCCTCAATGTTATTTCAAAATTATTTTTATTTTTTGCTAAATTTCTGCTGACTTCTTGTTTGCCTTTGTTGACTGCTGGTTAATTCATTAAGTTCAGTGGATTGCATGGGAGTAGCCAGGGGGAGGCAGGGAGGGGCAGCTGCCCCCCCCATCAATAAAATACATAGCAAACTGAGGCTCTGTGAAATATACTCAGAGTCGCAAAGTGATTTCATGCTCTTTATTCAGCTCATAGTGGTGAGGAGGGAATGAAAGTCCCCTCAAAGTATCTGCTTTATATACATTATTTACACAATGGGCTGCATGTGATTGGCTAATTCCGGAATTCTCCTGTAGGCCAATCAGGTTGTGGATTCACTTCTATCTGGAGCTGGATTGGGTGGCTCCTGCCGACCAATCATACTGCTGCATTGTTCTAGGACCAATCAAACTGCTGCATTCTGAATCCTATTGTTCTAGGACCAATCAGACTGCTGCATTTTGGATCCTATTGTTCTAGGACCAATCAGACTGCTGCATTCTGAATCCTATTGTTCTAGGACCAATCAGACTGCTGCAGTTTGGATCCTATTGTTCTAGGACCAATCAGACTGCTGCAGTTTGGATCCTATTCAACTCAGTACATAACACTTTGCCTCCTCTAACAAAAGGCCTGCCCCGCCCCCAAGAAAAATCCTGGCTATGCCCATGGTGAATTGTTTGGAATCTATAGTTTGGTTTAATGACTGCTTTTAGCATTGTTTTGATGTTAGCCTCCTCCTTGAAGAGCAGAGCTGAGGAACCTATTGTCCCCCAGATGTTGTAGGTCTCCATCTCTGGCCTCATCTGGAATGGTCAACCATCATGGATTAGTCTCAGCTAGAGGGCCTTGCTGTGGAGCCTGTTAGCCAGAAAGGTGGGTGATAGATAAGATAAAACAGGACTTGCTTCATTACTGTACTCTTTAAAGAACTGAACACCCATTCTATTTAGAGTTGCACTCTTAATCCAGTTTAATTGTTAGATCAGTTTTTTAAAAAACAACCCTAAACTCCATTTTAAATTAGATTCCCAGACAATCCTGATGTTGCCAGGCATACCTCAATATAAGCTACACAGAACTTCTGGCTCCCTCTTCCCTATGAAAAATCTGCTGAAAAACTAATTTAAATATATTTTATTCCTCTAGATTATCTCCAAAGCACAAGCAGATCACTTTGTATTTTGGAAGACTTGTAGCCAATGTGTAAAGAGAATCTCACAAGCACCTGCAGTCAGGATAGCTCAGTTGGTAGAGCACAAGACTCTTAATCTCAGGGTTGTGAGTTCAAGGCCCACATTGGGTGAAAGATTCCTTCATTGCAGGGCGTTGGACTAGATGACCCTTGGGGTTCTTTCCAGCTCTACAATTCTATGATCCATTGATCTGAAGCTGATGCTGCTCCATTAAAATAATTATCAAGACATTTTAAATCCAGGTTTTCTACACCAGGGTTGGGATTTGACCTTCTTTATTTTCAAAGCCACTGTGGCTACAATATAGAATATATTACATCTCACCTATCATGAAAACATAGTATTGGTGATGGGATTTGGTTCTGACAATAGGCAGCAGTTATTGTGTACTCAGTTCTGCATAGAAATGAAATGGTACTTCAGCTATTAGGGAATTATGTTTGCCATGGGCTATGCAAATGAATAGTTATTTCCAGAGCCAGGCTCAGTGGAGAGGAAACCATTTTGTGAGTTTTCAGCAGAAGCATAGCCTTAATTGGCGGGCGCCAATGCCCTCACTAACTCAACTCCTCTATTCTTCAAAACCCAGAGCAGACTTGCAGCTTTAAAAAAAATAATGATTGTGTGTTGTTGCAAAACAGGTTACCAACACATTCAGTCCTGACAAGACCAGAGATACATTGTTGTTTAGTCGTTTAGTCGTGTCCGACTCTTTGTGACCCCGTGGACCAGAGTACGCCAGGCACTCCTGTCTTCCACTGCCTCCCGCAGTTTGGTCAGACTCATGTTTGTAGCTTCGAGAACACTGTCCAATCATCTCGTCCCCTGTCGTCCCCTTCTCCTTGTGCCCTCCATCTTTCCCAACATCAGGGTCTTTTCCAGAGAGTCTTCTCTTCTCATGAGGTGGCCAAAGTACTGGAGCCTCAGCTTCACGATCTGTCCTTCCAGTGAGCAGAGATACATTAGAAACAGTTAACCTAGCTCAAACATAGGAAACTGCCTCATACCAACTGACACCATTGATCCCTGTCGTCTACACTGACTGATGGGGCTCTTCAGGGTTTGAGGCAGGAGTCTTTCCCAGCCCTAACTGGAGATGCTGGGAATTGAACTGGTAATTTCTGCATACGAGGCAGATGCTCTACCACTGAGTGATGGCCTTTCCTTTTATCGTGCGCATGGCCATCTACCCAGTGCCAAGGAGAAGCATATCCTTGCAGCTTGTCATCATGTGTTGTGGCTGGAATGGGGGTGAGGAGGGAGAGAGAAGGTAGGGGGACTCACAGTACCAAAGAGGTATCAGGCCTCCTAGGTTACAAACAGAAACACCTGCCATGGGCTTAAGTGCTAACGACAGGCCCGAATGAGTGACATGGAGGTTAACCCCTGCATTAGCGGTTCCCCCCCTTTGAAGGTCAATGATGCCAATTCAAATGGTGCTAGGGAGAAAAACTTCAATCAAGGACTGCCGACTCTACTCCTTGTGTTCAAACTCTCGCCAGTCATCCATGTAATTGAAATAACTAAGGGGATTTTCTCTGAGCTGGAGCAAAGAGAAAAGGGGAGGCCGGTCACAGGCCCTCCTTGGAAAGGAACTCCTAAGCGGGCTGCCCTTTCCCTTGAGATTGATGCTTTTATTTTACTTATTTCCATGTCAGTGGGTGGTTTCATTTAGGAGGCCGTTTCCCTTCTGGCAAAGGGGAAGCAGGAAGGAAGGCCACTCTCTGGAGTCTGCACTCCAAGAATCAGTACTTTTTCAGAGCTGAGCTGAAAGCTTGCTCGCTGTTTTAGCTCAAAAGAGGGTTTGCAGGGGAAGAGGAAGTTTTTGTGAAATTCCTCCAGCTGACCCCCACATCTTTTAAACTGCTATTTCCCATTGTTCCCAACAACTACACACCCCAGTGGTGCTGAGTGCACTGTCATGGTCCGCAGGACCATGAGAAGCTGCCTTATAGTGTGTCAGACCATTGGCCAACCTAGCTCAACGATTAGCAGCCATCCACCACAGTTTCAGGCTGGAGGTTTTCTCAGCTCTACCTGAAGACACCAGGAATCAAGTAAAGGGACTTCTGCATGCAAGGCAGATGGCCTGCTGCTGAGCTATGGTCCTTCCAACTGTTGCGGGGTAAACACTTTGCTCTTGTTTGCAGATACGTTCCCTTAACAGTTGCCAAATGGAGAGCTCTGTTCATAGCCTGATGTTGGCAAAATGGATTTCCCTAGTACACATCAGAATGTGCAAATAATTTCCATGACCCCAAGTTCAGCAGTGACCAGGACACTGAGTTGGAGGCTACAGTCTTACCATCAGAGGAGCAAGTCTGGGTTCCTGGATCTGAGCCTCAGGGGGCCACTGAATCAGAGGCCAAAGGCAAGGAGCCCTTTGAATTAGCTCCTACGGCACCAGTGCCTGTAGAACCACAACCACAACTGCTTGTGGGCATCTTTCCCTGGGTCTGAGGTACTAAGTGCCTCCTGAATTACTTGCTAGCCCAATGGTACAAGGCGTGCACCAGACCAGACGTCACAAAATACAAGATAAGTGCCTGTCTTCATGTCAGAGAGTTTTTAAGAGTTCTCCAAAAAGGGGGCATAGCCTAGGAAAGGTGGCCTGGAGGCAGAGGCTCTAATGGTCTTAGTTCACGTCCAACCCTTGCTGCAGCAGTTGCTCATTAGGAGCTCTCCTTGGTCCTGTCATAACTGACCAGTCTTGCCCTGTGAACTCCTCTGCAGAACAAGAACAGGTCAATTGTGGAACAAAGTGGGACCTGCCACAAAACGCGGCAGTGCAGAAGGCTCCTGTTCACTCTTCCAGTGTTCTCCATGATATTCCTTCTCTCATCCAGTTTTTCATCCCACCCACAAACAAATGTCAGCATTATGTGCCCCAGTGAGCATGTTCGGTCCCCACTGCACTATATTTGGAAGGGTTGTTCCTCCCTTTAGGGTTTGCTCCTAAAGTTTTGCTGTACTCCTGCAAAACTTGGGGTTCCCCAAGCGTGCTGATCTCTGCCTCTTGTGTTTCGATAAGTGCCATTTGGGGTTCATAAGGATCCACACTCACAACTGAACTTTGGAAATAGAGAGAACGCTTGATTGTAGAACTGTATGCATGCTATAGAAGTGGAAGAGGCTGAAATGAGGGCTATGGTGCAATTTGAAGCTAATGTTGGGGAAAAATACACATCAGGCAAAATTTGAATTCACATTTGGAATTTGCTGTATTGCTTTTCTAATTTAAATTATGATTTATTTATTTTTAAGCCTAAGCAAAGTCTGGTGGTGGTGGAATTGGAGTGTTTGTGAGTGTGTTTGTTTATATACTACTTAATAGGTATGTGTGATTTAGGTAAAATAGTAAAATATTTTATTACAAAGTGTATTCCTGCTCCTGCCCTTTGCTTGTGGTTGATTAGTTTGTTCTGAAGTAGTTTGATGGTGGAATGGCTTTGGAATAGCTCAGAGGTGCAGAACTTCAGGCCCAGGAGCTAAATGCAGGCCTCCAGTCCTCTTTGTCTGGCCTTTGGTGCTCTCTACACCTCACACTCCATCTCCCCAGGTCACACCCCAAACTGGCCCTGCATCACCCCACGAGTGGTCTTGCCTGGCTGGAATGTGCCCTTGAATTCTGGTGACAACTCTTGCTTGCCTCAATGGAAGATGCAGATGGATGTGTGAGAGAGTATGTACAAAGATAAAAAAAACAAATTCAGTTCCTTTTCCACTTTTGTCTTTGGCCTCACCCACTACTGGTATCTGGCCCCTGGAAGTTTGCCCAGAAGATAAAGTTGCCCTTGGCTGAAAAGGTTTCTGCACCCTAGCACTAGATTATCTTTCTTCCTTTCCCACTCTGCAGTTCCATGCTTTGACATGCAGGATTTTGATATACCTGCCTCATGTATGTAATTGGGATTGGGATGAGCAATTGCTGGGATTAAATTTCATTATTCTGCGCCCTAGGACTAGATCACTGCAGATAGGCCAAAGCAGACAAAGGGAAGCTATTCTCTAACCAACTGCATCTTAAGACATGCCTGTACACTGCGGTACCAGTTCATCATGCTGACTGTCGTAGCAAAATCAATTCCTTGTGTACTTTTGGGAATTACAGCTCTCATTTGGGTGTGATTTATCTGCTCTATAACACAAGCAGGGCTATTTGTTTCATCATTGAAAGAATTCAGTGAAAATTGCTTCAAGTTCCTGGTTTTCAGGAATGGCATAATGTCTGACTGTCAGCTTCTCTCCAATGATATATGGGATTTGGAGATGGAAAGAAAGGTCTTCCTTCAATAGTCTCGCATGGCTTGAAGTTCCACACAGCACCTTCTCCAACAGGATAATTAAGTTTAGTATTTGTATAACACAGGGAAGCTGCCTTGTACTGAGACAGACCATTGATTCAAGGAGTTCTGTGTTGTCTACGTTGATGGGCAGCAGTTCTCCAGACAGGGTTCTCTCCCAGCTGAACCTGGACATGCTAGGGGTTGAACCTGAGGTCTTCTGCATGCAAAGCAGATCTTCTTTGGCGATCCTCGTAGCCAAGTATGATTGTCTTTCATGATCATGGTCTTAACAGTGAGGCCAATTCTGGATCCACACGTCCTTCCACAGTGGAGACATAGGTTTCCAGGTAGGAGTTGATCATGGTGAGGGTTTGCCAAGCATGCCTTCCTCTTAACACATTTCTCCCTTTCGTCCTGAGTTCAAGTGTCTTCAAAGTCCATGACGCCTTTGGTAAAGGCTGTTCTCCAATTGGAGCGCTCGCAGGCCAGTGTTTCCCAGTTGTCAGTGTTTATACTACATTTTTTTTAGATTTGCCCTGAGAGAGTCTTTAAACCTCTTTTGTTGACCACCAGCATTACGCTTCCCATTTTTAAGTTTGGAATAGAGTAGTTGCTTTGGAAGACGATAATCAGGCTTCTGCACAACATGACCAGTCCAAAGCAGATATTCCACCACCAAAATATGGCCCTTCCCCATAGATGATGTTCTGCAAGCTCAAATTCAATTGTGCAGTTAGTGAATTTTAGCAAATTCTGGACTTAATTATCTTGAGGGGAGACTCTTTAGCTGGTAACGTATGTTACTTAACTCACAACACAATACCAAGCTTGTATACTCAGACGTATGGTCAATTGGATTTATTCCCAGGTGAGGTAACATAGGAAACTAATTTATATGGAATCAAGCCATTGATCCATCTAGCTCAAGACTGTCAACACGGATTGGCAGCAGCTTTCCAGGGTTTCAGGAAAGGGTCTTTCCCAGCCCCTCATGCATGCACACACCTTGGAAAAGGCCATTGCTCAGGGCTAGAACATCTCCCCTATATGCATAAGGTCCCAGGTTCAATTTCTGGCATCTCCAAGTAGGGCTGGGAGAGACCCTCCCCCCACCTGAAACTCTGGAGGGCAGCTGCCAGTTAGTGTTGACAATACTGAGCTAAATATGCCAGTACTTCTGACTTGGTATAAGGAAGCTTCCTCTCTCCCTCCCCTTGAAGTAACTTGAGCTCTGAGGCAGAAGTGATTGGAAGTAGAAAGTTATCAGGAGGAGACCAGAATAAATAGATAAATTAATGAAACTGCTCCCTAAAAGTTTAGGTCTCCCCCCACTACCCAAAAGAAAGTGTCAGCCACGACTGTGCGATGAAACTACCTACATTTAGGGATAACCTTGTTTTCAATTTGCAACCAGGCTCTCCTAATACACCCCTTTGCCAAAGCCTGCCACAGTCTCTCATTCTCCCCTTTTATTACCCTCACTGCTGTGGCAGTGAAAATGTATTGGCTTTCCAGTTAGTGATTACACATCATCACATACCTAATTTATAACACCATACCCCAAAGAACAGATGTAATAAAGTGAGGCCAGGAAACAGCAACGTTATAAAACAGAGCAGTCAGCTCAAAGGGCTCGGCATGTGTGCAGGAAAGAAACCCTCCAGCACCCCCACTTGGGGGCTTTGAGCTCATAAAGCCAGGCTTGTAAACTCCTGCCTCTGTACATGAGGGGTACATATAGGCATACATGTATATAATGTAGGCATGGGAGGGAACAACTGCGTGATCCTCCTGCCAGTGGAAATGGCTGAAGTCCGATAATCGGAATGAATTAAAGCAGGAGCCTTGCTGCACCAGAGAATCAACATGGGCGAGCTTGATTTTGCTAAAGAAGGACTGTAGATGTGAATCATCTACAGGTGTGCGCAGCTAGTCAATGTGCCATAGAGTTTTGATCATCGCGCTAGGAGCAAATGAATGAATTTCAGCTTAAATTTACTGTGCAACTGCTTTGTCCTTTCTTTGGACAGCTTTGGAGGGGGATGCTGAAACCTTACAAGAGAGGTGGGGAACCTCTGGCCTGCCAGCCTCATGAAGCCCACCAGGCAGTGGCGTAGCGTGGGTTGTCAGCACGCAGGGCACGGCAAGTAATTTGCACCCCCTAACCCGTGGATTTGCACCCCCTAACCTGTGGATTTGCGCCCCCTAACCCTAACCCCCAGATGTTGCGCCCGGTGCGGCCGGCCCCCCTGCACCCCCCACGCTACGCCACTGCCACCAGGCCTCTCCGTTTAGTCCACAAGGCTGTTTGGGCCATGCCACGCCCACCAGACTTACATCATATAAGTTGTCAGGTAAGGGGCAGGTAAAGATATGGCTGGGTCAAGAAAAGGCTCACTGCCAAGTCCTGTGTATAGCACCCTACGTGGTTCTTTGCAATCCCCAGCAATCAGCTTCTATAAACACTAGATTCCTGATCTGATTGAGTTGGGCACATCTTGGTTGTCTTTTTAACTGCAAGGAATTCCATCCCAGATCTCCCTGTGTCACATCCAGTTTTGGCCCTTAGTCAAAATGTGCCACATAATCTGCTTCCCCCTCCCCTCCCTAAAAAAAACCATATTTTTACTAAATATGGCATGAAAGCATTTAACAGCAATTGGTCATTCTGAGTTGTATCCAGCTAAGTCAGAGTAGACCCACTGAAACTGGAAGACCTAAGTTAGTCATGTGCATTCATATCAATAGGTCTACCCTGAGTAGGACAGCTATGGGGTACAATCTATTGACTGGTTGTCACTAGGGATGGGCAAAGCTGGCAACTTTCAATTTCTCATTTTTCTACTGCTAAACTCAGTTCCCCATATTTCAACATCAGTTTCTGGTTCATCCTTTTCTTATGTTCTCATGAAAACTTGTCAGCATTTTCTGTGTACATGTCTCCTAATACGGACATTTTGGCAAACAATTTTCTAAACTAAATCCATCTTTGTACATTATTTTTATTAACACATGTATTTTTATGCATGTTTCCTCCTAATACATGTATTTTTGTACACGGGGTTTTTCGGAAACTGCATTGCAAACTTTTTAAAAGTGTGAAATTTTGAAGGATAACTGTGCTTCACTTTGCATATTCTTCTGCTAAGTGCAAATGTATTTTTTTTAAAAAAACAAAATCGCTAAGTGCAAATTTATATAGGTTCACCTATAATTTAAAAGCTGGATTTCGCCCTGTAACTGATCTTATCGGTAGCCCAACCGCTGTTTACTTATGTTGTTGAATTTGTTTTCAGTCTGTCATTAACTATTTATCAGTGTTATCTCAGATTGTTTTACACAGAGCTGTAAGCAGGTCTTGAAGGATATTATAAGGGGAAAGTGGGATAAAAATCTTTTAACTAAATAGACCTACTGACCTTTGCCAAAAGAAAAGAACCCTTGGTTTTTTGGCTCAGATCCCTTTCACCTAATAGCCAGCCTCTCTCTCTCCTTTGTTCATTCACTCATTCATTTTAATTATATTGCTCCTGCCCTTAAGAACAAGTTCTTCTTCTCCTGAGGCAACTTGGGGGGGGGAGAGAGAGAGAGAGACGGAAAGAAAGCCTCAGGAAAATGGAAGATCAGGGGTTTCTAAACTATGCTCTGTGGACCACAGCACAGCTTCCTTCAGGTGGTCTGCAGCATGTCTGGGGAAACCCCTGACCATTCAAATTCTACAGAATTCAAACTGTAATGCAATGCAATAAAATACAGTGTATAAGAAATAAAAGAAGCAATAAAAATACAATTAGAAACCATACAACCCTCAGCATGGCACATTACAGCTGCTGCAACAGGCAGAAAAATCATTAAGTGGTCCACTCAAGATCTTTGGCAATTTTCAAGTGGGGAAAATAAGTCTGGTAACCACTGCAGGAGATACTATAAAAAGTCACATAATAATCTAGGGGTCATCAACCTGGTGCCCCCGGGTTCACATGCACCCACCAAGGCTCCCCTGGGGCTCCAGAGAGGAGCATCCCCAACTTCCTACTGCCCACTGCAATTGTGGTGGATTATTGTGGGGGGTGTCACACTCCCCTCCCCAGTTGTGACACACACAGAGAGAGAGAGAGAGAGAGAGAGAGAGAGAGATGAAAATACTCCCAGTTCACAATAAGGCTTGGGGAAAGTAAAATAGAAGGCTTCTTTCCAGACTGATTGTAGCATCCAAGGGCCATTTTCAAGGCAGGGAATACTGTAGCTAATTTTGTCCTCTGCAGTTGCATCCTACAAATTGTCCTTTCCTTGCTGCTATGTATTAGGCTTTTTAAAAAGTATTCTAATGGCTCCGATGCAAGACTTTCCCCTCCAAGCCTAATAATTGGGGGTGGTTATCAAGCTAGAGTTCACAAATGGTGTGAAAGGCTTGACCCTTTCCTCCACAGCCATACTCTCCAGGGCTGTCTTAACCATAGGTGCCAGGGATGTGGGGCACCCAGGTGCTGGGCTCTCAGGGGCACCAGGCCGAGGGTCCGGTGCCTGAGAGTTGAGTCCGGGAAAGAGCCTGCCCATCGGCTCTATGCTGCAAATTCAGGGGCGTCCAAGCTAACAAGACGCTGAGGCGGCCGGCTGGCTCCGCCCTCCTGCACACCTGGGACTGGGCAACCTGGGACGGCGCCGGGCAGATCTTTGCACCCTGGCGCTGCATATGCTTACGACAGCCCTGCTTCCCACATTAGGCTTGAAAGAAAGCCAAGACACTTTTTTCAAGGGTTGCATGTTTTTTGGTGTGTGTTTTGCAATATGGGATAGTTGGTGCCAATTACAAGTTTCTCAGATATGCAAATGTGCTACCTGATACCAAGTCATAGCACTGGTCCATCTAGCTCAATATTGACACTCAGGGGCATTCCAGGGTTTCAGGCAAGAGTATTTCCCAGTCCTACCTGGAGATACGGGGGGGGGGGTTTGATGATGATGATACCCTGCCTTTTTCACTGCCAGGCCTTGAACCTGGAATTTTCTGGAGGCAAAGCAGATGCCTACCACTGACCTATGGCTCTTCCCCAAGACTAAGCAGAGCTCACTGAGAAGAGAATTTCATATGACCATGAGGCTACCATTAAGAAGGCCCTGTTCCCCAGTTTCTGCCAATCCGATTTTCTCCAGTGATGGACCAGCCGGCAGGGCCTCTGAAGCAGAACTCCCAGTGAGACACATGTGGTCACATAAAGGATGGTACAGTCCAAACACCTTTCTTGAAACTTCCAAAGCTTATCGCTTGTGTTGATAATCCAGTACCACTGCTAACATTTTTGGGTATGCTGAAAGTACTGCCAACTTTAAACACTGCTCCTGTCTCCCAGTCCTAATGTCCAAGCCATGAAGCTGCCCCTTTGTCTTATGGGGGAAACTGGGATGCATAAGAAGAGCTGTAATTGTTATCAGCACCTCCTGAAACTTAAAATCTCTCTCTCTATCTCTCTCACATTTTAAGCTCCCATCCCCGAAACAGGACTGTTGAGCTGAGACTGATTTCTGAAGAGGAGTTACCTGAAGCAGTAATTTATCTTCTGGCATTTCTCTTCCACAGAGACATGAAATCTACTAACAGGATTGGAGAATCATCATCCGAGATAGACATAATACCCCTGGCTCTGATAAACCACACAAAGACAAAGGTTTAAGGAGCAATGTACTCTGCATGCACTGATAAAAAAACCAACTTAGCATACTGCAAGCCTCCTTTATGATGACTCTGAGTTTCAAAGCAGAATGCAAAATCCCCAACATTTCATTATCAATAACTTTTTTTGTTATTGTTGTTTAATAATCTTGAGTTTTAAAAAAGCCTCCCTCCCATGGGCTTGACTTAGATAAAGGAATGTAAATGAGTGATAAAGGATTGTGCATTTAGCTGCTACAAAGAACTTCTAAATGCCTATTGTTCTCTTTTGTATCATCAAGGGGTTTACATCTAGCTCCTACATTTCTGCTTGTGTCCTTGGATTTTATTTCCCTACCAGAAGGCTTCTTCTAAAACACAGAGATCAGCAGAAGAGTTTCAGAACCAGTAAATTGTCCCTGCTAGAAAATTGGAACGAGCTACATTGACCTTAAAAAGGTAAAGGTACCCCTGCCCGTACGGGCCAGTCTTGACAGACTCTAGGGTTGTGCGCTCATCTCACTCTAGAGGCCGGGAGCCAGCGCTGTCCGCAGACACTTCCGGGTCACGTGGCCAGCGGAACTGAATATTAAGGGCAGCTCTCCTCTTTGTGGACACACGTCCAATATCTCCTTTAGCTCAGATGTGTCCAGGTGTGCAAAAGTTTAACAGTTAGCCCACTGTGACAGAGCACCATTACATTTTAGACATGTAACCATCTTCTGCCCCAGATCAAGATCACAGGAAATCTCTTTATCCTGTTTGCTTTGGAATCTGAATTTGCACTATACCAGCTGTTGGGTGAGTCGTACCTTCACTTCCTCCTCGTCTCCTCACAACAGGATGATATGCAGCACTGACTGGCTGCCCCTTGTGTCAAGCACGAAACCAAATGAAATTTAAGAGAGAAATGACTTCCGGAGGCGGCGCGAACGGCAATGGCTGCCCTCTGCTAACAGCGGAGAGGGAGCTCCGGTGAGAACGGGTCGTCCGCTACGGCAAAGCGGAGACCCAGACTGGAAATCCACAGGCAGCGAAAGCCTGTGGCCTCGGGACCCGGCGGGCGCCAGGAGCAACCCCCGAATCGCTGAAGGAACCCCGTAAGGGGCTCCGGAACGGGGAGGGGGTAGCGGCGCTGTGGGTCGTTTCGCAACCATCGGAGTGAAGCCGCGCTGCTGCTGCCGGTGAGCGCTGACCTTTCTTCCTGAGAAAATTTTGGATTTGGAAAGTAACAACCCGTGAGTAATAACAGACCCTGTATAATTTTGGGACTTTAAAGCATTGGGACTTTGGGACTTTAAAGCATTGAATTTGGCTGAAATTTGGCTGAAAGCGGAGTGACGAAAAACAGGAAGTCCGTCTTCCGCTCTCATTGAACATCAAAGCAAAGAGCTGGAGGAGTGGAGGTAAAGAGAGATCTTTTAACCTAACTGATCTGAGCACCCATTGAACTTTATTTTAAGTGGAATAAGGACTTTAAGTGCTGGACTTTATGCTTTTTAGCTGTATGGTGATACCTTTCTTCTATTGGAGCTACATTTTAAGTAAGAAACCCAGGTGCTGGAGCTGCCTGAGTAACTGAGCTGTCAGTTTGCAGACTTGGATACTTTGAATCTGAACTTTGAAACAATCTGAGAGAGTCTGAACTTGTTACTTTGAAGCATTTGGATTACCAGTACGCACTATTTGAAACATTGTTGCTGTTAAATACTAAATTCTAACTCTGCTGAAACTTTTTACTGAAGGTTCCTGGACTTTGAAATTTGACTTTATTAATTTTATTGGAATTGATTTCTTCCCTAAAAACATTTTAAACTCCCCCT
This sequence comes from Podarcis erhardii, assembly GCF_964252035.2. NCBI lineage: Eukaryota > Metazoa > Chordata > Lepidosauria > Squamata > Lacertidae > Podarcis > Podarcis erhardii. Next base: position 9,078,577 of record NC_138514.1, read on the forward strand.
AGAGGATTTGGGACTTACAGCTGTGACTTTTATTTCACTTTCCTTTTCCCGGCCCTCTGTCTGTCTGTTACCATCTGGGCCGTTGCTTTCTCATGGGAACAACTCAGCTTGACCTTGACTTTTAGATAACTTTGGAATGAGTGGCGCAAGAAGGAGAGGAAGAGCTAGACAAACAACTTTAACAACTTTAACCGCAGCCTCACAGACACGTAGATCATCTGTGCCTACCTTGCCTTCTGAGGAAGAAGCTGCTTCTCTGCCACGGGCAGGGGAGGGAGAAACTGAGGAATTACAACTGGAAGATATGGCCTCAGGGGCAAGTACCTCTATTTTAGAGAAAATCTTTGAAAAATTGGAATCTTTGGACAAGAGAGTGGAATCTTTGGACAAAAAGGCTGATGAGCAAACATACAAAATTGACCAAAACACAGAATGTCTAAATAGACTAACTGGACAAGTAGCACAGAATGCACAAGCAATTGGAGAATTGAAGGAGGCTACAGGGGAAAATCGGAAATTGGCTGAGGATACCAGCCAAAAACTTGAAAATTTAGAACAAGAGGTAAGACCACTCTGCAAACAAGTAGGTGAACACCAGACCTATCTTTCTATGATAGAACTGCGGAACCGGGAGAGTAACTTAAGGATAAGGGCGATACCAGAAGTGGAAGAAGGCAACCTAGCTGAGTTTTTGACTAAAGAATTTTCCAAATTTTGGAACTTAGAGGAAAAGGACTTTAAAATTGTATCAGCTTTCAGGCTTGGAAGACTTATAAGGAAAGAGAAGCCCAGAGACTGTTTGATAATATTGAGGTCAAAGGAGGAAAGGGACAAGATTCTGGGCCTACACTACGGAAAGTCACTGGACATTTCGGACAAAAGAATTGAAATTTACAAGGACATTCCTAAACAACTGTTGGACCTCAGATCTGACTATTTGGAGCTGACAAGATTGTTAAGGAACAACTCAATCATCTTTAGGTGGGAATTCCCCCAAGGATTATCTTTCACCTTTAGAGGGAAGAAGATTAAAATCAGAACATTGAAAGATAGAGATAAATTTCTGAACGCATACGGAGAGGACCTTCACAAAGGAATTGATCTACTTCCAGGGCCTGAAACACCAGAGGTACCTGCACCCTTGGATCCCGAAGATCCAGTGAATAAGGTACCACCCCCTGAAAAATAACCAGATTTATTCAGGATGTCTCTGCAACTTTTGAGTTGGAACATTAATGGTTGTAACATCCCGGAAAAAAGGAGGAAAATTTTTCATATATTAAAAAAAGAACAATTGGACATTATTTGCTTACAAGAAACACATGTGACTAGGCTCCATAGAAAGGTGTTAATAAATAAAAGACTTGGTCAAGAATTTATATCTTCGGACAGAGTAAAGAAGCGAGGGGTGGTGATATATGCAAAAGAGAGCCTGTCACCTAAATTTTTATTTAAAGATGAATATGGAAGAATTCTAGCAATTGAGATACAACATCAAGGAGAAAAGATTTTGATATTAGGAATTTATGCACCAAATGACGGGAGATCGGAATTTTACAAGAAGTTGCATGAGATTATGCTGGATTATCTGGACTACAACAACATCATTATGATGGGAGATATGAATGGGGTCGTATCGACTAACATGGATAAGTCACAAAACCAAAATGTTACAAAAGACGGCAGACTACCAAAGACTTTTTTTGAAATGACAGACAATATGGACTGGATTGACATTTGGAGAACTAAGAACCCCCTGGGGAGAGAGGGAACATTCTTCTCTGAAGCCCAGCTGACTTGGACAAGAATCGACCAAATATGGATAACTAGAGGTCTGGCACCCAAGGTCAGAAAAGTGGAAATCTGCCCAAAGACCTGCTCCGACCATAATGCACTGAAGATGGACATGACACTACTGCCAACCGGTTCCTTTAGATGGAAGATGAATGACAACTTGTTTAGAGATCAGGAGATTATTAAGAAGGCCCAAAAAGCTTTGAAGGATTACTTCGAGATAAATATGAACACTACGGTGGAAAAAAGAACTATCTGGGATGCAAGCAAAGCTGTGATGAGGGGGTTCTTGATACAACAGAACGCTGTAAAGAAAAGGACACAAAATGAAAGGAAAGACAAGATCCTGCAGACAATCAAAGAATTGGAGAAGAAGTTAAGATCAAACCCGAAGTCACAGCCGATTCTGAGAGAAATTAAACTTTACCAAGCACAATATTCTAAACTGATAAACCAGGAAATAGAGTGGAAGATTAAATTAATGAAACAAAAAACTTTTGAATCGGCGAATAAATGTGGGAAACTGCTTGCGTGGCAGTTGAAGAAGAGACAAAAATTAAATACAGTTACAAATCTAGAAATTGAAGGAAGAAATATTCAGAACCCCATGGAAATCAGAAAGTGTTTCCAGAGATATTTCAAAAAATTATATACTCAAGGGCCACAAGACGAGGTTGAGATTAAACAATTTTTGGAAAGAAATGGACTAACAAAGTTGCCACAAAAAAACAGATCAATCCTGAATAACAAAATAACACGACAAGAGATTGAACAAGCCATTCAGAACATGCAACTGGGCAAATCTCCAGGGCCAGACGGCCTGACCTCCAAGTATTATAAGACATTAAAAGACTACTTGATCCAACCAATGATGGAGGTCTGCAACGAAATTATGGAGGGGAAGAGGGCACCGGAATCGTGGAAGGAAGCTTTCATCACATTGATACCAAAATTGGAAACTGAAAAGACACAACTCAAGAACTATCGTCCCATTTCCCTTTTAAATGTGGATTACAAAATATTTGCAGACGTCTTGGCAAGCAGATTTAAAAGAGTTTTAAACGAGGTAATCCATAAAGACCAAGCAGGCTTTCTCCCAGGTAGACACATGTTTGCTAATACAAGGAACATTATTGACATTTTGGAACTTTTGCAAACAGACATAAATACAAAAGCAGTGTTAATTTTTATAGATGCAGAGAAGGCCTTTGATAATATCTCTTGGAAATTTATGAAGGGAAATCTAAAAGAAATGGGAGTGGGACGGGGCTTTGAGAATGGGATTGATGCAATATATTCAGAACAAAAGGCTAAATTGATAGTTAACAATGTGGTTACGGAAGAGTTTAAAATTGAAAAAGGAACACGACAAGGCTGCCCGATTTCCCCTCTGCTATTTATTTCGGTTCTGGAGGTGCTCTTGAATATGATCAGAGGGGACCGGTTGGTGGAAGGGATCCAGGTCGGAGCGAAACAATATAAACTTAAAGCCTTTGCAGATGACCTAGTTTTGACTTTGCAGGAGCCGGAATCTAGTACGAAAAGAGTATTGCAACTGATACAAGACTTTGGTCGGGTAGCGGGATTTAAATTAAACAAACAGAAAACCAAGGTGCTGGGGAAAAATTTGACAGATACAGAGTCAGAACGGTTTCAGAGGGAAACAGAACTAACTGTGGTTAAAAAAGTAAAATACCTAGGGGTGAATATAACAGCAAAAAATCTGAGTCTATTTAAGGACAATTATGAAAAATGTTGGACTGAAATTAAGAGAGACTTGGACAGTTGGACAAAATTGAAGCTTTCTTTGTTAGGCCGAATTGCTGCTATTAAGATGAATGTACTGCCAAAAATGTTATTTTTGTTTCAAACATTACAGATTGTGGACAAGACGGAGTGCTTCCGGAAGTGGCAGAAAGATATTTCTAAATTTGTCTGGCAGGGCAAAAATCCCAGAATTAAGTTTAAGATATTAACCGACGTGAAAGAAAGAGGGGGCTTTGCCCTGCCAGACTTAAAGTTGTACTATGAAGCCGCAGCTTTCTGCTGGCTAAAAGACTGGCTACTTCTCGAAGACACTGACGTACTGGATTTGGAAGGTTTTAACAATGCTTTTGGTTGGCATGCATACTTATGGTACGACAAGGTTAAGATCAATAAGGCCTTTAAGAACCATATTGTTAGGAAAGCAGTATTTAATGTCTGGACAAAATACAAAGACTTATTGGAAAACAAGACTCCGAGGTGGCTTTCGCCTCTGGAAGCTAAGGCCTGAAAAAGACCCAATATGGAGGCCAAATGGCCAAAATATTGGGAAATATTAGAAAAAGATGGAGACAATTGGAAATTGCAGAGTTTGGAGAAAATGAAGGATAAAGTGTGAGACTGGTTACATTACGCTCAGATTAAAGAAGTCTTTAAAAATGACAAAAAGTTAGGGTTCCAGGTGGAGAAATCGAAGTTAGAAACAGAATTGTTAGAACCAAAGACTAAGGTACTATCTTGAATGTATAACTTGCTGTTAAAATGGAATACACAAGACGAAATGGTTAAATCGGCTATGATAAAGTGGGCACAGGACATTGGGCATAACATTATGTTTGAGGACTGGGAAAGGTTGTGGACCACTGGGCTGAACTTCACCGCATGTAATGCTCTGAAGGAAAATGTAATGAAAATGATATATAGATGGTACATGACCCCAGTTAAACTTGCCAAAATATACCATTCGTCTGATAAGAAATGTTGGAAATGTAAAGAAAATGAAGGAACATTCTTTCACCTCTGGTGGACATGCCCTAAGGTGAAGGCCTTCTGGGAAATGATATATAATGAGCTGAAAAAGGTATTTAAGTATACCTTCACTAAGAAACCAGAGGCCTTCCTTCTGGGTATTGTCGGCCAGAAGGTGCTAAAGAAGGACCGAACATTTTTTATGTATGCAACAACGGCAGCAAGGATACTCATCGCTAAAAACTGGAAAACTCAAGATCTACCCACACTGGAAGAGTGGCAGATGCAGCTGATGGACTATATGCAACTGGCCGAGATGACTGGCAGAATCCGAGACCTGGGAGAAGAGAGGATTGAGGAAGACTGGAACAAATTTAAGACATATTTACAAAAACATTGCAATTTGGTTGAATGTTAAGAAGGATGCTAGATTATAAAAATTTGGCCACTACTAAATTAGATTTGAATTTGATGATAAGTGAGATTAAAGAAAACATAAATTTTTTGGAGAATTGCTAGATTATATTTAAATGAGTGGATATAAGATCGTAAACAAGTTGATAATTTGCTTGGAAAAACCTTTTTACGATGTAAATGGGAGCGGGAGACATGAGGGAGTCCAAAGAAGTGATGAAACCACGTTATGATATAAGTAAGGTTGTTTATTATTTGTGCATTTGTATTCAAAAATTTTAATAAATATACAGAAAAAAAAGAAATTTAAGAGAGAAATAAAATGCCAAACAAGGTCAGATAAACATATGTATGTTTGTGGAAGAAAGTGAGTAGTACATGATGCATGGGTGACATTCTGTATTCAATTTGGAACCAAACACATCTGTCCTTTGAGGACCAAAGGCCTGTGGGAATAACAAAAATGTCAATGTGTTCATCTATAGGCAACCTTCTGGTCTCTCTTTGGTTGTTGAACCAATGGGGATCAATGGCCACAGCTAACAAATTCAGCAAAAATGTAAGTGGACAATTGCCAAGAAAGTCCAACTAAGTCACATTTGACCTCAAACGAGGAAATTTCTCAAAGCTGAGGTGACTGGTAAAAAGGAAGTGGAAAGAAAAAGTCAAGAGGGTCAAATTTCTTCAGAATGCTTGTGGGTTGTTCAAAACCACAATAGCAGAAGCTCAGCTAGAGTGTGGACTACAGATCAGGAAAGGTGCCGCCAAGGCCAAGAGGGTGTCAGGGTGGTTATTGAGCAGAGTCAAGGAAGCTATTAGAGGTGAGAAGGCTTCCTTCAGAAAACTGAAGTCTTTGCCCAGATAATGAAAAGAAACACAAACTTGGGGGGGGGGATGTCTCTATAAGCATTATACCCAACTATATAGATACACAGTGGTACCTCGGGTTAAGAACTTAATTCGTTCTGGAGGTCTGCTTTTAACCTGAAACTGTTCTTAACCTGAAGCACTACTTTAGCTAATGGGGCCTCCCGCTGCCGCTGTGCTGCCATTGTGTGATTTCTGTTCTCATCCTGAAACAAAGTTCTTAACCCAAGGTACTATTTCTGGGTTAGCAGAGTCTGTAACCTGAAGCATCTGTAACCCGAGGTAACACTTACAGGTAGGTAGCCGTGTTGGTCTGCCATAGTCAAAACAAAATAAAAAAATTCCTTCCAGTAGCACCTTAAAGACCAACTAAGTTAGTTCTTGGTATGAGCTTTCGTGTGCATGCACACTTCTTCAGATACACCTTCTGAAAATACACTTCTTCAGTGTATCTGAAGAAGTGTGCATGCACACGAAAGCTCATACCAAGAACTAACTTAATTGGTCTTTAAGGTGCTACTGGAAGGAATTTTTTTATTTTGTTTTGACCGAGGTAACACTGTATTTTTTAAAAAAAACATGCTTTTGAAGAAGGAAATCAGCTAGAGATGCAATTGTACAAGGGAGTCAAAGGTGTGTGAAAGGAGAAAGGAGCTCTTCAAATACAGTATCTGAAAGTATGTTGCATGGATAATGGTACAAGCTTGTTTTCTGCTGCTCCAGAGGGTAGTACCTGAATCTCACTAGAAAAGAGATTCTGACTAAACGTTAGGAAGAACTTTATGATGGTAAGAGCTGATTGACAGTGGAATGGACTCCCTTGGAAGATGGCGGACTCTATTTCATTGCAGGCTTTTCAATAGAAGTTGGATGGTCATCTGTCAGGGATTCTTAACTATGATTCCTGCACTGCATGGGGCTGAATTCCAACTCTTCAATTCTATGATTCTATGAGATGGCATAAAAGCTGGATTGATTCTTTGTATACAACATCACTGCAAAGTTTCTGAACTGTGCTTGAACTAACTTTCTCAGAAAGGGAGTCTGAGAAACTGAGGCATCTTGTGGGGACAAGAGACGGAGTTCTAGGCCTTAATGATAAATTCAAAAGGAATAAGCAACTTCTCCGAATTGTGAAATGCGGTTCTCCCACCAAAATATGTTTACAATAATTTGTATATTAGGGGAACAGGTGCATATAAATGCATACAGTAGTAAAAGTAACATACGAGAACACTGGAATTGCTTGCAGAAATGTGTATATTGGGCAAAATTGCATACAACAATGTGCGTGTTAGGAGAAATTCACATTGATATGCTACTGAATTTTCATGAGTACATCTTGTGGGATGGGATTGCAAACTGACGTAGAAATGTGAAGAACTGGTGAAGATTGGGAAAGTGAGAAACTGAAAAGAAATTGCCAGATTTATCCATTCCTGCTTACAGCACAATCTTATGCATGCTCGCTTAGCATGGGGCTTAATTCCAGGTAGGTGCGCCTAGGACTCTGCAGCCTTAACCTGCAAAAAACCGTATGCTCGCACATGCATCACTTTGCAGACTCTAATGAGGGTCTCCTTGCAGGCACCGCTGGGCCTCCCTCTGCTTTTGTCAGCATTGGGCCTTGCTTAGTATATTAGGTGCAGTGTCTCGAAAACCCTGGCCTTGGCTTGTGTATACAGTTTAGAAAGTGGCTTCGTACAAATGAGTTAACTTAAAAACTAATCACTTCTAAAGGTCAAAGCTCCCATTCGTAATCGGGTGGAACAAAAAGCTAATTAGAGGCCTTTTGTCTGAGTAAATGAGGATGGAGCATTCTGGGTACACTCAGGAGCTGCCTGTGTTCAGAAGGGCTCTTGGCAGGGTTATTTTCATCATGAGGTATTTATGAGGAAAACACTTCGACCCCCACGAATGGGAATTCTGCTGTCGAAATGGCAGCAGCTTTTAAAAACTTGTCATAGCGTATCATTAACCTGCTGTTAGGGATTGGAGAGCCAGTTGGAACCCAGACAGAGAGAAATTCAAGCCCTGCATTTTCTTGGGTGTGCTCCACCAGACCTTGCAATGGTGATCTGGAGGGACAGGCATGGAGATCACAAAGGGGCAGTAAGGCCTATGGGGTCAGAAAATAAAAGCAGTGATTGGAGCCATGTTTTTTTCCCTCTGACATAGGGTTGCAGACTCTCAGGCTCTCTTTTTTCCCATTCTGGAAAGTTTGCTGTGCATTTAACTGTTGCAAGATAAAGAAAATCAGCGGGTGAAGCTTTCTTCCACCCCCACCCCCACTGTAACATTCCCTACAAGTGGGCGTCCCAAAAGCTTGTGGCTAAACCTTGTAAGAAACAGGATGCTGTGGACCAGATGGACTTTTTGACCTAAACCAACAAGAGTTTGTCTTATCTTATACAGTGGTACCTTGGATTAAGAACTTAATTCATTCTGGAGGTCTGTTCTTAACCTGAAACTGTTCTTAACCTGAAGCACCACTTTAGCTAATGGAGCCTCCTGCTGCCGCCGCGCCACCGGAGCACGATTTCTGTTCTCATCCTGAAGCAAAGTTCTTAATCCGAGGTACTATTTCTGGGTTAGCGGAGTCTGTAACCTGAAGCGTCTGTAACCTGAGGTACCACTGTACTGCATTTTAATGAGTGTTTCTTTTTAAGTATAGTATATTTTAATCAAACATTTATTACAGTAAGCTGACCATTAAGCATAGAGCTGTATCCATGTCTGCTGAGCACAAGGGCTCTTGCTCTTGCACACCAGTGAGTTTTAATGTACAAAAGAAGAATGCAGTTCAATAGTTGCACTAGCGGAAACTCCCTGTGCAAGAGATTGCACAATCTCTTAGTTACTAGCAACCTGTTTAGGCATTCTTATGTGCAAGGACACTCCATTGGCATAAAACATCTTGCCAGCAGAACAAGTATATCACTAAGTGACTTTAACTTGGCACTACATTGGATCCAACCTATTAAGTAATACAAAATCACGGCCTCAGCAGAAGCAATTATTCAAGGTAACAAACAAGTTAGGAACCAGCTACAGTGGTACCTCGGGTTACAGACGTTTCAGGTTACAGACTCTTCAGGTTACAGACTCCGCTAACCCAGAAATAGTACCTCGGGTTAAGAACTTTGCTTCAGGATGAGAACAGAAATCGTGCAGCAGCAGCAGCGCAGCAGCAGTGGGAGGCCCCATTAGCTAAAGTGGTACCTCAGTTTAATAACAATTTCAGGTTAAGAACGGACCACCAGAATGAATTAAGTTCTTAACCTGAGGTACCACTGTATAGCAGTGTGTTTCCTGGCGGGTCCTTAGTAGCCCTTTGATTTTTAATATGATGTTTTACTTCTTGTTTGGTAAGCCAGCCTGGGAACATGTGTTAATGAGAGGTATTGTACAAATAATATTAATTTTCTTTATTATATTTGTCAATTGTTTTTCTCACAGGGTGAACCGAAGCAACTTACATCAAAAACTCTACAGATAAAAGCCAAGACATGCAGAAACCATGCCACTAAAGGTGGCCACAGTGCCACCCTTCAAATTAAGGGCCAGAAGCCTGGATAAAGAGAAAAGTATTTACGTTCCACATGCAGGGGCCGCTACTGAAAAGGCCTGTTCTTGCGTTACCACTCTTCAAACCTGCCATGGACGTGGCACAAGAAGAAGGGCCTCAGGTGATGAGCTCAGAGTCTGGGTCACTTCATATGGCAATCCTTGAGGTTCTGAAGTCCTGAGCCTTATTATTATTATTATTATTACCATTACCATTATTATTTCTTGAGAGCATTTTAATTCCACTCTTCACCCAAGGAGCTCAAGGTGGCGTACGTGATTCTCCCTTCCCCATGTTGTCCTCACAAGAACCCTGTTAGGTTAGGCTGAGACAGTGACTGGCCCAAGGTCACCAAGTGAGCTTCATGGCTGAGTGGGGATTCGAACATGAAAACTTACCCATTCACTAGCACAACAGACTTTGCACCAGCTGGCAGGGAATGCTGAATTTGACCAAAGGGTGCTCATCAATGGTTCCTCTTCATCCTGGAGAAGAGTGACTAGTGGGGTGCCACAGGGTTCTGTCTTGGGCCCGGTCTTATTCAACATCTTTATCAACGACTTGGATGATGGACTCAAGGGCATCCTGATCAAATTTGCAGATGACACCTAACTGGGAGGGGTGGCTAACACCCCAGAGGACATGATCACACTTCAAAACGACCTTGACAGATTAGAGAACTGGGCCAAAACAAACAAGATGAATTTTAACAGGGAGAAATGTAAAGCATTGCACTTGGGCAAAAAAAATGAGAGGCACAAATACAAGATGGGTGACACCTGGCTTGAGAGCAGTACATGTGAAAAGGATCTAGGAGTCTTGGTTGACCACAAACTTGACATGAGCCTGGACCACAAACTTGACATGAGCCAACAGTGTGACACGGCAGCTAAAAAAGCCAATGCAATTCTGGGCTGCATCAATAGGAGTATAGCATCTAGATGAAGGGAAGTAATAGTGCCACTGTATTCTGCTCTGGTCAGACCTCACCTGGAGTACTGTGTCCAGTTCTGGGCACCACAGTTCAAGAAGGACACTGACAAACTGACAAACTGGAACGTGTCCAGAGGAGGGCAACCAAAATGGTCAAAGGCCTGGAAATGATGCCTTATGAGGAACGGCTAAGGGAGCTGGGCATGTTTAGCCTGGAGAAGAGGAGGTTAAGGGGTGATATGATAGCCATGTTCAAATATATAAAAGGATGCCACATAGAGGAGGGAGAAAGGTTGTTTTCTGCTGCTCCAGAGAAGCGGACACGGAGCAATGGTTCCAAACTACAAGAAAAAAGATTCCACCTAAACATTAGGAAGAACTTCCTGACAGTAAGAGCTGTTTGACAGTGGAATTTGCTGCCAAGGAGTGTGGTGGAGTCTCCTTCTTTGGAGGTCTTTAAGCAGAGGCTTGACAACCATATGTCAGGAGTGCTCTGATGGTGTTTCCTGCTTGGCAGAGGGTTGGACTCGATGGCCCTTGTGGTCTCTTCCAACTCTATGATTCTATGATTCTATGAATACAGCCCCGTTTTCATAAGGTACATTTTGAGTAGTGAAGGTTCCCACTGATTACTGATTTTGGCTGAAGTGGGGCAGTTGCAAAAATCTTTCAGAGATAACACACGAACACCCTTTTTTCTTTTTCCTTTTTTAAGGAACAGCCCACAACACAACCTGCTGGAGACACAGCAGATGACCCTCCCCTCCCCTTTCCCCTCCCTTGTTTTATGTTCATAGGAGCCCCAGCTCAGCCCAGCTGTCCTGCAAAATTGTCACTCCAGCTGTTATGAAGCAATGGGTTCCTGTTGCCAAGATATGGATTTGGTTTTAATAACAGTTAGTGCAAACATTGTAAATTTACTGCTGCGAGAGAGCGTTTTTGAAAACGTCCAAGTCTAGCTATAATTTTTCAACCGCACCAGCTGTTTGCGCTCTGCTCATACCTGACATGGCACTTTGAAATAGCAATCACTGTATTTATAAGAAGGGAAGGACTCATAAATATGTCAGGAGCGGAATATACAATGCCATATTTCACCATTTTCTATTTTAAAATGGTGAGTTACGGCTACAGAAATGTGGGCCCATTAAAGGTGATATGATGTATTTTGTGTCTTGTTCAGGAGCCCATCCATCATGGAGACAATAAAGAAAACCGCACTTACTTTTTTCCCCCTCCCTGTCGTCTGTAATTTATGATGCCCCAAAAGCTGTAACCTTTTGGCAGGCTTTGCAGAAACTGCTGCACTGTTAGCAACTAAATAACCTTTTATAAGGTTTTAAATGTGTTGCTACAGTCTCAATGCACTTGCCGTATCGACCCGAAAGATCTCGAAGAAAAAAAGAGAGCAAGGGATTGGGGGGGGGGAGAGGGGAGAGAACATGATCTATAGCTGGATCAATAACAGGATATAGATTGTCGAAAGATGCTCCTAATGATTTTTGCCAGCTGTCATCTTTCAGCCTCGGTCTCCCAATCCTTTAAGGCTTTCATCTGCTCTCCACTCAGATTAATTAACCTTGCCAGGGCTCTCAAGTCACTGAGAAGAAGAAAAGAGCCTGCAATGATTCTGTGGAAGCCGAGGTCAGCCCTAGGTAGTGTAACAAAATTGGGGAAGAGACCCTCTTCTTAAATTCATGAGATTGGCTTAACAATCCTGTGATTTCTCTCTCTCTCTCTCTTAAATCTTCTTTCCTGCCTTCTGGCTTTGGGAAATTCAACTTTGCCCTGTGATCTGAACTGGTCATGACAGTTTTAACATAATCCTCTCATTGGCTGTTGGCCTTTTGGACAAGAGCATTGTTGGGGGTGTGGGTGGGGGGAGTGTATCTAGTACCCTTTACCTCAGGCCTGAGATTCCCTATCCTGTCCCCCTGCTTTTATAAAACTTGGGAAAAATACTTGGGGGAACAACCCTCTCTTATAACGTTAGAACTTGGAAAGCCAGTCAATGAATGTGAATTGTTGGGAGATCCAGGTCAGGCAAACACAAGCTGCAGAAAAAGACAATGCACGTGCTTTTAGAAACCATGAATATCTTTAGTAAAATTATTATTATTATTATTATTATTATTATTATTATTATTATTATTAGAAAGTACTTCTTCACACATTAAGATTGCCGGGAGAAATGTCAACAACCTCAGATATGCAGATGACACAGCCTTGATGACAGAAAGCGAGGGGGAATTAAAGAACCTTTTAATGAAGGTGAAAGAGAAGAGCGCAAATTATGGTCTGAAGCTCAACATCAAAAAAACGAAGATCATGGCCACTGGTCCCATCACCTCCTGGCAAATGGAAGGGGAAGAAATGGAGGCAGTGAGAGATTTTACTTTCTTGGGTTCCATGATCACTGCAGATGGTGACAGCAGCCACGAAATTAAAAGACGCCTGCTTCTTGGGAGAAAAGCAATGACAAACCTAGACAGCATCTTAAAAAGCAGAGACATCACCTTGCTGACAAAGGTCCATATAGTTAAAGCCATGGTTTTCCCAGTAGTGATGTATGGAAGTGAGAGCTGGACCATAAAGAAGGCTGATCGCCAAAGATGATTTTGAATTATAGTGCTGGAGGAGACTCTTGAGAGTCCCATGGACTGCAAGAAGATCAAACCTATCCATTCTTAAGGAAATCAGCCCTGAGTGCTCACTGGAAGGACAGATCCTGAAGCTGAGGCTCCAATACTTTGGCTACCTCATAAGAAGAGAAGACTCCCTGGAAAAGACCCTGATGTTGGGAAAGATTGAGGGCACAAGGAGAAGGGGACGACAGAGGACGAGTTGGTTGGACAGTGTTCTCAAAGCTACCAACATGAGTTTGACCAAACTGCGGGAGGCAGTGGAAGACAGGAGTGCCTTGTGTGCTCTGGTCCATGGGGTCACGAAGAGTCGGACACAACTGAACAGCAATACTTCTTGACGCATCACATTGTTAAACTATGGGATTTGCTTCAGCAGAGGTCATGGTGGCCAGCCCTTGGGATGCCTATAAAAGAGAAATTCATGGAGGTAAAGGCAACAATGACTGCTAGCCACAGTGTATGTTCTGCATCCATGGTCCAAGGCAATATGCCTCTGAAACCCAGTTGCTGGGGATCTCAAGTGGGGAGAGTGCTGTTGAACTCAGAAGCTGCTTCTAGGTGTCTCACAGTTATCTGCTTGGCAACTGTGAGAACAAGACTAAATGGGCCTTGGGCCTGATCCAGCACAGCTTTATGCTCTTATATTCTCATGTGCTTTACTTACAGTGCAGCTAGTTGGACTGCAAAATGCAGAACCACAGGAGTCCCAGGTAGCTGTCAACTGAAATCACAGGAGGCCCAATCCACAAACAGCGTGTCCAGAAAATCCTGTTGACACAAAAAGTTCAGTTTAAGCTCTGAGAGCAAGAGCAAGAAATTATCACCCCCTCCGCGAAAGTTGGCTTAAATTTGCCTCTATGCACACATATTAGCACAGGACAAATATTCTACAAATTTATGCTGGGCTTTTTAGTTCCCAACAGAGCCCCAGTTTTGCATGATGTTACTGAGCCTCAGAAGTCCATTCTATTCAGTTTTAGGTTGGAGGAAAAGAGGAAAGGAGTAGGTTCTCAAGCCATCTTGATGTGCAGAGGGGCAGCCCATGGGGAAGAACATCCCATGTGAGAATTTAGATGGCCTGAGAAGCAACCTTCCAGCTACTGTAGGTTAATTGGTTCGAAACCTTTCCTAGCCTGACATGGTTCAGAGGCACTGGGAAAGTGGCTTATGTCATTCTTAAGATAAATTGTTTGGAAAGAAATGAGAGTGAAATTACATGCATCAGTTTTGCATTAATATTATGCATGTTATTGTTATTACTGCTCTGCCCTAGATAGCTTAACACAATTTGTCTGGTTTGTGTTAATATTTGATGATCCTAGTGATACTGTGTAATTCAGTGAAAGGCTTATGAATGGTTGAATTCTTGATATTCTGTCTATTAACTGAATTGTTGTCGTAACTAAATTAACATTCCCTCCATTTCGGATGTTCAGGCTGTGAGTGCTCAAGCTTTCATAGACAAAACAGCACTACCCACCCACAATAGGGAGCTCATCAGCAGGCTGAGGGGAACCCAGCAGACTCGTGATTTGCAGTAGTGTTTTTTTTTTTTTTTTAAGGGGAGGAACCCTAGGGGTGCTTCCAAAAATAATCCATAGAGCTTGTTTCAAGATCACAGAATGCTGACTGACTGCTGAAGGGGGAAATGAAAAATGAAGGGAGGAAGAGCGAAAGGAATAATTTGCTGGAGTGCTGGACAGCATCACTCTGCAGTGCAATGCAACGTGCAGAAACCACTTCTTGATCTGTATTGCTGATTTGAGGTGGGGGGTATGCACTTTGGGTTAAACCACAGAACCTAGGACTTGCCGACCAGAAGGCCGCAGTTCGAATCCCTGCAACGGGGTTAGCTCCCATTGCTCGGTCCCTGCTCCTGCCCACCTAGCAGTTTGAAAGCACATCAAAGTGCGAGTAGATAAATAGGTACCGCTCCGGCAGGAAGGTAAACAGCGTTTCCGTACGATGCTCTGGTTTGCCAGAAGTGGCTTAGTCATGCTGGCCACATGACCCGGAAGCTGTACATCGGCTCCCTCGGCCAGTAAAGCAAGATCAGCACCACAACCCCAGAGTCATCCGCGACTGGACCTAATGGTCAGGGGTCCCTTTACCTTATGCATTATAAACAGCTTTGAGCACAATCTTCTGGGAATTCTGTTTAATTCAATTTATGTATCATTTTATGCTGCCAGCAGAAGTCCCAAAGTGATTTACAGGAACAGCGTCATACAAAATATGCAATACAAATTCATTAAAATGAAACAAATACAGTATACTGACAGCCAGTGTGGCATAGAGGTTAAAGGTTAAAGGTCAGAGTGATGGACTAGAACCCAAGGGGACCCAGTCCCTGGTCAGTTGATTGACTAGCTTTTGGTTGATTATTCTTTGTGTACTTTCTTATGTAGTTGAAGTGAATAACTTATGTGTGATGTTTGTGGATGTACACATTTCTTTCATTCGTTATTACATTTACTTCCCACCTGTCCGCCAGAGCTCAAGGTGGTATGCAAGGGTTTTCCCCCTCCCCACTTTATCCTTACAACAACCCTGTGAGGTAGGTTAGGCTGAGAAACATTGACTGACCCAAGGTCACCCAGTGAACTTTATGGCCCAGTGGTGATTTGAACCCTGGTCTCACAGGTACTAGTCTTAACTTCACTGAATTTGCCATGAAAACATGCCCTTGCAAAGTAATGAGCTTTGATTGGTGGCCTAAAACCCATAGTGCACTGGGATGGGGGGGGGACAGTTGAGAGGGAAGGGTTGATGTTTTCAAAAACTTGGCTTGAGTGAATTTTTCTGCATAACTACCATGGGTCCCTCCTGTATGCCTGACTCCAGCGGTTTGTAGAGATAACTGTTCCACTTTGGATACTTTAATTATTAACACTAGACACTTTCAGGATTCTAAAGTGCCGCATGGAAAGCAATTACCAGGCAGAAGCCTCCTTGTTCTTGGGGCTAGGCAATCAAATATGAAAAGGACTAGAGAATGGCAAAAGGTAGGCATTGGCAGCACGCTGTTCCCCCCCTGATCTAACCTTACTGTGGACATATTCCAGCCTCTCAAAAGCACTTTGAGTGTGGCCTGGGGAGGATCCCAAGAAGATGCTAGGAGGTCCACATTTGGCCTCTGGGCCTCATGTTCTCCATCCCTGCCATAGAGCATGGGTACGCAAACTAAGGCCCAGGGGCTAGATCTGGCCCAACCGTCTTCTAAATCTGGCACCGCAGACAATCTGGGAATCAGCGTGTTTTTACACGAGTAGAATGTATCCTTTTATTTAAAATGCATCTCTGGGTTATTTGTGGGGCAAAGGAATTCGTTCATTTTTAATTTTATTTTTCAAAATATAATCCAGCCCCCCACAAGGTCTGCTGAAAAAGTTTGTTGACCCCTGCCATAGAGCATAGCTCTTGGGAGATGTCTGGAATGGCCTTTATGGCCTTTAGGAGCTGTTAGAAGGGTTTGGTCTCTGGAAGAAAGGGAAAGGGTGATTCGGAGAGGAAAGAGAGATTGAGGAAATGATAGGGAGAGGAAATGAAGAGGTGGTGGCGGCAGTATTCTGAGCTCACACAGCTGATTATCCAGCAGCAACTCCACAGCTAAGCAACCAATAGTTATTGTGGTGGTACTGGGCCCAGGATGGTCACATATATGGCAATAGAAATATGAGGACAAAGATGGCACAGATTTGCATAAAATTTGCACACAGCAGTTTATATCTAATGCAAATTTAGTAATGATTGCTGCCATTTAAATACATCTCGCTGTCGTGGGGGACAGGTCAGTGACCTGTGTGCTTGCCCCATCTGCTGCCTAGATGAATGGGCAAATTCAAGGCCTTAGTAATGGTATCATAGTGCAGTTCCAAGAACATCAGAAAAGGAAAGAGATGGTGGCCATAGGAACCGGGAGAGAACACCTGTACAAACTCACCTGCCAGAATGAGCAAGCTAGAACCACCACTCATGCAGGCCATGATGAATGTGTCCACTTGTTCCACAGACATCTCAAGTGCAGGAATATGGATACTATAAAAGAGTGCATGAAAAGGAATGTGACAGAGGACATGAGGGTGTCATCAGGCTGCATACGTATGAAGTCTGCATGTTGTATAAAAGCAAAATCGGCATGCAACCTGCTTTCCAAAAGCTGCCAGAGCAACGCTATATATCCTTTGGAACTTATCCACAGTGGCATTGGCAGACTTCTGCAGATTCTCACAACAGATGGAAAGAGATACCTGATTACCATCATCAACGATGACTATTCCAGGTTCACTGACACATCTCACGAAGCAAAAACATGAGATGCTTGGGAAATTGCAGTTGTTTTTGTCAGAAACAAGTTCCAGTGCAAGTAACAAATAACCCATACAGACAACAGTGGGGAATGCAAAGGAAAGGAAGAGGAAGTATATATAAGAAACAGTGTATCAATCACCAGAAAACCATGCCATAAACTAAATGGAGTAGTGGAAAGAGAAAACCACAAGCTAGTGATTGAGATGGTCAGATACATGGTTGCTGGATGCTAACTAACCTTCTTAGCACTGGGATGAAGTAAGAATGAGGACTCTATGAGCCATGGCCAAATAACTTCTGCTCAGAGTAGACCCATTTAAATCACTGGGCCTATGTTAATCATGTCTATGAATTTCAGTGGGTCTGCAATGAGTAGGACTTGCCTTTGATACACAGCCCATTAACTGGTTACTAGTGGCGTAAAGCAAAAACAATACATTATTGACCTGAAATTTTGTTCATCTGAAGAAATGATTGCAGATGCCCTTGTCCAAGCTGCTGGCCATAGATCACCTTTGCAATTTTCAAAAGAAGTTGAACATTATAGCATAGCATAATCTCAATGGGAAGAGCTGTTGGAAAAGCAATGGCATGTGGATAGTTGAATCAGCCGGTGTGGTGCCTTACTTATATTGTTAGACTGCAGCTCCTATATTCCCTATAAACCAGGCTGACTGGGAGTTGCAGTCCATCAACATATGGACAGCATCATGTTGGCTACCCCCAGTTCATCTTCTGAAGGTGCAATTAGTCTTCTCCAACAGTAAGAGGAGCTGCATCAGTGATGGTTAAATCTTACTTGCTTATAATCTTCTATTTTATCTAAGCAACTTCTCTGACTTTCGGTTCCTGTTTTTTCTGCTGAAGCCACGCAGTTTGTTGTTGCAGGAAAATATTTTAAATAAGCAATTCCACTGAGTGCAAGGCTCACTGATTTTGTCAGTCACACTAGCATAACACTAACAGTACTGAGTAGAGTCACTGTCCCATAGTGGCAGAAATAACTTCAAGAAAGAAAGAAATACTTTCAAAAGCAAGAGAAACTTCAGCTTCTGTCTACTGCTGTGAGGGGATGGGACATGGCAAGTGGCTGTATGTCTGGCTCATCAGGTACGGGCATATTGGGAGGTCCTGCAATGAGACCCCTCTGAAAAGGGCAGCAGCAGTGAAAGGTGGATCGCCATGAGTTCCTGAAAAAAAGGCACTGACTGTACTGTAGTAAAGTTTTCAGACTTGTGCTTCTGATAGAGAGAATTGATATCCACACAAGGTCTAGATCAGGGATTCCACTATGATGCTACAAAAACAGGACAAAACAACAACAACCCAGAACTTCTCTGACATGAAAAGTTACAGGATTTCAGCAGGATGCTATAAGACAGGCATGTCCAAAGTCTGTCCCAAGAACCTAATCTGGGTGCGTGATCCGCCAGTTGGTGTAATCTGTGGCAGTTTATTTCCTGGGGTAAAATCGTAAAAAAAGCTCAACAACTTCAATCCCAGAAAAAGTTCAACAACTTGGGTCAGCCCTCATGAATGTTCACTTCATCAAATCTGGCCCTCTTTGAAAAAAGTTTGGACACCACTGCTATAAGACATGTATTGATTGGAAATGAAGCAGTATGTCCACCCAAATTATTTTTGATGGCACAAGCAGTATTGCAAGCAGGTTCATGCCCCAATGCCACAGTGAGCACAAATAATCATGAATGCACAATAAAAAGGACATCTGGAGGAACCATTAATTATTAAACTCCATTATCCTATTTTGTTGTTTAGAGACTTATGTTAATATTGTAAACTCATCTTGCTCCCCCCCCCTTTTTCCTCTCCCTAGTTCTAGTTGCTTTTTTCTGTTAGGTTTCCCACTGGTTGTTTCTTCTGTCAGGAAAGGCTGGTAGGCTGGAGGCATGACAGAATGGGATCTTATGCAGCCCTACCTGTAGATGTCAGGGAATTGAATTCCAGCAGATGATCTGCCACTGAGCAGATTTGCATGAGACCAGGCAAAACAGCTGCCACCCCCAGGCAGAAGATTCTGGTCCAACTAAGAGAAACAAGATAGGGAGACAGATCTGGACCCAGTGGGGCACAATGACCCTGGAATCTCTCCTTCACAAGCTCCACCGAAATGATGGGGAGCTGCACAAGAGCATCATAATGCTTGTCTGCAGCTCCTGTTCCTGTCAATGGGACTAGTGCAGGAGAATGTCCCAGTGGATCATGCCTCCTGTTTTTTATTGGGCCCTTTGTGGGGAGGCATCTGCCTGGGGTGTCACAAGGAGACAAGGCATAACTCAGTGGCAGAGCAGCTGTTTTGATTCTGAACCACTGAGCTACACAGTTTCTCCACTTTATACTGCATTTAACAGTCATTATCAAGGGTGCCAACTTGAATGAAATATTGGGGGGCCCAAGTAAGCTCCACCCCACATAATTTATCACAAAACACGGCGCGCACACACACCATTTGAATGGCCATGCCCATTAACTCTGGGGGGATCCACCCCCTCAAAAAAATTATGGGGGGGGTTTAAAGGGACTTCACCCCCTAGGAGTTGGCTTCTATGGTCATGATGATTCATTTCTCTATTTGTTGTGGTTGTTGTTTAGTCGTTTAGTCGTGTCCGACCCTTCGTGACCCCATGGACCAGAGTCCTACCTTTATCCATCACCGAATGGTCCCAGGGTGGATTGCAAAAAAGGATGATGATCCCCACTGGTGTTCACATGAACATGTTACAGTCTAGCTTAACCTTCCCCCAACATAGTACCCTCCAGGTTTTGTTGGATTTCAGCTCCCATCAGCATTCCTTATCATTGGCTATGCCAGCTGCTGGGAGTTCCAACAATATCTGAATAGCACCAAGCTGGTGTAGCTGCTGTATTAACGGTAGTAACAATGGATTTATGCAGTGCTGCTCTACGGGGCAAAGTCTTCAAGGTAGCTTATGATCTAAGAAAGTAATTTGGGGTTCAGGCATTCTCCCCGCCCCCACATCCATTCCACAATTGTTTGAACCCACACCCCATTGTTCTCTCCACACCAAGGAATCGCTTGGGAGGGAAACTGAGGTTACATTAAGCATTGTAAATGAAACGAGAGGGCATGTTATTAAAAATAAAATATGCCAAATTCTCCCACAACTTGCAGAGCAGTTCATAAATATGATGGCTTAATTTCATCTGTAATCCAAATGGCTGATGAAGCATTACACAGCTCTCTGTTAATTGAAGTTGTTAACAAAGCTAGAGAGAGGGGGGTGGGGAGAGAGAGGATTATTATGTATAGACTTTTATTCTTCAGGGGTATCATCATAATTGATCATAAATGGAAATGAATTTGTCACCTCCACATGCCTCTGTGGGCTCCCCAAACACAGCTATTTGGAAGCTGAGATAGATAGACAGAGAGGCCCATTGGAAAGCACAATTGTGTTGGGACTTCCTCATGCAAGGAGTACTTAATTTATGGGATTCGTTGTTGAAGATGTGTGGACAATGAAAACTGGCCCATTAGGGCAAATGGGCTCTGCCCCACCCACCTCAATCTGCCCTCAGGCAGCCCCCACCTGCCTGCCTTCTCTCATAAACCCAGTTTAGCAGGTGTCTGGAGGGCTACAGAAATTCTGCTGCAGGCCTGTATTGAGAACATATCAGGGAGCTATGTAAAGGCCCTTTAGGAAGGAAGCCAATAGAATAGAATAGAATAGACCCCAAGGATCATCTACTCCAACCCTCTGCAATGCAGGAATATGAAGTTGGCCCATATTGGTGTTGTCAGCACCACGTTCTAACCAACTGAGCTAACCCTGAATGAGCCAACATCTAGCAATCACCATAGGGGACCTATCTCTGGGACCTACGTCAAGTAAAGCTCGGCACATCAAAAGCAATGCCTTAAACTGAAAGGGGGCATAGAAACACTGATCAATGGAGACTCTGAAGCATGTGGGTAATTATAGAAGTAATTGAAGGGTACTCTCCCCCTAGCTGGGACCTTTATTAGCCTCCACCTTAGCCTGAAAGGCAGGTTTTGCCATATTCTGTATGCATATAAGACAACCGCATATTGATCAGAGTCGTAAACAAAGACTCATTATTCCACTGCCTTAAGTATCTATATTTTGAGCATGCTGTTTAAAGTAATAATTATTTGACTTCTCCGATAACTGCTTGTTAGCAATGGGCTATTTGTTTTATAGAGAAAGGGCCGCCTACTGTGAGTGTGCATTAAATGTTTTATTGATGCAACTGTACCAGGAGCTTTTAGAATGCACGTTCCTTAAACACTGGCTCCTAAAGGCACTAACAGATCATATACCCAGAAATTAAGTGCAGGTGTTACCTGGAAGAAACCAAATTCCCTTAAAGGATACTTCATTGCTGGAGAAATCCCAGGGGGACCCAGTTGTGCTTTATACCAGAAGGGCACCTCTAAAATGGAATATAGAAACCGTTGGTCTACTAGTGGAGACTGTTCCATTAGCATGAATGGGGCACTGTGCCTTTCCCAACCTGCCTTCTTACTTACACCCAGCCCAGTGCATAGTCCTGGCTATCAGTTTCAACCTGGTCTCTGTTTTTCCGTTTTCTGTAGAACTCATTAGAGAGGAGAATTCTAGGAACAAAGCTAGAATTATATGAACCAGGCTGTCTCTGTCTCTGCCTGTTATCGGCTTTGGCTGTCCTCCCTGCCCTCTGCCCTGCCAGTCATAATGGGTAGCCAACATGGTACCCTTCAGATGTTGTTGGATTCCAATGCCCATCAGCCTCAGCCAGCATGGCAAATGGTCAATTACGATGCCCAGAAACATCTAGAGGACTCAATGTAAGAGACTCTGGTCTACACCAGTGAGAGGTGGTGCCCTGCAGCTCACCAAATATTGTTGGACTTCAACTCCCAGAAGCCCCAGAAGCCAGCATCACCTGTGGTCAAGGATGATGGGAATTGTAGTCCAGCAACATTGAGAGCTTACATGTTCCCCACCCACCCCGGCTCTACACTGACTGGCAGCATCTTTCCAGGGTTTCATACATACAGGAGTCTTACAGAACTCTAGCTGAATTGAACATGGAACCTTCTATATGGGTAGCAAACACCCTATCACAAAGCTACGGACCTTCCCAGTCTTGCCAGTCTAAGAATCACAGGAGGGCTGGAAAACAATCCCATGCACTTCCCAGAGGTATCTGGTTGACCACATGATGTTGATCCAGCAGGGCTTTTTGTTATGGTCTCAGGAAGTTGCCTTTAGTGTGCAGTAGGGCAATATTTTCTTCCCCTCCCATCTTATCTGCAAAATAATGACAGTCTAGAAGCAGCCTGTCTGATTGCCACAGTTCCATACACTCATGTCACATGAATAATGTGGTGCTAATTCCTATGTCCTAAACCTGGCATGTCCAAAAAACCAAACAAATGCTGGAATGTGTGGACTACCATGATCTGTCCAGCCTCCCATCTCGGAATTGGCCAGAGAATCCTGAAGCCTCTGCTGCAAATTGAAGGTCTAAAATAATGTTGTTTCCACATTTGCAGTGATAATGGGATGAAGAGTGAGCTCTTCTGCTGCATGGATCTTCCTCTTTTCCTGCCTGCCTGCCTGCCTGCCTGCCCTTTATTGATATTCCACATTATTTCTCCAAGGAGCTCAAAGTGACACACATTCTCCTCCCCTTCCTCTTTAAATCCCCAGAGGGAATTAGGCTGAGAGGCAGTGACTGGCCCAAGGTCACCCAGTGAGTTCCTTCGCCAAGTGGAGATTTGCATCCTAGTCTCCCAGGCCCTAGTCTGACACTCTAACCATTAGACCACAGCGGTTTGCTGAGATGATTGTCACAGGCCCTGCTCTAAGTGCCTTCACCACTGGAGGTAGGGCAGGATTCTGCTGTTGGGGTGCACTGCATAGTCCAGTCTTCACCAAGCCAGTGCTCCCTAGATATTTTGGGCTACAGCTACCATCCACCCCACTTAACCCACACTTTCCAATACACTACCCTGTCATTTTCCTTATTGCAAGAAGTCTGGTTTTGGAGGAAGGGGAGTGGGTTTGCTGTGCAAGAGCACAAAATCACCTTTAAGTGTGCGACCTGAATTTGCTATTGTGTGCTATTGAGTCCCAACCTGAAAACAGCGACAGTCTCAACATGCTCCAATTGTGTGAATAAGCTTTGCTACACACAATTATCCGCTCACCTCTCAGTGACTGCATGTAAAAAAATGATACATATCCAATGATGGAGATTGATTTGTATGACTGCTGAACCTATTCATTTAACTGGTCACTGCAACCTAATGCAAACCAGGCTGACATAAGAAGTCAGCCTATTCTGAAGCTAGCTTAGGAAGGCTTGTGTGAGCCGGCCATTCCAGGTGGAGTTTCGAAAGCAAACAAATATATATATATATAGTTTTCCCTCTCTGGATTCCTTCTCTTTGTATTTCTTCTTTTTTCTTCCATCCAGGAAATTTGCAAATATACACTTTCAAGAGTGAGTGACTGTAAGGATCTGGAATGTGTTACTTGAGACACAGCGAATGCAAATTAACGTTGCCTTCACATTCTGCCGTGGCAATAAAAATAAAGGAGAATGTTGACATCAGCCTGAATGTCGAATTAGCTTTTGCATAATGTGGTGTGAGAGTGAGGTGTTGAAACCTGCATGAGAGACTTTCCAAACTGCAGTGAGGAACTGTTCTGGCAGCCCGACACAAACTGTCGATGGTTTCCAGAGTTCCACATGATGAGCTGTTCTTTTTGGTCACTGTTGAAGGCGCTGGGCTTTGCTGCTTCTCAAAGCCAGCCATTTTGTCTCGCTCTTTCTATTGGTTTTCTTTCAAGCTCGTGTTCTTTAAGAGCAAGAATTACAGCCTCGTGAGCCGCTGTGTGAAAAGAGCAGCTTTATAGTTCCAGAAAACATTGGCTGCCTGTTCTAATTCTGCTTACAAGGTTGCTTTTAGAACGACCACAGGAATGCTTTGAGCTGGGCTAGGGATGGCCTGAAAGAAGCAGTTTCATGTTGCTCTGGGGGAAAGCTTAGCAGAATGTTTCTTCTCCTCTAAAATGTCCATGATTTTTAGGACATAAATTCCTAATCTCACAAAGGAAAAGAGCCAAAGCCTCCAATATTTCCCTCTTTAACCTCTAACATTCCACAAATGAAAATGAGGACATACCTAGAGTGGTTCTGTTTTCATGTAGGTCATAGCCTGAGTCCTACCCTCATGACAGCCTCTGTTCTTGTCAGGAATGAGCTATACATAGGCAGCTATCAGGGAGGTGTCAGGAGTCAATGAGGGAAGCCAGGAGTTACTATCAAAGACCACACTAGAGCTTGAAGACCACTGTCATTCAGTCAAGGTCCCAGACTGAACAGGAAGTCCTTTCTATCCCTTCCTCTCTAGAAGGAGCCAATCGCCAGTCTGAGTGTGTGTGGAGCCAGGCCACAGCAGGAGAATACCCCAGATCATAGGCACCAACACGACAGAGCCAAAGTGTCCTCTGCCCCCTCAATATTTGTTGGCAGGAGATGGAGCCCACACAATGTTGAGGGGGTAGAGAGGGTGGAGGAAGCCTCCCCCTGAGATGTGTGTACAATGTAGTGTGGCCTACTGTGATGGCCTGGGAATCCGATTCAGAGGCTGAACCGGAGGAATCCCAGCCTGCACAGGAGTCCCCGCCTCCAGGGCCGGCTGAAATGGGGCAGGGGCTTGAGTCTGAAGGGCCCGCACCTGTGCCGAATCCTCAGGAGCAGGCACCAGGTGAATCCACTCTGGCTCCGGAGGTGGTTGAGGACTCAGTGCCTACAGGTGAGTCTCCCCCTGGGTCCAGTAACCCTTCAGCCTCTCCTGAACTGGAGAGCCTCAGAGCAGAGAGGCGGAGGGAACTGGTTTCTCCCAGGAGGAGTGCTCGCTTTAAGGCCAGGAGAAGCGGGTCTCCTGGGGGCCGGGACCGCCCCTGGCCTCAGAGAAGATAAAGGCCAGTCAGCCCAGTCCCAGGTTGCGGGAGCAACGTCGCTAAAGAGCTGTTTCGGCCAGCACCCAGTCTGGTTCCCCCAGAGTTCCTGTCCTTGCCCGGCTCCTCGCTCGTGGAGGACTGTCTGCCGACCCTCGACTCAGGTCCTGGACCTCGCCCCACGGTAACCTCCCCCCTGGACCAGCACACCTACCCTTGCTGCTGTTGCCTGTAAGGGTGCCCAGGCCACCTGGACCACCCCCACCTGTGCGCCACCTTACCTACACTGGCTTGCCACAACCACTGCTACCACAACGAGGCCAAAGCATCCTCCACTGTCACTAGGCCTCCATTGATGTACGGTGGTGGGCAGGCAGTGGCAGCAGTGAGTGGGCAGCTGAGGCAGTGGGCAGAGGCAGACTGGGCACCCTTGCAGGCAGGGTGGTGATGGCAGTGGCAGGGGTGGTGCATGTAAAACAGATGGTCTGCCACTGAACTATGGCCCTTCCATGCATGGTGGCAAAGAGACCTGGTCTACAAGGAAAGCTGGATCAGCTCTGTAGCTCAAATACTGTCTGCGATTTGTCTCACTGGCAAACACAAGTGACCTCAGTCGGATCAGCCTGGAGGTCCAGCTTTCTAGTTCAGCACCCAGTTTCACACAGTAGTCAGCCAGATGTTTCTGCAAAGCCCACAAACAGGGCATGAAGATAATAGCCTGCCCTCCCTCCCATTGCCTGCCAGCAAGTAGCCATCAGTACTGTAATATTTATGTGGGGGGTTGGCTCCAAGACTGACACATATATAGCCAAACTCTTGGAGTTGCTCCACAGCTAGCCAACCTGCCTTCTAGAAGACAGCTGGTGAGGGAGAGAGGGAAAGGGAGCATCCCTACCACTTCCAGAACCACTGCCCCTCATAGGATGTGCTGAGTGGGCCTTGCCCAGGAAGCAAGGCCAAGAGCTTAAGAGCTCTTTTCGCTCCAGGTCTGCTTGAGACTGGACTGGCTCAGTTTCAGCCAGACAGCCTTTATCTGTGTATGGTTGAAATCAGGCAAGTCAAACACAGGTAAGATGAAGTGTTACTGTATTACACTTCCTTTGGGTATGTCCATTCTCTATGGACGTCATACCTAATAGCCCCTGAAGCTTATTCTCCACAAATTGATGTAAGCCAAGGGTTGGGAAGCTGTGGCCCTGCAAATGTTGCTGGACTACAACTCTCATCCTTAACCATTACATTAGCTGGGGTTCCTGGGAGTTGGGAGTCCAACAACATCTAGAAGGCCACAGGTTCCCCACCCACACTCTCAGCCCTTTCTATAGTTGTCTAAGTCAATGTTTTCCAAACTTGGGTCCCCAGATATTGTCAGATGAAAACTCCCATCATCCCTGGCCACTGGCTAAGCCTGATGAGGAAGATGAGAATTCCACATATCAGTGGTCTGCAGTGTGGACAATAACTTTTGTTTGTATGCTCTGAATCTGCGGCCAAACTATTTTGTTTTGTAGGGAGCACACAAACACCCCACGCAACTTCTGGTATTATTCGAAGCGTACT
This sequence comes from Podarcis erhardii, assembly GCF_964252035.2. Lineage (NCBI taxonomy): Eukaryota > Metazoa > Chordata > Lepidosauria > Squamata > Lacertidae > Podarcis > Podarcis erhardii. The sequence continues at coordinate 9,105,360 of NC_138514.1, forward strand.
TAATATTACTTTTAAGCCTTGAAGCATAGCAAATTGGGCCATCTAAATCCTTGTTCTTTTCAGCATCCGTAAGGATATGATTTTGAATGACAATGTGAAAATGCATGACCTGGTTTTCTTCATTTCCACCTGGGGTCTGCTAGTGGGGATTCTGGGGCTGGAAACCTTAATGGCAAAGCGGGGGCGTGGGGCGTGGCAGACATGTTAATAAAAAGCAATCATCTGTCATCTGCAGCCACATCTAGGATGGATGCAATCTGGATTTCATCCAACAGTGGGCAAAGACCAGATAATATATTGCTGCAGGCCAAATGAAGTATTTCCATGCTCTGTCTGCTGGCTCCATGTGATCTTAGAACCGTGCTTTTTTGTAATTAGAGGACCTAGGACATTTATGAGGATAATCACAAGCCCTCCGCAGCCTCGAGGCTGGCCTCATGGAAAGGCATAAGCTTCTAAAGAAAGGATTCAAACAAAACCCCAAGCCTTGAACAGGCCGATTTTGTTCTTCAGCCCTCCTCTATGTTTTCCCCTTTATATGTCAGCACACTAAGCTGCCTCCTTTTTGCTCTTTGACAGTCGCTTTCAGGTCTGACCTTTGAATGATTAGACTTGCAAGACAAGCAAGTGTCTTTTTAAAACAACAACTACACGTTTTATCATCATTTATCAATTGTAACAGTAACTTCCTGCTTTTTTTATTATTAAAAAAATCTGTTCCGGTTTTCTGTGTGTTCTGGAAGTATCTTTTACCACTGTTGGCATCTATGTAAATTAATTGGTGAGATCCAAGCATTCAGCCATATAATCTAGTACAGAGGTTCCAAAACTGTGGTCGGCAGACCATCAGTGGTCTGTTAGCTTCATTCAGGTGAGCCGTAGAATGTTTGTCGATTTGCGGTTGAAGACAGGAAGCAGCCCATTCATCGCCCTAAATTTTCGAATTGCTTTTTAATCGTATTTTTATTGCTTCTTTTATTTCTTTGATTGTATGTATTACCATTTGAATCCTATTGAAATCACGCAGTATCTGCCACAGCATGTTATAGTTACTGCAATGGGCAGAAAAATAATGAAGTGATCCTCCAAAACCCTCAGCAACATTCAGGTGGTTCATGGGGGCAGGGACAGTTTGGGAACCACTGACCCCAACAGCCATTTCTATTTTGGTGTTTCCACACACATGCAGGCAGAGCAAGGATGAACCTAGTGGCTCACCCCTTCCATTGTGTCCTCCTCACTGGGTTCATCAACCTCCTAGGAACCTTCTGTCTGTCTTTTAATAATAGTGTTAGCTTCTAGAGTGATTTACAACTCTGATCTTCCATGGTCCTAATGTCACAGGTATTCAGAGGCATACTGCCTCCAACACTGGAAGGGATACAGAGCTATCATAGCTGGTAGCCATTACAGTGGTACCTCGGGTTACATACGCTTCAGGTTACATACGCTTCAGGTTACAGACTCCGCTAACCCAGAAATATTACCTCGGGTTAAGAACTTTGCTTCAGGATGAGAACAGAAATCGTGCTCCGGTGGCGTGGCGGCAGCGGGAGGCCCCATTAGCTAAAGTGGTGCTTCAGGTTAAGAACAGTTTCAGGTTAAGAACGGACCTCCGGAACGAATTAAGTACTTAACCTGAGGTACCACTGTAATAGCCTTGCCCTCCATGCACCCCATTTAAAGCCATCTCTGAGTTCTATGTTACACGTGGAATTGCCAGAAGAAGAGACTCATTTCTGCAGTAATTTGCCTTCTAAGCATGATGGAGCCAACTGAATCAGTTACAGGGATGCAACACAGGGAAAAAGGGTTCATTCCCCACTTTCCCCCTTGTGTGATGCTAATCATAAGGGTGGGAGGACACTCAAACCAGGCTTCTATTTGTTTGTCTGTCTATATGTACTTGGGTTTTGCTGACTAAAATACATCCACAACACAAAGAAACTAGGAATTTAATGTGCATACAATCCCAAACTCCCCAATTATTAGAAAACAACCCACTACCCCCTGAAAATCAGAACATGAAGTCTACTGCATGATGTCAGCCAGCACTCCAAAAGAAAACAAGTTGAGCCACGCTTGAGATGGAATCAAGGTGTGCTTCTTCTAGGTGAAGGTGTCTCCAGCTGAAGGAAGAAAAGAAATTCAATGGCAGCCAAGAACATTTCTGAAAACAGAACAAGTCGTGTTTGTGTGGCTATTTCAAATTCCTTATATTGTGGGAGGGAGATTTCTGGTGGCATCCCGTAATATAATTAGGGTTGCACAATACAAATCGCATCAGCCAAAGTGGTATGTGGCTGTGGTAGCAATACTTATGGTTCTAATGATGAAGTTCTGGCTCAACCTGATGTTGAATACTTTCCTTCAACACTGTGTCCATGGCTCCTCCCACTCACTATCATTGTTATCTGGGCAAGAGCAAAAGGCAGGTGCAGAGCATGAAAGTACTTGTACCATTCAGAGTGGCATAAAAAAAGGGATGGGGAACCTTTTTCAGCCAAAGGGCCACATTCCCTTCTGGACAGCCTTCCAAGGGACACATGCCCAAGATGCATGAGGCCAGAAGCAAAAAGCAGCACAGCAAACCCTTTATCCTCCATTCGGACAAGCAGGAGGCAACAGCAGAACTCAAGGACACATTCCAGCCAGACAAAAACACATGGGGTACAAAACAGGGGCACTGAGAGGTGTGGCCTCTGGAGAGTATTGAGGGCCTGACATTAAGGCCTGGGGGGGGCTCCCAGTTCAGTTCTAATTCACTTCCCTAGCTTGAGGTTCCCTATCGTTGACGTGGAAGTAAACATTTTGCCAGGTGTGCTTTTCTTGCCACTGTGGTGCCCCAAAACTGAAACGGGTGAAATCCTGCCTTCAGTGTGACTCTTAAAAGTGTCTAACCTCCATACCCCGCTGGAAGTGAAACAATGAATGTTTGAAGGTTTGGCCGCTTTGGAAATGAGAGATCCATGGGAGATTTGCCCAGCTTCTGTGGTTGCTGGGCACTTGAGTTCCTTTTCTTAAAGAAAAAAAATCAAAGTGATCCTTTTCGAATGGAACTAAGAAAATCTGCTGAGTATATTGATGCGTCAGTCAGAGTAGTGATTACATAAAGCCCATTTAACACGTAGCTTTTCTTGTTCTCTGGTCTCTTCCACCCGTGTGCTTTTTTGTTTGTCTTCCCGACTGCCTGGAAATGTAATGTGTCCCTTCTCTCCTCGCACCCTGATTGCGGTGGTGGAAAATAATTGGGTGCAGCAGGGCATGTTGGATGGTGCCTTTAATCCTGATCCAGGTGGCTGGAATCCAGTGCAGGATTTACAGTGCCCTGACCCTGAGCTGTCAAGTAGGAACAGCTAGATAAATGGCGTGGGCGGGTTAGTGTAATAATCGTTTGTTTGATGTGACAAGCCTGATAGGCCTTGATTTACTTACAGACTGATAGGCTTTTAATTGAGCACCTCCATCCCAGTCACATCAAAGGCAGGGAAGCTGACAAGGAGCCCTTTTACTGAAAGCTCTCAGTGACTGACAGATCCTGTATGCTAATTTTGCTGGAGAGAGAGGCAATGCTGTCCCTTGGATTGGCCAGGCCTCACCTCGAAAACAGCCCCTTTCTTCCAGGGGAGTGTCTTCCTCTCCATTTATCCAATGGCTCCAGCAAGGAAAACGTTCCCTGTACAATTCAGCAGTGTGCATGGTGACTTACAAAAGAACATAAGAGCCCTGCTGGACCAATAAACACCCATCTAGTCCAGCGTCCTGTTCTCACAGTGACCAACTAGATGCCTATGACTCTGGGGTTGCGGTGCTCATCTCGCTTTATTGGCCGAGGGAGCTGGCATACAACTTCTGGGTCAAGTGGCTAAGCCACTTCTGGCGAACCAGAGCAGCACACGGAAACGCCGTTTACCTTCCCACCGGAGCGGTACCTATTTATCTACTTGCACTTTGACGTGCTTTCGAACTGCTAAGTTGGCAGGAGCAGGGACTGAGCAACGGGAGCTCACCCCATCGTGGGGATTCGAACCGCCAACCTTCTGACTGGCAGGTCCTAGGCTCTATGGTACCTCTAGTTAAGAACTTAATTCGTTCCGGAGGTCCGTTCTTAACCTGAAACTGTTCTTAACCTGAGGTACCACTTTAGCTAATGTGGCCTTCTGCTGCCGCTGTGCAATTTCTGTTCTCATCCTGAAGCAAAGTTCTTAATCTGAGGTACTATTTCTGGTTTGGTGGAGTTTGTAACCTGAAGCATCTGTAACCTGAAGCATCTGTAACCCAAGGTACCACTGTAGAACTCTTTCCCACTTAGGAACCCCAGCAACTGACATTCAGAGCCGCACTGCCTCTGTGTGGCTTCAGCCCTGCCCAGACCACTAAATTGAAGTCTGCTCATATGAAGAGTGCAAGGGAGCAGAAGCCTCTGTCAGATCACCACACGGCCAGTGATCCTGAGGAACCAGTGAGTCTGGGCATCTCAACAGGGTACCTGGCTATCTCTCAGACTCCACTGTTCTCTCCCAGGACCAGAGGAGACAACTAGCCAGCAGGAACTTCTGAGCCACTGTCGCAGTGTCCAGCTAGTTGCCCCAGGAGGCTGAAAAAAAGGGTAAGGTCACATCTACACCAAACATTTAAAGCCCATGGCTTCCTGCAAAGAATTCTGGAATCTGCAGTTTGCTAAGGGTGTTGGGAATTGTAGCTCATTTAAACGAGCTTTAAATGTATGGTGTGGGTGTTACCATGCAAACAGATGCAAGCAAGGCTCAGGGTGTGACTGAGAGCCAGTTAGGGGCATAGCCTCCAGCTCCTATACAATATCCTGACCTGCTTCCACCGAAGCAACAGCTCTCTTCAAAGCTCAAGCCTCCCTGAACTGGAGAAATAGGCACTCTGGGGCCAAATGCCACTGAATCACACCAGTGAAACTAAACTGATCTTTACCTTCCAAGTGCTTACAGTCTAAAGCCAGCCTTTCTCAACTTGGGTCCTCAGATGTTGTTGGACTACAACTCCCATCATTCCCAGACAGCATGGCCAGGGGATGATGGAGGTTGTCGTTCAAGAACATCTGGCAACCCAAGGTTGAGAACGGCTGGTCTAAGCGAATATTGGGAAGAGGAAGGGAGAGACAAAGAGATGGGGGGAAGAATGTGGGCAGTTGCCTTATTTCACATTGGACTATTAGTCTATCTAATGGCAGCAGCTTTCTGAAGACCCAGGGCAGACGTCTTTCCCATCGCCTGCTATTGTAACTGGACTCTTTCAAACTGGAGAGTTGTTAGACTTTCTGGATTCAAAGCCATGAGCTTTACCTCTGAACGATGGCCTTTTCCTTAAAGAATCCCGAGAGCATAGAGGTTGGTACTGAGGCACAAGCAGTCACCAGTAATGGTTACCTTGAGGAGAAAGTGATGTTCCCAGAGCTCAGCTGGCCTTGCTATGCCACAGCTCCCAGGTTCAGTCCCTGGTGTCTCCAGAATAGGGCTGGGAGAAGCTTGGAGAGCTTATGCCAGTCAGAATTGTCAATATTGAGATAGACACACCAATGTTCTCACCTGGTTTAAGCCAGCTTCCTGTGTCCCTATGATAGATCATGGAGTGGATTGACCACTCAAGGATTACGTATTTCTCTTAAGTTTGAGTCAGCCCCACCAGCTGTCTGTGAGGGCCAACCGGCCTCAATGAGAGTCAGCCCCCTGGGAGGGATTTGAAAACGGCCCATTCAGATATGTCACAAGTGGATACTTTTGTGGGCCTCAACAACTCCACATCTCTCTCTCTCTCCTCCCCCCTCCCCTTCCAAACTGCTGCCAAACCATTGGCCTTTTCTCATCATGGAAAACATTTGACGCCGTTCTAAGCTTCTGCCTCCATCTGCACTAGGATAATAAACAAAAGATGGCTTGAAAAGATGTGACATTTTTGAAAAGGGGGGATGGGGCCGGTCTGTGCGATTGTTTTAGAAGTATGTACGGAGTGCTGGTTTGCAGGATGCTAATGAATGGAACAGTTTCTTCCTCCTCCCTCCCTCCCTTCACACTTGAAGCTCGTGTTCCCCTCAATATGAGGAGAGGAGGGGGAAAAAAGGTTCTGCCTGCCTAGTGTGGCCTGGAGAGACCATTTGGCCTTGAAGAGGGAGTGTGGTGTAGTGGTTAGAGTGTTGGACTGTGGCCCCATCCAGCATTGGAGGTGGTATGCCCCCAAATTCCAGTTCCTGGGGTTCATAGGTGCGGAGAGTGCTGTAGTGCAGATCCTGGACTGATCCAGAAGGCCTCTTCTTTGCTTTTTTGATCTCTCTGCATGGGAACCACACAACTTGTAGGGCCGGATCAAGCCACAAATGCACTGCCATTTAAACTGGATTACACACAGTCTGCTCAAAAAGATCTAATGTGTTGTTGTTTTGCCATTTTAAATATATCTCATGAGTTTTTCAGGATTTAAAATATGAATTATTTTGACTATATCAATGATTAAACATTTTCTTTGAAATTAGGTGGCCCCAAAAAATTATTCCTGAAAAGGCATTCAAAAATGCAAAAGAAAGGAAAAAGAGGAGAAACATACACCACCAAATGCCTCTTTTTTGTCAATGCATCCCATAAAAATGACTATTGTTATGAAGGGCTCATAAATAATCTGATTTTGGCATGCTTTCATATGAAACAGAAAATGAATAAATTAAACCTGATTTACAGCCCTTTTCTTTTTCTTTCTTTTCTTTTTCTTTTCGTTTTTATGAGAGCCGCTCTAAACATTTTATGTAACGTACGTGCCAGACAATGCAAGCCAAATGGCTCAAGGCTGTGGTGTTGATATTATATAAATTATAAGATGCTTTAATTTGCATAGTTTAATTAACTAATACCGCCAAAGAGAAATGGGGGTGGGGGGAAGAGTAGTAATAAGTGACTCCCTGCGTCTAACAAATCCAAGCCCTTCTTGAATATGACCCTCCACCCCATCTCCCCACGAGCTTTTGGCTTTGCTCACCGTCAAGATGGCAGCTGCCCTTCCATCACCACGTTGCCTGTTTTGCTTTCAGTGTCTCATTCTGAATCTTGTGGCTTTACTTGTTTCCTCAAAGTCTCAGCACTTTAAAAGGTGGTTGTATCACAGCTTCATGGTAATTATAGATTCTCGGTTATGCCACCACAACTTTTTAAAAAAATGTTTAATTTTTTTAGTTTTTACCAACAACCAAAACACAAACAGTGAAACACCCCAGGCAGCTTATACATTGGGTATACATAATCAATAATAACATATTCAAATCAACCATATGTACACTTCTATATACCTTAACACTCCTCCATCCACAAGGTTTATTTAACTTTTAACATTTTAATTGCCCCAAATTGTTCAAACCTACCCAAATAATTCAATATCTTCTCAAACCAGTCCTCCTCTTTCTCACTGACCTTAAACCCTTTCATTCTGTGTATCTTCACAGATATTCTAAAATTATAATATTATTCAGTTTTTTCCTCCATTGATTCACCCCAACTCTTCTGCATTTTTCCAGTTACTCGCTATAACCTGTCTGGCTGCAGTTACCATCAATTTTACCCATTTACATTCCTCTTTTGTTTTTAACTCGGCGCTACTCAGACTAATAGGTAAAAGTAAAGGTACCCCTTCCCGTACGGGCCAGTCGTGTCCGACTCTGGGGTTGCATGCTCATCTCACTTAAGAGGCCAGGGGCCAGCGCTGTCCGGAGACACTTCCGGGTCACGTGGCCAGCGTGACGAAGCTGCTCTGGTGAGCTGGCACCAGCGCAGCACATGGAAACGCCGTTTACCTTCCCACTATAAAGCAGTACCTATTTATCTACTTGCACTTAGGGGTGCTTTCGAACTGCTAGGTGGGCAGGAGCTGGGACCGAAAGACGGGAGCTCACCCCGCCGCGGGGATTCGAACCGCTCACCATGCGATCGGCAAGCCCTAGGCGCTGAGGTTTTACCCACAGTGCCACCCGCGTCCCCCGACTCAGACTAATAAGAACCATTAATTTAGATATTCCCACCTTCCTACCCGCAATTCCCGATATTTCTATACCAATCTGTTTCCAAAATTCATTAACTAACGGACAATGCCTCCACAACTGAAAAAGCCACCTGGTGCAGCAAACCAAAGAAGGCTCCTGCTGGATCAGACCAGAGGCCATCTAGTTCAGCATCTTGCTTCCTTCAGTGGCCAACCAGTTGCCTTAGGGAAGTCTGCAAGCAAGGCAACAAGGCAATAGCGCACTCCCACTATTGCCGATATTCAGAGGCATGCTGGTTCTGAGCCTGAAGGAGGCATATAGCAAGGGATCTACTAGTAGATTTCCAGGTGATTTGCAATAGATCAACACGTATGTCTGAAGGCTCACCCATACCATCTTTTAATATAGATAGTGAGCTTTCCATACCTCCATTAATTCTTCACTGTCCATACATTGTTCTCCTCCAGAAAACTGCCCCCCCCCCCACTTTCCCCTCCTACAACCCAGATTTTCTCCTTTTTGGAGTATATTGGTATGAGAAAATCTGGGTTGAGGAAAGCAATGGGTAGACCAGGAGAACATCCTCTGGACGGTGGAGAAATAATGAAGGTACAGGAAGTGGAGTATCCACGTTAAATGTCATTATGGATGAGCCCTTAGATTATAGCTAGGTTCAGTGAGATCTCTCCAAAGTAAATAATTCTTTAATTGTATGCTGCTATGGGGAAACCTAGGCAGCATCTTAAAAAGTAGAGACATCACCTTGCCAACAAAGGTGCAAGAAGATCAAACCTATCCATTCTGAAGGAAATCAGCCCTGAGTGCTCACTGGAAGGACAGATCCTGAAGCTGAGACTCCAATACTTTGGCCACCTCATGAGAAGAGAAGACCCTGGAAAAGACCCTGATGTTGGGAAAGATGGAGGGCACAAGGAGAAGGGGACGACAGAGGACGAGATGGTTGGATGGTGTTCTCGAAGCTACCAGCATGAGTTTGACCAAACTGCGGGAGGCAGTGGAGGACAGAAGTGCCTGGCATGCTCTGGTCCATGGGGTCACGAAGAGTCGGACACGACTAAACGACTAAACAACAACAACAACAATGGGGAAAGTCTTTCTGAAAGCTGCCATGCATGGGGTATCTAGCACTCATTGTCCTAGTAGACCAATTGGATTGATGGCTGGCTGCATCTATATCAATGACACATGTAGATCACAGTGAAAAGTAGCCATTACACCCTTCCTGGGAAGTGGGGATGCCTCTGAAATTACAGTTATCCGATTGCATTTTCCACAAAAAGCATCACTTTGCTCATAAAAGTTCTTCTTGTTGTTTTAAAAAAGAGCACACCAAAAAGGCATTAACTCATGTCACTCTGACCTGATGTCAGCCACTCGGTGTGTGTTTTGATCTGTTGCCCGTCCCTACAGAATAGAAGAGTGGTTTTCTTTTTTGGAAAGCACTTTGATAAGTGTGTTGAAGTCCTCCTCCCCTTGCGCAATCCATCCTGTAGAATTTCACACCAGGAAGCATCTCCATTACATCAACAACAGGAAGATCCCACTGGTTTGCCACAAAGAAAAACAGCTGTTAGTCACACATCAAGGGAATGGAAGAGAAGGAGGGGGGGATAAATCTCACCTCCCCCTTTCCCTCCACTGATGTTCACACAGTTCTTTAATGTTAGTCACTGGGCTGAGAAGAGAACAACGAGGCAATTGAAACTGCACAACTTGTGATCCAGTGCCTATCAGTTAATATTTGAGATGAGCAACTTCTTACCCCTCGTAAGCCAAAACACTGGAGAATGATGGCTGAGCTCTTGACTCTGAGCCACTGTGAATGGACCGACACTTACAACTCTTGCTGTACAACCAAAGGATCTCCCTTCTTGCACTCATCCCTCTTCCATTACACCCAAATCTCCCAACATCCTGCCCCCCCCCTTTCTTTAAATTGCAACAGCAGCGGAGGGACTCCAGCCATGAGGAAAATAAAGGAGGTTTGTCTGTTGCCACCATTGCCGCGAAGAAGGCGAGTGGATTGGAGGCCAGGTTGGGTGGACTCATCTAGTCCAGCATTCTGTTCTCACAGTAGCCGACCACATCCCCATAGGAAGCCAGCAAACAGTATTCTCTCCACCCCACCCACAGCTCGTATTGGGAAGCTTCCTGCCTCCAACAGTGGAGGTAGAACTTACTGATCAGGGTTAGTAGCCACAGAGAGCTTTATCCACCATGAATTTGTCTACTCCTCTTTCAAAGCCATCTGAGTTGGTGGCCATCTCTTGTGGGAAAGAATTCCATAGTTCAATTCTTCTCCAAGTTGGGTTGAAAGCTAAGCTGAAGAAGAATCTGGGGCCTCAGCTTTCCACGGCACTGCACTTGACATCCTTAGCTAATACCCAAATGTCTCCTTGCTTTCCTGCTACATTATTGCTCTTTAAAAAAAGAAAAAGAAAGAAAGAACCCTAATTACAACTTTAAAATAAAACACTATTTTTATCAATGCCAGAAATCTATGCGGTATGTGGTTTTTTGAAAAAAAGAAATCCCTTTTGCTTGTCATTTTACATCTTGCCGTTTTGTCAGTTGTTTTAAAACATGTCTCCTGCAATAAATAAGATCCTCTTTATGCACTTGTTCAGCGGCAAGAAGGGAGGCCCCCTTCCAGTTTGCAAGGTAGGACTTGCGTCGAGAGTTGGAGAGGCTGGTGGGAATCGCTGACACACATTTTCTTCCACACAGTCAGCTGAAAGGGTCTGTTATGATTTGAGTAAAGGCTCCCATCGTCTTGTTTAAAGGAGGCCTAATAGATGATGATTTACCCATAAAATAAAAGATGTGAAGCAAACATCCAAGAGCAAATGAAACCACTCCTTCTAAAAAGCCTTTGAGTCATCTTCGTTCCATTAAGGAAAGGAGCTTGATATATGAGATGTTCCTGCCTGGGGTTCAGCTGTCCAAGCTAAGTGGAGGACAGCCCTGACTCAGGACTTAATTTGAGCCAGACTGGGCCAGCGCTGCTATGAATCAACATGAAGCTGCCACTTTAGGCAACAGATTCTACAGAGGGTGCCATATCCCCGCCTCCAGTTTTTAAGGTTGCATACACATCATATATTTAAAGCACATCCCACCCCACCCAAAGTATCCTGGGAATTGTAGTTTGCTAAGGGTGCTGGGAATTGTAGCTCTGTGAGGGGGAAAATGCTGTTTCCAGGATTCTTTGGGGAGGGTGTGTGCTTTCAATGTAGATAGTCCAGTTCTCTTTTAAAAATTGCCTTCTGTGAATTGTAGTTCTGTGGGCATACACTACAGTTCCCAGGATTCACTTTTGGGAATAAATGCAGCCCTCCAGGCCTCTCTGACCCTGAAGACTCTTCCCCATGCCACACACACAGAGGGGGCCCAACTTGAATTACATATTGGGAAGGCCCTGGTAAGTCCCACCCCATATACCGCATTTTTCACTCTATAGGACACACTTTTTCCCCTCCCAAAATTAAGGGGAAATGTGTGTGTGTGCTATGGAGCGAATGCAGGCTCCTTGGCTTCAGCGATAGCAACGCGAAGCCTCCGAAGCGCAGAGGGAGGGCTCCCTCTGTGCTCTGGAGGCTTTGTGTTGCTTTCGTTGAAGCCTGGAGAGGGAGAGGGGTCGGTGCGCACCGACCCCTCTCGCTCTCCAGACTTCAGGGATAGCCGCCTGAAGTCTTCGGAGCGCAGCGCGAGTTCCCGCTGCGCTCCACAGGCTTCGGGTACCTTTTGATGAAGCCAGGAGAGCAAGAGTCTCCGGGTTTCAGCAGAGAGGGAGAGCTGCGCAGCACCCCTTTAGCAAAGTGGGAGGAGAAATGGAAGGGGCTCCATTTCTCCTGCTGCTTTGCTGAAGGGGCGCTGAGCAGAGAGGGGGAGAATTTTTGTTTCTTGATCTCCCCCTCCAAAACAAGGTGCGTCCTATGGTCGGGTACATTCTATAGAGCGAAAAATACAGTAATTGAACACGTGATGTAACACACGCATATCATCTTTGGGAAGGCCCAGCCCCCTCAAATATTTTATTGAGGAAGCCAAACCTATTGATCACTTATTATTATTTTTTTAAAAATGACTCAAAATAACTTACAGCAATAAATAAATAGTATATACATCACAACCTGCATAAAATAATTCACACATAAATCTAAAACACATTCATGTTTTTTAAAGGAGGGATTAAAGGAGTGATTAAGACATCCCACCCACTGAAGGAGGCCAGAAAATAAATCTTTTTGCTTAATGCTTAATGCCTTAAGATATGTAACGATGGTGCCAGGCAAGCCTCCCTAGGGAGAGCATTCCACAGTCTGGGAGCCACCACTGAAAAGACCTAATCGCATGTTGTCATCCTCCAGACTTTCCGTGGAGAGAGCACACCGAGAAGAAAGTACTTCTTCACACAGATTGTTGGAATCAGTCTGTCTTGGGAGACTATGGAGTGTGTGCTGGGGAATTTCAGGGCCTGCTGTGGCTGCAGAGACAGGTAACTCTGGGTCTGGAAACCAAGCCTTATGAGGAGTGCTTGAAGGAGCTGAGCACGTTTAGCCTGGGAAACAGGAGAATGAGATGAGATATGATAGCCATCTGCAAATATCGTATGGCCTTTCACATGGAAGAGGGAACAAGCTTGTTTTCTCCTGCTCCAGAGGGTAGGACTCAAACCAATGGCTTCAATTTACAAGAAAGGAGATTGTGACTAAACAAACGGAAAAACTTTCTGACAGTAAGAGCTGTTCACCAGTGGAACAGCCTCCCTCAGAAGGTTGTGGACTCTCCTTCCTTGGAGGTTTTTTCGCAGAGGTTGGATGGCCATCTGTCATGGATGCTTTAGCTGAGATTCCTGCATTGAAGGGGTTGGACTAGATGACCCCTGGGTTCCTTACGACTCTACCATTCTATGATTCTATTAACTCATAACTGCTGCCTCCTGTGTTGTTTTTGATACATGAGCAGCAACCAAGTGGGGTGCAAGCCTGGCAGTGTGTAAGCAAGTCCTGAGCTGTCCGGACAACAAGGCCCCCTCATCAGCCTTGCTGATGTGGTCCATAGGAAAGCAGAGCAATATGTTTCGCACCAGCTCAGCTGCAGGAGTTCCTGGAAGGAGGCATGCAAATGTCATCCAACCATTTTAGGGACCTCACTCTGGATTTGTGTAGGCTTTGCTCCTTAGCCTTTTCTTCTCCCAAAGGTGTCCCACAAGACAGCGGGTATGGATTTTCCCTCAGGGTTTGCTCCCAAAGCCTTTCTTAAAAAAGAGTACATCCGCAAAGCAGTGGAAGTTTAGGACCAGAGTTTTCCTTCTCCTAGGACAGTGTTTCCCAACCTTGGGCCTCCAGCTGTTTTTGAACTACAATTCCCATCATCCCTGACCACTGGTCTTGCTAGCTAGGGATGATGGGAGTTGTAGGCCAAAAACAGCTGGAGACCAAAGGTTGGGAAACACTGTCCTAGGAGGCTACCTTCCCAGGGTGGTGAGCCCCATCTGCCCCTCATTTTCCTCTACAGCACATGCAAAAACTGCCTTCTTGATCGTGGGACCCACTATTGGTCCCACTCCATCCACTGGTGTGCTGGGCCCGGGGGTTAACCCGAGCAACATGGTCCAGGTCCAGTCCTGAATCCAAGGATTCCACGAGGAGTCAGTCCAACAGGGCCAAGGCAGGAAACCAGGCTAGGTCAAGCACAGGGTAACAGGCAGGTTCCAGCAAGCAGCAATGTTGCTCCCACAACCTGCGGTGGGGTCCGGCAGCCTTTGATCTCTGCCAGGGTAACAGCCGGTCCTGATCCCCCGATAACTCACCTCCCTGTCTTGCCCGAAGGCAAGCACTCCTCCTGCGAGTACTCAGGTCTCTCCTTCTCTCAGACCTGAGTCTCTGCAGCTCGGGAGATGTCGGTGGGTTACTAGACCCAGAGCCACCTCAGCCTCTCCTGACCCAACTGGTAGTGGAGCAGCTGTAAGTGATGGCCCAGCTGGAGGCAACGAGGTCATCCCTGCATCTGGAGCCAGGGGAGTTTCAGGCCCCTGACTCGGCCCAGCTGGTGCTTGTAGCAAGGGAACCTGTGCAGACTGGGGCTCTTCAGAATCAGGCCCCAGACTCGGTTCAGCTGCCACCTGAGGCAAAGGATCTGGTGCGGACTGAAACTCCTCTGGCTCCAAGTCTGAGCCTGAGTCCCAGGCCATCACACCTGGTGCCTATAGTGATGACCAACAACTTGATGGACTTTAAAAGGACATTAGACAAGTCCATGGAGGATACAGCTACCAATGGCCACTAGTCATCATGGCTATGTGGTACCTCCAGTAACATTTGCTGGGGGATTATGGGTGTGAGTGTGCTATTGTGCGCCCAACCTACTTGTCAGTTTTCCAGACATATCTGACTGGCCGTTCACTGTGAGACCAGAAGGATGAACTGGGTGGGACTTTGGACTGATCCAGAAGGCCTCATTTTATGTTCTTCTGCTTGAACCTGGTAAGTTATGCATACAAAGCACACGCTCCATCACTGAGCAATGACCATTTCCCCAGGGAGGAATGGCGAGTGGGTGAGCACAAGGAGCTTGCCTCCTCAACATCAGCTGCAGTGGAAATTGAAAAGGAGAGAAATGGAACAAAGGGTAAGAATCAGTTTGGGAAGAGGTCTGGAAGAGACTGGGAAACCCTCCCTGCCATGAAGCCTTCAAGGCTAGATCCTGCAATATATGGGGTGAACAGGAATGGGGAACGGCACAGTTGGAAAATCGTGAGCAGAACTAAGCGGAAAGCATCAGGAGGACCCAGAATAGGAAGTAGCTGATTAAAGGACCAGGAAGTCTCTTGCAGGAAATTTGCATCAGAAATCTCTTCCTTCCTCAATATATGAAGATCAGATTTGAAAGAAGAAAGGATATGCCCTGCCAAAATAAAATACCATTCTGAACAAAGTGTTTCTTTAAATGCACAGGTGTGACTTTGACAACAGGATACCATGACGGGCATCTTTTACCATGGTCCCTGCGGAATGTGAAGCATAATCTATTGGTTGCTTCAGATATAGCATTTTGTCCAGGATTTCCCAGACCCACAAGATCAGGCCCTGTTATTCCTCAGTTCTTGTTTTCACCTGTTGCAGTTCTTTTATCATGCTGCTTGTTTTTATTACAAAGTTTCACTAGCTCTATGTTGTTTTTGTACAGCAAAGTCTCCGGGATTCTTTGGGGGAGGCCACAACTGCTTAAAGTGGTGTGATACTGCTTTAAATATATACTGTGCATGGAGCCAAAGTGTCCATCATATCCTGGCTTTTCAAAAGGCTTTTTAAAAAAAAACTGTTTTAGGATATGTGTAATGAGAAAACATGAGTTTGCCACTGATGATGATAGCTTCCTTCAAAGAGTTAGGGCATTGGCCACCACAAAAATCACTTGGGGAAGTCAGTGTTACTCCTTTATCCATCATTACTGACATGTTTCCTGTGCTAGTGACTCTGTAGACAGGTCTGTTATTGATGGACCTTTTCCAGTGGTCTCTTGCCATCACTTACAGCCTCTGTGTGCGTGGTTTTTTTTCTTTCATTCTTTCAAGTGAAAAAACAAAACAAAACATTGGTTATCATTGGGGTGGGTGGAGAAGCCCTTTTGAAAGCCCATTTTTTGTGTGTGGAATGCCTTTAAACTACTGGAACAAAGCCGGAAATATGTGCAAGGCGTGACGGACACCCTAATCTATGTGTTCAACACGGAAATCTCACCAACATGTAATTACAAGTTGCTGAAAGATCTTAAATGCAGGAGAGGGAGAGAGAAAACAAAGTCCCTCATTGGGCGGAATTGCATTTCAGTGCACGGAGCCCAAATGACTGCATGAAAGTTTGAGCACTGGGTAGCCGGAGAGGTCGTTTGTTCCGCAAAACAGAAAACTTCACCATGTGCAGCTTTCCCCATCCCTGTCCATCATGGGCCTGATGGGAGAAACAGTACCAGGTAAAAATTTCCCTTCTGTTTTATGCCTTAAGGTACATGAGGCCTCTTATGGCCTGGAATTTAATAGGAACATAATTGGTAGGAAATATGTCCTCTCAAGCAGCACTCTCCCTACTGGAACTGTCATTCCTGTCAATACCAAAGTTCTGGCTCACATGCCAATCATTATGTCCCCAAAACGGTACCACACAGAAGAAAGAAAAGGGGGATCAGCAGGCTCAGGAGAACACCACGGCTTGCAAACACGCGAGTGTGTGTGTGTACATGTGGAGCCTCCTTACATGGGGAAAAGGGAAAGTGGGAAGCAGCAGAGTTCAGATCTGGAACTGGGAGCCTCAAGCCAGATTCAAAGTGCAAAGGAAGATTGTACTGTCTGCAGGAAGAAGAGGAGGAAGCAGGAAATGCAGGGGGATTTGAGCAAGGGCAGAGGGCAGAAAGGAAGTGAGGGGTTTGTTTGAAGGCACTTTATCACTTCCATGCCCTGCCCCATTTTGTTTTTTTCCTGGAGCTAGCACTACTTCCCACACCAACATCCTTCCCCTTTCCAAAGGGGTGAGGGCGGTCTGGAGCCTAACTGTCAACTTTCCCTTTTCTTGCGAGGAATCCCATTCAGAATAAGGGAATTTCCCTTTAAAAAAGGGAAACGTTGACAGCTATGGTCTGGAGAGCAGCCACAGTGTGGGGTCCCCCCCACAAGGCCCAAGGCAAGCTTTGCCTCACATGATTCGACAAATAACAACATATTTCACATTACCGCTCCCATCCTCAAGGTCTTTTCTCTGAAGTTAAGTCCTATTGATTTTGGTAGAGCGAACTTTTAAGTAAGCACACTAAAGATTACAGCCTTGTTCTGTTCTCCAGTATATATGGTTCAGCTGTACTTGGAATGTACTTGGGGAAAGTGCCTTTCCTTCAAGGAACCACCAGGGCAAACAGTTGGGTGAGGGGCTGGAGGGGGTGAAATTCTTATTGAAGGTGGGAGCAATTGCCCTTGCCATGCCTCAACTCTGGAACCCCTTACGAGGGGGAAGAGCCACAGTGGCTTTCCATCCAAGATGACTTCAGGCATATCACATTAGCCAATGATGCACAAAGGAACTGCTACAGTATTTCCCATGGCAGTGGCAGCCAAAGTCCATTGGGTCTGGTAGGGTGTAAGCCAGGAGGACAACAGTAGGTGGCGCTAGAGTCAATGGCAGACAGACCCAACTACTTCTAGTACCATCCTCCTTCGTGGGCAACACAGAGACTAAGGTCGAGATAGTGGTGCCACCCCCTGGACTGGTTGTAAGGAAGAAGGCAGACAGGAAGACTAATTCATGTTGATTGTTTTGTATTTAATAACAACAAACAAACAATTAGCATTAGTATTAGTCAGTGCTTTTTTTCCAAAAAAAAAAAATGTTTAGGGATACTCTCATTTTCCTACTCATATTGAAATGCTGTCCCTCAATGAGGCCAACCTTAGATTCACAAAATATTGAGGAGTATGCGTACCCCTGCACCCCCCCTCCCAAAAAAAGCACTGGTGTTAGTATTTATTGCTTACACCCTGCCCATCTGTGTGGGTTGCCCCAGTCACTCTAGGTGGTTTCTGACAGAATATAAGAAACACAGTGAAACATGAAACATTAAAAACTTCCCGAATCAGGACTGCCTTCAGATGCCTTCTAAAAGTCAGATAGTTGTTTATTTCCTTGACATCTGATGGGAGGGCGTTCCACAGGGTGGGCGCCACTACCGAGAAGGTCCTCTGTCTGGTTCCCTGTAACCTCACTTCTCACAATGAGGGAACCACCAGAAAGCCCTCAGCGCTGGACCTCAGTGTCCGGGCTGAGCGATGGGGGTGGCGATGCTCCTTTAGGTATACAGGGCCGAGGCCATTTAGGCCTTTAAAGGACAGCACCAAGACATTGAATTGTGCTTGGAAACATACTGGGAGCCAATGTAGATCTTTTAGGACTGGAGTTACACAGTCCTGGTGGTCGCTCCCCATCATCAGTCTGGATTAGGTAATTGTATTTTCTGAGTCACCTTCAAAGGTAGCCCCATGTAGAGAGCATTGCAGTAGCTCAAGCAGGAGATAAACAGAGCATGTGCCACTCTGACAAGACGTTTTTAAATGTTGTAAACTGCCTTGGGAGAAAGGCAGGATATAAACTCAATAAATAAATAAATAAGTCTTGTGAGGACTATTTGTCTTCACATGCGAATGGTGTATCATGAGAAAATGGAAACAAGCAGTTTGAACAATCCAAGTGACCATTTCTGCACCTTGAGTTTTTTTATGTTCAAATTACAGACTTGTGAGATGCAAAGAGTGCTTTTAGCACATGGAAGTCCTTCACTGTGCCTTCGCCTATGCATAACAATTTTTCAGAGCTAGACAATCGGTCATTAAATCACTCTGAAAGATCATGTCTAAGAACCTGGGGTGGGGGAAGGCCTTATGTTATGTTGAGTTAATCTTGGATTTGATTTCCATTATCCATTAGTTTGTTTTTCCTTTTAAGTCATATACTCTCTTTTTTAAGGCACTTTCTATTGTGTTGCCTTTTCTTTCCAAGAAATCACAAACGTATGCAACAGGAATATGGAAAGCTGTGTCGTTCCAAATCTACATCATTATTATCTGACTGACTCTCCAAGGTTTTTGACAGGGTCTTTCCCAAAATCACCTGGAGATGACAGGGACTGAACCTGGAAGCTTTTTGTGTTCTGCCACTGAGCTGCAGCCCTTCCTCAGCCACGGGGACTATAAAAAGCTGTCTAGTAGGACCAGGCATCGGACTTCGCATACCCCAACCCAAATAACAAGAGACCAATGAGACTGGTTTGGGGTCAAAACAGGCCACAACTTTATTGAATACGGATGAAAGAGGTTTGGCTTGGGCATGGGGCAATCAAAATACTTCCAGCCCACCTGCCAGAAGTGATACGTGGTCAATCCAGGTGGGGGTTCCTAAAACTTATATCCAATAGGGTGACCCCCCCACAGGGACCACCATCTGGGGGAGTGCCTTCAGCCCTGGCCCCCGCCTGGGCACGCAGATGTAACCATTCCCCCCAGATCCCTTTAATGGGATACCCCAGCGTTTGGAGGGGCAGGCAGAGACTACAACCTCCCCACCATCCAAAACAAAGGATTGCCCCAATGCCCAACCAGTTGTGATGATTGCTATCCAGTAGGCAAAACCACCGGGTCAGTGCCAATTAGCCCAGTGGGCAAATTCCTACCCAGCCCCTTGAAGGATGGCAACCACTGTAGCCACAGCAAAGTCATTGACAATCAGCTTAAACCCAGGGTAGGTGGGCAGGGAAACCCAGCGCAGGAACAAACAGGCTGAGCCCCCAGGTGCTGGCTGCTTAAATGGGCAAGGGGCGGATCTGAGGGAAGCCCACCATTGACTGTGTTGGCTCCACCCCTGGCACAGTCCAAGCCCTGGCCTGCATCCCCATTTGCCAAAGCAGGGAGCAGGCCAGGATACAGTTCCTGATAGGCGGGTGGGGCTTATGCCCTCTCCACCAATCAGGAAGGGCACAGCCAGCTTGAATTCCCTCCAGTGAAGCCTCCTCCGTCCTGCAATACTGCCGCACAAAAAGGGTGAGCCAGCTTATACATATTTTCCCCTGCGTCAGATGCTCTACCAATGAGGTTATTGGATGAATTGCCCATATAGTTAGTGCTGTGCTCAGGATAGCAGAAGCAGAGTGTATGTTTAAAAGGAAGGAATCATCAGAAATAATAATTCCCCATAATAGTCGGTTGAACAGCATTCATCATCATCATCTTTGATCTCCTGATGACAGTTTGTTGCTGCTGAAACTACTTTGAGCTGGCAGCTTTCTTGCCAATAAACTAGCGACAGTCCCTGGTCATTGTTTCACTACCTTTCCTCTTGATTGCCAGCTTTGGACACTTTTATTCATTAAGAAAAATGTCCCCTCAAAACAAGGGTGCTTTAATTATTCTTATACATTTAGATGCCTTCAGCAGAATAAACTCTCAGGTAGTGAAGGGACTTTGGAATAAAGTAGACAGTTAAAATAAACCACATTGGAAGAGCAAGTTGGCTAGAGGAATTTTTGGCAATAGGAAACACACACACACATACACAAAATGGGGTGCAATATCTTAGGAACTCTGACAGCCCAGAAACTCCCAAATACATTTTTTGTCTGATATGCCAAAAGTCATAAAGCTGCCCCGAAACCCAGTATCCAACCTCTGGCAGTGGCTAGCGCAACTCATGACTGAAGAAATATGTAATAGCCTAAGATTTAAAACCATATATCAAACACTTTCGATTGTGTCCATATTTTTTTGTTGAAAGGGGATTGTCAGATGAGCCTTTGATCACATTTGATGAAACTTCTTCATATCCCACTGTGTCAGTTCTGCTATGGTGAAGCATTCTGTTTCAGGAGCCAGAATTTAGGGGAATACATAAAGTCAAGAAGCTACATCTGAAGTAGTGCAACAAGACTGTTTACATTTTGTCCACCACCTCCCTAGCATAGGGAGGGTATCATTTGGTGCCTCGCTTCAGGCATCAAAATGTCTTGGGCCAGCTCCACCATTCAATTTCTCTTTGCTCTGGAATCCTTTTACATCGCCAGCTATCATCTCATCCCTGTTCCAGCTGCTGAAGAGACAAGCTGCTTAAACAAAACAAAAAACAAAACTGAACAATGACTTATCTCTTCAGCAGCAAGAACAGAGGCTATGAAAATGACCTGAAAAGATCCTGTGTGATTCCTGCCCATGCATCTCCTTTGGTCATCCAGCCAGCATGACTTAGAGACATAGGCATTAGTAGATTCAAAACTTTGCATGCCTCAAGTCCATCCGCTGCTTCCTAGTTACATTATGATTCAGAAATGGTACAGAATCATAATCATTGCTGTCTTTGCTCTTGGGAGCTCTAGGCTTTTTGTGGAGCGGGAGGGGACAGGTAAATGGAAGAAATTTGGCTCAACACACACATTTAAAGGTGAATCCACTTAACTGAGACTTCCTGAGACTTCCTCACACAAGCCAAACTTCAGTCAGTCTCTGAAATTCGTATTCCTCTGAATTCTGCACTACAGTTCTCCAACTGAAACAGGCACTGTCTTGTGAAAATGTGCATATTAGCAGGAATTCACATTAAAATGCTGGAAATGTTCAATGAGTTAGGTTGGTTGGTTGGTTGGCTGGCTGGCTGGCTGGCTGGCTGGCTGGCTGGCTAGTTAGTTAGTTAGTTAGTTAGTTAGTTAGTTAGTTAGTTAGTTAGTTAGTTAGTTGGTTGGTTGGTTGGTTGGTTGGTTGGTTGGTTGGTTGGTTGGTTGGTTGGTTGGTTAGTTAGTTAGTTAGTTAGTTAGTTAGTTAGTTAGTTAGTTAGTTAGTTAGTTAGTTAGTTATAAAAGGCAGAAAAGTGATGCAGAAATGAAGCATTGGGAAAATAAGAAACTGGGAGAAACCAAAATGGGGCATGTTCACCCATCCGTACCTGTGAAAAGAGTCATTCACATATCATTACCTGCCCCACCTTTGTGCATGCATATTTCTTTGTCATTTTCTTCCAACTTGAATTACTCTTAAGCAATTGTTATGTTTTGCTTTGCTGCTGTTTTCCTTTCCTTTCCTTCCCTCCCTCCCTCCCTCCCCAGCTTTGTTCTTGCTTCTCTCCTGAACTTGAATGGCTCCCCTTTGAGGAAAACACACACACACACACACACACACACACACACACACACAGCCAACTCCCATTCCTGCCATCACTGCCGTTCGGTTCGAATCAGGCTTGCGGTCAGTTTCAGAGAAAGGTCTCGCAATGAGGTAGAACTGACAGATCCGACAAGCGGAGTGATTGATTGTGGTTGGGAAAGTGGTACTTGAAGCATGCCATGTGACAAGCCTACTTCGCTCAGGGGAGGCCTGCCAAGTCTTCCTTCCCAGAACTCTGAGCACGTGGGCCCCGGCTGTAATGGGCGGCCGTAGATGCTTAATAATAGCAACATTGTTGCAAACTAAAGCATCTGCCAGGATCTAATATGATTAATTATACAGCTTGCTCTTGGTCCGTTTTTTTTTTGTTTTTTTTCCTTTTCTTCAGGAGGTAGCGGTAACCTAAAACCTGTGTTCTGCGATTTAGGGAAGAAATGGCAAGGCTCTGATTCCGAGGAATGGACGCTCGTAGGTCTGCGATGTGTCTACTCACAGTCAGGAAAGCTCTCCTGGAAGCCTTTTCATCTCCATCCTGCCCAGCCGCTCAGCCAACAATTGCCGTGTGGTGTTCCATTGGCAAATTCCACGCCGTCGCTTAGAAATACATAAAAGGAAGTAGGAAACTGTCAAACAATCTGAGTTATAAATCTGTTAGTGGTGTGGCATGCCAATCAGAGAGGCAGGTTTGCTGGGGTTTCAGCGGGTAATTTGTTCCAGATAAGCCATGGGGTTTTTTAATTTTATTTTTAAATATCGTAGCAATTACATCACCCCAAACATACCATGTACTCACCCTTTCAATTTTCCACCCTACGGACTGACAGACTGGTTCAGTCTGTGCTGGCTGATATAATGCTTCCTTTATTCATGAGAATTCATCTGACTAAGGCCATGATTCTCCAAACCACGTACTTCAGGGCAACCTTTGCCAGCCTGGTGCCCTGCAGATGTTTTGGACTGCAATTCCCATCAGTCCCAGCCAACACGACCATGCTGCTGGAGCTGATGGGAGCTGTAGTCCAGGAACATCTGCTTGGCATCAAGTTGGCAAAGTCTGCTTCAGAGTAATTACGCAGAACAGACTGAACTGAACATGGAGAGAAAGGCCTGAGGGCTGGACTCAAGGACTTCAAGCCCACAGAAATTCAACCAGTGAATTTGTTCCCAAATATAAAATTGCAGAAGCCTCCCTTTGGGGAAACAGGCTAACCATAATTGAAAATAATATATTGCTTTGCACACCTCAATTATCCGACTGCTGAGGTTCCAGCACTTACTTTGGGATTTGGTTTCCTTGGAATTGGGTTACTGGAGACTGATTGGTGTTTTGTAATATAAGATTTATTTACACATATATGCCAAAGGAACTTCAGAGGAAGAATACAATGTGAAACAGCTGAATTATAATTCATCAAGAGGTTTGATGTCATCACTTGTGGGTTACATTGAGACATGTTTCACGTAGCTCACCAATGCCAGAATATTTGTGCTATCTAGGACTGTTTCTTGCAAACGGTTCCCTGCTAAACTACAAGTACTGATAAAATCCCAGCAGTTATCACCAGCCTACTACTGCGTAAGGATAAAGGTATACTTAAAGGTATGTCTCATTGCCATTCAACTCCAGCTTTACCATTTATATTCTTATATATCTGCCAAGTATGTTGCACCACCGGAGGCCACCTTTTAATTCTCATTGTCAGCTGGAATTGAGCTTCAGGTACCGCCAGGTGTATCCAATGCTAGTTCAACTCAGAGTGGAGCCATTGAAGTCAATGGACCTGGCTGATTCAGGTTCAATAGTTCCAACGGGTCTACTTTAAGAAGAACTTAGTCGGCGACAACTAATATAACCACATGTGTCCAGATTCCCACACACACACTTATTTTCCCATCCATCCATTTAGATTGATAGAAACCTTTGGAGATAGGAACTTGACCATCTTGCCAACTCCATGGAGCACCCCATAAGTTGATGGCATCATATGTCATGATAATCAGGGCCGGCCCTACTGTTTGACTGTAATGGTAGGGGTTGGCCCTGATTGGCCCATGAGGTGGACATCTTGATTACTGGATGCTGGGGGTTCTGTATGCCATGCAGCTTGCTGTCCTTTGTTGTGGTGCAGGATTCTGTCCTGTCACCAACAATGATGCCTGGTCGGCTTCAGCATGAGGAATCAGAAAATTGTAGAATTGTAGAGTTGGAAGGGGACCAAAGGCCATCTATTCAAAACCCCTGGAATGCAGGAATCTCAGCTAAAGCATCCATGACAGATGGTCATCCACACTCTGCTTAAAAACCTTCGATGAAAGAGAGTCCACAACCTCCCGAGGGAGACTGTTCCACTGTAGAACAACTCTCACTGTCAGAAAGTTCTTCCTGATGTTTAGTCAGAATCTCCTTTTTGTTAATCTGGAAGCCATTGGTTCCCTCTTCCATGTGACAGCCCTTTAGATATTTGAAGATGGCTACCATATCTCCTCTCAGTCTCCTCTTTCCAGGCACCATGACACCATCTTGTTGTTTGCTTCAGGCAGCCAATGGCCAGCTCTCAATACAACCACAACATTCATCCCCATCAAGTAGCAAATTCAAATGCTGTGTAGACAAGATTGGGGATAATACAGGGCCACAGAAAAGCAAGGGAGATATCGCCCAAGGGGGGACTATTCATGCTTCGTGGTCACAGAACACTGAGTGTCAGCTGGGAACAAAAAATGAAAATGTGGACAAAGGAATAGAATAGAACAACTTGCAAGGAGGTGTGGCTGGTTGTTATGAATGCCTGATAGGAGCACTACTGTTAGGAAGTAAGCATATTCTGCAGCATTTTCTTGCAGGATTCACCTATAATAACACAGTTTCCCATAAGAAACCCTGCAGCTATGGTCCTACTGTATAATATCCATGAACACAACAGGGTTGTAGCCACAAACTCCTACTCAGAGGAGACCCATTAAAATTGGTGGGTCCAAGTTAAGACCTCTTAATTTCAACAGGTCTACTTTGAGTATGACTAGCATTGGTTACAGCTCATCATTTGGGGGTGGGGGTTAGTTTGCTAGAGCCACTTTTCCTCAGCTATGCCCAGCCATGTGAGTGCTCTAACTCATATCAGGCGCACATGCTGAAATCTTAGCTCCACGGCCACTTGACTCAGCTGTGACTTTGAAGGAATTGCTAAGCTTGTGTCTGGACACATACCTGAGAAGCATTTGCAACTCAGACATCTCACAGTGGCTTTGTGTTGTCAGCCATCACTTTGAAATGATTGTGTGTGAACCTGCCTTTGGAGACGTCCCAGCCGCCTAGATTTATGGCAATATTCTCTGCTGCTCTGGGTGCCATTCATGCCTGCTTTCCACTTGTCGGCAACACTCATCAATCTACCTGACCGCTACTTGATTCTATCTCTGCACTGAATTATTCTGCGACAACTTGTGATTGCTTTTCTCCCCACAGCCCTGAAGTATTGCATGCTAGATGGTAAGAACATGGTGGTATTCATGGCCACCTAAAGTGAATTTTCATTTCCTTGGAAATTCTCTGGTGTCATCAGCACTGTAAAGTCCTACCTCCCATTCCATGGGTTCCTTTCGAAGACAAGCTTGCAGTCTGGTGTACCGAA
This sequence comes from Podarcis erhardii, assembly GCF_964252035.2. Lineage (NCBI taxonomy): Eukaryota > Metazoa > Chordata > Lepidosauria > Squamata > Lacertidae > Podarcis > Podarcis erhardii. The sequence continues at coordinate 9,130,690 of NC_138514.1, forward strand.
AGGTAGCTCCTGCATTGGTTATGTGCAATTTTAGTCCTACTCAGAGTAGACCCATTGAAATGACTGGACATAAGCCGAGTAGGATTTTGCTGGATACACACCAGTTAGTCATGAAAAGAGCCTTCCATTGGCTGCAACTGAAAGTTGTTTCCAAGCCTAATTACTGTGGGTGGAGTGATTTGTGTTTATTGCACGGCACTGCCCATTCACTGTAAACTTTACAAAGGTCACCCCACCCTCCCATGGAGAGTCTAAGTAGCTGCAAATCTACACCATAGTAGGGGCCATAGCTGTCTCTACAGCCACATTTCCCAAAGTTGGAAAAGAGCCTTCTGGAAAAAGCCCAATCAGTTCCAAAGAAAGACAAGAGCTCGCATCTGCTGACTCCTTTCCCCATAAAAGGGGAAGTATTTGCCAATGTCTCCAATAGACCAGGGATTCCTGTTTTGTCCTAATAATGGTGGAACCCAGTGAGACCCAATTTTCAGGAGTGTTTTAAATTTGTCTGAATTGCTCATCTTTGGTTGTTGTTATGAGTGGGGAGGCCAAAGGGGGAGTGGGCAACCATTTCCGCAGACCCCTGCAACCTAGCATTGAGTCTGCTTATGCATCATTAACACACGAACAAAGGAGGGCACAAAATCTGCATATGCTACTTTATACACCTAGATGCAAATCCGGAAAGAATTACTCAAACGGAAATAGAAATATGTGTCCCCATAGTGGGGTAGACTCTGGCCAGGCCATTTTATTTTTATTTATTAGATTTGCATATGGCGCCTTCTTCATAAGATATCAGGGCGGTTCACAGAATAAAATATAGGATAAAAACAAGTTAATAATTAAAACAAAACAGAAAATGCAGATGCATTTAAAAGGCTGTAGAATATTACAGAATATCCACAGCATAGATTTGAAGCACATTGGGTCCATCATACAATCCTGGGAACTATAGCTTACTCTCACAGAGCTACAATTCCCAGCACCCTTAACAAATGACAGTTCCCCGTGCTTTATCATGTGCTCAGCATTTATTTATTTTTTAAAAAATAATATTTATTAAAGTTTTAAAAGTTACAGAAAGAAAAGAAAAAGAATTAAACATAACAAAACCATACAATACAATACAAAGACAAAAATACTACATATACATAACAAAAACAAAACAAAAACAATTAAAAGAAAAAAAACACATCCAATACTTTCAATGTTATTGACTTTCATTTACTTGTTTCAGCGACCTCCTCACACCTCCCTTTTTCGTATTCTAGTTCAGTTAGCTATTTCAACAAATCCTTTCCATCCTTCCCAATTTTTATCCTGATACAATGTAACTTTACCTTCCCTCCTTTCATCCATTAACAATCTATTTTTACTTAGTCCTTTATAATACTTCTGCTAAAGCCACATAACTTCATTCCAGCCTCCTTCTAACATTCCTTAATTTTACAATGTTTCTGTAAATAAACTTTAAATTTCTTCCAATCTTCTTCCACCGACTCTTCTCCCTGGTCTCGGATTCTGCCGGTCATTTCCGCCAGTTCCATGTAGTCCATCACCTTGGAGCAGATGACCTACTGTATGTGCCTGCTCAGTCTGCATTTCAAGTGCTAATCCTTGATGGGCAGTTTCACAGCCCCTGCTCTAATTTCTTATGGCTCCTTCCATTTAAACTGGGCTTGGACCAGACAGCCTTCCAAATGGAGGATGCCATTTGAGGACTGCCCTTTGTAAAACAGGACACTTGGCCACATAGGTACCAACTCCCTAGAGCCCTGGGTACCCCACAAAATTCCCCATGAAGAGGCCGGGCACCCACAAATTTTGGTGCCAGGGCCATGCATGGTACCCACAGCCCCGTGGGACCAAGCTGACACTCTTGCTTGGCTGCCACAGAAGGCAAAAGGGGGGAAGTGGATTAAAAAACAAACAAATCAAGGTACCTGAGCGGAAGTTTGAAGGTCTGACCAGTGAGACTTTCTTTCAAGTAAATATGCAGTAGCTCAGAGGCACAACACCTGCTTTTCCTTTATGTCCATCTATTATTCGTTTAATAAGTTTTATATACCACTCGACTGTAAACAAAAACCCTCAAATCCGTTTACAAAACTAAAAAATAAAATTATCAATTTAAAAAACCAAGTTTTTCAAAAATTATTCCATACGATTAAAAACAACAGTAGCAAAAAAGAAATACAACACAGGTGACTTCTATCTACATGTCTGGATAGGCTTGAGCAAAAACAAAAAGGTGCCTGCCTGGTGTCAATAAGGCAGGGGGTTCCAAAGGGTAGGTGCATGCAGAAAGCTCCAGGTTCAATCTTCAGCTTTTCCAGCAAGGGTTGAGAATGCCCCCTGCCTGAAACTCTGCACAGCTGCTGCTGCTGCTGCCCATCAGTGTGGACAGTGGAGGGCTAGATGGACCAATGGTCTGGCTAGGGCCCAGGGGTCAGCAAACTTATTCAGCAGGGGGCTGGTCTACTGTCTCTCAGACCTTGTGGGAGGCCGGACTATATTTTTTCCTATGCCCCACAAATAACCCAGAGAAGCATTTTAAATAAAAGGACACATTCTACTCATGTACAAACACGCTGATTCCCAGACCGTCCACGGGCAGGATTTAGAAGGCGATTGGGCCAGATCCAGCCCCCAGGCCTTAGTTTGCCTCCCCATGGGAAAGGCAGAAGGCAGCCTCCTGTGTTCCTGTGCCTAGGATGGCCCCATAATGCAGAGACGACCACAGTGGCTGATTCTAAAGGCCCTCTAGTGAATCCATATTATGGGATGGGTCCGAGCACAAGTGGCCAGAAGGCTACTGTTGCAAGCAGGCCTTGCTTGAGGGTTTCCCAAGAGAAGAGGATGCTGGTCTGATCCTTCAGGGCTCAGTCTTTTTATGTTCTTAATTTTGAAGCTCACCATTCCACATTCTTAGCTATTTTACCAACAGACTGGCTTCGGAAGAGCATATTTTAGACCCGTGACCTTTCATTTTTTTCTTTTCTTTTTTTCATGCGGTGCTTATCTCCTCCTTTTCCTCCTGGAAGGAAGCCCAAAACAACTACAGTACCAGCAAAACAAACAGAGAGCAACTCAATAAACACAACATCCGGTTGCCTCCAATCCTAGCGCTACTCAGAGTGGACCCCTTGAAGTTAATGGACCTGTCTAACGGAGGTTCATTAACCTCAATGGGTCTACTCTGAGCTTAGTTGGAAACAACCCATAGAAAGGATGCGCTGGAAAAGGCTTGCAAGGCTGCATACACACCAAGCACACGACTTCCCCCAAAAGTGTCCTGGGAACTGCAGTTTACCCCTAGCAGAATTCCAATTCCCAGCACCCTGCACAAAACTACAGTTCCCAGGATACTTCGGGGGAAGCCATGTACTTTCAATGCACGGAGCGTAGGCAGCTCGTTAAAGTACTGTACTGTGCCTTCCCCGCACCCGCTTCTCCAGTGACGAAAGAATATTACATATTTTTTGTTCTTCCTGAATTCCCGCCTCCTTTAAAAAAGAAAGAAGGAAAAGCTTAAAAGTCTTTGCTGCTCAGTTAAGTGAAGAAAGGTGAATGCAATGTTTTCCATAGACACACACCCTTTTCCCCACTGCCTTTCTCCCCCCCATTTGAAAGTGTGGGGGGGGCCAGCCTCGCCCCTGGGTGCAATCCGGCGAGGGCGAGGGCGCAGCGCCCTTTCGCAAACGCAGCTCCTCGGCAATCCGCGAGGTGCCAAAACGCGAGAGCGCGCGAGATCCCTTTAAGCCCCACATCTTCCCACTAGGCTAAGCTCCCCCCACCGGCCGATCGCCCCTCCCAGAGCTCCTTGGCGCGTCCCCGATTGGTGGGCAGGGCCGGTGCCTTTGAAGTGTGCTGCAAGATCGGAGCTATTTGACGTGCGGCTCCGGGAACGGGAAGGGCTTTTTTTTTTCCCAAAGAGGTTTTTATTATTTTTATTCTTATTATTCTTTCATTAAAGTCTCGCTGGGGCCGGTGCGCTCGTCTTTGCTGCCGCCGCCGCTCCTGCCAGGCGCCCGGGCTTGGGCGCTGCGGAGCTCGCCTCTCCTGCCTCTCCCTCCCCCTCCCCAGCCCGGCCCGACCCCACCCCCGCCCGGCCCGCTCCCCCAAATGAGCGCTGGCTCGCCCGCTGGATCTAACGCAAGGACATCGCCCACCAGCAGCGGAGGGAAGAGCGCGGCCCCCGCCCTAGCAGCCGCCGCCGCCGCCGCCACCTTCTCCTCCTCTCCAGCCCAGGCTCCGGGAGCCGCGTGCCCGGCGCGCTCGCACCTGTCCCCGGAGGACCCCCTGCGCCAGGCGAACCGGCTTCCCATCAGGGTGCTGAAGATGCTGAGCGCCCACAGCGGACACCTCTTGCACCCGGAATACCTGCAGCCCCTCTCCTCCACGCCCGTCAGCCCCATCGAGGTCAGTGCCAGTGCCAGCCAGCTCTTGCCTGCTTTCGCTTCTCCCTCTCCGCACACGCCGCTGCCCCGACGGCGAATTGGGCGACGGGAGGGTCCCCCGGCACCGCCGCCGCCGCCGCCACCTCCGGGCGCTTCTCCCCTGCGTCCCTCGAGAGCTGCGCCCCGCTTCCCTGGCGTCGGTCCGCGGTCCCTTGGGGAGCCCCACCCTGATCTCTCGCCCGGGCTTGGACTAGAAGTCCGTCTGTTCTCTCTCTCTCTGAATTTGTGGAGCCGGATGGGAGAAAATCCTCGCCCGGACTTTCCTTTTAGATAGAGTCCCAAGCAAAGAGAGTTATTTGAGTTGGGTGATTTTAACACAAATTCCGACGGCGGAGGAATCGCTTGTTCGTTTCCCGATCTCCCGGGCCGAACTTTGCGAGGCAAGGTTCGTGGGCTTTGGCAACGATCGTTGCGCGCGCCCGGAGCCTTGGTGGATCCAAGGCGGGCGATCGCGGGATCCATCGGGGTGGGAAAGAGCGGGGGGGGGTTGGGGGGTTGATAGGCAGCCGGTGTGAATCGCCGAGGCTGCTTGTCTCTCGGTTCCTGGGAGAATCTTTCACCCGGGTTCGGACCCTCCATGAGCCGAGCTCCCGTGTGGAGAGTGAACCAACCCGGGCTGGATCTGCTCGTCTGTGGGGTTTGCAGGAGGGGAAACTTCCGTCCGGTTCCGCCGGAGGGAATTTCCGTAAGGGTGGCGCTCCTAAAAAGAAGGGGGGTAGCCTAAAATAGTAGGGGAGTCGGGGCAGGAGTGTTTTTGCAACTAGGGCCGGGAAGGGGGCACCGTCGGCGGGGTCTCCGCGGTGCGCCCCGGGGGCCTTTCCGAGTTGTTGCGTCCTTTGGGTGTGCGTTGTTTTGGGGGTGGGGGCGCAGTTCCTCCCGACGCGTCCAGCCCTGCGTGGTCTAACCAGCCTCTCTGTCTCCTCCTTGCCTCGCCTTCCCCAGCTGGACGCCAAGAAGAGCCCTCTGGCGCTGCTGGCGCAAACCTGCTCGCAGATCGGCAAGCCGGACCCTCCGCCCGCCTCCAAGCTCAACTCCGGCGCTTCGGCCGGGCTCTCCGGGCCGGACAAGGAGTCCGGGAGCCGCGGCGGCGCCCTCAAGCAGCTTGGCGAGGCGCCGACGGAGGACAAGTCCAGCTTCAAGCCTTATTCCAAAGGCGGCGGAGGCGGCGATCTGCGTAAGGAGGGCGGCGGCGGCGGCGGGGGCGGGCAGCCGAACCAGGCCGGGCCGGGCGTGGAGAAGACGGGCTTCCGCGTGCCCAGCGCCGCCTGCCCTCCTTTCCCTCCGCACGGAGCAGCCGCCGCCACCGCCTCGTCCTCTTCCACCTCCTCCTCCCCGGGCGGCTCGAGGGGCAGCTCTCCGCAGCACGCGGATTGCAAAGGCGCCGACGACAAGAAGGAGATGGATATGTGTGCCAAGGCCAGCTCCGACGGCGCGCAAGGAGCCGGCGGCAGCCGCGCGGGCAGCGGCGCGGGCAGCGCGGAGCCCGGAGCTCATACCGAGGCCGCTTCCGGGCGCAAGTCGGAGCCTCCGGCCCTGAGCGCGGGCCACGTGGCTCCGGTGTCCCCATACAAGCCGGGACACTCGGTGTTTCCTTTGCCGCCCTCCAGCATCGGCTACCACGGCTCCATCGTCGGGGCCTATGCTGGCTACCCGTCGCAGTTTGTGCCCAGCTTGGACCCTACCAAGCCCAGCCTGGTGAGCAGCCAGTTGCCTGGCGCCTTGGGGTTACCGGGCAAGCCCCCCAGCTCCAGCCCTCTGACGGGGGCCTCTCCCCCTTCCTTCATGCAAGGATTATGCCGCGACCCCTATTGCCTGAGCTACCACAGCGCCTCGCATTTGGGCACTAGCAACTGCTCCAGCTGCGTGCACGACCCGGGCAGCCTGAAAAGCGGATATCCCTTGGTGTACCCCACACACCCTCTGCACACCACCCTCTCCAGCGCCACACCCAGCCTGCCGGGCCACCCACTCTACACATACGGCTTCATGCTCCAGAACGACACCCTCCCCCACATATGCAACTGGGTGTCTGCCAGCGGACCCTGCGACAAGAGGTTTGCCACCTCGGAGGAACTGCTGGCCCACTTACGGACCCACACGACACTGCCAGGGGCAGAAAAACTCCTGGCTGGCTACCCTACCTCTGGGCTGGGGTCCGCGGCATCTTGCCACCTGCATCTCCCCCCCACCGGCCCCGGGAGCCCCAGCTCCTTGCCAGGATCGCTGTCTTTGAGAAGCCCGCACACTTTGGGACTAAACCGGTACCACCCTTACGGCAAGAGCCACTTGCCCACGGCCGGGGCATTGCCTGTGCCCTCTTTGCCCGCAGCAGGACCTTACTACTCTCCATATGCCCTTTATGGCCAAAGACTAACCTCAGCCTCTGCACTTGGATATCAGTAACTACAGTTGTCTGCCGCCTCTCCCTCTTCTTTTCCTGCCCTCGTCCTGGGACTATGTATTTATTTACTGTATGTTAGCTTAAAGCTGGGAATTATAAGTGCATTAATACACCAATGAATCAATGGTATGCAAAAAGTCTGTGTCCCCCCTCCCAAAAAAATAATATTGATTATAACAATACCCAACCTAAATCTTTCTCTCTCTCTCTCTTTTTGCTTGTGTGGGGGCTCTTAATTGCGCTTTCTTTTATCTTTCTTTCAACCCCCTATAATTTTCTTTTTTTAAAAAAATCTCTTGATCCCCCCATAAACCATTTGCATGATTCTCAACAAAATGCATCCCTCCCTCCTTTGTTCCCCCCCCCCTTTTCTTTTTTTTAAAGGAAATAGTTTCCCCCCCTTTTGTACAGTTATCAGAAATGTAATTATATATTTTTTTTTGTCCTTTTGTGTATTGTGTTCTAAGGAAAGGGGCGGCGGGAGGTCAGCTGGGAGATGTTCTGTGGCTTTGTTCTAGCTGCAGGATGGCAAGAGCATCACTTGCCATGCGGTGGTGAGATGCACTTTGCTGACGGGTTGTAAGCAAGGAAGGACCCCAGCCTCTGCTGCCGACTTTGGTTCTGAGGACTACTCCATCTTAAGTCGGGTGCCCTCTCTCTTCTCCACAAAGTCAGGTGCTCTGAGCTTTGAGAGTTGGTGGGTGCCCTGTATGGAGGCAAGGGCTGATGTGCCAGTTATCCTGGTGCTTGGATGTTGCTGATGATACTTGAAGCCCAGAAAGAGTGCTGAGCAAGTTGATCCATCACAGGGACACCTACCACAATTTTTTTTGAGGTGGCTCTTCTTTTGTTTATTTTGGTGTTTTGTTTTTTTTAAAGACCTGGATTTAAATAAAATTGGCAAGCACCCTCGAGGGACTGGAACTGAAGACCTTTTTTCCCCAACATGCACCAAATGAAGAACTCAAAATAACTTTTGCTTAGCCTAGTTCAAGCTGGATCCTTTTAAAGAGTCCGGCTAGCCCCAAGGGGCCCGTTGCATCCTCGACTGCAGGCTCAAATCTACATACCAAAAAAAACCCATCCAATCCTCCCTAATCCCCCAATTTATCTTGACCTATGGGAATGGAACTGTCATTAGGTTGTGGAGCCCCAGCCCACCCCCCACCCCCCATCCCCAGTCTTAACCCAGCGCGGAAGGCTGCGGATCATTTTGGGTGATAAGAGCTCCATCCTGGTAAGTCTTATTTTGTTAATAAATGAATACTTGGCTATATCTACCCTGTAGTTTGTGCTGTCTTGCATTCTCCCTTCGGCTGCCTGTGTGTTGTGCGCATTCTTTCCGTATGAACCACAGCACCAAAACAAAAGTGTGTGGGAGGGAGAAACCCCTCTGGCCTTTTTAGGACACATTAAAGATTAGCAAGAATATGAAGGTGAGGATTTAGTTTGGGGATTTAGCTCACTGGTAAGAGCATCGGCCTCGCATGCAAGCGGTCCCTGGTTCACTTCCTGGCATCTCAAGGTAGGGCAGGACAGATCCGCTGTCTGACACCCTGGAGAGCCACAGCCATGTCACTGGAGACGATACTGATTTGGAAGGATCAAAGGTCTGCTCAGTACAAAGCAGCTAGCCATGCTCCTAATTTCCAAGGCATTAGCAGCTGAAGGTTTTTCTTTCTCGTGCAGGAGGAGGCATTCTTGTTCTCTGCCTCCCCAGGTAGGAACAATGAGGTAGTATAGTCCTGAATATGTAGGGTAGACTGTATCCTTTCAGGCTGCAATGGGTCACCTTTTTCACTTCAGAAAAATAGGCACCAGGCTGAGCTCGCTTCTTTCTCCTTGATATGCCAGCATTTGCAGCAGCAGCATCTCTTCCCCCCGGGAGCGTCACCTCCGCACACCTGTCACCTGTTCCTTATGGCCCTTTCTGCCACTTGATTCTGCTGCATGTGTAGACTGCTTCAGCTTCCCTCCAAAGTGTTTCCTCAAGATGCACTGCCTCCGCGAATGAGTCGCGTTATGGGAAATCTGCAAACTGAAGGACTGTGTCAGGAGTCTTCACAAAAAGCAAAGCGGAGGCGAGTCAGCGGCGCAATTTTCTAGCCTGCCTGGGAGAAGGATCACCGAAAGGCTGCAGCGCCATCTAGTGGTAGAGAAAAATCCAGCTGATTGCGTGTCTTGGTACGAACGCCGGTTACGGTACGTAGCGACAAGCGCACCTTCGGCCGCCTTAATGACGATTACTTTCCCTTGCAAATCTGCCGAAAGATGCAAAACACGAAGGGCAATTGCCTCGCGCTATCATCTGATTTTACTCAAATTCCCAGGAGGAATTTCCATCGCTCAGCCTCTTGGGATACGTGGCACTAAGCCAGATTGCCTTTCAAACTTGGGGGTGGCTCCCCCCTCTTTCTCCTTTTGCAAAACGGTGCTGCATAAGCTTTGCAAACCAGCTGCTCTGGGCAGCAATATTTGGGGGCGCCGTTTCCATATTTCGGTCTGTGAAGAGCCGGGAGACATCCGTAGTTGAATTTTGCAGCTGAGGTCTGGAAAGGTGCGCTTGGCGAAATTTGCTCCTGGGCTGGGCTCCTAGGCATACTGTTCTCCTAAGTAGCAGTGGACCCAAAGTAGCACGGAATTTGAGTCAGGTGGGAATGCTGGTGAATTGAGTAAGCTTGGTTTGGCTTTCCTTGTGGTTGTTTCATTTCCACTGTACCTGCATTTCATTACCCTCCATGACACTAGTTGGCATATATGTCCTCTATTTAAAATCTGCTGGGGGGCTTCTAGTGTTAGGCCTGCTCATTAATGTTAGACCCATTGAAGTTAATGGCCCCACTAACTGAAGTCTGCTCTGTGGATCTGCTCTGATTTAGTAGGATTTAGTTGGGTGCAACCCCAAGTCTCAGTCCAGGAACAGAAGGGCATAATGGAAAGCCTCCCCCCCCCCGCCCCGCAGTGCAGGGGCACCATACCAGCCTTGGGGGGCGGGGGGCACAGGAGGCTTATCTCCATCCTGCTCTGAACTCACATTCCATGATGGAACATAGTGAGGAAAGAAGGGAGAGGATATGCTCCCCCAAAACATCCTGGCACTCTTGAATTGTGCCAAGGAGGAGAAAGGGAGCTCTGCATGTTGCAGAGTGCATTAACTATACTGGACATTAAATTGAGCGGCTTCACTGCTGTTTGTCCTGTTCACCTGCTGAGGCTGCGGGACACTTAGTAACTGAGTCTCTGTCTGTTTGCACACCATGACTTTAAGGCACCCTCCCCGCAGGAATCCTGGGAACTTTAGTTTGCCCCCACAGAGCTACAATTTTCAGCAGCCTTAACAAACTACAGCTGCCCGGATTATTGGGCTTTGAATGTGCTTTAAACGTATGGTATGTTCACAACCTCCATCTTTTCCCTGTTTAGCCAGCTGGCAGCTACAGACCACATCCCAATGGGGTAGCTAAGCTCTGACACCAGGCACACACCCCTCTCTTCTTCAGTGAAACATTTGTCCCTCATTAATGCAGGGATTCTGTTAATAGGTGGAGGGTTTTTGTTTACTCGGCCTAGTCAGTTTTCAAGGGTTTTTAATGCCCATTGTCTTGCAATTTTTGTTTTGGTGAGTCAGAAAGCCACCTAGCTTTTTAAAACTCATGCACTGGTGTTGAGATATACAAGCCTTATGCAAGTAGTTGCATATATCTATCCTTCCATCACCACCATCCCAAATCACTTTCTTGAATGCTTGTAGCGAAGCTCCTATGCACTAAAAACTGAAACTTGGCTTCCAAGTCCAAAAGATATGAATTGAGATATTGTAGACAGACATGATGTTCCTTTTCTTCAGTGGCTAGTATAAATAAAAGACAGGTGCTGAGCTAAGCTTGTGTAGAACTACAACCTCTGAGCTGAGTTCTGTTCTAAACTGTGGCTACAGGGGACCTGTTGTCGAACTGAGATAGAATTTTAAAATTTCAGTCATTGCTTTTGCCCTTACAACAGGCCTGCAAGGTAGGGCAGGGTTCCATCTGTTAGGTGAAGGATTTGTGGCTGGCATGGGGGGATTTGCTCAGTGCCACAAAGATACCTGTTTGTGGCATCGTTGCCACCAGAAAGGCAGGCTTGAATGCTCATCCTTTCACATAGGAAGCCATTTGTGGGGAACGACTCCTACATACCACGTTGGTGAAATCCTCTTCCTGGCTCGAAACCATGTGACTTGTCAGGCAGAAAGACTTTCTCTCTTCTCCGTCAGGAACTGTGCCGCCACCAGAGTAATGTGTGAAGCAAGCCTACTGAATCAAGGGCAGAGATGGAGGAGCCAAACCAGCTCTCGTCCCTCATCATTTCAGGCAGGACTAAGTTATTTTTGAGACATAAAATCTGGTTTCAAGCTGAAGCCGATCGTGTCTTGCTTTGTTTCCACTGTGTCTTTCTGAATTAACAGAATCTTTGCATAGCAGTTCCGAGGGAATGAGAGCAAAACCGCAGGGATGCCTGGAAACCCATTTCTACTTCTGTGAAAAATCAATTGGATAGGGTTGTAGGAACCTGCCTTACACTGAATTTGATCATTGGTCCCTCCAGCTCAGTTGCTGATAGTGGCTCTCCAGGATTTGGGGCAGGGAACTCTAGCAGAAGATGCTGGAGATCAAACTGAGGGACTTCTGCATGCAAAGCAGGTGCCCTCTTACAGAACGATGGCCCTTCCCCTACATGGCTGAATGGGAGTACTAAGCACTGAAAGGTTTTTTAGCTCTTTGGGGCTCCACTTTAAGTGTTCCAGGGAAACCGAAAGAGATTAGTGTCTAGGAGGAGATGTATGCTTTAACTATAATAGAGTTTTGAGATAATATAGGTCAAGATCTCCAAAGGACACAAACATACCAAGAGGTTAAAAACACTTCATAGGAAATTGGAGCTTTGCTGTTGTGGGCTTATAGATGTCAAATGGCAAACTGTTTGCGAACAGGAATACCATTCCCACTGTTCTTCAGCGTCATCTCTGGGATGGCAAATAAGGTCATTGCCTCCATTCTGAAAGGAAGATACAGAAACAAGTTCCTATGTGGAGCAGTAGTCTGCAAGGTTTGGGGGGGCAGTGGGGAATCTCTCCTTTTTCTGATGAGTTGATTGCATCCTGTTGTATCACTCATATTAGTTTTTGCTTGTTTGTTCTGGGGTACCAGGATTTAATTTGCTATAAATCACCTTTTGCCACAGTAGTATTGTTGCTGTTCCTTTTCTTCTTCTTTGTTTACCCCTGACATGCTACAAAGCTGTAAAAACAAGTGGCTCCAAGACCATGAAACTAGAAACAATATCAAGTAGCATTTCCTTCAAACACAAAATTGCAAGTGTGGAGGTTTAGGGTTAGGGTTAGAGTGCATAGGCACCTGTTTGGCCACCGTGTAAGAACAGGATTCTGGACTTGATGGGACTTAGACTTGATCCAGCAACTAGGCTCTTCTTGCGTTCTTTTGTAGGTGTGCTTTGTGCATCAGCTTTTCACATATTTGATGTCACAGTCCAAAGAGGAAGTTGTTTGGGTGAGCTATACTTGCAGCTCCTTGGGCAAATATCTTTGGATATTTTGTCGGAAGAGAAGAAAGTAGAAACATGAGTCTCTGGCTTACCTCCTTGATGCCACTTCTTTTCATTTCAAAAGCCAAATCCAGGACTATGGGACATTTTCCCACATGGATGCCCTCTCTGTATATAGAGGAAAAACTGTGTAGAACACAGGTGTTATCAATGAGTAGGCTGCACATCTCCATTTTGCTACTGTGAACTTAAGGCAGTCTCTACTTGACTTCCCAAGTTCTAATCATATCAAATAGACTCTTGTACATTTTCCCTTCCTTCAGCCTGGTGTTCTCCAGTTGTTTTGAACTATAGCTTCCATCAGTCACATGCAGCGGTGCGATGCAGTTCTCAAATTTTGAGATTCAAAACCCTTCTTCATCTTTGTTTTCCTGTTTGCACAAATGCCTCTTGTAACCTCTTGCTGTATGCCAGAATCATGGCCAGTCGGTTATTCCAGCTTCGTGAGCTGAGGTCTTGTTTGGTATTTCCTGTTTCTTTGTAAAATGCTACCGCTTTGGAACACGGAGATATGGAAATAGAATATGGAAGGCACATTCAGAACATAATTCTACATCGCAAGTTTGAGAAGAAGATCTGAGTCACATTTGCTCAGTCCAAAGTGGTTTTACTTTCAGAAAAATAATGGAAAATAGATTTTGTATGGTTCAGCCTCTTATTCTGAAGCAAGCCTCTCAAATCCTTAGTTTTACAGTTACAGCCTTCAATAATTCTTCTTGTTATTGCATTAAATCATATTTCACAGGACTTGTATGCAAAAACTGTGTGGAGTGGTGGGCAGATTTAAAGTCTAAGAGAATAAGATATCAGACATAAGTCCAATTCATATGCAAACTTGGAATGGAAAGAGAGAAAAAGCAACAAAAAAGAAATACTGTTTCAAGTTACACAAGCGATTAAGAAATAGATAATTCAGGACTCACATTACACAGGGCAAACCTGGAGTAGTTTTGTTTATGTAGAGCAGTTTTCCCCAACCTGGTGCCCTCCAGAACTTTTTGGCTACAGCGCTGATCATCACTGAGCACAGGTCGTGCTAGTTAAGAATGATGGGAGTTGTAGTTCCAAACATATAGATGTCACCAGGCTCAGGAAAGATTGATGTAGAGTCTGAGTACTGAAAACACCCTATGTCCAGTTTTTTGTTTTTTTTTTCAGTTTGCATTCCTTATAAGCAAAGTAGATATCCCTTGAATGCAATTCAGGTGGCATATTTTTCTTGGTAAGCAGAAAATTGAGTCAAACTAAGGTGGGGAAACCCAGCCTCTTGAATCACCTCCCCAAAGTGTGCTGCAGCCTTGCTGAGTTTGGCCAATGTCCTGATGGGAAGCAATATGGAAACCCTAAGACCAGCACCTTGAGTTCCATGGAGAGACTATAAATATGTATTGTTATTCATTTAAAAGACTTCTATACTGCTTTTCATCCTCCCAAAGTGGTTTACAAATAAAATCGCTTCATAAAATACAATAACCTTCAAAACGCTTAAAATATCCATTTAACATCCCGAGAACATACAAATCACTGGGAGAGCAGGTATAACAAGCATATGTTTGCTTTGAGGCCAGGTTATTACTGGCGCTGCCACATGGAAGCAGCCCCGTTGTGCGGCTGGGGCAATTTCTCCCCACACCATTATCAAGCTTCCCCCTAAATGTGTACAGTTGTGTTACGAAAATAACCCATGTTGAGCTGGCTGCCGTGCAGAGCAAACTGATGCAGTCTCTTGCTCCTTGCACCTTGGGGAGGAACTGAAAATCAGTGGCAGAGCACAAGTTCTCATGCAAAAGGTGCCAGGATTAGTCCCTGGCCTGCTCCCATCCGATACCCTGGAGAGAGACTGCTAGTCAGTGTCAGCAATAGTGAACTGGGAAGTGGGAGTCGGTCGAAGGTAGCATCCTACATTCTTTGCCTTGTATCTGTCATGTTCAAAAGCATGCACAGCATCATTGCCATACCATTGATGCCACTGGTGCATGCCACATCCTTTGCACATTGCTAGGCGGTCAGTCCTGTGGCATGGCTCAATACAAGGCAGCTTTCTATGTTGCTCTCTGTTAGGGGAAGTTGCAGGGTGGAGAGAGAGAGGGAGCATTTCTGGGTTAAGCTGCTGTAACATTGCCCTTCTTCTTGACTTCCCCTTGAGTGCTGCCCTTCATGTACACTTTATGGAAGGTCCTTGTGTGAGCAAATGTTTCTGCTTATCATCGCTACCCCCTTGAGTTTAGTTTATCCCAGCCAAACAGCTACACTCCTTCAGACCTTGCTTTACCCTGACAAATTCCTCATTGCCATTCCCCTCTGCCTACATCACCAAGCAGAAAAGAAAATGTGCACACAAAAATGCTGTCAAGCATCGTTTGCAACCTGCCAATGCTCTGCAATTTTATCTGCTGCAGAGTGATTGCGCTGCCAATGTATTAAAGAACTTCCCGTCGGATGTATGCCTTGGTTACTGCTGAATTCATCTTCTAATAAGAGTGCCGGGATGCACTTTATTAATCATTCTGTCTTAACAACCTGTACTTGAGAGTTTTCAGTATGATTTGATTTCTTCCTGTCTTTCTGGGTGAAATATATATATGGCTGGGTGCATTTGGGTAATGTATGGCTTAATTTACAAGCTCCGCGCTCGTGAATTACCATTTCCATGTATGCAGGGGTGCATTAACGCTTCTGCAACATTTAAGCCAGGGAAACTTCAGGGCTTTTGAATATGGCCTGGAAACAAAGGAAAAGGCAAGCAGGAGAGAGATTTATCCAAGCCAGCTGCAACTCGCCTTTTTAGCCCAGTGGGGGCAGTTGTTCGGATAATGCAGAGGGACGCAGCGAAGTCTGTGTTCCAGTTCTTATTGGCAGTGAGCTGCTGTTCCCCTTGCTGCATAACAACAACTTTCCTAGTTCTTGCCTGGGACTGCGAAAGACCTTCAGCAGTTGACTCCCGGTTGACCCCGATCCCTATGCTCCCCTATGAATGGCTGCAATAACACCAGCTGTCCGTTACTCAAACTCTAACTGAGGAGGAAAAAGCACTGATTATCCAAATACAGTCATTAAAGGGGAAATGTGTTTTTAGGGCTGTCAGAGTGATTAATGAGGGTTAGCAAGCTTTGCAAATGCACTTGTTTAGTCTAACTGGCAGCCTCTATTTTCCTATTGATTTATTGCAGCCGCTGCTCAGGCCCGTGTGCAGGGGGGCACGAACATGTGCCTGCATGCACTTGTGTGCAAGGAGCAGGGAGAAAAAGAGTCAAGACCCTTCGCCACCTTTTTTTCTCTCTAGTTAAACATAAAACGTTCAAAGATTTTTGTCGCAGAGGATTGCACAAAAGACCAGGGACTTTTTCTTTCTTTCTTTCTTTCTTTCTTTCTTTCTTTCTTTCTTTCTTTCTTGAACTCAGTTTTGCAGCTCAGACTGAACAAAGGCAACATTGTACACTTGGAGTGGGCAAGTGAATGATTTGGACGCCATCACAGGCAAGCTGTTCCCTCAAGGTGTGTGATCCTTGCTAAAACATCTCCATCAATCCATCATGAAGGGAGGCTGGTGGCAGAGAGGAGGCTCCTGGATGAGAAGAGCATCAAAGATCTATTGTCTCAGTTGGATGAATTCCACTTTGGCCCTAAGGAAGACTGATGTCTCTGCAAAAAAAATGGGAAAGTGAGGCAACAACCAAGTGCCATGAAAGGGGATGGAGCGTCTACCATCCTCTTGGATGGAGGCTCTCCTTTATTTCATGGACGTAGTAGCAGCAGCTGGAGCCTCTACAAGTCTTCAGGGTTGCTGCAGGCCATCTGCAGATTTTGACACAGAGTTGTACCACCCCAGGCTCTCTGCAGAGTAAACCCACTGCAATTAATGAGCATAAGTTAGTCCTGTCTATTAACTTCAATGGGTCTCCTCTGAGTAGAGCTAGCATTGGACACAAGCCAGTGTTTATAGCCTCGAAGGAATACGTGGTTCTGTCTCATTTCCTCTCCTCCTCTGCCACTTTTGTCTTTATCCTCACAACAACCTTGTGAGGCAGGTTATGCTGAAACAGAAAGAGAGGGAAGCGTGCCCAAGGACACCCAGTGAGCCACAGCCACCACTTCTCAGGTTGTTATGGTGATAAAATGGGCAGGAGGGAGGGAGGAAGAGCAAGAGGGAAGAACCACCTGAGACCAGACGAGGAGGAACAAGGATTGCATTAAAAGTGTGGGAAATCAATATTGAACATTTTGTTCCTGCTTCTGAATTCATCCTTTCATCTTAGTGTGGAACGTATGGTCATATGAAGTTGCCTCCTAGTGATCTAGCCCATTGCTTCATTTAATACTGTCCATGTTGACTGGAAGGGACTCTCTGTGGGTTCAGAGGAGGCTCCTTCCCAGCTCTAACCTGGAAAACGTCAAGTGTTGAACCTGGGATCTTTTCCATGCAAATCATGTGTTCTGCCGCTTGGCCTACAGCCAAGCACCTCCTGGATGAGCTCTGCCTGTTGTATGTCACTTGAGGGAGGTAAACCCATGGCCTTCCATCTGTTCATTTCCATCCTCCCTAGCCAGCAGAGGCAATGGGCAAGGATGTGAGGAGCTGCAATGCAACAGCATCTGAAGGGTTACAGGTTCCCTGCCTTTGTTCTCAGTGCCCAGGTTCCACTAAAGGCTGGAAGAGAATCTCTTTGTTCTCCAAAACATTCATCCAAGACAATGGCCAGAGTAGTACCGCTATGATTTTCCACAGGGCTTTGCTGACGTTTGCTTTTAGACAGATCTATTGTTCGGAAAGAGATGTTGTCTGATGGTGATGATGATGTATGGCAAGCAGTTAGCTCTCTGTTTAGTTTCACAGCAAATAACTGAGGAGGCATATATCTCTGCTCGCTAAAGAACTTCTTGTGGAAACATTTAGCAGAACACTTCATTTGGAAAGGATATTTCTTTAACGCGATTCACAGGAAAACAGCCTTCCATAGCTTGCAGTATTTTCTGCACTGGGTCATTCATGAAGAAAAACTATACTGGGATTTATCTTACACAGGAAACTTTACAGGCCAATAAATATGGCAAAAGCCAGAAGCGATTCAAAGAAAGCCCTTTCTCCTTAATGTAGACATCCCCCTAGTAGATATACTGAACCCTCTCCAGCATTCCAAAGATCAGGTGTGGGGAACCTTTGTCAAACTGAGGGCCACATTTCCTTCTGGGCAATCTTCTGAGGGCCATAAGCCAGGGTTTGAGGTCAAAGAAAAAACTAGATGGAACAACAAGTATACCTTTTATCACTTTGTAGATGGTTACTTTCTGCTCACACCATGATCAGCCAGGAGCGTCAGGGAGACCCACAGGCAGGACAGCGGGGAGCAAAAACCCACTCTCATTTTTGCTCCCAGCCAACTGATATGGAAGAGAATAAAGGTAAAGGTACCCCTGAATGTTAGGTCCCGTCACGGATGAATCTGGGGTTGCACACTCATCTCGCTCTATAGGCTGAGGGAGCTGGCGTTTGTCTACAGACAGCTTCCGGGTCATGTGGCCAGCATGACTAAGCTACTTCTGGTGAACCAGAGCAGTGCACGGAAACACCGTTTACCTTCCCGTCGGAGCGATACCTATTTATCTACTTGCACTTTGACGTGCTTTTGAACTGCTAGGTGGGCAGGAGCAGGGACCGAACAACGGGAGCTCACCCCGTCACGGGGATTCGAACCGCTGATCTTCTGATTGGCAAGCCCTAGGCTCTGTGGTTTAGACCACAGCTCCACCTGCATCCCTATGGAGGAGCATACTACCTCTCAAATCTGAATGTGGCATATGGCCATCGACTTGTAGCCATTGACAGCTTCATCCTCCATACTTTTAACCCCATAGTTAAAATTCTTTGTAAAATGGGATTATTCAGGTTAATAACCAAGTTGATGCTTACACATTTATTATTTATTCATTTGAAATATTTCCACCCCACCTGTAACCCCACAGACATCAAGCAGGTAAGAGCACTTCATAAAATCGTACAGCATTGCAATAAAATTAAAACTATCTCACTCTATATTTTTTAAAAAACACCTCTGCAACATATAGGTAGCATCTGACAACAGCACTTCGGGGACAATCATCGAAATTCTGTACATGTATGACATTTAGTAACAGAACAATCTTACTCATGTCTACTCACAGATAAGTCACATTGAATCCAGTGGGGCTTACTCCCAGGCAGTAGTGGCCAGTGAGGTGGCATGTGTGGGACTCCATTACAGTGGTGCCCCGCAAGACGAACGCCTCGCAAGACGGAAAACCCGCTAGACGAAAGGGTTTTCCGTTTTGGAGGCGCTTCGCTAAACAAATTTCTCTATGGGGTTGCTTCGCAAGACGAAAAAATCTTGCGAGTTCCCGCGGGTTTTTCCCCGCTTTTTTTGCCCTGTTCCTAAGCTGCTAAGCTGCTTAACAGCTGATTCGCTGATAAGCCGCTTCTCAGCTGATCGCTAAAAGCCGCTAGACCGCTAATAGCGCTAATCCGCTAAGCTGTCAATGGGGTTGCTTCGCAAGACGAAAAAACCACTAGACGAAGAGAATCGCGGAACGGATTAATTTCGTCTTGCGAGGCACCACTGTATTATTATTATTATTATTATTATTAAATTTATATACCCCCTGTATCTGGGGGTCTCAGAGCAATTCACAGAATAAAAGCAAGATATAAAACCACAAAATGCATAATAATAATGTAAACAACAACCCAATAGCCCCCCCCCAAAAAAAACCTCATTTTAAAAGTGCATTGGATATCAATCAGATCAGCCAAAGGCCTGGTTAAAAAGGAACGTTTTTGCCTGGTACCTAAAGGTGTATAATGAAGGCGCCAGACAAACTTCCCTGGAGAGAGCATTCCACAAATGGGGAGCCACTGCAGAAAAGGCCTGTTCTCGTGTTGCCCCCCTCTGGACCTCTCAAGGAGGAGGCACATGAAGGAGGACCTAGAATCATAGAATCATAGAATCATAGAGTTGGAAGAGACCACAAGGGCCATCGAGTCCAACCCACTGCCAAGCAGGAAACACCATCAGAGCACTCCTGACATATGGTTGTCAAGCCTCTGCTTAAAGACCTCCAAAGAAGGAGACTCCACCACACTCCTTGGCAGCAAATTCCACTGTCGAACAGCTCTTACTGTCAGGAAGTTCTTCCTAATGTTTAGGTGGAATCTTCTTTCTTGTAGTTTGGATCCATTGCTCCGTGTCCGCTTCTCTGGAGCAGCAGAAAACAACCTTTCTCCCTCCTCTATGTGACATCCTTTTATATATTTGACCATGGCTATCATATCACCCCTTAACCTCCTCTTCTCCGGGCTAAACATGCCCAGCTCCCTTAGCCGTTCCTCATAAGGCATCGTTTCCAGGCCTTTGACCATTCTGGTTGCCCTCCTCGGGACACGTTCCAGTTTGTCTGTGTCTTTCTTGAACTGCGGTGCCCAGAACTGGACACAGTACTCCAGGTGAGGTCTGACCAGAGCAGAATACAGTGGCACTATTACTTCCCTTGATCTAGATGCTATACTCCTATTGATGCAGCCCAGAATTGCATTGGCTTTTTTAGCTGCCGCATCACACTGTTGGCTCATGTCAAGTTTGTGGTCAGCCAAGACTCCTAGATCCTTTTCACATGTACTGCTCTCAAGCCAGGTGTCACCCATCTTGTATTTGTGCCTCTCATTTTTTTTGCCCAAGTGCAATACTTTACATTTCTCCCTGTTAAAATTCATCTTGTTTGTTTTGGCCCAGTTCTCTAATCTGTCATGGTCGTTTTGAAGTGTGATCCTGTCCTCTGGGCTGTTAGCAACCCCTCCCAGTTTGGTGTCATCTGCAAATTTGATCAGGATCCCCTTGAGTCCATCATCCAAGTCGTTGATAAAGATGTTGAATAAGACCGGGCCCAAGACAGAACCCTGTGGCACCCCACTAGTCACTCTTCTCCAGGATGAAGAGGAACCATTGATGAGCACCCTTTGGGTTCGGTCAGTCAGCCAGTTACAAATCCACTGAGTGGTAGCATAGTCAAGTCCACATTTTACCAGCTTCTTTACAAGAATATCATGGGGCACCTTGTCAAATGCCTTGCTGAAATCAAGGTAGGCTACATCCACTGCGTTCCCTTCATCTACCAGGCTTGTAATCCTGTCAAAAAACGAGATCAGGTTAGTCTGGCATGACTTATTTTTCAGAAATCCATGCTGACTATTGGTGATCACAGTATTCCTTTCTAGGTGCTCACAGACTGTTTGCTTAATGATCTGCTCCAGAATCTTCCCTGGTATTGATGTCAGACTGACTGGGCGGTAATTATTTGGGTCCTCTCTTTCCCCCTTTTTGAAACGATGATCTCAGGGTCCGGGTAGGTTCATATGGAAAGAGGCAGCCCTTGAGGTACTGTGGTCCTGAGCCATTTAAGGCTCTATATTTTTATATATATATATAAATATTTATTAAGGTTTTTAAATATAAATGCACACATAATAAACAATCTTACTTCTTTTACAACGATTTCATCACTTCTTTGGACTCCCTCATGTCTCCCGCTCCCATTTACATCGTTAAAATTTTTTTCCAAACAAATTATCAACTTGTTTGCAATCTCATGTCCACTCATTCAAATATAATCTAGCACTTCTTCCAAAAAATTTTTATATTATTTAAGGCTCTATAGGTCAAAACCAGCACTTTGAATTGGGCCTGGAAACGAATCCTTTGTTCTCCAAGCTACCCAACACCATGAATTGCTGCTGCTTACCAATAGGGATGAGGTGTGGGGAGCTTGGCTCATGGCAGTGGAGCCAATCTGTTGCTTTGGCTGCTGGATGCCATACCACATGAGCTCCTTGTGCCTTGAGCTTCCCCTCTTGGTAGGCAGCAGTGACCCACGATGTTGGGGAGCCAAGCGAGCAGCGGAGTCCGATCCGTGCCACCCCACAGACTGCTTCTGCCCGTGGCTAAGTAGGGATGGGATTACAGGCTAACTGGGGTTTAAAAAAGGAGGAAGCAGAAGCACATCCACATCTCCTGCCTTAGGTTATTCTTCTACCTTCCTGTGACCTTGCAATCTCCTTTCTAACTCACTGGAGAGACAATGAGCAACTCAGTGGAGATAGAAGCAACAACTGTGATTTCCGAGACGGATGTAGCATAGGAGAGCGAAGTCTGTGACTTACCTTACCACAGGGACTTGCTGGCTGCTGAGTCATTTTTATAGAACATAATATCAGTAAACTATTCTGACAGCTGACCAAAAAAAGAAAGTCCCAGCCACTTCCCAGAAAAGCAAGGGCAAGTCGTTATAAGCCATATATCAGGAGTGACAAACCTTTATCAGCTCAAGGACCTCGTTTCCTTCTGGGGACATTCCAACCAGTGATGAGAAAGGCTGGAGGTGATTTTTAACTTTGAACACAAAATACACACACACACACACACACACACACACACACACACATCTCCATCCCTCCATCCCAAGAAGCAGGAGGCATCATCACCAGGTATGAGGAACCTTCAGTGCTCTAAACGTTGCTGAACTACAACTCCATCATCCCTGGTCCTTGGCCATGCGTGCAAAGCATTTCAGCTTAGTAAATGTACTCAAGGAGCACACAGAGCAGGATAAGGGAGAGATATGTCCTGGAGAAGGGCATATCCCCAAGGGAAGGGTAGAGAAGGGTGCATTCTGACCTGGGAGATTGAGGTCTGTTGCCCCTCATCCCCTGCTGTACACCTTAATCGAATAAACCACTATTTGTGCTGAGCTGTGCCTCCAGACCTGTCAAAAACTCTGGACCTGCTTAGGGCCCATAGATGGTATAAGGATAATCAGTTGATCAAACAAGTTGAAGTCTTTAAATAAAGGTACCCCTGCCTGTACGGGCCAGTCGTGTCCGACTCTAGGGTTGCACGCTCATCTCGCTCAAGAGGCAGGAGCCAGCGCCGTCCAAACACACTTCCAGGTCACGTGGCCAGCGTGACGAAGCTGCAGCTGGCAAGCCAGCGCAGCACACAGAACGCCGTTTACCTTCCCACTATAAAGCGGTCCCTATTTATCTACTTGCACTTAGGGGTGCTTTTGAACTGCTAGGTGGGCAGGAGCTGGGACCGAACGATGGGAGCTCACCCCGCCACGGGGATTCGAACCGCCAACCCTACGATCAGCAAGTCCTAGGCGCTGAGGTTTTACCCACAGCGCCACCCGCGTCCCTCGAAGTCTTTAAATACCTCGGCCTTATTTTTCAGTCAACAGTGTCATGGGGAACACATCAGAAATATGCAAAGGAAAAAGCGTCTCGAAGCGCCAAAATTTTGACACGCTTTTTCCATACAAAAGGTGGCAATCACATACCATCAGCACTTGAAACATTTAAAGCTAAACTCTTAGCACAGTTATTATATGGGGCTCAGATTTGGACAGGTGCTCACATTAGATCTACAGAAACTGTTCAGTCTAAGTTCCTAAGGCATTTTTTGTGTGTTCCAAATGCCTCATTGTGTTTGGAGGCTAATTCAAATCTGTTGAATTACTGATTTGGTGTAGGACATTGAATAACTGGCTTCAGCTAAATTTAACCCCTACTGGTCTACTACCCTTAGTATCGCAAGATTGTCACGAGAGGGCTTGGACTAAAATTGTCAACCAAAAACTTTACTTTTCTGGTTTATCTCCACAACAGTTATTAACACTGGGCTTCAGTAAAGCAAATAATTTAATCAGACAGTGCCTATATGATATCAAGCGATAGAATAATTTGGCCACAATAAGGAAATTTTGTCCCTGGTATGATTATTTTCCACCTAGTCATTTTGACAGATTGGCACCCTATTTGCAAAATTTAACAATTTCAAAATACAGATGCGTTGAATCTGAGGGTCGGTTTCAAAAAATTTCACGGGGAAAACATTTATGTCCATGTGGAAATGGCAGTACTGAATCAGTAGCTCATGTACTTCTGGCTTGGACTCTTTATAAAGATTTGAGGAGTGAGGTTGTTACCCCTCTACTAGTGTCCATACCTGGTCGCCCAACCATTGCTACTGTATCCTTTCTTCTAGCAGATCAAGATAATCAGGTGACAGCAATAACTGCAAAAAATTTAGCCAGGGAAATTAGAATAAGATCTATTGTTTGATTATTTGATGTAAACTTCCAGAATGTATTTTGTATAGTTTTGTCTTCAGTACATTATTGCTATGGCTAGGCAGGGGTCAGCAAACTTTTTCAGCAGGGGGCCGGTCCACTGTCCTTCAGACCTTGTGGGGGGCCGGATTATATTTGGGGGGGGGATGAACGAATTCCTATGCTCCACAAACAACCCAGAGATGCATTTTAAATAAAAGGACACATTCTACTCATGTAAAAACACACTGATTCCCGGACCATCCGTGGGCTGGATTTAGGAGGCGATTGGGCCATATCCGGCCCCCAGACCTTAGTTTGCCTACCCATGGGCTAGTGGCTGATGCAAATAAATGTTCTTCTGATTTTCTGATTCTCTGATTCACTGCTGCTGGAGTCAGACTCTGGAACCACCGAAAACCACTTGGATTCAACATCAATACACTGTCTTGTCCTAGACACTACATTTTGATTCAGATAGCTGTGCCTACAGCTGGGACGAACTATTACAGATTGTGTTACCAACACAACTCCCAGACTCTGTTCTGGAGGCCCATCCTTCTCTTTTCCAATGTTTGTGTGAGCATGCCAAGTTTCTGGCAGTCATGGAGTCAATCAGAGAAGGCAAACAGCACTTTCCCTACTACAACTGATGTTGTTCCCTCTTGCACCCACCACCTCCCCTCTGTTTTGTAACCATCTCTGATGTGTGCTCACACACACCCAAACACACATACACCTTTGCAGTCCCTTTTGCAACTCAACAGCCTGAACGTTTTCAATATGAGTGCCATTGTTTGCCGTGAGAGAGGCCAGGTAAGGAGGGGGAAAGCCACGAGATCTCAAGCTGCGAACAATGATGCTAACTTGTGAAGTAAGCATTATAGAAGACAGTTAGCCTTCCTTTTGCCTAAAGGTACATGGGATGAAGGGACGCGGGTGGCACTGTGGGTTAAACCACAGAGCCTAGGACTTGCCAATCAGAAGGTCGTCGGTTCGAATCCCCGCAACAGGGTGAGCTCCCGTTGCTCGGTCCCTGCTCCTGCCAACCTAGCAGTTCGAAAGCACGTCAAAGTACAAGTAGATAAATAGGTAACACTCTGGCGGGAAGGTAAACGGTGTTTCTGTGTGCTGCTCTGGTTCGCCAGAAGCGGCTTAGTCTTGCTGGCCACATGACCCGGAAGCTGTATGCTGGCTCCCTTGGCCAGTAAAGCGAGATGAGCGCTGCAACCCCAGAGTCGGTCACGACTGGACCTAATGATCAGGGGTGCCTTTACCATTACATGGGATGAAGCTTCCAAAAGCTGCAGTCCTATGCATACCTACAACTAATCTTGATGGGGCTTACTTGGGATCAGCTGGAGTTAAAAAGAGAGACTGAAACTGCAGTTTTGTTTGGGAGGGAAAGGGTGAAGGAGAAGAAAGTTTTAAGGTTTTGCAGGTTTTAAGGGATTTTTGTCAGTAACTGGGACCACACCTGTGGGGTGCTTTGAGTACAGGCATTCCCTCCCCCTTTTACACAGATGGTTTGCCTTTTGCAACCAGTCGTACCTACCATAGAATCATAGAATCATAGAATCATAGAGTTGGAAGAGACCACACGGGCCATTGAGTCCAACCCCCTGCCAAGCAGGAAACACCATCAGAGCACTCCTGACATATGGTTGTCAAGCCTCTGCTTAAAGACTTCCAAAGAAGGAGACTCCACCGCACTCCTTGGCAGCAAATTCCACTGTCGAACAGCTCTTACTGTCAGGAAGTTCTTCCTAATGTTTAGGTGGAATCTTTTTTCTTGTAGTTTGGAACCATTGCTCCGTGTCCGCTTCTCTGGAGCAGCAGAAAACAACCTTTCTCCCTCCTCTATGTGACATCCTTTTATATATTTGAACATGGCTATCATATCACCCCTTAACCTCCTCTTCTCCAGGCTAAACATGCCCAGCTCCCTTAGCCGTTCCTCATAAGGCATCATTTCCAGGCCTTTGACCATTTTGGTTGCCCTCCTCTGGACACGTTCCAGTTTGTCAGTGTCCTTCTATGATTCTATGTCAGTGTTCTACCAACAGTGATCCCTCAGTAAATTTCTCCCAGTTTTGTTCCAAATGCTTCCATCCATCACATCAAATATTCACATTGATTTTAATTGCATTTTATTGTTTCTTTCATTTCTTATATGTGGCATTACAGTTTGAACTGTAATACAATAAAACTCAATGTAAGAAATAAAGGAACCAATAAAAATACAATTAAAAACCATGCAGCATCGTGCATCGCGCATTACAATTACTGCAACAAGCAGGAAAACCATTGTGCCCCGCCAAGACGATCAGCAATTTTCAAGCAGCCCATGGAGAAAAAAGAAAAAGGAAAGTTTGGGAGACACTGATTTAGAGCTCTAAGACATGTACTCCCCAACATTACAAGCACCAGCGGTGATCTCATGGGACGGGATGTGCAAGAGAATAATTGGCACTGTCTTGTTGACACTAGTCTGTTTCACTCAAAGCCAGTGAACTGCTAAAGCATCCTCTCCCAGCTTGGTGAGCTCTACATGTTGTGGGACCCCAGTACCATCATCCCATGACCATTGGCCATCTTGGCTGGGGTGATGGGCATTGTAGTCCAAAATGCCTGCCAGGGTGAGGAAGGCTGTGCCAGGGCTAATCAGTCACAAGAGTCAGTGGGTGACACAAGCCAGCTGGAGTTAACTCTCTACAGTGGTACTTCGGGTTACAGATGCTTCAGGTTACAGACACTTCAGGTTACAGACTCCACTAACCCAGAAATAGTACCTTGGGTTAACAACTTTGCTTCAGGACGAGAACAGAAATGGCGCGGCGGCAGCAGGAGGCCCCATTAGCTAAAGTGGTACCTCAGGTTAAGAACAGTTTCAGGTTAAGAACAGACCTCCAGAACGAATTACCATATTTTTTGCTCTATAAGACTCACTTTTTCCCTTCTAAAAAGTAAGGGGGAATGTGTGTGCGTCTTATGGAGCGAATGCAGGCTACGCAGCTATCCCAGAAGCCAGAACAGCAAGAGAGATTTCTGCTTTCACTGCGCAGCGATCCCTCTTGCTTTTCTGGCTTCTGAGATTCAGGGGCGGGGGGGAATTCTTGTTTTCCTCCTCCAAAAACTAGGTGCATCTTGTGGTCTTGTGTGTCTTATAGAGCGAAAAATACGATAAGTTCTCAACCCGAGGTACCACTGTATTAGCAAAGCTGGATCTGCACAGGAGTGTCTGGCCTGATGTGCACAGCAACTCAGGTCTTGCCCTCATGAAGCGGTTGCAGAGAAATAAAGGTCCCTGCCTCCCCATAACCAGCTATGTCTCCTCCTCTCCAGGGTGTTTTCCAAGCAATCAGAGACTGTGCCCATGTGCCTGTCTTTGCTCCTCCTGTTTCATGCCTCTCCTAGTTCTGGGAGACCAGAGGGGAGGAGAGCTCATGGCAGCAGGAAGGGGAGACACCCATGCCTCTTCACAGGCCTGCAAATGGTGCACAAAATGCATTGTCAGGGGAAATTGGTTTGAAAAAAATGTGCACTTAGGAAGAATTGCATACAAAAATGTATATATTAGGAGAAAGTCACACTAAAATTCTGGTGATATTTCATGAGAACTTAAAAAAAAAATCCACAAGAATATGTAAAAAGCTGAACTTTTCAAAATTGAATGTTGAAAAAATGAGAAATGAAAAGAAGCCAAAATTGACATAATATTCCATATCCCTAAAAGAGATTGAAAAAGGCTAGAATTTGGAAAGAGAGATTTCACTCTTCAGCATGTACCAAACAAGATCCATGTCTGTTAGCCACCTTCTGATTTGTCGTGGGCATAAGTTGAACTAGCTGTTTAAGCTTTATTGGCAGAGCAGAAAGGAACTGCATAAGTCTTCTTCTCTTGAAAGATTTGAACCCAGAGTGGGGAGTAAAGGGCAAGTCTTTATCACTGCAGCACGTTGAAAAGTGAGTTGGAAAGAGAACTAGTCTCCGTAGGGTTTAACTCTTCTTGTAGCTACGGACTGGGCCAGGGCTGCTTTGGAAGTGTTCCTTTAGCAGGGAGTCTTTCACTAAAAACAACAACACATTGTAACTTTATGGCATGCCATTATCACTCTCCAATAATTTCCTCTTCATTACTTACCTCATGAAGGAATGAATGAATGAAAGAATGGCATAGTCCAGGGGTCCTCTGTAACTTAACATATGACTACACATTTCTTTGCAAGATGATTAGCATACCCTGACTGTTCCCAGATTGATCCACTTTCAAAGAATCATAGAGCTGGAGGTGACCCAAAATCAGAATAACAACTACTTTACCAAATTCACCAGCTTCTCGCAAATCAACCTATGCAACTGAGAACACAGCACTGCAAGTGGTCCTAAGAAGGTGCTTACAGAGCAGGGACCAGGAGCCTGTGACCCACCAGGTATTGCTGGACTACAAAGCCCATTGTCCTTGACCATTAAATCATGCTGCCTGGGGGTGATGGAAGGTGGAGTCCAATAGCATCCAAAGGACCCCAAGTTCCTCATCCCTATTATAGAGAAACATCATCTAAAACCTCAAGCAAGGACTCCTTCAGGATGGTGCTTTATTGCAGGCAGTGGCGTAGCGTGGGGGGTGCAGGGGGGCCGGCGGCACCGGGCGCAACATCGGGGGGGCGCTCGCACTCGAGTGCTAAAATCCACGGGTTAGGGGGCGCAAATTACTTGCCTTGCCCCAGGTGCTGACAACCCACGCTACGCCACTGATTGCAGGTGTGTTCTGCAACATGTTTGTGATAAAATTATGGTGCTTCAGTGGTGAATTTACTATGCTTTAGTTCATTCTGCAATTCTTCCCCAATGCTACCACATTATTGCTGTACAGAAGAGCTATAGGGCAACAGAAGTGGGGCAAAAATAACCCAGAACATTTGTGGTATAAAAAGCTATGAAATTTCAGTAGAAAGTTAGAGGACCTGGGAGCAGGGGAGTAAAACCCTGGAACCAGTGTGGGGAATCTTTGGCCCTCCAGATGTTGCTGAACCACAGTTCCCATCATCACTGGCCATGCTTGCATGGGAGTTGCAGCTCAGCAACTTCTGGGGGCCTGAAGGTTTCCCCCACTTGGAACCTCAGAGAACTTTCAGCTTTGGAGCATGACCAAGATGGAATAACTGCAGCAAGTTTGTTAACAGAATGATTACCATAGTCTCCCCACCAACCCTCAAAAGAAGAATAAGGTCAAATGTCATGTAAGTGATAACGCCTGTTCTCCTCGTCCCCAGCCCCCTACTCCACATAATTTGCCTGATCCACACTTGGGGTGCCAAATAACTCTTAATAGAGCTCCAGATAACTCTCTTTTTTTCAGGCAGCCAGTCAATACAGTGGTACCTTGAGTTACAAACGCTTCAGGTTACAAACTCCACTAATCTGGAAGAGTTACCTCGAGTTGAGAACTTTGCCCCAGGATGAGAATGGAAATCATGTGCCGGCAGCGCAGTGGCAGCAAGAGGCCCCATTAGCGAAAGCGCATGTCAGGTTAAGAACGGTTTCAGGTTAAGAACGGACCTCCAGAACGAATTAAGTTCGTAACTAGAGGTACCACTGTATCTTACCTTCTGTATCACAAATCTCATGTGCAACACAGGCCCTATAATAAGCTGTGAATTAGGATTCCAAATATCTCTGGGGTTATAGCCAAGTTACTCATACTCCGTATACACCCACTGAAATTAATGGGCACGACTAACTTATGCCCATTAATCTCAGTTGGTCTACTCTTCGTATGACTAATGTTGGATACAAACTCTGATGTTTGAATCATAATTCCTCTTCTGAAGGATTTGCCATACAAAGGTAGATTCTTACACAAAGGCAGGTAGCCATGCGTTTATTGTACGGCTGCCATCCTTTGCACACTGACATGCCTCTGAAAAAATTATTATTATTATTATTATTATTATTATTATTATTATTATTATTATTATTTATTTGTACCCTGCCCATCTGGCTGGGTTTCCCCAGCCACTCTGGGCGGCTTCCATAGAAACCAAAAATACATAATAATAATAGTCATTGTAGTGTGGCTAGAATAACAATATGTATACAGCCCTCTCACATATTCTAAGCATTTCACATGCATTATCTGGAGGTAATTTTTACAACAACACTGTAGGATAAATTTGATATTACACCATCCCCATCTTGCTGATGGAGAAGGTGGATAACTGAGACTTGGATAGAGTTGTTTGGCTACAGCTCAGTGGTAGAGCATCTGCTTTGCATGCAGAAGGTTCAGGTTCAAACCCTGGGTAGCACTGGGAGAGGGCTCTGTCTGAAACCTTGGAAAGTTGCCTGCCAGTCAGTGTAGGCAGTACTGAGCTAGATGGTCCAATGGTCTGACTTGGTATAAGGCAGCTCCATATGTTCCTATGTACTTTGTGAGATTGAAACCAGGGAGGCCTTCTGATTTGTGGCTCAGTCTCTTAGGTGCTAAGCTACACCAACCCTAGGACGGAGCTGCCCAAGAAGTCTCTGGGCTGAGACTTCCTGAAGCGGTTTAACAATCAACCCCTCTTCCCAGCGAACTCTGGGAATCGTAGCTCTATGAAGGGAACAGAGGGTCTCCTGACATCTCTCAGTGCCCTTAACAAACTACAGATCCCAGGATTTGTTGGGGAAAGCCATGACTGTTTAAAGTGCTATGATGATGCTCTAAATGCATAGCATGGATAGTTCAACCTCCACGTAGGCTTTGTGCAAGCAAATCTGGATGAATGCTGAATAAACAGGTCGTCCGAAAGATTCCTAAGTAATATAAGGGTTAAGTATGGTTATTATTTCTGCCCCTATTAGATCCGTATGGCTAGACAGCATGACCTGAGTGCCAGCAGAGACATGTGGACCCTGGGTGGCTGGCCAGCCGCCTTCCACTCTCTGCCCCGTGCTGGATTGCCCCGTTTCCTCCTGCACAGAGGGCTCAGGCTTCACCCTCCTCCCCGTTCCTCCTCCCCTCCATTTGTTTCAATGAACAGCCCTTTTATCTATTCTGTAGGTACAAATGAAGCTGTCCGATTTGATCAGGTCCTTGATATGACAGGTTGAGGGAGTCGGGGCCCCTCGAACAGAGCAGCCTTGTCTGTCATGGTCTGCCTGACACTCCCCATAATAGCCAGATTGATGAGGTTCTGAAAGTAGGGCCCCGGCGCATTTTCAAGCTCTATTTTGGGTGAAAACACTTCTTGAAAGATCTTGAAAGGAGCTGGCAGTTAAGTAGTTCAAATGATTAATGAGTGCTGGCTCTGCTGGGTAGATTTTGTTGGCGGTGCCAGGAGCGGCAGTGGGCCTGTTCCAGCAGGCTAGAACATGGAGCTCCCTCCCTCACCACCCCCCCCCCCCAAAATAACTCTCTCTCACTCTCTCTTCTTCCCAACCCCTAATGTTTTTCCGGAAATGACACTAAGGCGACAGGCTCCACATATGGAAAAAGTTAAATATAAATTACTGCTGAAAGAGGCCTAGCCTGAGCTGAGTTAGTTAAAAGATGTTTATGCATTCAGGGACGAACATGGACCTGCATATGTGTAACGTATTTAAAGATGATAAATATGATTCCATTAGTATAGCATTCTCTCTCTTTCTCTCTCTCTTTCTCTCTCTCTCCCCCCTCCCGCCGTGCTTTCTTTGGGCACCAGCAGAAGACTACACAGTCCAGACCTTGCTTAGATCTTGCTCAGAAATCCGCAGCGCCATAAATTTGGTGAGATGAGCCGGATGGAACTTGACTCTTTTACATCTTCCAGTTCAGTAGGCTTGGCTTTATTTATGGTTTTCGGAGAAGGCGGATGAAAACCCTTCGCCCGCAATCCACTCCTGCATCATCAATCCAAAGGGTCTATTTAGCTCAACATCCATCCATCAAAGCTCGTCCTTGGTTTTATCTTTCTCCTAGGGTGGGGAGGTGTGCCCCCCCCAGGTC
Organism: Podarcis erhardii; assembly: GCF_964252035.2. Classification (NCBI taxonomy): domain Eukaryota; kingdom Metazoa; phylum Chordata; class Lepidosauria; order Squamata; family Lacertidae; genus Podarcis; species Podarcis erhardii. Next base: position 9,162,257 of record NC_138514.1, read on the forward strand.
TCTCTGTTTGTCCCTTAGGACTCTCTGGAGGCCACTCTGTTCCTCAGTTTGCACCCTCCTTTAGTACTTTTACCTGGTTGAATTTTTTTGCATTATTGAACTGTGATGATTCCACTTGCTTGTGTGGATGGAGAGTTGTTTGGTATTGGTGTGGCTGGGTGTCTGAAAGTCTCTCAGCTTTTACATGGCTGGAATGTAGTCTACTGTACAAAGGTAACAGTCACATCCCCTTGTTTGCCTCTGACCACACCAACTAGTAGCATGTGGCCCCCAGAAGGATGGGGCCCTTGGATCCAAAAAGATTCCCCGCATCTGCATTTCTACTAAGTTATACTGGCAGAGTTGCCTTTATGCATCCAAGACTGCACAATTGGTGGGTCACCAAGGCAAATGCAGTTCAGCACCCAGATATTGGCTGAGTTCACACATAAGACAAACCCATTGTTTTTACACTGACTGTAGTGGAGAACCCATGCTGTGGCTTGCACTTCAATGTGTACAAAAGGCAAGCCATGGTTTAGAGGTGCTCATCTGCTCAGCCCTCAGCTTTGGAAGTTTTAAAATTCATGGGGGAGCAACCTCTTGAGATGGAGCAATGGTCCTAACTTGTTTGCTGATGGTCTGTCAGTTCAGATATAACAGCAAACCACAATGAAGATGTTTGCAAGCATCACAGACACACTCAGAGCAAAGAGCTGCAATACATAGCATAACACCCAGCTTAATACAATCTGCATGATCGCATGGTTTCCTGGGATTCTGAACCACTGAGGATACTTTCTGGGGTTTCAACCAGGGTTTCAACCTAGCTGTATCTGGAGTCTGCGCCTGGGAATTTCTGTGTGCGGTGCATGTACTCTACTACTGAGCTACAGCCTTTCTTTATTAAAACTTTATGTATTTGTTTGCATTTGTTTAGTTATTAATAAGTTTGTATGCGCACCCATGCACTGAAGTATCACAGTGAGTCCCTTGGACACTTTGCACAGGAATCCAAATCAGATCCTGCTGTTTCCATGCCATGCAATTCTAGGAAGAAACTCTCCACCAATCCCTTGCTTTCAATGGATTTTCTTTAAGCTCTTTGATTTACTTATGGAGACTGGCCCCACTATTCCTCGGGCTGCTTGCATAGGTTCTGAGGTCTGCCATCTGCATCTCCTAACACCTGGGCCCTTGCATGGCCTCAACAGATCTATCATTGGAGAGAGATTCTTTCCACTGACCTGCTGAAATGGAAACATCCAAGCGAAATGTTTTCTCTGTGCAAACACGTGCAGGCATGCAGAGATCAAGCTAAGCCTCACTTGCCTTTGATCTGCATCCAGGCCCCATTTGTCATGTTCATCAGGACATCTCCCCAGCCTAGTGCCTCAGAGCTGTAGGGAGTGCCCAGAGAAGAAAGCCTTTCTCTCCCCCCCCCCCACTGCCTCCATGGAGAGAAGCTTATATTCGTTCATTCATGTCTAGGTTTCTGCTTGGGTCTGCTTAGCCATTACTAACCAGATCTATTACTCACAGGGAGGGATATTGTTCATGGTGTCCAGGTTTGAAAGAGAAGGAAAAAAATATGCTTGAACCACCAGGTATGGGACACACAGTGTGCATTTAAAGGAATTCACAGTGTGAATTAAAGGAATTTGTTTTTGAGCAATGGAGGTCCCCCAGATGTATTTCATGTGTTGTGCGCAGCACGGCTTCCTGCAGAGATGGGCAGCCTGTGGCCCTTGGCTGAATTTCAAGTGGCCCTGGGTCTAATTTCATGTTTGTTGCCAGGAGGAGAACAAACAGGAGGAAAGGAAGTGGCAGAAAGAGTTTGCTCTGGTCCCTGTTGACATTAGTATGTGGCCCCTGACAGATTACCCCAATGAAATGTGGCCCTCGACAGAAAAAAAAAGGTTTCCCACTCCTGGTGTTTTGGATAGTATGCTGACCTTGGACCTGGATTCAAATGTCTGCTCAGGCATAAATCCCATAGGCGAAACCACACAAAGCTGAAAAAGAACTGAAGCCTAGACAGTGGGCTGAGCACTGTTCGAAAAACTGACATGCTTGCTTCAGCTCTTGGCCAAGTCTTGCCCAACAGCTCTTGCTGCCTCATTAGGTTTCTAGGAGAGCCAAAGCCATAGCTTTGGACTCAGCACAGAGGGCAAGACAGACCCCTGAGTCTTCCTAACTCCACCAAGATGACTGTCCCGTGTCTTTGCTCAGTTACACTCACTGAAGGCTTCACCACCAGCGGGAGGGAGACAGGAAGCCCTTCCTCCTGCAAGCACCTCCAGACAGCAGTTTCTGCACTCTTTAGTCATGCAAAAAAATACTTAAGTCACTTGTCTAGAGCCAGTGACTTAAGAAAGATACTGGTTTGGTGACTTCAGCAGCCCCGTTCTCTACTGAACCCTATTTTATGGATAAGGAAATTATGGGTTGGGGACAACCCAGAAATGACATCCAGACTAACCGCCCAATCCTATAAGATGTATAGGAAGGAATAAAAGTAAATATTATTTAGCTAGAAGAGCTAATCTCACCAATTTTTATCATGCCAGCCAGCAGAGCCAAATTTAAGTGGTGGGAGTTGACAACATCTGCAGGACCACAACTCCCCAATCTTTGCCCTACTGTAACTAACCGCCGAATTACATGTGATTGTAACTGTGTAGTTCTGCCCTTGAGTGCAGAAACTTACACACAAATTGCCAGTGCAGGGGGCTCAGTCTGGATTGGAACCCTAGTGTTGGAAAAAGAATCAGGGGGCTTTAATCCTTTGTCCCACCTCCCACCTCCCTAATCTGCATTAGGCCCCACACCCTTGGAATTTCTATTGCAAAGATATTTTCCCCCATGCATATGACAAGTACAATCTGAACAGGATTCACAGTGGACAAAAAATGATTAAAGCCCACACATACATGCATACATGGATCCCAATTTGAATTAGCCCTACCCCCAGCAATTATTTTAGGGGCAGGACTTAAGACTACAGCTAAGCTGAAATATTTGTAATTTAAATTAATATGTTATTCCAGCCTCTGTTTCTCTTCCCTCCCATCTGGTGTCTGTCCTACAGTATATCAGTTGTTGTTTTTACTGTAAGCTGCTTAGGATGATGTACTTTTATGGTGATGTAAATCATCATTCACATTGATGGTCTTGCTTCTTCTGCTGTTATTAAGATCATTTTGCAAGAGTCGGGGAGAGGGGAAGAGAGGAGAAGGAATGTCACCGACACAGCAAGGAGCAATAGCCAGACTAGCCAAGTAAGTTCTGTTTCTAGACCTGCCACTTGGTTGTGTTTACTCAAATGTAAGTCCCACTGAGTGCAATGGGGCCAGCTCCCAGTTAAACATGCCTAGGAGTACAGCCTGAAACAGAAATCCCTGCCCAAACATATCACAGAAGGACCAATATGCTGCAGTCAGCACTAAGGTACAACCACATTAGGAATACTGTGTTGCTGGTGCCATCGTTCAAGAAGGGTGTTGACATGCTGGAAAGGATCAGGGCAGAGCTACAAGGATAAGAGTGGGCTGGAGGCCAATCCTATGACGAAAGGTTAAAGGAAATGGATATAAGTTGGCTGCGCCAGGGACAAGATCAAGAGAAGGCATGCTGACTTTCTTCCAGTTTTTCAAAGGACAGCAAGAAGAAAGGAGGCAGCTACTGATCACCCTCCAGTATTCATTTCTGCTCCAATTCATGGCTCATCTATGCAAGTTCTACATTATAAATGGCTCGTTATAAATAGGTATATGACTATAAGTGCCCCCAATAAGGGTCCCATAGGAAGCCCATATGCCACCTTCATGTTCCCAACTGCACTTTCCTTTGGTTGTTGTGTTATCATCATCAACTGATAGAACACCTAAAATTGTCCGAGCTGGGATAGCTCTGTTGGTAGAATATGAGCCACTCGCTCTGAGGATCATGGGTTCGAGCACTGGCTAAAGAGTCCTGCCTTGCAGGGGTTGGTCTAGATGATCCTCATGTTCCCCTCCCAACTCTACGATTCTATTATTCGAAGTGCTGCGGAGATACCGAAAGGAAAAAACAGTCCCGGCCTGTAGGCTGACAATCTCATAGGCACTACAGTACAAAGGGGAAAGGGAATGGGGAGTGGATGAGAAAGCAAGCTCTGGGGTAGCTGCTCCTTCTCTGGTCAATGAATGGGGGCAAGGCTGTTCTTCCCCTTGACATGATGGTTCTCCTGGTAGGTTGGGGGTTCTTCCTTCCAGCGGCCCTTGGCCTCCCAGCTGATGGTGTTATGTACTGAAGTTCTCACCCTGGGCCAGCAGGGGGATACTGTAGATAGTTTTCACTCAGGTCCACGTCAGTTATTTTAGGCGGGAAACCCTGGGTTGTTGTTGCTAGAATGTTGACAGCCGGCTGCCTATAAAAGCAGGCTGGCTGAGCTGTTTGCTGTTCAGTTCTGTCCAGCTTACAAATAAAGAGCTGCTCTGGAGAAATCGCTGTGTCGTCTGCTATGTTCGCCCACAACTTAACAGATGGCAAACTGGGTCTCACTTCAACTCTGCAATCACAAGTGGGAGCTGAGGGGAATAGTTCTTTTGGGAGGGTAGAAGCTGGCCCCTTGCCACTGTAGGGATGGGGAAGAAATCCAAATCAGTTCACCTTTAAAGCTGATATAATAATAATAATAATAATAATAATAATAATAATAATAATTTATTTATACCACGCCCTCTGGCTGGGTTTCCCCAGCCATTCTGGGTGGCTTCCAACCAAATTTTAAAAACAATACAGTGCCAGACATTAAAAACTTCCCAAAACAGGACTGCCTTCAGTTGTCTTTTATGTTTATCTGTTTGACATCTTCTGGGAGGGCGTTCCACAGGACAGGCGCCACTACCAAGAAGGCCCTCTGCCTGGTAACTTGGCTTCTCGCAGTGAGGGAACCGCCAGAAGGCCCTTGGCGCTGGACCTCAGTGTCTGGGCTGAACGATGGGGGTGGAGAGGATCCTTCAGGTATACAGGACCGAGGCTGTTTAGGACTTTAAAGGTCAGCACCAACACTTAGAATTGTGCTCAGAAACATACTGGGAGCCAATGAAGATCTTTCAAGACCGGTGAAATTTTGTGAAATTCACACCTACCGAAGTAGTATGGGGACCAAAACAGAACTGGCTCTTAAAATTCACACATATCTGAATCGTGAAATGCAGTTGTGCAACCAACCAGTCTAGGACTACTTAGTCCAAAGTGTTCAACCAAATGGTTGGTCAAGCTGCAAATGGTGAAAGAAAGAAAGAAAGAAAGAAAGAAAGAAAGAAAGAAAGAAAGAACCAGGGGGAAACACTTCCCAGGGTTCTTTGGGGGAGGCCAAGTACTCAGCCTCAGTATACCCCATAAGCATTTCCAAAGCAATTTCAATCTGTTGTAAGCATGCAATTTTTCTAGGATTTTAAAATCCACATAGATTTAGGACAGAACAGATTCACAGTGTGCAAAGGACACAGCCCAGATTGAGACAGTTTTGTCCATCCCTAGCCCTAGTGTGCTGTAGCTTGCAGTGGGGGGGGGGTGCTTTTTTTGCCCCGGGTGAAGCCTTCAGAGGAGTGCCATTAAGACTCCCAGCCTGTGTGTGTGTGTGTGTGTGTGTGTGTGTGTGTGTGTGTGTGTAACGCAAATGCACATGGTGTGTATGCCGAACTGGGTCTTTGACCCGGGTGAAATAAAGCCCAGTTTCGCCCTTGTGAATGAAGAGCATGCTGGGAGGCCAAATGCAAGGCTGCCCTGATCCTTTATTTTATTTTATTTTTATTTTTTGCTGCTGCAAGCAGAAAGCCACTCAGAGGAGGTGAGTTCTTGTCCCTGAGCTCTTCTCTTGCTTTTCCCCAGACAGCTGAACTCTTTGGAGTGACTGGCCCTGTCAGGATTGTCAGCATGTGATTAATGACCAACAACCTTGAAATTGCCCTCAATTGCCACTTTGGGTATTGTTTGGCCTGATGTATAATGAGTTCGGACATACTTTTGCAAAATCCTTTCCTGAGACAGCTGTTTAGGCTCATGGCTTCATGTGCTGATGGACGGCAGGGGAGGGGGGGTGAGAAAGGGAGAGAGAATGCCAGCAAAGTAAAATAGCATGGATCCCTGCCTAGAGGAACATACAATCTAAACTTTGGTAAGAGGGGATAAGAGAGGGGGGGTAGATTTTTAGGGTTCATATGCACCCACAGCATACATTTAAAGCACATTTGTACCACTTTAACAGTCATAGGTTCCCCTGAATAATCCTGGGAACTGTAGTTTACCCCTGCCCACCACCCTAAACAAACTACACTTCCCAGGGTTCTTTGGGGGAGGCCAAGTACTTTAAATGTATAGAGTTGTTTTCAGCTTAGCGTTAAACAGACTGTGCGAGGATCTCTTCTTATGCGATGGAATGAGCTCCTTCTGTGTGCTCCCTAAATCTGTTCTAGGAGCTCCCCCAACCCTCCACAGAAGTTATGGGGATGGCATGAAGTGTGGGAAGGGGAGATGTGGGGAAATCCCCTTGCACTGGTGCAAAAATGTTGTTGAATGGTGGGTGTGGCTGGCATGGAATACGCATGAAAAGCTACTTGTTTGACATATGGAAAACAGCTGGGGTTGGGGGGGACATGGAAAATGGATATAGTGCCACTCTGGAGTATTAAAAGGGCAGTCTCCATTATTGTTCAGGTCTTGGCAGCTGCTCAAGTGCTGATCCTAGACCAGAAACCAACCCAAGATAGGGTGCTTGGTCGCTTTTGCATTGCCCAAAAAAGAGGAGACGTATAAACTGGACCATAAAGAAGGCTGATCGCCGAAGAATTGATGCTTTTGAATTATGGTGCTGGAGGAGACTCTTGAGAGTCCCATGGACTGCAAGAAGATCAAACCTATCCATTCTGAAGGAAATCAGCCCTGAGTGCTCACTGGAAGGACAGATCCTGAAGCTGAGGCTCCAAGACTTTGGCCACCTCATGAGAAGAGAAGACTCCCTGGAAAAGACCCTGATGTTGGGAAAGATGGAGGGCACAAGGAGAAGGAGACGACAGAGGACGAGATGGTTGGACAGTGTTATCGAAGCTGCCAACATGAGTTTGTCCAAACTGCGGGAGGCAGTGGAAGACAGGAGTGCCTGACATGCTCTGATCCACGGGGTCACAAAGAGTCGGACACGACTAAACGACTTAAACAACAACAACAATAAGCAATAAACACATAATGGCGTACTGTATTTGTATAATATGTGCATATTGTTATTAAAATGCCGAGATGCAGTGCTAGAATGAATTACTGTGATTTCAGAAGAAATGTACTACATTTCACCATGAAGCAGCAGTGTGTGGCCAGGTGACCTCAGTGCCATTGTTGGGCCAGATCCAAGCTCCTGCTCTCCTTTCTTAGAGCTCTTCACCTTTAAACTGAACCTTTGGGACAGTCCTTCAGATGGAGGAATCCCTCAAACAGAGGACTGCCCTCTGTAAAGCAGGATACACGGCTCAAGAAAGTGTTAGGCTCTCCAAATGTGTCCTATGCCTGAGTCAGGCCACTAGGCCTTTGGGTAGGGGCTGGTTCACCTCAGGCTCCCCCCGCCCCCAGCTCCATCTGCATTATTTTATCCCCAGTCGCATCTGCCAGCAGTATGTTGGACATAACCATCTAACAAGAGCTGCGTTTATTGCAGCATGATTTCTCTGTTAAAACAATACCATGAAAACAAATGCATCTGGGAATCGGGGATGTGTTTGTACATTGGAGATTTATTGCAGTGGTGGCTTCCAGAGGGACATGGCCTTTCATTCCCTTCCTTATTAGAACAGATCGACTTGCAAAGTTGAAAGAGTTCTGGAGTCCTGATTTATTTGTAGGGAGAAGCTGGGGAAATGTAGCTTTTTCTGTTCTTGTGTTGGACCTTCCAGACTGACCCAATGGGGAAGAGCTAGGATGACTCCTCTCAGTTTGTTAATTCACAGTAGCATTACTTCTATATGCACATTTCACAGATTAAAACAGGGACAAACACAATACACTTATTCTCATCTCAAGGTCTCTTCACCCCCACTACCAATGCTCTTCACGAGGGGTGCGCAGACTTTAGGCTTGCAGAGTATCTTCCCCCGCTTCTTTTTACTGGGACCAAAGAGGAAATTGGCAGTTCTCCGAATTTTGCAGTGCAGTTCTCTAACCAAGTAATATGCAGTTCTCTAACCAAGTAAAGTGTGCATAAAAAATGCACAATTTAGTGAAAACATATTGAGGGAAATTGCTTGTGAAAATGTACGTATTTGGCAAAATTGCTGGCAAAAACGTACATATTAGAAGAAATTCACACTAAATCGCTGGCATGTTTTCATGGGGAATTTTAATTTTAAAAAGAACTTACAAGCTGGTGTGGAAATATGGAGAACTGAATTTAATACAGGGAACATGAAAAACTGAAATTATGGATTTGCCCATCCCCACAGTTCACCTACTTGAAGCAGTAGCAAATTAGGGGCTCAGTGGGGCAGGCCTGCACTTAGAATTGAGAACCAGGGTGCTTCTGAACACATGCTCAACCTAGGAATTTGTTTTCAGTACCAGAACTGATTTTCCTGTAGTTTCATAGTTAGGAAAGTCACTTAAAATCCACAAGTGGAGTCGAAGGAGAAAATATATCCTATTAAAACTTTACTGAAGAAAACTTCCCCCCAACTCTTGCTGTTAATAGAATGGTGTGCATGTTTCTATCTACGCCTATTCTATCTACGCCTGAATATGTGCATGTGAGAGTGTAGCCCATATCCTGTATACTTTGGTCTCCTGCTTTTGGTCTCTGCTTCCAGCGGGTATGCAACCCCATGGATTGACATGGAGGGAAGGTAAAAAAGTTGGGGTAAAGAAAGTTTCCTCCTCCAATTATATTGTTTAATCACTAGGTGGTGCTGGACTTAGCTCTGTCGTGGTGGAGTCAGGACTTCCCTGTTGCTGTTCTGTTCCTGTTTCAGAAAGACAACAAAATACTTGTCTAGTTTCCGGATATGTATCTCCCCTAAGCCAGGCATGTCCAACCGGTCGATCGCGATTTACTGGTTGATCACTCAACAACTTTGGTCAATCCAATGGGTAGATCACTGCCAGTTTTTTTTATAGTGGGAGTAGATCGCAGTCTTTTGTGAGTTGGATGTGCCTGGTCTACATTGACTGGCAGCAGCTGCCCAGGGTTTCAGACAGGGGACGTTCTCTGCCCCACCTGCAAATGTCATCCAGGATTATCTATGAGGATGAGGATGATGGTGAGGATGATGATGATGCAAAGCCGATTGTCTAATCCTGTGCTATGGACACCCCTAGACTTGGGAGTCTTTAAAGGGACATTGGGGTTGTCTCCTTTTGGAAATGTGGCTGAATGGAGAATGGTCTGATATAACAACATGAACCCTAAAAGAGAAGATTCGGCAAACCTGAAGACAAAACAGCAGGTACTTCAAAGTTCTGAAGAAACATCAGGGTCAAAGTGGGTGTACTCTTCCCAGCTTAGATCAAATCTATGCTTCCAGGTGCCATAAGAAAGCGGCAGAGATAGCGCAGGATAGTACGCACCCCGGAAATGATCTCTTTCAGCTTCTGCCTTCTGGAAGAAGGTATAGGGTTATAAAGGCCAGGACTAGCCGCCTGAGAAACAGTTTCTACGCAAATGCAATTCTGGTTCTAAACGCAGCATAAGGGGTCTCTATAGTATAGTGTATTTTAAAATGGGGTTTTAGAGTTTTTAGGGGTTTTTGAATGTTTTATGTAGTTTTGTAGTAGTTTTATGTAGTTTTGTAGTAGTTTTATGTAGTTTTTCAATTTCATTGTTCTGCATGGGACAATGACAATAAAGATATATATCATATATATATCATAAAGATATATCATATATCGTCTTTTGAGGACAGCCCAGCCCAGAGAGGGAGGAGACCGCTAGGTGGGTCCTCCAAGCATCAAGGTCTCCAAGAAGATGAGCAGAAGAATGTTGGGTGGCTGAGAGAGGAAGGTGGTGGAGTCTTGCTTATAGACAGAGAGACCCACAGAAAGGGGGCAGAATGCCTATTGGGCTTGACCATTGGAGAGATGGAAGATGGAGGTGGGGAGACATGTAATGGTTAGAGTGCTGGACTAAGAGGACCTGGAAGACAAGGGTTCAAATCCCCATGAAGCTCACTGATTGACCTTCGGCCAGTCTTTTCTTTCTCAGCCTAGCCTACTTTGCATGGTTGATGTGAGGGTAAAAACTGGTGGCGGGGAAAACCCTGTATGCCATCTTGAGCTCCTTGGAGGAAAGCTGGCCTATGAATGTAAGAGGGGGCTCTGGCCTGGCTTAACAGGTTATTTTGGGTTCAACGTTGACTTCACTGCAGCATGTGAAATCATAGAGTTGGTAGGGAAGGGGCTTTAGAGTCCAGCCCACAGCTCCGTGCAGGATCCGCCATGCAGGACAAGGCAACTGCAAGATCCCTCTGCTTAAATATCTCCAGCGAAGGAGAGCTGCCTCCTGATGCAATCTGTTCCAGTGTCGAATGGCTCTCACCATTAGGAAATCCCTCCCAATGGTGAACTGAAATCTGCTCCCTTGCAAGTTTCCATGGGCTGAAGTGATAACGCCAACTGTTAACAGCAGGGAAGAGCAAGAGCACAGAATTGTAGAGTTGGGACCATGGAAGTCATCTAGTCCAAGCCTTAGGTTACATAACAACTAGAACTATTCCATAAAGAAGTTAGTCCCAAGTGACTGCGACTAAGCAGTCACTTCTCCAAACACTCAGCAGCATACAAAATGGAAAACACACACTGATCAGAACATGGAGGCTGTGTGCTCCTTCGTGCTACTACAAAGACCACACCCTCTTCAAGTCACATGTATCCCCCCCCAATAATTTTTATTAAATTTTTCCAAATATCTTAAACACAATACAGCTTAACAATATTATTCTCCTTTAAATCTATATCTTATCTGAGTTAACTTCCCTCCACCCCTCTTCTGGCTTCTCTACTTTGCTCTTGCTTAAGCATGATTACTATATATACATTTTATAAGTGTCTATAATCCCCTAATAAATTTTTGTATTATACTTTAGACATACATTCCTTATTATAATACAGCATTACATCTTCTTCAAGTCACATGTAGTGGAAGGTTGTCCCAGCTCAGGAGGAAACAGGAAGTCTTCATCCCCTAACACGTCCACTTAGGAATGTTGTGCTTGACTGCTATAAGTTTCACATCCCACAACTGGAGCATCTCGGGCAGAGGGCCATCCAAAACCTCTGCACAAATACTTCCAGGGAAGGAGAGTCCACGACTTCCTGAGGCAGCCTTTTCCACAGCAGTGGGTTCCTGCTTGCATGGAAGGTTCTGTGAAGAATTCAGTCAAGATGGACTATATGGAACTGGCGGAAATGACTGGCAGAATCCGAGACCAGGGAGAAGAGTCGGTGGAAGAAGACTGGAAAAAGTTTAAAGATTATCTACAGAAATATTGTAAAATTAACGAATGTTAGAAAAAAGGTGGAATGAAGCTATATGGCCTTGGCAGAAATGTTAGAAGGAACTAGGTATAGATAGATTGTTAATGCATTAAAAGGGGAAAAAACTAGGTTACAATATGTTAAAATTAACCTTAAGATAGAAAATAGATGAAGATGGAAAGGACTTGCTGAAATAGTTAATTGAAGTGGAATACAAAAAGGGAGGCGTTGAGGAAGTCAATGAAACAAGTGTATGAAAGTTAAGATTTGAAAATATTGGAAGTGTTTTTAATTGTTTTTGTTTTGTTTTGTTAATTTAATGTTTTATGTAGTGTTTTTGTTTTTGTTTCTGTCTTTGTATGTTCAATTTTTCTTTTTTCTTTTTGTAATTTCCAAAATCTTAATAAATATTATATAAAATAATAATAATAAAAAAGAAGAATTCAGTCAAGCATGCAGAGTTTGTGGAGCCGGCAGGAATAGGGACATTGAGGTGGGACTCGTATGTCTGGCACCACTCTTACTCCATGCATTCTCAGGGAGACTTCTTGAATCCTGACCGGGTTGCCTTGCTATGCATTTGCTCATCCCTCACAAGCAGCCTAGTTTGCATGCTAGACCCTTGGCTTAGCGTCTTACAGGAAACTTGCTCTGCTTAGCTTGCCTCTTTTGCTAGAACTCTGTCCTTTGTCTCAGCTCTAAGCCCTGGTTCCCTGTTAGGTCTGCCTTGTGTTATTTGTTCGCCTTGAACCACGCTGTAACTTTCGGTGGCCTGATTAAGAGCAGAACCCTCCCTCTGCCTTAAAAAAAACCCCACCCCAAACTCTTAGGCCGTGATAGATCTCTACCACTAGCCCTTCCTCAAACCCAGAAAATTACACAAGGGCTTTAGACGCCAAAGCAGAGAGAACGCAGCTGCTTGGATTACAGTCAGGAATCATGCTGGAAAACTCTTTTTATGCATTTCCAAGCTAATCAGCCCCTGTTTTCTCTCAGCTCCCCACTCAACAGTCTGACAAGAAGAATTATACAGCTCTGAAACCAGAACAAGAGTAGAGCTGATGTTGGCGTATGGAGCCAAGTGCAGGTGACGGCCATCTTGGCTGGCGTCCAAATCCAGGTGAAATTCACTTCCGGACATTTCTTTATTTTATTATATTGATTAGTCACTTTTTGCTTTGCTTTTCAAAAGAGTGAAACTCAAAGCGACTTACCAAATTGAACATTAAAAACGAGGACAACGCAACCTAAAATACACAAATAATAGATTTATTAAAAAGAGATCTGACACAACCCCAACAGCCCACTTGCAGTGGCTCCCACTGTGGGACACAGCACTCAGACGCTGAGCTTGGTTTTTGCCAAAAGCTTTATACCGATATTGACTGCACTACCTATACATAGGTCAGGCTACAAATTACACAACTGAGAAGTTTATTTATTTATTTACCACTAGGGTTGCCATACGTCCAGAATTTCCCGTCCATATCCAGAATACTGCAGCCGCAAGCAGTGTCTGGGCAGAAATTGGCAAAATCTGGATGTGTGGCAGCCCATGTTGTCATTTTTGCCAATTTTCCTCAGAAATAGCTCAAAAACATCCAATTTCTCAACAACTTTGGGGAAAATCTAAACTAGAATCTAAAAAGCCACAGGGAGGATTACAGTACAGCACACAAATGTCAACCAAGAACATAAAAACCCAAACAGTTATGTAAATGCAATTATAATTATAAATGCAATTATAAGAATAAGTACATAATAGAAATAGACTGTCTTGGCTGTCTAGAAGACTTGCTCCCTGCCTTTCAGGCCTTTTCCCCACCTGGTCTGAGAGAGCACTGGACACCCTAGATACATATAATACGATCCACCCTATTCTCTTGGTTGTAATCTGTTTTGACTGTTTTTTTAAAAAAATACTGTGCTTTCAAATTGTTGTAATTGGCCGCGGAAACTCACGATGAAGGGCAGGTAAGAAATCAAAATAACAAGAACAACGACAGTTTTGTATTCTGCACAGTTAACAAAGTATCTAGGCAGTGGATGTACAATAAACAGTGGAATAAGCAACGCATCAGAAAAGGCTTGTGTAAACAGAAGAGTCTTTAGCAGGAATTTGAAACAAAATGCTGGTGGCACTTGCTTAATATTAAGAAGCAAGGAGTTCTACAGACACACTAAACACCCTACTTCTTGCAGAAGAAATGGAAACTTCTCGAGTCCAGAAACAGTCCCAAACTGCAGACCTGGTTTCTCAGAGTGCCACCCCACCCAGAACCAGCTCTATGCCTCCCTCCATGCCATGTCACCTCCACCTTGCCGTGATCTAACCTTAGTTTCTTCCTCATCATCCGATATCCCAGAATTGCCTCCAGGCACTGGCTTAGGACTTCAGCTGCTCCCCTGGGATCCAGAGATGGAAAAAAGAGATAGTGCTGAGCATCATTAGCTTACTGATGACATTCAGCTTCCCCTCTCTTTTCCATGGCTAACTAGAGGCTATAAATTATTAACCCCGGATAATTGTCAGTGAAATCCATGCTTTACATAGTGTGGCAACATGGGGCAATATCTTTGACCATTTTGTTAACATTGCCTAGAGCTGGGGTCATCGGTGTGGTACTAATGGGCAGAGCACTTTCAGACACCCCTCTTGGAACCCACAGAGGCCCCCTGCTCTTCCCAAATCTCATTTTTATACATTAAATTGAGGGCTTTTGCCTCTAGTGGTGGGGGTTGTTCATTTGGGAGGGAATTGCCTATTAGGGGACCTTGGCATTTGCTCCTTTTGTGTCTGTTTTGCCTGGTTTTGGGGGGAGGGGGGTGGTTTGGCGCATGACCGGTTTTTCTTCTCTAAAATGCTGTGGTCCCCATAACACTTTTTTACACTTCCAGGCCCAAAACAATTGGGGGTACCTGATCTCTTCTGCAGAGGAAATGTGTGGGGCTTCTCATCAGCTGCCTATTCAGGATACAGTACTGAGTTGTTTCAGCCATTGAACTCATTTTACTTACGTTGTGAAGTGGAGTAACTTGCTAGCAAGCAGTACTTCCGCATCACCCATGGAAAACCAAAACAGAATTTGAGGGATGTCCTTTCCACTTAGAAGCGTATCATGGAAATATCCGTTGTTTGCTGACAGCCACAATCTGGACAGAGTTAACATGCAGAAAAAGTATAGGTTGAGGGTACACTTGAGATGTGATGCAATTATCAGAGCAGCCTTTGCCAACCGGGTCCCCTCCCAAAGTTTTGAACGGCGGCTGCCATCGCAGGAGTTGTGGTCCAAAACATCAAGAAGCCACCAGGTGGGCAAAGGCTGGATTAGAGTATCAGAAACCTGAATTCAAATTCACATTACATTCGCTTGTTACATCTCTTTCTAGAAAATGACTTGACAGTTTGCTGTCCCTGTGTTCTTGGGATGAAACTAAAGACTAGAAATTGAACACTTCTAAACTTTCTACCAATGTGTTTCTTTTGTTCGTTTGTTTGCTTGCTTGCTTGCTTTGCCATCACTGTAATATGCTTGGATGATGAAAAGATGTTCCCAACAGTTGGCATACCTTCCCCTGATAAAACACACTGCCTTTCCTTCAGATACCTTGTGGCCTAGAAAAGCAGGCTTCCTTTCTAGTATCATTTTAGGCACACTGGGAGAGCTGATTTGGGGCATTGAGCATGTGGCGCACTCTCTCGCCAATGTACGTTCCTGGGTTGTTTTTTTGTGGGGGTGTCCATCTCCCCACCGCCACTACTGATGCTGCCCAATTACTTACCTTGCCCTATGGGCTCAGACTGCGCCAGAGAAAGCAGAGGGGGAAACAAAATGCATGGAGATCACTGCTTCTTCTCTCCCTCTGCTCAGTCAAGGAGGCCAGGTGAACAGGCAGCAATGGCAAAGAGGAGCAGCAACCGGGCCACCGACTTCCAGGGTTTGGAAGCCAGCCCCTTACTGGGTCACCATACTTGGCGGGTGCCTGACAATGCCATCTTCCAACACTGGTCCAGGCTCTTGCTGCCATTGCACTGATGGTGCAAGAACTGGGTAAGGCGTGCACCCTGCAAGACTGGCTTCTTGCAGAGAGAGTGGGCACCTCCTGGAGGGAGAGAGCTGTTGGAGTTCATAGTCTATGTGCAGCTTGGCAAGTGAGCAATTAGTGTTTTGACTACAGGTTAGGGAGACAGAGCACGGGAGAAATTTGCCTGGAAATAAGAGGACCTAGTAACAGCTCGGTGATTGGCTGAGGTCTCTCATATAGATAGCATGACCTATGACATTGTTTGGCTAGTTAGGAGTACTCTGCTTAGAGAGTGATGAAGTTTGTGTCTGTATATAGTAACTTGTATATAGCTTGTGAGTTTACTGCCGTATATAATAAACTACAAAATCAAGTTACTAGTCGTCAGCTTTGTTCCTGATCGTTGTCCTGACTGAGCAGTTTCGATCGTTGCCTAGGAAAAGCTGCACTACTCTGCTAAGTTGTGCATCATTGAAGAAGTTCAGAGGTGAAGAGACAGGCCCTAGTAGCCTGCAAAATGACTTCAGAAAGTGCTCACAGGCTTCGGAGTTTTAACAAGAGCATCTGTGCCCAATGGGGCATGCTCTAAGCTGCCTTCTGGGCCTACCCTGGTCCAGGGAGCTTCCCAATTTTCTCCTCTCCCTTCTCCTGTCTCCTGTCGTCTGCCCATCCCTGTTCCCTCTGCATATTCCTCCCAAATAGCTTTTGTTGCTGCAAGCCGTCTCTCCTTCTGCCTCGGCACAGATGGGTTCTGTTTGCCATTAGCGTCCCCTCGCCCAACCCCCGGGAGCCAATCTGAGCTCCGATTCTCATGCACGACTTTTTTGGAGGCAAGTCTACTCTCTTTCCCCGGATGAATTGTGGTTTCTTAGTGCCATTAATCATTTTCCCTTTACAAATGGGATCTGGAGCTGGAAACATTGCTCCTTTTTATTTACTGACAAGATGACCTGGCATCCTGGCAGCTGTCCACTGGGCTGGCGTCTGGAAGATTAAGTGAAGGAAAAGCCTCTGGGCAAATTCCCCACAGCAAACTCCCAAGGCCTCGGCCTCCCCCCTTCCCATCCCCTCTCTAAACACGCTGTGCTCATCCGGGAGGGCTTCCGCCAGGACCCAAGCAAATCCCTCAGCATTGCTGAAGCCCAAGCAAAGAGCTAGAGGCATTCCACCAATCTGTCCATGTACAGCCCCGGCAGCAGAAGCAACAGCAGCAGAAGAAGGATCTATTGGACAGGAAGCAGGATCCATGCAGACTTATGGCTGCTCTAGACTGGTGTTCTTTGGCGGTGTGTTCTGCAATGTGTCATTCACACCCAAAAGTGTGCGACAGTCCACATATCATTCTGCTCGACTCGTTCCGCGATGCTTCCCCAAAGTGACCACATTATTGATGTCCGGAGAGGAGCTCTCCCGTTTCATCACAACAAAGGCAGGGCAAAGGAAAATCCCAGTGTATCTGTGGTACGAAAAGTTGCAGGATTTCAGCAGGAAGCCATGGGGCACTGGAAAGGAAGCAGAACGGCAGTCCCAAAACTTTTGCAGGTGCAAACAGTACTGAATTGGAATTGCAAAGCTTATAACCACCGCAATACCTCCATGAGCACAAACCTTCAAGAATGGACCATAAAAAGGTTGCCATCCAGGGAGGAGACAGGGGGACATTGAGTTGGAAGGAGCTTCCAGGATCATTTAGGCCGGAGGTTTTCAACCTTTTTGAGCTGCCTGTAACCCAAAGTGACCATCAATCCAAAGAAAATAAAAGGCAATGAGAGTGGCCTGTTAACACCCTGTTGCCAGGTTACATCAAATGGGGGGGGGAGGAGTCTAGAGAGACTCAGATAATTAAATACTCCTCCATACCCCCTTTTTTAAAAAAAAAAATAATAATCCTTGAATTATATATATCAGTTTGGCTAGGATTTTCCACCAAATGGTTAGTTTTCTAAGTACAGCCCAGACAGTGTTTCACCCTCCCTGTGAAAAATAAGCCTAAGTGACAATATCGCTATACATGTGCTATTAAACTGTTTACAGTAGTAAACAAGTCTTTCATTTATTATATCCTGAGACACACTCACACGGCTTTAGCACCCCATAAATCCCAGTGAAATGAAATAAGGGCCCTTTCTCCTTATCACCATGGCTAAGCTTTTGGTAGGCAGCAAGTCAAAGCAAATGGTTCACGCCGTGATTGCGGCAGCGAGTAAATAGGTACACAGAACACATGTGAGCAGTTTCCTAGTTTCCACTTCAGGCCTGTCAGAGAGTGATTAATGACTAACAGCCACGGCTCTGCCTTGATTGCCAAGTGCTGTATTGTTAATGCTGACATTTAATGAGGCTGGACATACTTGAACACAATTCGGCACCATCATCCGCAAATAATGTTTGATAGACGGTTAATTTGTTAAGTATTTCTTCTCTCCCTCCCCCACTTCCTTTTCAAAATGGTGTCAAAAAAGGCATCCAGGGAGAGGGTTGAAGGCTCTCACCATATTGTCGGATGGAATAATGGTTTTCTGAAAGGGCGTTTAGCAATGTGGGAGATGGAATTGTGCTGGGGGGGGGGGGTAGGTTGAAAATCACCGCTCCCTTCCTAGGTGTCTATCTTGGGATATGTCAGAGAGGCATTTGAAGCTGAAAGCAAGAACTATTCCTTTATGAACCGCAAGGATAAATCCCCAGCGGCAAAACACTCCATCGGCATTTACTTTCTGGCATACCTGGGAGGCGTGCTGAAGCCTCGTGAGGATATTTGCTTAGAATCCAGGAATGATCCAAGTGGGTTAGTGACTCAGTGAGCAAGGCGGCGAGTCCTTTTACTCAGGTGATATGTGCAAAAAGGTATCGGGGTTGATCAAAGTATCACTTTTGCTATAATCCGAAGATTTGTGCTCCATGTTGGGCAAAAAGATCCCTGCATTGCAGGGGGTTGGCCTAGATGGCCCTCATGGTTCCTTCCAAATCTGCAATTCTATGATTTTGTGACAAGACATATGGGCTTCAGATGGGAGCATGAGAAACCATGGCCATGTATGATCATAGGAACATACGAAGAGTCCGACGGGGTCAGGCCAAAGGTCCATCTAGACCAGCATCTTATTATAATCATATTATAATCATATTATAATCATAATAAATGATAATAATCTTTTATTTATACCCCGCCCTTCCCAGTTCAAAAACAGGGTGGCTAACAACAAATTTAAAACACTTTAAAACAATTATAAAAGCAGCATAAAATACGGTATAAAAACATGAATAACAATAAAATTCAAAAATCAATTAGATAATCCCCAGGGCTAACTGGCTGAATTGGTCCTACTTGGGCCAGCGAGGAGGGTAGGGGAGAATTAGCTGTGGGGTCTCAGAGCAGATGATCTTCATAAAAAGGGAGGGGGAGGGAAGGGAAGGGAAGGGAAGGGAAGGGAAGGGAAGGGAAGGGAAATGAAATGAAATAAAAGATCAGGCTGAATTCAAATCAAAGGCCAGGCGGAATAGATCTGTCTTACAGGCCCAACAGAAGGAGGTTAAATCCTGAAGGGCCCAGTTCTCATGGGACAGAGCATTCCACCAGGTCGGAGCCATCACTGAAAAGGCCCTGACCCTGGTGGAGGATAGTCTGACTTCCTTAGGGCCCGGGACCTCTAAACTATGGTTATTCATGGACCTTAAGGTCCTCTGCGGGGCATACCAGGAGAGTGCTTCTCTGCTCATACATTGACCCTGGGCTTCCTAAAGGCAGCTGGGTGGACACAAGATGTGGCTTAGGGCCCTCATGTCCACCCAGCTGCCTTTAGGAAGCCCAGGGTCAATGTATGAGCAGAGAAGCACTCTCATAGGAACATAGGAAGCTGCCTTATACAAGGGGTGTAGATCGTTCCTGTACTCTCCGCTGTGAGCAGAGGATTTGACGCTATTGGGGTCTCTTCCCCAGCACCTTCTCTAGGGAACATGCTGGTTAAGCAGACCCCCTTCTTCCTGACAGCACTGCTTCGCTCAGGTGATCTGGGGCTGTCTTGACCTGGTTTGGCCCAAACCCAGATTCCCCACCCACCTTCTGAATCAGCCCAATTTCATTCAGTATTCAGGTTTCCCTCAAGCTGAAAAAGGTCCCCCCACCCCCAGAAAGACTCAGGGTTGTGGCATCTTTAACAATATTTTCACGCTTGGGGCCAATTCCTAAGTTACGTGGATCCTAGCCAGGCTGCTGCGGAAATGATTTCTAGAGAGGCATGTGTGAGGAAAACATTGTGTTGAAACTGGAACTGATTATATATATGTTGTTTTTATAAAAAGATGTTTTATTTATTTTAAAATAAAGTGTGATAATGTTACAACACAGTTAAGACATCTAGAAATATTACATTTAGTAATAATAATTTTATTATTTATACCCTGTCCATCTGGCTGGGTTTCCCCAGCCACTCGGGGCGGCTCCCAACAGAACACTAAAAACAGAATAAAACTTCCCTAAACAGGGCTGCTTTCAGATGTCTTCTAAAAGTCAGGTAGTTGTTTATTTCCTTGACATCTGATAGGAGGGCATTCCACAGGGCGGGTGCCACTACCAAGAAGGCCCTCTGCCTGGTTTTGGAACTTCCACTATTCTAAAAAATGGGTTGGAAGTCTATTGACCGCAATAAAGATAGATAGATTGATTGATTGATTGATTGGGTTGGAAGTCCCAATATTATCTTGGAAGTTGACTTTCAGTCGCTCTGGACTGGTGCTTTACTGCAGCTGTGTTCTTGATACCATAACAGTACATTAGCAGTGGAGGTCTTCTGCTTTGATTTGTTCTGCAATGCTTCTCCAATGCAACTGCATAATTTCTCTCTGGCGGGGCTACAGCGTAACAAAAGCAGGGACAAAAAAAGACCAGAACATTTATGGCAGAAAGAGGAAAGAGACTATGCACTGCCTGGAAATAAAGCAGCTTTTTTGCAAGTGCAAACAGTATTGAATGCGGAATCATGTCTGACTGCCCTGACAGCATTATGAGTACGAATCATCAAGAATGCACAATAAGAATATATTGGGTGGCCCTGCCATTTTTTGATAAGGAGGACCCACGCCTATTTATTGCAATGGGTCTACTCTGAGTAAGAGTAGCATTGGATGCAACCTATTGAAGTGTTCCCAGGTTATTTATTATTTAAATTTGTATCCTGGCCCTCCTCAAATGTCCCCCATGGCAGCTTACAAGAACAGATATACAAGTTCAAACAAATCACCAGTAAAATATGGATAAAAGAGCAACACCATTAAAAAAAAGAAAAAAAGATCACGCAAGCCATTCAAAAACAAGAGCAGCTAAGGAAAAAGCAACGCACGAAACAGAGATAAAAACATCAATCAGCGGCAGATGTATTAACACATATTAAGCGCACATATTAACCTAATAGGCCAAAAGCTTGTCTGAACAAGAGTTACGCAGATAAAAGAACAATATTTACAGGAATAAGGCATATTAAAAACAGGGGAGATAAAGGAAGCAGCTGAAAACACACACAAAAAGATAAACCCATCAATCAGGAACAGAAGTATTAACACATATTAAGGACGCGGAGATGTTCCTCTTGGCAAACTGTGTGTGAGATGGGGAGGGATGGCGGAATGCTCTCAGAGCTCCAATCCTACCTCTTTACGGCGGAGGCAGCTTGGGCAGTCCCTTGTTCCTAATAAAGGAAGAATGCGAGCTCAGCTCTTTCTATATTTGATATGCATATCCTGCTTTCCTCTCCTCTCCTCCAGTTGTGATACACCCTGCTTTGTGAACTGTGTCTTGGGTCTCCTCCAAAGGGCTGGGCTTTTTGTGTTTTTCTGCAGGTGTATGACAAGGGGATCGAGGGTCCCTTCAGACTGGTATTGTCTTCATACCTGTATTCTACAATGTGTCGCTGATGCAATACTAGTGCATTGGTGGTGTATTTCTACCAGACCACTTTACTAGTTGTTCTGTGATGATTCCCCCAGTGTTAGCACGTTGCTGCCGCCTGGAAGGGCACCCTTGCAGAACAGGGAAACTAAAGAGGGACAACTTGGCTGTGGAAACGTAGAGAACGGAGTTTAAGACTGGAAAAAATGAGGAACTGAGGCCACATTCACACCATGCATTTAAAACCCTATACAGTGGTACCTTGGTTCTCAAACTTAAACCATTCCGGAAGTCCGTTCCAAAACCAAAGCGTTCCAAAACCAAGGCACACTTTCCCATAGAAAGTAATGCAAAATGGATTAATCCGTTCCAGACTTTTTTTAAAAAAAACCTAAAACAGCAATTTAACATGGATTTTACTATAACGAGACTATTGATCCATAAAATGAAAGCAATAAACAATGTACTGCAGTCACACAATCAATCAATCAGTAGCCGAACTGGGTTCCACACTGTCACAAAAACAAAAAAGAGCCGCAAAAACAAAAAAAACAACAAAATAAATAGCAAAAACAGACAGACCTCAGCATAACACTCAAAAGGGAAGTGTGCCACTCAAAACAGAAGCATAACACTCAAAATGGAGCATGTTCGGCTTCCGAAAAAAGTTTGCAAACTGGAACACTTCCGGGTTTGCAGTGTTTGGGTTCCAGGTTGTTTGAGTACCAAAGCATTTGAGAACCAAGGTACCACTGTATTACCACTTCAAACAGTCTTGGCTTCCCCCAAAGAATTCTGGGAGCTGTAGTTTGTAGTTTGCAACAGGCTGCTGAGAGTTGTTAGGAGGCCCCCATTCCCCTCACAGAGCCACAGTTCTCAGATTTGCCTGGAGATCTAGAATTGTAGCTCTGTGAGGGGAAGAGGCATCCTTATACAAACTACAGCTCCCAGAATTCTTTGAGGGATGCTATCACTGTTTAAAATGGTATCATAGTGCTTTAAATGTACAGTGCATGTCACCTGAAAGAAACTGAAAACGACATATTCATTGACCCTCACTCCCCACCCCACAGGAATTTGAATGCAAAGTCACTGAGCCTCCTTGGGCGAAGACTCAGTTTTCCCTTTCAGACTGAGGCCGCCTCTCTTTGCCGCCATATTGTTACCAGCAGGTTCTTCTCCACCCAACTGCTGTTGCCTATTGGCTTGCCACATTCACCCACTCTGGGACACAGGAAAACGGATAAGGATTTAATCAGATACTAGCAAATTCAGGTGGTGCAACTAAAGTCTATTTGCAGCTCTTGCACAGCTAAGCTGCTTCCCACCACAAAATCGGACATTTTGCAGTAAATAAGGTAAAGCACTGGAAAGTGCTGGCTAGTGATGTTGTTGTTGTTGTTTAGTCGTTTAGTCATGTCTGACTCTTCGTGACCCCATGGACCAGAGCACGCCAGGCACTCCTGTCTTCCACTGCCTCCTGCAGTTTGGTCAAACTCATGCTGGTAGCTTCGAGAACACTGTCCAACCATCTCGTCCTCTGTCATCCCCTTCTCCTTGTGCCCTCCATCTTTCCCAACATCAGGGTCTTTTCCAGGGAGTCTTCTCTTCTCATGAGGTGGCCAATGTATTGGAGCCTCAGCTTCAGGATCTGTCCTTCCAGTGAGCACTCAGGGCTGATTTTCTTCAGAATGGATAGGTTTGATCTTCTTGCAGTCCATGGGACTCTCAAGAGTCTCCTCCAGCTGATCGCCGAAGAATTGATGCTTTTGAATTATGGTGCTGGAGGAGACTGGCTAGCGCTAGCTTGATGCAACATCCCGTGACCCACAAACAGGTCACAAGGTCTAACCTCCCCTAAAATTTTGTGCCAGCTAATTAAAGTAAATGTTCAATAATGGTCTGGAAGTGACCCACGTGGGAATGGAAAGGAGAAATAGAAGCAAATCTCTGCTGAAATTTCACAGCCAAGAAACGTGTTTGCAGTTCTCCCTCTGGCTTTGCCCCAGGAGACTGGATAAGGCCTGGCACTCAATATCCTGTGAAACATGATTTCTCATTTCTGCCCTTCAACTTTGTGAGGCCGCAACAACTATGAGGTATTCTGTGTTACAAAACCTTGATTTCTCTCCCCGCCCCCTTTTAAAACCAGGTGTTTCCTTTCTGTGCCAGGTCCCAAAGCCGCAGGTACACTGCAGAAACAGGCCAGATTCCTAGATCACATTTAGGAATGAACTGCTTTGCTGAATCAGACTTTTCTTCTATACCTATTTAAATGCCTTTGCCCAATCTATATGGGATGTATGCTGCAAAAGAATTCATGGGAATTCTTTATTTATTTTGGGATAGGTTTACTCCACCTTCCAACATGTGTGTGGGGGGGAATCCCAAGGTAGCACGTAATATTTTAAAGTAGAGTCA
The DNA here is from genome assembly GCF_964252035.2 of Podarcis erhardii. Lineage (NCBI taxonomy): Eukaryota > Metazoa > Chordata > Lepidosauria > Squamata > Lacertidae > Podarcis > Podarcis erhardii. Next base: position 9,186,063 of record NC_138514.1, read on the forward strand.
ATGAGAGAGGTTTTAGTTTGTATCTAAGGACAGACTTGCAGGATCAGGCCACAGTGGCCAACCAGATGCCTATGGATAGCCTGCAAGAGCATTCTCCCTCCTAGAACTGATTAAAGGTTTCAGCCACACTATAAAGCTGGATTATGGAGTGCAAGCGGTGCAGCAGAATGCTCAAATTATTTTAAAGCAGGGACTAACTGTTACAAAAGGGACACAGGTAGCGCTGTGGGTTAAACCACAGAGCCTAGGACTTGCTGATCAGAAGGTCGGCGGTTCGAATCCCCACGATGGGGTGAGCTCCGTTGCCTGGTCCCTGCTCCTGCCAACCTAGCAGTTCGAAAGCACGTCAAGGTGCAAGTAGATAAATAGGTATCGCTCCAGCAGGAAGGTAAACGGCGTTTCCGTGCGCTGCTCTGGTTCGCCAGAAGCGGCTTAGTCATGCTGGCCACATGACCCGGAAGCTGTACGCTGGCTCCCTCGGCCAATAAAGCGAGATGAGCGCCACAACCCCAGAGTCGGCCCTGACTGGACCTAATAGTCAGGGGTCCCTTTACCTTTAACTGTTACAAACAAAGCAATCCTACACCTGAATTCAAGGAAGTGTGTACTGTATAGAGATTGCAACTTACCTAAGTGATTTGCTTATTTATGGAGCCAGCTGAGTGCTTGCAGGAAGTGTGTTTTGGAAACTTAATTTCCCTTCCACTCCCTTTCCTTTGATTGGATCGTCCGTCCATCCCTTCGCCCTTCTCACGGTCAACAACACTCCTTTAAGCTACTCCTATGTATCAGGTTATTTTCCAGCTCTAATCCCCACTGTCATTTCATCAGGTTTTGCCTGAAGTTCCTCCTTTGGATCCTAATCCCTCCTGTCAGCATTATCTCTTTGATCAGGGTGTTCTGGTTTAAGGCCTCCCCCTGCTTAGGACACCTGCATGGATATGGGCTCCCTCTTCAGCTTTTCCCCTCCTTTAACTGCCTTGCCATCTGCTTGTTTTGTAACCCTCCAACCTGGGCAGCCGCTCCTCCAAAGTAGAGATGGGAACCTGTGAGCTCCAATCACTGCCAGTCAGCATGGCCAATCATTAGGGGTGACAGGAGCTTTTGACTTTGACACAGAGAATTTTAGGGTTGGAAGGGACCCCAAAGGTCATCTAGACCAGGGGTCACCAAACTTATTCAGCAGGGGGCCGGTCAACTGTCCTTCAGACCTTGTGGGGGGCCAGACTATTTGGGAGGGGTGAACGAATTCATATGCCCCACAAATAACCCAGAGATGCATTTTAAATAAAAGGACACATTCTACTCATGTAAAAACAGACTGATTCCAGGACCGTCCACAGACCAGATTTAGAAGGCAATTGGGCCGGATACGGCCCCCGGGCCTTAGTTTGCCTACCCACGATCTAGGCCAACCCCCCACAATGTAGGAATCTCAGCTAGAGAGCCAGTGTGGTGTAGTGGTTAAGAACGGTAGATTCGTAATCTGGGGAACCGGGTTCGCGTCTCTGCTCCTCCACATGCAGCTGCTGGGTGACCTTGGGCCAGTCACACTTCTCTGAAGTCTCTCAGCCTCTCTCACCTCACAGAGTGTTTGTTGTGGGGGAGGAAGGGAAAGGAGAATGTTAGCCACTTTGAGACTCCTTCAGGTAGTGATAAAGCAGGATATTAAATCCAAATTCCTCCTCCTCCTCCTCCTCTTCTTCTTCTTCTTCTTCTTCAGCATCCATGGTAGATGGCCATCCAACCTCTGCTTAAAAACCTCCAAGGAAGGAGAGTCCTTGTAACTTGAAGCCATTGGTTGAAGTCCTACTGTTATGTACTGAGCTGAATCCTAGAACAATAGGATCCAGAATGCAGCAGTCTGATTGGTCCCTAGGAGGAACCCAATCCAGCTCCAGGTGGAAGTGAATCAGCGACCTGATTGGCCTGCGGGAGCAGCCAATCAGGCTCCTGGGTGAAGTGAATCCGCAACTTGATTGGCCTGCAGGAGAAGCCAATCAGGCTTCTGGAGGAGGTGAATCCGCAACCTGATTAGCCTGCAGGAGCAGCCCAGAATCAGCCAATCACGTGGGGCCCATTGTGTAAATAATGTATATATAGCTAGACGTTTTGGGGAAAGTTTCATTATTGCTATTATGAGCTGAATAAAGAGCATGAAATTCACACTTGACTCCGAGGAGAAAACAAGCATGCTCCCTCTTCCATGTGACAGCCCTTGAGACTCGCAGGCAGCGGGGGCTGCCACAGAGGGAGCAAGAGGCCAAAGGGCTTCTCTGCCCCTTTCTGGTGGCAATGGTCATGGCTGTTCAATGGCGGCTCTTTCCCTCACTGCCGCTGGGCTGGTTCCCTCCCTCAAATGCCAGCAAAGCAACCCAATGAGGACTGGGCATGCTCAGTAGCCATAGCATGCTGGCTGACTGGGTGTGGGGAACGGAATGGAATGTCCTGGAAAAGGGTATGGCTGGCTGAAACGTCATGCATTTTGTTGCGGTGAGGCCCACTTACCAGCGGCGTAGCGTGGGTTGTCAGCACCCGGGGCAAGGCAAGTAATTTGCGCCCCTAACCCCTAACCTGCCGCTGCTGCCAGCTTCTTCTTGCTACTGCCTGGGCTGGGGTATTTACGGTATGGTAGCCACGACGGCGGCGGCGGGTCTGTGTCAGGTGATCTGAGGCGAGTTGCCGCTGGCGCTGCCGCCCAAACGACGCCGCTTGCCCGGAGGAGGAGGAGGGCAGAGAAGCGAGGAAAATGCAACATGGCCCAGCAGCTGCAGCAGCAGCGGCGGCGGCGGGGCTGTGAGGAGGGGCTGCCTGGCGCGCCCTCCGCGGCGAGCGCTGAGTGCCGCTGCCTGCCGGTCGCCTTCAGCCCGGACGCGCGCACAGCTCGTCAGTTCCGCGAGACATGGGGCTCTGCTACAGCCTGCACCCGAGGCTCTTCCGTGACTCCGGAGGCGGCGAGCGCGCCCCCCCAGATGTTGCGCCCAGTGCGGCCGGCCCCCCCTGCACCCCCCACGCTACGCCACTGCCACTTACAATACGTGCTAAGAATAAAATCCAACGCTCCCTCCCCGTTTTCTGAAAATGCCTTTAATTTCCTGTCTCATGGCACATTTCCGTTCCAATGAGTTTGGGCAAAATTGCTGGAAGGAGGAGACGAGGCGCTCCTAATCTTCCCTAATAGCCATACCTAATAATTATTAAATAGGTTGTTTGTAAAGTGCCTTGAAGATGAAATACTTTATAGAAGCGTGATTACTATTTACAGGCATGCTTAGCCTGATCAAATGGAGTTGAAAGGTGGCTCTTTTGACAGGAAGGGAAGTCTCAAGAGGGCTTCGTTTTATCTGCCTTTCTTCTTCTTAACATATTTCAAAAATGTTTTTTGGGAGAATGTTTATGGGCAAGTGGCAACTTTCCATAAAATCAAAGGGAAGGAGGCACTTAGAATACCTTAGAGGGTTTTTTGGAGGGGGTGCAAATTAAATTAAAAATGACAGCATCTACCTGCCTCCTTCTTCCCCCCTTATCAGCATAATCTATCTCTTCCTCACGTGAGCCAACTTAAACTATTTGTTTTGCAGGAACTTTTTCTACACAAAGCTTTTGTGCACACACCAAACCTTTAAAGTGCGTTCAAAGCAAATGCTGCCCCACAGAGAACGCTGGGAACTGTACTTCAGCCCCATCACAGAGCTACAATTCCCAGCACCCTTAGTAAACTACAGTTCCCAGGATTCCTAGTGGCAGTGATGAAAATGTGCTTCAAAGGTATAACAGGTACCCAGCCTGAGCTGCAGTTTTTGCATTTTTTCATCTCCACCAAGCTAAGCAGTTGGCTCCTTACCTCTCTCGCCCTGACCTAGCCACTGTGATCCATGCGACGGTCACCTCCAGACTGGATTATTGTAACTCGCTCTACGTGGGGCTACCCTTGAGACTGACCCAGAAACTCCAGCGGGTGCAGAATGCCGCGGCGAGACTCCTTATGGGGTCTTCGCTGCGAGATCACATTCATCCGGTACTATACCAGCTGCACTGGCTCCCGGTGGAGTACAGGATCAGGTTTAAGGTGCTGGTTTTAACCTTTAAAGCCCTATACGGCCTAGGACCCTCGTACCTACGGGACCGCCTCTCCTGGTATGTCCCACAGAGGAACTTACGGTCTGCAAATAAAAACATTTTGAAGATCCCAGGCCACAGAGAGGTTAGGCTGGCCTCAACTAGAGCCAGGGCCTTCTCGGCCGCGGCTCCAACCTGGTGGAACGCTCTGTCACAAGAGACTAGGGCCCTGCGGGACTTGACATCTTTCTGCAGGGCCTGCAAGACAGAGCTGTTGCACCAGGCCTTTGGTCAGGGCGCAGCCTGACCCCCCTCCTCTGGCAATCTGCACAGAATTTTGCTTAATGGTTGCCATCAATTTGATTTTAATTAATTTTTATAATGAAATGTTTTTAGAATCGTTGGATTATTTTGATTGTTGTTAGCTGCCCTGAGCCCAGCTTCGGCTGGGGAGGGCGGGATATAAATAAAATTTATTATTATTTATTATTATTATTATTATTAGTTATTAGCATCTCCAAACAAATGCAAAGTATAAAAACCTAAACAGGAATGTAAGAGGGGACCTGTTAGATCAGACCTTCCTAGATCCCTTCAGGAATCCCCTAAGCACAGCAGAAGCTAGTGAGAGCACGCGCACACACACAGTTGCTCCAGAAAAATTGTGTTTCAGTGGCATCCTGCCTCAAAACCTGGCTTAACACATAGATTAACATTCATGGTCTAACATGTAGATTAAGCCACATTTCTACATTTCCATCTTAGTCACTATCGTTTGCTAGATAACATCTTCCTACTGACAGTGGGGCAAGCACTGCATTCGAATCACTTCCTATGTCAGCGTTTCTTTATAAATTAAGTATATTCTCCACTTTCTGAGCAACAGGTCCTCAAAGCAATTTGCGTTTTAAAATATGATAGCGTCTTCTTAACCTTTCCCCCCTCTGGTGCTGGAAAAGCAACTAGTTTTGCTCCAGACATCAACTCATTCCAGTTTAGATTCATCCCTCTACAAAAGAAGCTAATTCGTTACCGTTCTGTTCATAGCTAACTTTAAGTTTGTCTAAATACCACCAAGCTAGTGGCAGATCCAGAGAGTTTTTTGTGAATAAGGATTCATTGCTAAACTACTCTGAGAATTGGGAATAGCGGCCCCCTAACAACTCTCAGCACCTCTGACAAACTACAGCTCCCAGAATACTCTGGGGGAAGCCATGACTATTCAAAGTGGCATAGTAATGCTTTAAATGCATAGTGTGAATTTGGCCCTGGTCTGGCACTCCAGTCAGTGGCTGCTTCAGTTTTTCCTTTGTGAATGGGATATAAGAGCACAGCATTCCCTCTGAGGGGAGAATGTTGCGTTAAGCCTGGAGTTTCTTTAAAGTCTGCCTGCTGCACCTTGTTCTGCTGAAGAGGCAAGCATCTATTCCGATTCAGCTGAAACTGAAAAGTGGCTAGGCTCTTCAGCATGCAGCGGAGACCTTGAAGAAACCCCTTGGCTCTTCAGCATTTCCCTTCTCACTCCTATTACTTTCCCCGTGGTCCCAAGAACGCCCTAAAAGTTCATCCAGGAGTTGGACCCTGTTTCAGAACTTCCAGTGCATGTGGTATTAACGTTATTAACAGCTAACGACCCACAGCTTCTCACCAACACTGCCTCCATGAGCTCATACCAGTCTAAGTAGAGGTAACCTTAAACTGAAAAGAGATTGGGGGGGGGGGTCACCACTATTTATGACTGTCAAGCGGTGATTAATGACCAACCAGCTCAAAATTGCCTTTAATGCCAGCTCAGTATTGTTGCTTGTGGCAGTTAATGAGGTTAGACAGACTTTTTACACAGCACTTTAGTGCAGGGTTGCAGAGTGGGGAGGTGTCTCCTGCAGAGCTTAACACAACCACCAGATTCCCTGGGCAAGGAGCTAAGAACCTTTGATTTCCCCTTTAAGACAATAGACAAAGAGCCCAAGCAACTGCCGAGGGCAGTGTCTGTCCACCTGTTTGAATCCAGTCACACCCCTCCCATGCCTTTGTCGCTGGAGTTTGGAGCAGGCCAAGGAAAGGTAAAGAAATAAAATATTGCACCTCTATGCATTAAGGGGGGGGGGGGAGGTTGCTTTCTGGCCCTGCCTCTGCAGACAGGCTGGAGTCAATAGTGTTAATGAGAATATTTCAAAGACCTTTGAACTTGTCTCGGTTTGTTGGCTCGTAAAAAGTACACTGGCTCCAAAACAGCAAGGTGTGTCTTGGGAGGGGGTAAAAAAAAAGTTATTAAAGTGCTGGAAGAGATGCCTCAGCTGCTGATATGATACTAGGACAAGTTAAAGTTATTGCTACTGGTATATAAAGCCCTGAATAGATGGAGACCAAGTTACCTCCGGGAACACCTTACCTAGTATAAACCTGGCAGGTCACATAAATCAACAGGAGAAACATTCCTGGTTTGTGTTGGGTGATGTGATCCGTGATCTTGCCAGTGGCGTAGCGTGGGGGGTGCAGGGGGGGCCGGCCGCACCGGGCGCAACATCTGGGGGTTAGGGTTAGGGGGCGCAAATCCACGGGTTAGGGGGCGCAAATCCACGGGTTAGGGGGCGCAAATTACTTGCCTTGCCCCGGGTGCTGACAACCCACGCTACGCCACTGGATCTTGCACCTTTTTTTGTTTTTGTTTCTTTAGCTTGCAAACCGCCTTGTGCATCGCAATACAAATTAAAACTGGAACGCAATTATTTCCATTAATTATTATTATTAAATTTGTATTCCGCCATTCATCCAAAGATCACGGGGAGGTTTGCAGCATAAAAACACAAAATGAGACCACGAAATACATAGCAAAAACAGAACAGTAACCCCTCCTCTCGCAAGCACATTTAAAAGGTCATAGATTAATCAGCCAAAGGCCTGATTATGGAGGAATGTTTTCGCCTGGCACCTAAAGATATGCAATGAAGGTGCCTGGAGAGCACCCACAAACGGGGAACCACCGCAGAAAAAGCCCATTCTTGTGCCACCACCCTCTAGACTTTTCATGGAGGCAAAGCAACAAGGAACCAGGCAGAGGGCCTTCTTGGTAGTGGCACCCGCCCTGTGGAACACCCTCCCATCAGATGTCAAAGAGAAAAACAGCTACCTGACATTTAGAAGACATCTGAAGGCAGCCCTGTTCAGGGAAGTTTTTAATGTGTAACATTTTAATGTATTTTTGATCTTTGTTGGAAGCCACCCAGAGTGGCTGGGGAGACCCAGCCAGATGGGCGGGGTATAAATAATAAGTATTATTATTATTATTATTATTATTATTATGGAGGGGACACACAAAGAGGCACCTCACATGATGGTCTCAGGGTCCCGATTGGTTCAAATGAAATGTTATCATTGATTGCATTTATTAATTCCTTCCGTGAAGCATCTCAAAGCAATATACACTATAATGAAAACAAGAATAAAATAGTTGAACACACACACACACACCCTACATTTTCCCCTGATGGGTCTTGAGGCAGCTACACAGAATTGTAGAATTGGAAGGGGATACAAGGGTCATCTAGTCCAACCCCCTGCAATGCTGGAATCTCAGCTAAAGCACCCATGAAAAATGGCCATCCATCCAGCCTCTGCTTAAAAATCTCCAAGGAAGGAGAGTCCACCATCTTCTGAGGGAAACCGTTCCACAGTCAAGCAGCTCTTACCACCAGAAAGTGCAGGAGAAAACAAGTCTTACGTTTTCATACCTTGACTGTTTTGTTGTTATTATTGATGGTGTCTGACCTATTTGTGTAAAATGAAAGTACACAAGTACAGCAGGCTTCCTGCGGCTGACGTTTGCCCTCCAACATGTGGAGGGCATCAAGCATGGGGCAGAGGGATGTGTGGTCAGTGAGACCCATTGCAATGAATTGACTTAAGTAACAGTGCAATCCCAACCTTGTCTACTCTCTAGGTCTCTGCTGGGTGCCTGTTTTGTATTGTTTCTGCTTTTTTTGTTTAAATATGCCTCTTGTTTCTTGAATTTTAAACCTTTTCCCTTTTTTTGCTGATTTTAAAATACCTTGAGACGCTTGTGTGGCATGTGAATAAAAAATGATAGTACCCCGAGATATGTATCAGAAGATGGCACGACATCTCTGCTAATGTCTCCTTGTAGATTTCTTTTATTTCTGGAGTTATTACCTTTGCACCACTAGGTCACATCTTGATGCTGTTAACCATGGATCAGCAGAAAGGTTCTGATCTACAGGCCAAAGTCAGTCTCAGCAATGAGCAAGAATTTTTGTTGTTGTTAAAAAACCCTGTTTTCCCCTTCCGTTATAGGAATGCGTTTCGTCTTAGCTCAGAGCAATTTCTTAGCTTACAGTTATTAAAACACAAAGGGGCTGAGCCAAGCTCTGTGATTTATGAAACACGTGCTAGATTCATTAAAAACCTTAAAAGATTTAATACATTTTATTGAGGCTTTAAATCTGGGCAAGTATTTAAAAACTTAATGCAGGGCGTATTTCATTCCAGACACCTTTTTTAACACTTATTTTGGAGCTGTAAAATTTGGATTGACAAATATTGCAGATATTTCATTACTCATTTTTATAAATTGGCACAGAATTCTTCTGACAGGTTTGTTATGTTTGTGTGTGTATAAAGTACACACACATACATACTCAATGAGATTTATATTGTCTAAATATAAAATTATTCTCTTTTATTGACGTTTTATAGGTCTTTTTCCCCTATGTTTCTTTATAGTCCCTTCAGCAGTTACACATACACACACAATATTTAATATATTTCTGCATGATCTGACACTCTTATTATTGCTCCTCCATTTGACCAAGCATACATTCTAATAGAAAACATATTTTTATTCCTTTTTAATCATCTACAGATTTTTATTGTTTTTAATTTTTAGCCATGAAAGAAAAGAGGCTAGGAATTTCTGCCAAAGTCTTCCCATGGCATCGCACCTCTGTAGTGACCTCAGATTTGTATCAGTATTAAGATGAGAGGCTGCCTGAGTCACTTACACAATGTATTCCCCGCCTGCAAAGTTACGCATGAAGATTTGCACAGATCTGAAATCTAACGGTTTTCACCCCATTCATTAGCACAGAATCACATGCTGAATATTTTCTGTCCTAAGGAACAGATCCAAAAGGTAACTCAGAATTCAAGGGATGATGGGGCATGCCTCTTAGCGGGTGTGTTATTTAAAAGTGAGTACATTTACCAAGTATACCCGTTTTCAATTTGTAACATTTTTAGCTCACCTCTTCTTTCAAGGTCAGAACAGCATACATGGTCCTTTTTCTTGCCCTCTGTGATCCAGTAACCCTGGAAGGTAGGGTAGGAGGAGGGATGGTGATTAGCCTAAGGTCACTTTTGCAGCTTTGTGGCTAAATGGGAATTGGAAGCAGATCTTGGATCAAGACTCAAACCACTACACCACTCAAGCTCTGAAGAAAATAAAAACTGTACTGGCTACTTTCAAAGAAGTGATATACAAGGATGCTAGCACTGCATTGCTATCACCTGGTATTTTTTCTCCAACTCACCCTTTCTCCTCTGCTCTCTACGCTCCTGTGAGTTACCTTGCTCAATTGCAGACAAATACCTCTCTCCCTGGGCAATGGAGACACTTGCACTGATGGGCTTCTCAAACAGGATTACCCGTCCTACAAAAGAAGGAATAAATGCAACAGGAATTAATGCCTTTGGCATCTGCAGCAGGCATGTGGTCTGCCCGTCCTGTAGAACGATGAGAAATTAAAGCAAGATAAAGCACTCTATGTCCATCTTTCACTTCTATGGAGCACTGTTACCACAAGCCAAGAAACTCCCAGTGGCTTTCCAGTGATTCTCGAAGGATGTGGCACACCACACTGGTGGGGCAGGACAGGGTGGCAAGTATGGAGGCAAGATTCAAGGACAATCAATACTGTATTTGGGGAATGATTCATGTTCTTATTTAGCTGCATTGTGTTATACTTTCTGGGTGCCCCATGGTCATATTATAAAGTAGCTGTGCATTATCTTATAAATCAAGTGCTGCTAGTTGTTGTTTGTTTTCCAATGTATTTCTTATTAATTAAAAAAATCGGTGTGGCACGAGCAAATTTTTATTCTGAAAGTGTGGCCTGGAGGGGAAAAAGTTTGAGAACCACTGGATTAGTTGAAATATGATCCTCCAAACTAGCGCTCCGAGAGCCCTTTGAGATTAGAAATGAGCTGTAGGTTCAACATTTTTTTGTTTTGTTTAATCGTTTAGTTGTGTCCGATTCTTCATGACCCCATGGACCAGAGCACGCCAGGCACTCCTGTCTTCCACTGCCTCCCGCAGTTTGGTCAAACTCATGCTGGTAGCTTCGAGAACACTGTCCAACCATCTCGTCCTCTGTCGTCCCCTTCTCCTTGTGCCCTCCATCTTTCCCAACATCAGAGTCTTTTCCAGGGAGTCTTCTCTTCTCATGAGGTGGCCAAAGTATTGGAGCCTCAGCTTCAGGATCTGTCCTTCCAGTGAGCACTCAGGGCTGATTTTCTTCAGAATGGACATGTTTGATCTTCTTGCAGTCAACATATCCCTCCCTATTCCCCTCCTGGAAATGATTTCACTTCCAGTTTGTAGTGTCCAGATATTTTGATATGCTGGCTATGTAACTCCAAGCTGGAAATCTCGGGCTGAAGTAGTAGTCAGAATCTCAGAACTTGTCTGAGATTCCCGACAAAAACTTCCTGCTGACATTTTTTTTTTTAAAAAAAAAGTGTTTTATTTTCAGTTACAAATGAAACGTGTCGTTGTATTTATATTCAAATTATATTTGCATCTGGGTGTTGGCACTGGCAAAATTTTATGGAAAACCCCCCCCCCCGTGAAGCGCTTCCTCTTTTTAAAAGGCGGTCACCCTTCTTCACCCCCCGACTCTGCGCTGAAATCTAACCACTAACCCTCACTGCCTCTCTGCACCAGCCTTCCCCACCTGGCCCTCGGACTACAACTCCCATCAGCCTTAGCCAGCTGCGGAACCCAAAGTGACTCTCTTCGAAAGCGAAACGAAACCCGGCACCGGCTCTCTCGCGCCCTCTGCCGGAGCCGGCGCAGGAACTGCAGGGAGGGAAAGGCAGGGAGGGGCGGAAGCGTCGGAGCGTCGGGGACTGATGGCGTCACGGGAGCGACGACGCGGAAGTCGCGGCAGCAGCTGGTGCAGGAGGAGCAGGTGGCGGCGGCGGCGGTGAGTGCGAGCGGCTGAGGCGCGGGGTGCGGGGGGTGGGCCGCTTCCCAGGCCGACCCTCCTTGGCCCCTGGCCGCTTTCTTCCTCCTCCCCGGCCCCTCGACTAGGCAGGGCCTCCTCCTCCTCCTCCTCCCAGCCGGGCTCCCACCCCTCTCGCCCGGTTACAGGGACCGTCTTGCTTCAGGCTCTGCTCGCTCCAGCCAGGCCTCCCTGCTCTAAAGCCAGGACCCCCATGGTCCTTCCCCGGCCCTCCCTCGCCTGTTCTTTTAAGGGCCACCTTGCCATTGGTTGTAGCCATGGGGGGGATGCGGGGGGGCAGCGGCTGCTTCCCCAAGTCAAGAATTAATAAAAAACACTTAACTCGGTTCTGCCCCCCACCCAACATAAAGCCTGCTACGCCCTTGCACTCTGCTTTCTTTAAATAACAGTAACAATAATAAGGAAATTTTTCAAAACAAAACAAATTCCTTCCAGTAGCACCTTAAAGACCAACTAAGTCAGTTCTTGGTATGAGCTTTCGTGTGCATGCACACTTCTTCAGATACACTGAAACAGAAGTTTCCAGACCCTTCTATATAGTGAGAAGGTGGGGAGGGGTATTACTCAGAAGGGTGGTGGGAATGGGTGATTGGCAGATAGCTGTGATGAGCCTGTTGACGACTCTTAACGACTGCAATAGGTCTTACAGGAAAAAGCAAGGGGTGAAAAGGTGAAAAATGGCTTTGTCATGTATAATGAGATAAGAATCCAAGGTCTTTGTTCAGACCAGGTTTTTCCATGGTTTTGAGTTTGGTGATAAGTTGTAATTCAGCAGCTTCTCTTTCCAGTCTATTTCTGAAATTCCTTTGTAGTAAAACAGCTACTTTGAGATCTTGTATAGAATGTCCTGGGAGATTGAAATGTTCTCCTACTGGTTTCTCTGTCTTGTGATTCCTGATGTCCGATTTATGTCCGTTTATTCTTTGGCGTAAGGTCTGGCCTGTTTGTCCAATATAGAGAGCTGAAGGACACTACCTTCTCACTATATAGAAGGGTCTGGAAACTTCTGTTTCAGTGTATCTGAAGAAGTGTGCATGCACACGAAAGCTCATACCAAGAACTGACTTAGTTGGTCTTTAAGGTGCTACTGGAAGGAATTTGTTTTGTTTTGACTATGGCAGACCAACACGGCTACCTATCTGTAAAGGAAATTTTTGTCTCTCGCTTCCTACCCAGATGACACGTAGGGAGCCGCTTTTTTACATCCCGAAACTTTTGGACCTTTTATTTTTTTAGGAGGGCCCCATCTCTGTCCTGCCTCGCTAGCTGGTTGGTTATTAGGAGAATACAGATGTGGGTGGCGCTGTGGTCTAAACCACAGAGCCTAGGGCTCGCCGATCGAATCCCCACAACTGGGTGAGCTCCTGTTGCTGCTCCTGCCAACCTAGCAGTTCGAAAGTGCAAGTAGATAAATAGGTACCACTCTGGCAGGAAGGTAAACGGCATTTCCGTGCGCTGCTCTGGTTCGCCAGAAGCGGCTTAGTCATGCTGGCCACATGACCCGGAAGCTGTACGCCGGCTCCCTCGGCCAATAAAGCGGGATGAGCGCCTCAACCCCAGAGTCGTCCACGACTGGACCTAATGGTCAGGGGTACCTTTACGTTTACAGTGCAATGAAAGCCAAAGAAAGGCAGGCAAGTGGGGCGGGGCAGGGCAGGGCAAAGTGAAACTCAATAGATTAAAACAGCAGGTTTTTAAAAACACAGTATGTATATTTATATTCCCAGAACTCAAAACTTTTTAAAAGACTGGGAGATTTTTTTAAAAAGGAAGTATTTCAACACACAAAAGAAGATTCTAGATGAGCTCTTCCCTTCTCATAACGAGCTTGTGAGGTAGCCTAGGGCTGTGTTTTTTTTAAAATAATATTTATTAAAGTTTCAAAAATTACAGAAATAAAAAATGCCACATTAAACAAAAGCAAAACAACACATCACAATATAAAAAAGGGAAAAAAAACCAGAGAAATAAAACCCGTTAAACAAAAACAAAAACACAAAAAGAAGATTTTTTTAAAAGAAAGTATTTCAACACACAAAAGAAGGTTCTAGATGAGCTCTTCCCTTTCCATAACGAGCTTGTGAGGTAGCCTAGGGCTGTGCTTTGGTGTCAGGTGGCCCAGGATCACCCAGTGAACTTTGTGTCTGAGCTGTATTTGGAGCCGGGCCTCCTCAGTCCTTCTCCAGTGCTCAAGTTTGCTAAACCACGCTGGCAGTCTTGTATGTCTGGCACCAGCCATTTCCTGAAAAGGCTTAAAGGAGAGGACTTGGTCAAGCTCCAGTAATTAATGTCACATTGAATGCTGTAGCCATTGGAGAGAATCTGCCCAACCCCTACAGCTCTGTTTTGTGCATATTTACTTGTAAACAAGTCCCAGGTGTTCAGTGGGGTTTGTAGGTAAACATGTGTGCTGCCCACAGTGTTTAGAGCTCTGGACTTGGCTAAGAAGGCCACTGGCCTGATCCAGCAGGCTCTATCTAGTCCAGCATCCTGTTCTCACAGTGGCCAGCCAGATACCTGTGGGAAGCCTGCAAGCAGAACCTGAGCACAACCTCACTCTGCACACCTGTGATTCCCAGGAACTGGTATTCAGAAGCATACTCTCTCTTGACGGTGGAGGTAGAATATAGCCAGTCTTCCAAAATTCAGCTTCTTTGGATGTCCATGAGTTCATGGCTTGTGAGAAAGGGGAAGGAACCTTTCTCTATCCGCTTTCTCTATGCCATGAATAATTTTATAAACTTATAACACGTCACCTCCTACTCGCCTTTTCTCTAAACCAAAAAGTCCCAAACGTTGCAACCTTTCCTCATAGGGGAGTTACCTCACCCCCTTGACCATTTTGAGATCTCAAATACTTTTCAGCTGTTTTTCTCCTGCTTTGGTGGGAGATGCAGGGAATTGTGGGCTATGTGGAAGGGCAAGTAACATTATTGATAGATGAAGCATCGTACTGTGTTGTAGCTGCTTCTCTTGTCTTTTGATTTGTGGATTAATGTCATGTGGACATTCCTTATATCAGTGTTTCCCAACCTTGGGTCTCCAGCTGCTTTTGGACTACAACTCCCATCATCCCTAGCTAGCAGTACCAGTGGTCAGGGATGGTGGGAAATGTAGTCCGAAAACAGCTAGAGACCAAAGGTTGGGAAACACTGCCTTATATCATACTTCACCCCAAGGTAGAGCTGCCCTCCTGGGGCCACCACCCTGAAAATTCAGCAGATTGGGTTAGAACCGTAAAGCAAAGGGGGGTTCAGCTTTTCATACCAAGTGAGTCACAAGAGTACTTGGACACTGAACCTGCAGGCCACACAATGCCTTGTCCTGTGGGGCGGGGGAGTGAGACCAACATTTGATGAGGACACCCAGCTCTCAAGTCAGCTAAGCAACAGCAGGCTTTGGGAAGGAGGTGTGAAGCTCTGGCAGTGTCCTAGAGCCCTCCCTCCTCTTTCCTAAAGCTGGGAAAGCACTAACTAGCCCAGTGCTTTTGGAAAGGCAGCCCAAGGGCTGGGGGGTAGGGTGCCAAATGTTTCTGAGGGCCACATGTCGGACCACCCTGCTCTGGAAGGTCCTTTCTCTCTTCTGCAGACTGCATACCCTTTCCTATCCATTCCACTTCCTAGTCAAAACCATTTCTTGTTTTGTGAATTGTCACCTCTCCAAGGAAGAGCTTTCACAAGCACCAGATCTCTGGTACTGTCTTCTAGCTGCATCTCATAAATCACTATTGTGGCTCTTGGATATCTAACATGATGGGTGGTCTGGGGTGTTTTGAAGTAACGTGAGTTCTCACCTCTTGGCTTTCTAGAAAAGAAGTCATTCTCACTGTTGCACACAGACACATCCTGGGAAGAAGTCCTGTAACTCTTGTGTTCTCTGCTTTAAGAAACAGCAGAGTTGCATAGCCTGTGTTCCTGTTTTCTATTCATCTTAATTCTTATCTTAATGAGAAGAGAACAGGAAATAAAGTTGTTTAAGTAATTTCCTAAAGTGTCCATAGACTTCTCACAGCAGAATGCATTGCCTTGCTCACATATGTTGTTGGCCTCCATCCGTCTCAGGAGACAGTGGAAGAGTTCGCCATTGGGGGTAAAGTCAAACCATTGGGCTCTGCGCTCCTCCCAGCGGTCATTTCTCCTCTGGTCATTGCTGTGGATACAGGACCTGACAGTCTGCCTCCAGGCATTGCAAAGAATTCCCACACAGCAGGGTTAATGTTCCTAGTCTTCATGTCAGGTTTGCTGACACCTTTATAATGCAGAGTTGGTCTGCCAACAGGCCTGAGGCCAGATCCCTTGGGGATCCTGCTATCTTTCATTCTGTGTACGTGACCAAGCCATGTTGTTGAGATAGAATGCTGGGAATGTGGGCTTTGCAGAGCACACCTTTTTTTGAGACTATGTCCTGCCCAAAATCTTAGATGAATGCATCGCCTTGCTAACAGTATGTGGCTGGGCTGATTCATAGAAGTAATCGGGTTGCTGCTCTGTAGACCAAAGGTGAATCCCAAGGCCCACATTCCCTTCTGGACAACTTTACGAGAGCCACATGCCACTGGTGGGTGGGACCAGAAAGCAAAAACATTCAAGTACTACTTTTGCTCAGTAGGCCAGCTTTTATGCACACTTCTCTTCTTCCTCTGTGTACTAATAATGGTAATAACAATCACACCGCCCCCCCTTCAGCCATTATCAGAGTTCAAGGACACATTCCGGCCAGCCAAAAACACCTGAGAGTCTCAAATAGGTATGGGGTGGGATGTGGTCTGGGGAGAGTCCCATGGGGCCGATTGAGAGGTTTGGAGGACCACTTTTGGTCCCTAGTCGTGAGGTTCCCCACCTGTAATGTAGGCATTTATGCGTTGTGGCTGTCTACTGCTGGTAGCACGCTGATTTCTGAAATAGCATCCATCCTATACCTCAAGACAAGCAGTGTCCATCTGATGGATGTGAGAAATTTGGGCACAGTCCATTGGGAAGTCCTGTGTAAGATGAATGGTGCATGGATACAATGCTCTTGTACATTTCCTGCTCTTCTCAGTGGGACCACCCACCTCATGAGGGGCGAGCAGAAAGAGCTTTTCTCTGATGGCATCATGAAGACGTAGAGTCGCCCAGGATATGACCCAGAGATCTTGCCTCAGGGCTGCAATCCTAGCCCCACTTACCTAGGAGTAAACCACAATGAACTCAGTAGGGTTTGCTTTTAAAGGGTAGACGTAGGGCACTGTAACTTGTTTGAGAACAGTAGTATTCCTTGCCTCAGCAGCAGATCAGAGACAAAAGGGAGTGAAGCCAGTGATGTGAGAAGAGTGGAAGGAGGGTAGCAGAAGACATAGCTGCAGCCAATTTTTGTGTGTGGATCTAGTGTTGTTACAGGCAGAATCTCCAAGGGGAAGAGTCATAGAGTATCTGCTTTGTGTAGTAGAAGGTCCCAGGTTCAGTCCCTTGCATCTTAAGGTAGGGCAGGGAGTGAGTCCTGTCTGAAATCTAAATAAGTTTCTGCCAGTCTGTGTAGACAATACTTTACTGAACTAGAAGGACCAATGGTCTGGCTCAGTAGAAGGCAGCTTTCTGTGCTCCTATTTTCAATATGCACAATTTTCAACTTGCAAACTGGCCTCTGTCATATGGGGAAGATAGATGTTAGCTGCTGTGGTAGAGAGGAGGAGAAAACAGAGAGAAAATGTGAATCTGGAGCTTGTTACCCAACATTTTTTAATTAATGGCTTTTAGTTAGTTAGGGTTACTCACCTGATTAAAGAAATATTAGATTATTAATTTCACAGGTTCTAGGCAATCAGTTATATTTCTATATAAATGCACATAGACATGACCATAATTCCAAGGAAATATCATACTTCTCCTTAAGTTTATGCACATGTGTATTGCAATATACATCATTGTAGAAGCATTCCCTTCTACACGAGAGAAGTTCAATGGCATGTTGTCACTAGCCTTTAAAATTAACCTTAAAAAGAAAAGCACTGCTGGTTTATTGAGGGAACCACTTTTAGTTTTTGTTTTGTTCAGTATTGCAGTTCTTACTAGAATCTGGAATGTGGATTTAGTGCCTTTTAGTTGAAGTTGCACAAAGTGGACTAGGGGCTTGTAAGGCACATCTCTTTCGATAGCTCTTATTTCTTGATTCCTTTGGATATGTAGCTTCTAGTATGTTGGAAGCTCCGAAAAACACCCTGGGATTCCAGCCTTTGCTCTGAAGTGTCCCTCCCAATAATCTTATCTAAACAGACTTGGCCAAGTTGATCTGCAAGTGACGATTGTTCATCATTTTTGCTAGCTGTTTAGGAGTAGGGACAAGGCTTATGATTCAGATCAGCTTCCCCCAACTCACTCTTCATCCTGGAGAAGAGTGACTAGTGGGGTGCCACAGGGTTCTGTCTTGGGCCCGGTCTTACTCAACATCTTTATCAACGACTTGGATGATGGACTCAAGGGCATCCTGATCAAATTTGCAGATGGTGGCTAACACCCCAGAGGACAGGATCACACTTCAAAATGACCTTGACAGATTAGAGAACTGGGCCAAAACAAACAAGATGAATTTTAAGAGGGAGAAATGTAAACTATTGCACTTGGGCAAAAAAAAAAAAATGAGAGGCACAAATACAAGATGGGTGACACCTGGCTTGAGAGCAGTACATGTGAAAAGGATCTAGGAGTCTTGGTTGACCACAAACTTGTGAAAAGGATCTAGGAGTCTTGGTTGACCACAAACTTGACATGAGCCAACAGTGTGACGCGGCAACTAAAAAAGCCAATGCAATTCTGGGCTGCATCAATAGGAGTATAGCATCTAGATCAAGGGAAGTAATAGTGCCACTGTATTCTGCTCTGGTCAGACCTCACCTGGAGTACTGTGTCCAGTTCTGGGCACCACAGTTCAAGAAGGACACTGACAAACTGCAACGTGTCCAGAGGAGGGCGACCAAAATGGCCAAAGGCCTGGAAACGATGCCTTATGAGGAATGGCTAAGGGAGCTGGGCATGTTTAGCCTGGAGAAGAGGAGGTTAAGGGGTGATATGATAGCCATGTTCAAATATATAAAAGGATGTCACATAGAGGAGGGAGAAAGGTTGTTTTCTGCTGCTCCAGAGAAGCGGACACGGAGCAATGGCTCCAAACTACAAGAAAAAAGATTCCACCTAAACATTAGGAAGAACTTCCTGACAGTAAGAGCTGTTCGACAGTGGAATTTGCTGCCAAGGAGTGTGGTGGAGTCTCCTTCTTTGGAGGTCTTTAAGCAGAGGCTTGACAACCATATGTCAGGAGTGCTCTGATGGTGTTTCCTGCTTGGCAGGGGGTTGGACTCGATGGCCCTTGTGGTCTCTTCCAACACTATGATTCTATGAGTCTTGAGATGTTGTTGAGTACAATGCCCATCATCTCCAGCCACATGGCCAACAATCAGGGTGTGTGTGTGTTTGGGTGTGTGTTTGTGCAGGGAGGGGGCAGGGGTTGTAGCTCAGCAACATCAGGGAACCCAAGTTTGGAGAAGGCTTCTCAGAAACCTTAGTTCCCGGTTATTGGAAGTCCTGTTTCCAGCTTGTGCAGTTTCATTAGGTTCTGCCCACACATTGTGAGAAGTAGACACTTGTCTTAAAAACACACACACACATCCGAGATTCTCAGGAGATGGAATTTGAAGCAGGGAATCAAAAGACAAATTAGGGCAAGCAAGACAGTCCTGGAGGATAGGGCAACAAAGGGCCATCAGCTGTGGTGGATGAAACAGAATCTCAGTGTTCAAGGGCATAGAAAAGAATTGAGATCTTCGGGGCAAACAGGAGATATTAGCCTGTTCCTTTGTGCTCTGTTTGGGAGCTTGCGATACGGCATTTGGGCAGGGAGGGAGGATAGGTCAAAGTGGACCTTGATCTGATCAAGCAAAGGGCATTCTTAACTGCTTAATATATAACGCTCTAAGGCAGGACATCCTGTCCCCAGAGGTTCAGAATAATGGGCCTAGTTTCCACACAGAGCTCTAAAGTATTGCAGGACTCATTGTTCTTTCTTTTCTTTTCTTTCCTTCCCTGCCTTTCTCCTTCTTTTCTAGATTATACTCTCAGGGATGACTCAGCTGGGTGCCATAGCAGCTGTAGCTGCCAGTCTGGTTGCAGCTGCTCTTTTTTCTGCAATACACAAGATCGAAGAAGGGCATATTGGTGTTTATTACAGGTACGTTCAGGCGCTTAGAGGGAGCTCCACTTTCTGCAGATGTGTGTATGTCAGTTTATACCGCTCTCCAGATTATGGTTCCTAGGATCAGAAAATGGGGGAAGCCCTGAAACACTCAAAATAGTTCCCTCTTCCATGCAGCTTCAATTTGTTTCCCGTTTAGCACTATTGCCATGGTGAATGAATCAAATGGCTCCAGGGAAGAGTCACTGCCAGTCAGTGTAGACAATACTAAGCTAGGTGGGCAATGGTCTGATGCGGTATAACTTGTACTATATAAGGCAACTGCCTTTATTCCTTATTCCTAGTTCTTGCCCTGCAAAACAGAACTGGAAACCCACTTCAAACAATGGTTTCTCTTAGGTAAGCACTGACCATACCCTGCCAATTTAATCATTACAGACTACAGGTTATTAATTTTTATTCCCTTTAGAATATATGCAGGCTGCTTGCCAGGAAGTGTCAAGCCCTCCCAAGGTAGCTTCCAACACATACAAATGCACATTATCAAATAAAAAGAAGCATAATAAAATATAAATGATTAAAAAACCAAGAACCAACGGTAATACACATTCAGCCTAGTACGGTAAGTTAAAGAATTATAAACTAAAGCAGCCCCGTGAATACAGCAGCCCAGTGAATCTCACATTCAGGAAGAGAGGCAAACACAAAAAATGTCTCTTGAGCAAGAAATGATTTTGAAAGAGGAACCGTGTGCAGGAGAGGTGGCGGTGGCAGTGTTCAAGCCTGCGTATTTCTCTTAAGAGCAAAGAGTGCTATAGAACTGCAGATCTGTCTCTGTTTATTCTATGTCTGCTTCTACCAGTTTTTGTCTGTACTGATAAACTACTATACTTCTCCTTTTTGTGAGTAAGCACCAACTTTTCCCCCCCAGCAATAAAATCTCTATATCTGGATGTACTGAGTGTACCAAAATAAGTTCTACTCGGTGCATACTCATTGAAATTAATCGGCCTAAGTGAGTCATGCCCA
This sequence comes from Podarcis erhardii, assembly GCF_964252035.2. Classification (NCBI taxonomy): domain Eukaryota; kingdom Metazoa; phylum Chordata; class Lepidosauria; order Squamata; family Lacertidae; genus Podarcis; species Podarcis erhardii. The sequence continues at coordinate 9,206,573 of NC_138514.1, forward strand.
TTAATTTCAGTGTGTCTGCTCACAAGTATGGCTAGCGTTGGATACAATCCTGTGAATCCTCAGATTCTGAGAATGTGTATGTTGTACGGTAAAGTTCCTTTTGAACTCAAGTTGCCAAGACTCTCTAGGGTGTGACAGTCAACCAATTCTCCAGTTCACTCCAATGGAGGAGGCTGTTTTGCAGCATCATTAGTTATTTTTTAAAAAACTTGTATGCTGCCCTTTCAGCCTCAATATTCTCAGGGCAGCTTGCATCAGTTAAACAGAACAAGAAAATGTACAACAAGCATAATAATTAAAAGAGTAGATGATATTAACAGTAAGAGAATAAAGCCTGTGCCATAGTCAGTGCCAGGAAAACCTCTTAAGAAGAGTCTTTCTTATGCAGGGTGCCACAACTCACCTCTAGCCAGGAGCATCCAGAGGGACCTTAAGTGGCAATCTCGCTGTAAAGGCAGGCCAATGTGGAGTTAGGTGCTCCACCTAGGGCTTTCCTTTTTTTTTTTAATAGATATTTATTAGAGTTTCCAAATTAATACAAAAAACAAAAAGTAACAAAAATGCAAAAATACGAAATTAAAAAAAACCAGTAAAAACAAATATCATTTCCATTACTTTTTTCCATTAACTTGTTTCCCAGACCTCCTCTCACCTCCCCATTTTGTATTCCAGTTCAAATTCTTAACTCAACAAATCCTTATTATCACTTATTTATAACTTATTATAACTTATTGCTCAACCTTTACATTACAGCTGGTAACCACTTAATTTCTGTCCAACATCATTCTAACATTCATTAATTTTACAGTATTTCTGCAGATAGTCTTTAAATTTCTTCCAGTCTTCTTCCGCCGACTCTTTTCCCTGGTCTCGGATTCTGCCAGTCATCTCTGCTAGTCCCATATAGTCTATCACCTTCATCTGCCATTCTTCCAGGGTGGGTAAATCTTGTGTCTTCCAAGCTCCACCTAGGGCTTTCAAAGGACTCACCAGCACTTTGAATCATGCTTGGAAATGAACCCTGTGAAGATGTTTAAGATATGTTCCCATTGACTGTTCTTGGTGCTCATTGGCGGTAACAGTGAGTCCTGCTTTGTCCATTTGCAGGTGCATTTTGGATTCAAACCATGCCTGTAAATGGACATTTCCCCTCTGAAACAAATCCCAGCTGCACCTGTGAATGGGCAGCCTCAAAGGCACTTGCAGTCGGCACCGATCAGCGATCTCCACTTGCCAGCGAACAATTGGATGCACCCTTCAGGCTTCCAAATCTTTTTTTTTTTCTCAGATGCATTTTCACCTGCCACACACCTGACATCACTTGTGCAGAAAGAGAACATGTTTTAGGGGAAACTGCCTCTCAGGCCAAACTAAGACCCCTGCTAGGCCTGTTCTAAAACTCCCATTATTCTGCACCAAGGATCACAGCACTGCCTGATATAAATGCACACATTTCTCTCTTTGTTTTTAACAGGGGAGGAGCCCTGCTGACATCCACCAGTGGCCCTGGCTTCCACCTAATGCTCCCTTTCATAACCTCCTATAAATCAGTACAGGTACTTTTCATTTTTATGATCTCCTTACAGGAATGTGGCACATAGAGTTCTTATTAGTTGCACCCAAGTAGTCTGGGATGCTATATTAGTCTTTTTTCCTAATGGCAAGTTCAAATTCTGAGCCATAAATTGTTATTGTTATTGGAATGTAGCCTGCTGTGTAAAATCAACCTTGTTACTCTGGTCATCACTGGCATATATTTCCTGAATGAAGGGACACAGGTGGCGCTGGGGTCTAAACCACTGAGCCTCTTGGGCTTGCCAATCAAAAGATTGGTGGTTCTAATCCCCATGATAGAGGGAGCTCCCATTGCTCTGTCCCAGCTTCTGCCAACCTAGCAGTTCGAAATCACACCAGCCCAAGTAGATAAATAGGTCTACTTGGATTCTGGTTTCTGTCACGATATTCTGTTGCGCCAGAAGCGGTTTAGTCATGCTGGCCACATGACCCAGAAGGCTGTCTGTGGACAAACACCGGCTCCCTCGGCCTGAAAGCGAGATGAGACCACAACCCCATAGTCGCCTTTGACTGGACTTAACCATCCAGGGGTCCTTTACCTTTTTCTTTTGTTTTAACCTTTATTTCCCCTGAATGTTGCCCTGGTGGGAATGTGGTCGTACGCCATTGTAAGCGATCCAGTTCATTACAAATCCTTTTGCTTTCTTTCTCCCTCTCTCTAGACAACATTGCAAACAGATGAAGTAAAAAATGTTCCATGTGGCACAAGGTGAGTTGTAGCCCCAGAATTGAATTTGGTGCCTTTATATTCCTTCTCAAGCTCACAGGTTGAGGCTGCTTCCCATATATGCCGTTTTGGACCTTCTTCGACTTCTGTGGTGCCTCTGTGCAGTGGCACTGAAAAGCGGCTCTACTGAGACAGTAAATGGAAGCACCTTGCCCCAAATTGCCTTATTATGCTGTATCCTGAAATGTATATGACACCTCTATGTAGGCTGAGCGAAGTGTGTTCTTAAAGCAGGCTTAGCTGAGCGTTTAGAATCAAAAAGTAGAAACGGACAGTCCAAACCTCTAAAACAAGATATCGCACATCAGAAGTTGAGCTTTCCATGTTGAGAAAAGCCGAATCATGTGGTTTGGGTAAATAGATGCACATTCATTAATTGGCCTTATTTGCTTATATTGTCATTGCCGTAGACGTGAGGGAACTACAAATAGCTGTGCAGGCTCCTGTTTGGACAGCCTACTCACCCCTTTCTTCCCCAGATGCCTTTAACCTTCTGTTTGCATTCATAAGGGCTAGAAACATAGGTTATGGGGAGTTGCTTTGGTTTTTCAAAAGGAAGCTCAGATTTTTGGGATCCCACAGCAGATAACAAATTCTCTGTATGTACAGTGCAATTTCTGAAGTATAGGGTTGTACTCAACTAAGTTCTTGGGAGCGGAACGACTTCTCTGAGAAAAATGGAACTTCCCCAGAACTGCTCCAGAAGGTTGGGAAACCCCTAGACCGGATTTGCAGGAAGTAGTTGTGGAGGTTGTTTCCGCTCACGCAGTGACTTAGCAGGATTCAACCCATGTTGGTTTGCCTGCACTTAAAACCTCTTTTAAGGATGCTTGTGCAATGCACTACAGAAAATCCTTTAAGAAATGTGATTGTATGACCTCTCTAGGCAATTAAGCACCTGATGGCGCCATGTTTTCCATGCAAATTAGTTTTTTTCCTTATGAATGGGATGTCCTTATTGAGTTTTACTTCTCAGAAGAAGCTGTGAAGCTCTCTGTACCTGCCACTAGATGGCATTTTCTCCTTCACTTACATCAAAACTTTCCTTCTATAGCATTTGGTGTTTGGGGTGAATGCTGCTTGGGTGGTGGCCTGAACTAGTTGGAACAGCCTGCAAAACAGAAGCCGTGCTTGTGAAAACAAATGAAAGTCAGTTAATTCTGTTCTGAAAACTGAAGTAACCCATTACTGAGAATATTTTTTAGTCTCAAAGCTGAATACTCAGATGGCTCAAACAAATAGTTTGGCTATAAAATTAACCATAGATCTACGCAATTATCTCTTTATTGTCATACTCTGTTGGGAGGAACTCAAGTGACCTAAAGCATGGGCAACTCATTACACCAGGGCCAGACAACATGGTACCCTCCCGCCCCAACCAACACAGCCAGGTCAGGGATGACGTCTTGGGGGAAATGCTGGGTGTGTGCTTAAAGAGCAATCACTCATGCAGTTATATTTTTTGTATTCTTTCTTCATGCTCTGCGTTGCCACAAAAGGACTTGACCCCTTAAATAGCTAAACAATTCACTTTAAAATAAGCAATAAACCTTTAACCACAATTTCACACAGCGTGTAGTTAACCTATGGAATTTGCACCCTCAAGGTTGGTCGCCAACTTGGATGGATTTAAAAGAGGATGAGACAAATTTGGGGAGGCGGATGCTATCCACGGCTACTAGTCATGGTGACCATGTTCTAAATCCACGGAATACCTCTTGCTGGGTATCAAAACTGAGTATCAAAAGTGCATACTTAAGCCCTGCTTCTGGGCTTCCCATAGACATCTGATTGGTCATGGCAAGAAAAGAATTAGATGGGCTCTTTTGACGTTCTCCAGATCAAGCCAGTTTTCCCATCTAGTTCAGAATCCTGTTTCCTGCTACAGTGATGGACCAAATGCCGGTGGGAAACCCACAAGCAGTGCATGAAAGCAATGACTCGCTCTGTTTTTGCTCTCCACCAGCTGGTATTTAGAGGCATGCTGCCTCTGAAGCAAGAGGTTGCATAGAGCTGACAGTAAGAGCTGTTCGACAGTGGAATTTGCTGCCAAGGAGTGTGGTGGAGTCTCCTTCTTTGGAGGTCTTTAAGCAGAGGCTTGACAACCATATGTCAGGAGTGCTCTGATGGTGTTTCCTGCTTGGCAGGGGGTTGGACTCGATGGCCCTTGTGGTCTCTTCCAACTCTATGATTCTATGATTCTATGCCGTGAGTAGTAACAATGTCTCTGGGCAGTGGAAGCCAGCAGAGATGGAGCCTGGTGGGCCTCTCACAGGACAGCTTCCCACATCTATACAATTCTTTATCCCATAGATCAGTGTTTCTCAAACTGGGGTCCCCAGCTGTTGTTCGACTACAACTCCCAGCATCCCTAGCTAGCAGGACCAGTGGTCAGGGATGATGGGAGCTGCAGTCCAACAACAGTTGGGGCCCCAAGTTTGAGAAACGCTGCCATAGGTCCTGCATACGTGCTAAAACTAGATAAGAAATCCTCCCTGTTTCAATTTTGCTCTTTTTTTTTTCAGTTTGTTGGTTAGGCACTGGGTACATTCTAGTCTTCGATACGTTCTGTCTTCATCCCTAGGGTGTGTTGTCAAAACACTCACCTCTCTTCGCACTTTCTTTCTGCAGTGGAGGAGTGATGATCTATTTTGACCGAATTGAGGTTGTGAACTTCCTAATCCAAAGTGCCGGTGAGTTTATTTAGCTCTGCTTACTTGTGCTTCCTTTTCCGGGCTGTGGCGTGGAGGAGTGTGCAAGAGTTTGGGGGCTGGATTTGCCACACAGAATGTTCACACCCGTTCCAGTAGTAATATAGTTTTATTTACTTTGAAGATTTACGCCCCACTTTTCAATCAAATGAGTTTCAAGGCGGCTTGCAACAAACAGGTAATGATAACCACACACACACAAAAACAACAACTTTTGAACATACTCTCTTGCACACATATTGCAGGCATGCACCACACAGCAGCAACTCTTACTCCTCTGACAGATAGATGGGGCCAGAGCCTCCTTCCCTTCAGTTCTGCAATACCAACGCAGCAGACAGCAAGGAACATAAGTAGCTGCCTTATGCTGGGTCCAGCGCTTTGGTCCATTTAGCACAGTATTGTCTACACTGGCAGGCAGTGGTCCTCCAGGGTTTCAGGCAAGACAATTCCCACCACTACCTGGAGATGCTACTGACTGAAGATGGTGCCTTATGCATGTAATGTTTTACTACTGAGCCCTTCCCCAAAGAGCAGAGTGTCCTTGTCCCTTGAGCTGCTCCATATTTGTCCAATGGATGAGGCCTAGCTGGCTTCCCTCTTGTCCAGGGAGTCAGGGCCTTCCCAGAGGGCCAGAATATATTTTTCTTCTCACCAATCCTGGTGAGGCATAGTGTATTTGAGCCCTGATAAAGTGCAGCAGGCCCATAAGCTTTGTCGGAAGAACTGGAGTGAGATTGGCTCTTCTTGGGTCATATTGGGAGTCATCAGACCTGCAGTCTCCATTGCCTGGCCTGAAATGCCTCCAGGTCTACTCATAGTCAATAGTGCCCACCCCCAGTGTTAAACAGAGACTACAGGGTGCTGCCTCCTGATGTTGCAACCTGCTACTGTTGTTAAGCGTGAGGGCTGATCTGAGCTAACAGCACCCTTTTCTCTTCTCACCAGTATATGACATAGTGAAGAACTTCACTGCAGATTATGACAAAGCTCTCATCTTCAACAAGATCCACCATGAGCTCAACCAGTTCTGCAGTGTCCACACTCTCCAGGAAGTTTACATTGAATTATTTGGTGAGTGCCTTGATCACAAAAATGGAGGTGGTACCACTGATGTGACCCACTTGTTAGCATCTTTTTAAGGGTTTTTTTTTTTTAACGCGTTCTAGGCTGTGCGTGTCCAAGTGAATGGAGTTAGCTCAGTCTGTAGAGCATGAGATTCTTATTCTCAGGGTCATGTGTTGCAGCCCCACGTTGGGCAAAAGATTCCTGCATTGCAGGGGATTGGACTAGATGATCCTAGTTATCCCTTCCAACTCTACAGTTCTATAATTCCATGAATGAAAAGCTGCTCCACTTCAGAGGCATGTGGTACTCTGTCCAACATGACTAATTCACACACCACACTCAATTATCCTTTAAAATTGTCTAATTATTTGGTTCATTATCTTACCAGATCAGATTGATGAAAACCTGAAACTGGCTCTCCAGCAAGACCTGACATCCATGGCACCAGGACTCATCATACAGGTAACCAAGAATATTAGGGGTGGGGGTGTCTGGTCCAGTACCAGACAGGGGACTGAAGAGCTGCAAGCTAGACTTAACATTGTCCCACTTTGCTCATCAAACTTGCTGATGCTCCTGGATAGATCTTAACATCAAGCAAGCAGAAGAGCGGGATTAATTTTTCTTTTTGTGCTGGCTTTTTGTTAGCAGAGCCTGGACGGGCAGCAGATAATTTGACTCTTTTAGAAGTCTCTGCAAAGAATTTGGTGCCAAACAGCACCCACCCAAATAGAAGGGCCACCCCAATTTTGGGGGATCCATGCTGGGGGCTCTTCTGCCAACTCATTGCTAGACTCTCCTGCGCTACTTTAGACTGCATCAGTTGCATGCTAACAGAATGAGAGTGGAGACTGCTTCCTCCTGTTGCAGATTGTATTGAGTTGTAACATGGAGAGTCTTTCCTTGATTAGGCAGCATCTCATGCTCCAGATGGATATATGATAAGGTCGCTATTGACTGAGTTGAGCACATACTGCTCAGCAGCCTCCTTCCCTCATCATCCTCCCTTTTTATTTCTCCAGGCAGTCCGAGTCACAAAGCCAAACATCCCAGAGACAATTCGGAGGAATTACGAACTCATGTAAGTAGCAGGTATTCTCTCCTTCCCTTTCAGTACAGTTGTGATGATGTGTAGGTTAGGGCTAGGTTCTCATACTCAAACAAACCATGTTTTGGTTAAACAAACCATGGCGAAATGCAAACCCAGGCACTGCACCTTGGTAACCTATGCAGTTCGTTGTAACCTGGTGTGATGCTGGCCACCAACTCACATAGTTTTAAAAGAGGATTGAACCAATTTCTGTAGGATAAGTCAGTACAAGTCATGATGACTGTATGCTACTTCTGTGCCCAGTAAGATCAACAGAAGATGGCTACCACGTTCATGTCCTGCTTGTGAGCTTCCCAGGAGCATATTTTTCACCCATGTGGGAAGCAGGATGCTGCACTGGAAAGATTTCCAGTCTGCTCCTGCGGGACACACACTGTTAACTTTTTGTACATTGTGTGGCTGCCCTTGTGGATAAGCAGTTGTTCGCCTCTCATAGCCAAGATAGTTCAGTACTGCATGCTTATTGTCAGGGCATTCTTCAGCTACAGAGTCTTCTCTCTCTGGACCACTCATCGTTGTCTCACCAGCGCTCCCCAGGCTCTGAGCCTTCTTCCCTCCCACCATTCCTCTGCATCCAACAGGTGGGCAGGCAGGGCCATAGGCAGAAGTGGGCAGAACAATGCATGTCTCAGTATAGTAGGCTAATTTCTGCACATGCTCATGTACACCTCTCTAGCCTCCATCCAGGCTAGCAAAAGGCATTATCAGAGTTCAAGGACACATTCCAGCAAAAACAGACAAAGAGGTTGCAAAGCATGGCCAGATAGGGAGGCCTGAGGTTCCCCACTCCAGTTCTAATCAGGCTGCTTCCAGGAGCTTCTGCTGTTTCTGCCAGTGTTTTACTTATTCGCCCGTCTTGGTCCCTCTAGGGAGAGCGAGAAGACAAAGCTGTTGATTGCAGCCCAGAAGCAGAAGGTGGTGGAGAAGGAAGCTGAGACGGAACGCAAGAAGGCTCTTATTGGTTTGTGTGGATATTTATTTAGAGAACAGCACATGGAGTTGCATAGCACATAGGAAGAGACTTCATCCCTATGGGGATGTGAGGCAGGCGTAGCCGATTCATCAAGAGGTTGTGGGAGATGAGGTGATGACAAAAGGCTTTGCTAAATAAATTGTGTGCACAAGGAGATTCTTGATTGCTGCCCCTCTTGGTTCCTAGACCAGGCCTGCACACATCTTATCAAGGCAAAAAGTCAGAGAGTTTGGATTGAGAAAACTGTCCTATTGGTGAGATAATCTCAGTTGTTCATGGACAAGTGGTAATGTGCCACGAGCTAGTCTTAATCAAAGAGGGAAGCATATTCCAAAAGAGAAGAGAAGGTTTTTGTTACCTTGTTGTTTCTGCAGGGATGGCAGGAGGGGCAAGTCAGTGTTTTGAAGTAGATGAGTTGAGCTTGCCAGGTGTCTTGCTGTTCCAGGAACTAATTAGCCATGTTGACCATCGGAGTTGGTTCCCATAATCATCGGCCTATCTTTCCTAATACAGAGGCAGAAAAAATAGCCCAGGTGGCTGAAATAACATACGGGCAGAAGGTGATGGAAAAAGAAACTGAGAAGCGAATCTCTGAGATTGAAGGTAAGCAGCTATGGAAAAGATTTTCCATCTGACCAAGGATGTCAGAGCACAAATAGGCTTAGGTATGGGCCTGGTGGATCCCTCCTTTCTCGCAGATGAATATTTTAAGGTCCAATAAAGTTGGCCACTTTGCATCTAAGAACATCAGCCTCCCCCAACCTAGTGCCCTCCACATTTTTTAACATCAGCTCCAATCATACCTGCATTGACTATGTTGGCTAGGACTGGTGGGCATTGCAGTTTGAAACCTCTAGAGGGCACAAGGTAGGGAGAAGACGGACCACAGGATACTTGACAAAAGACAGGCAGGGACTAGAAGTATGTGGGTTATTTATTTTGCCATTCTCTTATCCTGCCCTTCCTCCCAATGGGAGCATAGAGCAGTTGACAATGCAATATTGCATACAAAGCTGTGAACAGCAGTAACCATTTGTTAAAACCTCACATCCAAGCCAGATAGTAAAACAAAATATAAACATCAATAGTAGACGTGACAGTAGCAAAACCATAAAAAAGTCACATTCCAAAGGCCTGGGCAAATAGAAAGCATCTTAGGTAAGGTAAAGGTACCCCTGCCCGTACGGGCCAGTCGTGTCCGACTCTAGGGTTGTGCGCCCATCTCACTTAAGAGGCCGGGGGCCAGCGCTGTCCGGAGACACTTCCAGGTCACGTGGCCAGTGTGACGAAGCTGCACTGGCGAGTCAGCACCAGCGCAGCACACGGAAACACCGTTTACCTTCCCGCTATAAAGCGGTACCTATTTATCTACTTGCACTTAAGGGTGCTTTCGAACTGCTAGGTGGGCAGGAGCTGGGACCGAAAGACGGGAGCTCACCCCGCCGCGGGGATTCAAACCGCCGACCATGCGATCGGCAAGCCCTAGGCACTGAGGTTTTACCCACAGCGCCACCTGCGTCCCTATAGAAAGCATCTTACCTTGATCCTATTTATAGAGGACAGCCAAATGCCCTTTGGGAGGGAGCTCCATAATCGAGTAGCCACAACTGAAAGTGCCCTCTCTCATGTTGCCAGCTGCTGAGCAGAAGCTGGAAGAACAAGTGGGGCATCTCTGGCAGGTCTATAGAGCTGAATAGTCCAGTTCTGAAGATGGCAGTCCATTATGTACCTGGGTCCCAAGTCGTTCAGTGTTTTATGTTGCCAGGTTGTAGCTGATTCAAGTAGTCCACACATGTGGGGAACATTCCCCCCCCCCCCCGATGTTTCTGAACAGCAGCTCCCATCAGCCCCAGCATGGCCAAAGGCCAGGGAGGATGAGAGTTGCAGCTCAGCAACATCTGGAGGGCCCAAAGTTCCCCACACCTGAAATAGTCCTTGTGGTTGAGAAACATCTTTGGAGCAGCACCATCGAGTGAATTGCTTTTAATCCCCGTTCTGCCTCCACTGATTGCATACCTCCACGCTTCCCTGTTTCCAGCCATGTGTTTCTTTGCACATGAGGTTGTTTAGTTTCCTCAACCAGGATTCTGTAAGCCAGAAGAAATCTGCCAAACGTTTCAGCTCCCCTAGTATTTGTGTTTGTTTGTGTTTCTGTAGAATTTGCAACTCTCCTTCCACAGTTCAACATGTCAGCCCTGGATACCTTTGTCCTCTGCACATAGAACTGATGCACTGTAGCAGAGCATGTGCTATGCATGCCACAGTTCGGTTCTTGGAGCGCATGAAGCTGCCCTGTGCTGAGTCAGACCAACAGTCTGTTCTGGCCTTGTATTTTCACAGACGGCGCTCCCCAGAGTTTCAGACGCGACTTTCCCAGCCCAAAGCCAGGGATTCAACCTGGGACCGTTTGCCACTGAGCTACAGCCCATTCCCTCGGCCAAAGAGCTGCTGCCAGTTGATTACAACTGCAGGCATGTGATGTGGAAGGATTTCCCCTCCTCTCTGTCATTCCTATTGTCGGGCAGATTCCTGGACCTGGGAAAGGCTGTGCCGGCTGCCTCTGAGCAGCATGTCACTCAATCCTGTTAGGTTCATTAAAGGCCCTGTCAAGCTTTGCAGCATCTCGCTGAGGAGCCAATTAGTGGTTTACAGATCAGCAGTCTCTCATTAGGCAGTCCCCAGCAGAGCGCTGGTGGTTTTCTTTCTCATCAAGGCACGTTGCCAGGTGCCAGGCCCTCGATGCAGCCCCCTAGGAGTCGGGAGGCCCAGCCGAACCCTCGGCAGAGAATGTTTGGCTTTGTCCCAAGCCGTTCCAGCTGCTCTGACAAGTTGATTGCTGTGTGCTCTTTGAATCTCAGGCACTCTCAGCTGTTGGAGTTGGTTGCAGCTGCTATGTGAGCAGAAATGACCAGCTAATGGATTGATGTGTTTTGAAACAACACGATCGCAGGCTCCAGGGGAAAAGTGACAGGCTCCCCCCCCCACACACACACACATACACACACACTTTTTATCTTTTTCGTTTTTTAAAAAGCAGTTTTGCAAGAGTTGCTTTTAAAATCGTGGGCTTTCTGCACTTAAGAGTTTTCCGAACAAGGTTTTACACCTCGTTGATCAACTGCCGGAGTTTGTGGCTGGGTCTCTAGAATTTCATGCAGCAGGTTGAAACTTCTTTGGTTTATTTCTTCCTGAAAATCACAAAGGAGGGAGCGGGAGGGAAATGGAGGACGCCATAGATTGGAAAGGGCAGAGCTGGTATAATGCCACTCAACACTCTGGCAAACGGGTGGTTACTCATAGCTTGTGTAGTTTTCATTTAACTGCACTGAGTGGGGCTGAATGATCTTGAATGCACCAAGTTAGAGAAGGCTGATCTAAAGTATCTCAGTTGTGTCTTTTTTGTTTTCATAGTATTGAGTTGCTTGTTCACCACTTAAAGACCACAGCAATTAAGTGGTATATAAATTGTTGAAACAACAACAACACCACTTGTAAATAAGCTAGCACAAAAATTGCTAGCCTGCCCACCCCCAAAAAAATACTAGCCTATTGTGGTCTGGCAGGGGATAACTGCCTCTTCTGTAGCAGTCAGTTACATCTCTATATTGGAGTTCTCCATCCTTCCTTCTCTGTTCCTCTCACTTGCCTGCATGGAATTCTCTGAACTCTCTTGTGTGCCAGTTCTTCTTGCCCGTTTCTACCAGACAAATCCTAGCCTTCATGTTTTACAGAGAGAAGTGTTAATTTTCATCAGTCGGTACTAATAAGGGATGGGGAACCTGTGGCCTTCCAGGTGTTGTTGGGCTCTTTAACTTCCATTGCTCCTGACCTTTGGCCATGCTGGCTGGGGCTGGTGGGAGTTGTAGCCCAACACCCCCTGAGAGCACCAGCTTCCTCATCCCTGTATTAAAACAGTCTGACTCGCTAGCGATACAATCTGAATGGGCGCAAGTGAAATTCTGTTCTCTGCTTCCTTCCTTTCATGTTCCCTTCTAACTATTGCCAGCCAATATCCTAGGATCCCAGTCATTTCCCTATTTCTGCTCTGGTTCAATCCAAAATTGTGCTGGGGCTGCAGGGGGCGGAGCTTGGACTTTGGTAAAGCATTGATTACAACCATGAAAACTTGTGCTGTGTTTTGAAGGTGGAAATGGGTAAGTAAGGGGCTTTCCAGGGACTTGTACAGCTTCCCTATACTTCTAAATCTCCCCTTCCTCTTTCTGCAGATGCTGCATTCCTTGCTAGAGAGAAGGCGAGGGCAGATGCTGAATGTTATACTGCTTTGAAGATGGCAGAAGCCAACAAGGTTAGCTGTTCTTCCACACAGTTGGCATCCTCAGCTTGGGGTTGCAGGTTCCCAATGGCTCATACTCCTGCAGGGAAACAAACATGGTGCTGTCATGGTGCTTTGGACTACAGCTGCAATCAATCCCAGCTAGCACTGCCAGTGATGTTGGGAGCTTACTCTAATAACATCCCAAAGACATCCCCATATTGCTTCTGTAGATGCAAAGGCTGTGTGATGATTTGACATGGGTTTGTGGTCTCTTGGGCCTAGTTCTTACTCAGATTGCAACTGAGCTAAGTAAAGACTGAAGTGCTTTAACACAGGGATGGGGAACCTGAGGTCCTCCAGATGCTGTTTGACCGCAACGCCCATCATCCCTGACCATTGACCATGCTGGCTGAAATCTAGCAGCTTCCTGGAGGCCATAGCTTCCTCATCGCTGCTCTAAAATGTCATGCCCTCCCTGCATCTCACTTAGCGGCCCGACCATCGAGGCGCACACAGTTCCTTTTTTGTATCATTTTTGCATTGTTTCCAATCTGTCGTCAGCCACCTTGGAGATAATTTGATCCATAGGCAGAACCTAGGTCTCCCAAGTTCACCTCCACTGTCGGAGGCAGTACGCTTCTGAATATCAGTTGTTGGAAACTGCAGGAGGGGGAGAGTGTTTTTGGCGCTCAGGTTCTGCTTGTCCCACTGGGGCATCTGGTTTGTGAGAACAGGATGCTGGACTAAATGGGCTATTGGCCTGATCCAGCAGGGCTCTTTTGACGCCCTTGAATTTTAAAGGATCTCTCTAACCCCGGGCTCTTGATGCACTTTCTCTTCTTGCAGCTAAAACTGACTCCAGAATACTTGCAGCTCATGAAGTACAAAGCAATTGCCACCAACAGCAAGATCTACTTTGGCAAAGATATTCCAAACATGTTCATGGACCACGCTGGGACTCCCACAAAGTCTTCAGAAGGACCCACAGAGGAGCAGAGAGATGAAAACTGGCTAGGAGCAGGGGAGGGTTTGTGAATCTTGAGTCTGGCCAACAGGGCAACCTGATCTTTGAATGAATGGAACTGACGCCTAGCGCCTCTCCTCAGTGTGATTTCTTTCCCTCTTCTGGGATGTCGGAGAAGAGCCAGGCAAAGCTGTGCTTTTTTTTAAAAAAAAAAAAAAGGTGTTGGGGGGGGAGGCAGGCTGGTTTGTTGGAAGCACATAAAGGGACAGCTTCCTGACTTATTTCTCAGCAGTCAGAATCACTGTCATGTTTGTGCTCGTGTGGATGGAGAAAGCAACACTAAGAGGCTGCAGCATTTTCTTGATGGACTCTGCAGCCAATCAGTTTCATTGCAATTAAAGAAGGGGAGCCTTTTCTTGCTAGAAACTGTTCTTTCCTCTGGCAGTTGTGCACATGTTACAAGTCAAGTCCAACAGGTGGGTGATAAGCATCTTACCCAGCAAATTCAGCAATCGGAAGGAGTTTCTCTCTCTCTCTCTCTCTCTCTCTCTCTCTCTCTCTCTTTCTCTTTCTTTCTTTCTTACTGGTCTTTGAGTGCTTGATGTAGCCCAAATTTGATAATATGCACACCAGCTAGATACCAACTACATGTCCTTCCTGGATTATTAGGATTCATGAGCATGCTGTCCAACCGTTGGATTTTACCTGTAGCATATATGTTGACCCCATTCCACCCTCAAATAAAGGTGCTATGTTTTGAATTAAAACACACAGAGACACTACCAATTCTAGATTTTGGCTTGTGTTGTGGAGCATTAAATATCAGCACACTAAAGGGGTGTCCAAATGGTGCTTATTTCAGGATGCATCCATATAGTATGTCTGAACCCCACAGTCCACCATCCTCTCCTGATGTGCTGATAGGGACAATCACAGGACCAGTGTTGGGTGGAATGCAGGCTTTGCCCCCACAGTAATGGTCTGTCTAAGTGCAGCGCTGGAAGGGGAATAAGTTACCTTTTCCAGGAATGTTACTTCTGCACGAGAGAGCATTGGTCAGCCAGATGCAACCCTGCATTCGCAAATTGACCCTGGCTTGCAACCCTCTTTCTAGACCATGCATGCAAAACTGGTCATCAAGCCAAGCTCACCAGCCATGTAATCATGGCCTGCTAGATGTTTTACACACACACACACACACACACACACACACACACACCCCAAGTTCCAACTAATTTACTAAGACCCTAGCAGGCCACCGTACATGCCTTGTGTTTCAGCTTGGCAAATCTCTAGTTGCACACCTGTGTTCTAGATTGTAAACCAGCAGTCAGATTCTCTGTTTCCCTCAGCTTCATGGGTGCAACTGTGCTAGTACAAATATTTCAGTGTCTTCCTAGAGGAAGGCATCTGGTGGATATCCACCCCATGCTTGCTCATAGCAAAGGTTTCCAGCGGTGAATAGCATTACTTTGTACTCGTTCTGACCTCATTTTTAGCTCTTTCAGGGTTGCTTTTTGAAGTGATCCTTTGAGTGATGCTTTGGGGAAATTATTTTTGAATTGGCATCAATGCAGTTGTGGATTTTTGTCCTGGCGACAGCCCTGTGAGCTGCCTTCAACTTACGTAGTTGCATCCAAGTTCTTCCATTAGCAGTAAACTCTTCTTCAGATGATGCCCTTGGTTAGACTGTAAATGTCAGACCACTTCCTCTAGATTACTCCCATTAGTGTTTGTTCTAGAAATGGTTTGTTCCAAAGCAGCTGGCAGGCTTTGATTTAGGTAGGCTTTGCTTTGTTTCCCTGATAACTGTGCTATCTTACATTAGACTGTGCTATAAGTGTGCTCAGTGTGAGGACTGTAATGGGGAAACTCTGACCCTCCAGAACTGTTGAATTCCCAGTTCCCATCAGCCCCAGACAGTGTGGCCAGAGGTCAACATCTAGTATCCCGTTGTGTGTTGGGATAGTCGGTGACGTCTATTTTCCAGAGATCATATTAAGCATATGCACCTTGTAGACCTTGGATTCTATCCAGTGCTGTTTCTACTCATAGTGGGCCCACTGAAATTACCATAACAGAGATAGCTGCTAACTTAGGCGATTTTAATGGGTGTTCTCTTGAGTAGCTGTTAGTTGGACACAGCTCCTTATTATCAGCCCTCAATACAATGCCAGTAGGTATAGTCAGAGTAAGAAGACCTAGAAGCCTATTACATAACCTTGATTAGTTACACGCAAAATTGGCTGTGTAGTCAAGGCCTTCATTCTTGCAGTGTGTGAAACTTCTCTTTGACATGACAGATAAGTGGGTTTTGGAGTTGTTGGTTTGTTATCATGCTTGTCCAGTGGCACCCTTGTCGACAGGTTCCTGGCTTTCAAAATACTCATTGTGTTTTATAGCTTGCTGCTCTGTGTTTTAAACATGGCATGGCCTCTTTCATAAATGGGGCTGAGATGCAAAGAAACACTAAGCTCCGGTCTCCAAAGTACTTCTCGCTCCTCTATTTTTGCTTCCAACCATAGTCCCATTCTTCCATACCAGGTTAGTACAGAGCAACAGCTACATCATCTTGCTAAGGCATCATCTTGCTAAGTTCTCCTCTATATCTGCCCCATAGTTGGGCGGGACATCACAAATATCCAGCTTCTGCTTCAAAACTTGTTTTGTTATGCATAGCAAGGGACAACCACAAAAGCTTTCTGCTTTGCTTCTTGCTATCTCTCTAGTTCTGATTCTGCAAATGCCCTGGAATAATTTTTGAATGAGGTGTTACAGATTTCTCAGAGTAGGGCTGATGTGAATGCACTTTTTTAAATTAGTCTGGTTGTCACAATTCCTGGCTTAATGGGATGCTTGCCATAGGTCTGTCTAAAAGGGTGGTTTGGACAGTCTGATAGACTATACCGTGGTGTGCTGTGCTCTTGCAAGATGACTTTAGAAGTGAACAGCAACCACAGGCTACTTCTTCCTTTTGCTTTCTCAACTTGTCCTTTCAATATGCAAGTAGGACAGCATCCCGAAATTGCATTTTTGTAAAATGGGAACAATAAGTTGTGAGTCTGCAGTCCCCAAATGGGCTTAGAGAGTCCCAGACACTTAGCCAGATGTGCCTTAGATTTCTTTCTGATGGTTCCCACATTACAAACCACAGGTCTCCTTGGCTTCCCTCACCCCACTGCTTTCTTGTATGCATCTTCCACGTGCAAAATAGATCTCTCCCCCCCCCCCCAGTTCCTCTTGGAGTGAAAGGAGATCCAGATTATTGATGCTCCCAAGGTGTGTGTGTGGTCCACTCAAGATGAAAGGTACAGTCCTTGGGAACCTCTTTTAGTGTAACATTACAAACCTTTCTGATGGTGATGTATATTCAACACCTAACTTTGAAAACAGAAAAAGCTGTACTGTCCTCTGTCCTGTGGTAACTCATATTAGGCTTAGTTTCCATTGAGGTAGTAGAACCTGCATTGGGGCTTCATATTGTAGGTCTGGCTCATATGACTGCTGCTCCGTATAAAAACAAATCCTTCCGTGCCCACCTAGCATGTCTAGGGGGATGTGAAGTTGACATTCTTTTCCTTGACATGCTATTCTTCTAAGTGCAGGTTTAAATTTTAATGGAGGAGCAAGCATGTGATCCCTCACCTGCAGTCTCAAGTGGTACATTCCAGGCAAACATTGACCACGTCTGTGAAACTTTGGCCATCGTTACCCAGCCCTGTTTTGAACTTTAGTGGGTTTGTGCCAAGCATTGCAGGCTCTAAGGGAGAAGCTGACCTATGTGATATGCAAGTATTTCTTAAGCAAATTCTTGAAAGATTGTGGTGTTCTGTTTAGGAAGCCCCACATGTCCATTAGAGGACTACATACTAAGGCACAGCATTGGGGATTGAAAACTACATTATCTTGAGTTCATGCTGCTTGCTTGGGGCAGAAGGGCTGTTCTGTTGGAATCACTGAAAATTACAGCAGTGATTTGAAAATTGTAGCGTCTTTTAATGTCCATAAGGTGATTTTACCAACCACTGGACACCTTAATAAATAACTTGATATTTGTCCGTCCATGCCTCTTGTAACATGAGAAACAGGAAGTTGAGTCTGATTGTCATAGGAACTTGCAATGATTCCCTTTCCCTCAAAGCACGTTTCTTTCTCCCACTTAACCTGAGCATCAGGAGGTACTGATTAACTTCTTAATATGTGAAGCAACCTTGATATAGGGGGGGTGTTGTTAATGTATCTGTGATTCATCTGTGTTTTTTAAATATTAAACATGGATGGCAGAAGACAAACTTTCACAATGAAATTTGGTAGAAGGTACGAGAGAGAAGAAAGGGGGACCTTTGCTAATAAATAAACCTATTTCTGTCTAATGATTTGCTTTGCTGCCTTCTCTTTTTTCTCCCTGCACCCCAGCATGATCCACCAGCCAGGCAAAATGCATCATCTAGCCTCCAAGCTGAAGCTAGGAATTGTTTTTGTGGCACACACCTGAGCTGATAATGTCAAACCTATCTATTTTCCTTTTGCATCAGAGTACTAAGTGAGCATCCAAAATCCAGAATGAGTTAAGCTTAAACATCTGCTCCAGTCTTGCTTTTGGATTGGTTACTTTATTGCTGAACTTGAGTGGCTATTTGTCTATGATGTGAATATGCTAGAATCTACCTGATGCTACATGTCAGTTTCATCAGGAAGTTACTAAAGGATGGTTTCAAAAGCGCTAAAGTGGAATAGGTAGACACTGAAGTGTGTATGTAGCTCTTTTCACATCATCCTTGCAGTAAAATTCCTGTCTAGTATTGTGTCAGATGCTGGAATAGAAAAAGACACAATTTCCCCCCTGGCTTTCATACTATCACACTTTGCAGATAGTATTATGCATGTAAAAGAATGTAAAAATTAAGTGGGAAAATGTTTATATTAGACTTGTGGGATGCAGTTCCTGATTTTTTTTATTTTTGGTCCTGCTGAAAGGGTGGGGGATATTTTCTTACACAAGCTTTTTTTAACTAGCAAAAACTAAATTCCAGCAAAGCCAAAGTGTATTATATGACTTCTTTTATATGACTCTGATGTAAAAAGATTGATTAGAATAACTAAGTCTTTTGATTCTTTTTATATATAGAGAGAAGTTCTCTAAAGAAAACTTAAAACCACTATTCAATAAAGAGCAGCAAATATTAATGTGAATAAAGAATTAAGGTGTAGATTTCTCCTGATAAAACAATTAAATTCTTTCCAACCTGTTAGGTACTGGAAATGCAATTTAACAATTTTTGTTGTTGTTTTAAGTGTGATCGCTGCTTCGTTAAAATGAGATAGATGCCTTTTCTGAAATGCTCTTTGGGCTCTTAGGAAATAACTTTTTTATAATTCCTTTTTGTATGTGCATTGAACAAAGTAACACTGAATATATTTTCCTCCTTTTTCCTGTGTGCGAGCTTTGCAAAGAGGATGTGAATTCTTAAAACAGATTTTCTTAATGAGGGGGAAATGGTGAATATCACTCTCTTGGCCATCATCCATTCAAATATGCTGCTGTCGTTTCTGACTCTCTTGGAATGTTTTCAATAGCAATTGTGTATCAGATTAAAACCAGCCTGTATGTTTCAATATTGTAATGAATAAAATGTTCTTCACTTTTAAGATTAGTTTCAATGGAATGGGCAGATCTGTTGTGTGTGGAGGGGGATCAGTGCATAACTTAGGAGCTAGGCATTTTCACCCATGTCTTCCATGAACACAGTCTTAACATTAAGTCCATAAGTGACTGTGGAGGCCAATTCTGGATCCACGCGTCCTTCCACAGTGGGGACATTGGTTTCCAGGCAGGAGTTGATCACAGTGATGGTTTGCCAAGCATGCCTTCCTCTTAGCACGTTTCTCCCTTTTGTCCTGAGTTCGAGCGCCTTCAAAGTCCATGACATTTGGTAAAGGCTGTTCTTTAATTGGAGCTTTCACAGGCCACTGTTTCCCAATTGTTGGTGTTTATACTACATTTTTTTTAGATTTGCCTTGAGAGAATCTTTAAACCTCTTTTGTTGACCACCAACATTAGGCTTTCCATTTTTAAGTTTGGAATAGAGTAGTTGCTTTGGAAGATGATAATCTGGCACCCACACAACATGACCAGTCCAACGAAGTTGATGTTGAAGAATCATTGTTGTGACATTGGTGATCTTTGCTTCTTCCAATCGCCTTCCCCCTTTCTTCCTGAGCTCGAGCGTCTTCAAAGTCCATGACACCTTTGGTAAAGGCTGTTCTCCAACTGGAACACTCGCAGGCTAGTGTTCCCAATTGTCAGTGTTTATCTGAGAGTCGTACAGTCGTACCTTGGTTGCCAAATGCCTTGGAACTCGTATGTTTCAGCTCCTGAACGATCGAAAACCAGAAGTGAGTGTTCCGGTTTTCAAATGATTTTCAGAAGCCGAACGTCCGGTGTGGCTTCTGCGGCTTCCATTTGGCTGCTGGTCTTACCAGTCCTGCTGTCCAAGACCAGCCATGAGCCTGTATAGAGGGCAATCTCTCTCTGACTTTTCAAAAGTTAGAAGGTTCTTGTAATCGTATATTACAATTACTAGGAGGTGGTATTAACTGGGATCACTTGTATCTTCTTCTTGGACCGGGTCCTCCTTTGGGCCACATAGGACCCTAAATCTCTGCATATTGTGCATACTTATAAATCTGCCACTGACACACACACAAATACCCAAAGACAACCCTTTGAGGTTGGAGCCAGCTCATTAGCAATGGAACGAGGAGTGCCAACTGAGGGGAAATGGAGAGGGTGTTGGAATGGAGTATCCTGGTGAGGTTTCATGAAAAGAATAATGGAGAATAATGGAATGGAGTATGCTGACTGGGAGCAGTTATGGACCACAGGTATTAAATTTACGGCATGCAGTGCCCTGAAAGAGAACATAATGAAAATGATCTATAGGTGGTACATGACTCCAGTCAAGCTTGCAAAGATATATCATTTGCCCAATAACAATTGTTGGAAGTGCAATGAATGTGAAGGAACTTTTTATCACCTTTGGTGGACCTGCCCAAAGATTAAGGCCTACTGGGAAATGATCTATAATGAAATTAAGAAAATCCTTAAGTGGACATTTGTAAAGAAACCGGAGGCTTTTCTCCTGGGCATGGTCGGCCAATTGGTACCAAAGAAAGATAGGACCTTTTTTATGTATGCAACAACAGCAGCAAGAATCCTTTTGGCGAAGTATTGGAAGACTAAAGAATTACCTACTCTGGAAGAATGGCAGACCAAGGTGACTGAATTTATGGGACTGGCAGAGATGACCGGCAGAATCCGTGACCAGAGGAAAGAGACAGTGGAGGAGGACTGGAAAAAATTTAAAATCTATCTTAAAAATTGTTGTAAAATTTCGGAATGTTAAGATGTCAAGGGATTGGATACAAAGAATTACAGCTATAAATTGAAATTTATAAAATAGAATTTTTTTAAAGAGAATTAAATATAAAAATGGGATGAAGAATTGCTAAAAAATTTTAAAATATGGATGCAGGGAAGGGGAGGTTTGGGGAAGTCGTGTTATGTTTATTTGTTTTTTGTTTATGTTGTAAAATCAATAAAAATTATCTAAAAAAAAAAAAAAATGGAATGGAGTATCCTGGTGAGGATTCATGAAAAGAATAATGGAGAGGGGATGGAATGGAGTATCCGGGTGAGGATTCATGAAAAGAATAATGGAGAGGGGATGGAATGGAGTATCCTGGTGAGGATTCATGAAAAGAATAATGGAGAGGGGATGGAATGGAGTATCCTGGTGAGGATTCATGAAAAGAATAATGGAGAGGGGGTGGAATGGAGTATCCTGGTGAGGATTCATGAAAAGAATAATGGAGAGGGGATGGAATGGAGTATCCTGGTGAGGATTCATGAAAAGAATAATGGAGAGGGGATGGAATGGAGTATCCTGGTGAGGATTCATGAAAAGAATAATGGAGAGGGGGTGGAATGGAGTATCCTGGTGAGGATTCATGAAAAGAATAATGGAGAGGGGGTGGAATGGAGTATCCTGGTGGGGTTTCATGAGAAGAAGAATGAAGAGGGGATGGAATGGAGTATCCTGGTGGGGTTTCATGAGAAGAAGAATGAAGAGGGGATGGAATGGAGTATCCTGGTGGAAGGGTTTCATCCCTGGACAGTGGTATTCCTACTAGCTGGTGCTCTGCAGATCTTCACAACAGCCCTGTGAGGGGGTTCAGAAACAGCTGCCAGTGCGTGCACGGCGCTGCAGGTAACGAATCCCAAAGATTCCTTCCTTTGGAGTTCTGTTCTGGACTGATCCATGGCGCCTCTGGAATTCCTGCTCGAAAAACACCCCCTCCTCTTGGGAAGTATCCGCTGCTGCGATCACCGCGCCAGCGGCGCCTCCCGCGCATGCGCTCTGGGAGAAAAGCATTCCCCCCCCCCCTCCGCTTCCCTTCCCCCGCAGCGGCTTTTCCCTCGGCCGCCCTGAGCTGCGGGTCCCCGACCTCTCCAAAATGGCCGAGGGCCGAGCCCAGCCCGCAGGCCTGAGCCCGCCTCCTCCGGGCCCCACCTCCGAGCCTCATTGGCCAGCCGAGCAGGGCTTGGAATGGCGATTGGCTGCCTACGAGACGGCTGCGTGTGTGGCGGAAGCCCGGCCCAAGATCCGCGGCGCGGCTGGGGAATGTGGAGAGCGGGGATGGCTGCCGGGGAAGGCCTGGGACCGGCGCTCAGGGCAGTCCAGGAGCGGGTGCAGCAGGCGGCGGCCAGCAGGCCCAAGGTGCGAGGCGGGCGGGGCGGCGGCGGCGGCCGGGCGGCTCCTGCCCTGGAGGCGGCGGGTGGGAGAGACCTGGCGTGGCCTGCAGATCGCTGCTCGCTGCTGCTGCTGTTATTAATAGCCTATGTATCTTTTAACGTGAATAACTTATTACCGGGTCCCCCCCCCCCTTTTTTTTAGGAGCATAGCCAGCTGCCTTTTACCAGATCAGAATTTTGGTCCACCTAGTCTAGTGTTTCCTGCACTGACTGGCAGCAGCAGCCCCCCCCCCCCCCGCGCAGGGCCTTTTCAGCAAAGAGGGGGGACGCCTGGGGGTAGCACACAGGGAACGGGGAGACATGCAAGGAGATAGTCGGGTCGTGGATATCATGCACGATGAATGTTGATTGTGATCTAGAAAAAGAGGGGTGGTTGGCTTCATATTTTTCTGTTGCAACAGAGTTCCCTCCCCTCCTAGCAAGGAGGCAAGGGAGACCCAGAACCAAGAAGAAACATCTCTTTTAAGGGGTTGCATTTTGGCGTGGAAAAGGAGGGCAGTCCCTTCTACAAACAGTCAGAAATTACATCCCACCTAAGGTGGGGTTACTGTGGCTCAGGCAGGCCAAGGTGGGATATTCCTGAGGATTTAGCAAGTTTCACATAGTTCCAGACACAGTTTACACAAAACATTAGCATTTGATAAGACAATCAGGATGCCTGTCAGACATCCCTCAATGCAGAGCATCTGGGCAAACAATGACAATTAATATAAAGGAGGTTCGTAGATATAGGAGAGGAATCCCTTCAGGAACTTCCCCTGATTGCTATCTGAGTTCTCAAGCAAGGAGGATTAAGGAGGCAGAGGAAATATTTAGGAGTCCCAAGATGACTTTTGGATTGCTCTCCTGTACTATTTTAGACATGTGGTTTATATACCTATGTGTGTGTGTTTACCTTGTGCAATTATCAAAATTTATTCTATGTTTGAGACCATAGAATTCCTGCAACAATTATGTTCTCCATCAGGTCTCAGATCGATCCCCCTTGGAAGTGATGGTTGAACTCTTAAGCAAAAACACCTGCAAATGACACCTCTGGTAGCCAAATCTGCTCTGGCAGCGTTACATTAACGTGTGGCAATTTTATGCTGTGAATCATAGACTCATGCTGCAAGCTCATAGAAGAAATGTCTTGCTTTTTGCCCTCTGTTGTTCCTTGTGAAGGCCTTTGACCATAGACAGTGAACTGAATGGAATTGATTGACTGGCAGCAGCACTCCACATTCCTTGCCCCTCTTGGGAGATGCTGGGGAATGAGCCCAGGGGCTTTGCAGATGAAAAAGCTGCCCTGCCATTGAGCTGTTGTGTCCCCTATGCAGTCCTGCTAAAGTGGTGGGATGCAGAAGAGAGGACAGGACTCCTGTACCTTTCAGTAGATGTGCAGAAGAGGGACTTGATGCACAGCAAGCTATACCTGCTGAAATTCACTCTTATACACATCTGCTCAGCATGCAGGAGCCCTGTCCTGTTCTGTATCTGCCCTCATCCCAGAAATTCCTATAAGCAATTAAGTAGGGAATAATAATAATAATATTAAAATATTATTATTAGGGATTAAGCACCACTGAATACAGTTGGACTTTCTTCCAGGTATAAGCAATTAAGTAGGGAATAATAATAATAATATTAAAATATTATTATTAGGGATTAAGCACCACTGAATACAGTTGGACTTTCTTCCAGGTAAGTGTGGATGGAGCTGCTGTATGTTCACAAAGCAAGACTCGGGATCTCTTTGAATCATTAAGTCAGAACCAACGTGCCTTAAGAACCGTGAAAAGTAAATGCTGTTAAGTTCAGCGGGGCCTCCCAGGGCAGCAGCTATGGGATTGCATTCGAAGTTACTCTAATTGAATTTATTATAAATAAAATAATTGAGGTTGGAAGCCCAGCTTAGGGCAGATTCACAAACGGATGTGTTGTTGTCGTTTGCTGCTGTTGTGGATAGTCATTTGGCTTGTCTTAAGCTTTGTGTTCGCGTTGTCATAGTCAATACTTATTGCATTTCATACTCATTTAGCCTCGTTTTAAAACATTTTTCCTCCCTCTCACTTCACTATTCAATGCAGTGAACTATTAATCCATGGAAGCTTATGCTATAACGTGTCTGTTAATCTTTAGGAACTTTTGTGTTTTTCCCACCTTAACTCAAAACAGAACATATGAACTTGTCTCCCTTAAAAAACAAAGTTCAAGATGGATGTGAGATAATATGAAATCTCTTATCAGTGCCTGTTGGCCTGGGATAAATATTTCCCATGTTCCAGTCACAGAGTTGTGAGCGTCCCCATGTGCACTTGGCCACTGACCATTTCTTTCTTTGCAAATACAGGGATTGCCTGCTATACAGCCTCGCCTTGTTGCTGTCAGTAAAACGAAGCCAGCGGAAATGGTGATTGAGGCCTACAACCATGGGCAGCGCAGCTTTGGAGAAAACTATGTGAGTGTCCTCTCTGTTTCCGCATTGCTTGGGTTTCAGGACCAGAAGGAAATAAGGCCTGAAGCTGCTGAGATACTCACAAACCAGATGGACACAAAAGGAGCTCATATTTCATTAGTCCCGCATCACCCTGGAGAATTGTGGCATAGCTGGGGAGTAAACGTTACAGAGACAACTTAAGTGGCTTTAAAAGATTCGCAAATGGAGAGAAGGCTGCTGCTCTCAGGTCACGCTTTCAGGCTTCTCATAGGCCTCAGGTTGGCTGCTCTGAGAGCAAGGTGCTGGGTTAAGTGGTCTGATCCATCAGACTCTTCATATGATCCTAAATTTGCTAAACTGAAACTTTGAAAAATAAGGGACACTTTGTGTCTGTGAAGGAAGAAGACAAGCCTGGCTCACGCATGAGGCAAGGTGAGGTGACCACCTCAGGCAGCAGGATCTACAGGGATTTGGCAATTGTATTCCAAGTGTGGTCGCATCATTTGTAAAAAGGCAATGTGATATTGGAGGTTCGATTGTCAATTCCTTTGCCAGAGAGCTTGGAAGTCACCCTTTTCACGGCTGTTGTCAGCCTCTTCCATGATGTATACCAGCAAGGTGCAATCTGATGTCATGAAGGCAGGCCTGAAAGGCTGTGACAATAGCAGAGATAACTCTGGATCTGGCCACATTCCCACATTCTCATTTATTTCGAAATAGCTTCTGGAGGTCTTTAAAATGTAAGCTAGACCTGCAGATATCAGTTTGCTCATCACTGTGCAGCAGTAATGTTATATTACGGCTGGTTAATTTGAGTTGCACATGAGTGAACATGGGGAAATAATTGCACTAATGTTGGATACAGGGGCATCAATGTGGTTTGAAGCAGTTTCTTGGACAGAATAACTGTGGGAGCAGTTGGCAATCTGACACATGACTTTGTACTCAAGAATAGTCTCTATTAGCAGTTTTACAAATGGATATTGCCTCTCTTGTAAAACGCTGCACATTAACCCTTTTGCCTTCAGTTGAGGCATAATTGGAACTCACTGTCTTAATGCCATGCACATTTGCTTGTAATGTTCACCCATGGTTTGACATCTCTTCCTCCTCATGCACCTCCCTATCTCCTTTGCAGCTTGGAAGGACTTCTGCTAAGATTAGTTTTACTTAAAAAAAACTAAAAAAAAAACTTGGCTTAGTGTTAATGTTTGAACTGGGAATCCTTCTTTAAGATTAACTCTGGTGAGTTTTATAGCAAATCAGCTTCCAGCCTTTGATTATGAAACTGTCATTGTTTTAAACCAGGACCCCTTGTTTGAATGCACCACTGAGTCATCATTCTTTTATTGTGAAACTAAGCGTGGCAAAAGTCTTCCTCCTGGTCACAGGGGAGGAGGATAGGGGAGGAATGTTGTCCTTAGTCCATGTTGCATTAAACCAAGGATGGAGAAGCTGTGGCTGTCCAGATGCTGTTGGACTACAACTCCCATTTTCCTGGACTAGTGGCCATGTTGACTAGGACTAATGGAGTCCAGCAGTATGTGGACAGCTGTCCCGTTTCCCACCTCTGCAATAAACCATGGTGTTTAGCATTGCATGTGAACAGAGGCACTTGTAAGTCAAGGTGGTTGAGTTAGAGGTAAGGCAGAGCAAGCCTGGCAAAATTTAATCCATGTCTTAACTTTCTACAGGTCCAAGAACTTCTAGAAAAGGCATCAGACTCCAAAGTAAGTTCATTTTGTGTGCTAGATAAAATCCTCATTCTGTCAAGTTGGCAGAGGCTTGTTTCAGAAAATTGACTAGTAAGCTCATGTTCAGAGAAGAATCTGTTTGCCTTTCAGTAGCTGTTCAGTTCTTTATGTATAAATAGCAGATAATCTTGGCCAAGATGCTTCTTTTTGTTGCGGAACCCCAGTCATTTGAAATAATTTTCAAGCACAGATGGCAGCCTATATGCTGAATCTGTCCCAGCAGAGGTTATTTACACTGACAGCAAACTGCTACTAAGTGCGTTAACTGCCATCAAAATAATTTTAACATTTGAGGGACCTTGGATGAGATTTGCCCCTCTCTTCTTACACAGGGACCATCCTTTGTCTTTATTATCAGCCACTTTATGACAGTTTTTTGCCTTGAAAATTGAGTTATAAATAAATAAAAATGAAATCATCCTTCACTTGCAAGTGTTCTATGGATGCCTAGCATGAAAATGAATTTCAAATTCTACTCATTTGCCTCTGTTCTCAGATTCTTTCTTCGTGTCCAGAGATTAAATGGCATTTCATAGGCCACCTACAGAAAAACAATGTCAACAAACTCATTGGTAATAATAATTTCTTTTTGTGCTCACTTTTGGGGTGGGGGGGGCAGGGAGACAACAATAAATCCTTTGTGTACATTGGGGGGAGGGTTGTAATGTGCTCACTTCAGTGAATGCACTACTGTTACCAGCTCTGACTTAAGGAGATCCTGATTTTGAGATGCAGTTAATTTGCACAGTGCAGGACACAGAACCAGTGATTTCTCTAAAAATTGAAATTGGGGCTTGGAGGGATTTATTTTTCCCAGGACTTAGGGGCTGCTGCTGTTAGCAAGCATGGACTTGGACTATGTGGCATGCTATTATTATTATTGTTTTAATTAAGTTTCGCAGTCATGGCCATTTCATAAGATTTAGCTTAGTTTTCAGTAGGTCAGCTGTACTTGCATCCTCCTGAGTTGTAATTTTGATCTGTTAATGGATCTGAATGCAATGTGGTAATCTTCAATGGTGTCTCGTATGTCTGGTCCTTCAATTGATAAACTTATTTAGTTAATTCATAAGATCAGGCAGAAGGTGACTGAGAGACCAGCTTCTATTTTTGCTATTTTTTTTGCTTTTTGTATGTGCCGTGGGCAAAGGGCCCTTTTCTCCTGCTTGGTTTAGGACAAGACGGTTTCTGTTCTCTCTTCCCCGTTCTAAGATGTTGTTTTGCATTATACATTTTGAAAACATTAGTTAAGAGGTGATTAATAATCTAGAAACCAGAAAGGAGCAAAAGGCCTTGTTGTTCAACCAGTCATCCAATAGCAGGGCCAGCTGTCTCCCTTCACCAGTGTTGGGATATTGCCTGATATAGCCTTATGGTGCAGGGAGCATTGTGCTACTCAGGTAGAGAACGTACAGTTTATGCGAGGGTCCCTAACTTGGCAGTACAGCTCATACTGTGCATTCTGAAACTGAATAAAACTGGGATGCTTTCTGCAATGGATATTTGCTCAGATTCTTCTTTAAATGTCATCTAGCGGTACCTAACCTATTTATGCTGGAAACGGTGGATTCCCTAAAACTGGCGGACAGAGTGAACGGGTCTTGGCAGAAGAAGGGGTCTTTGGAGAAGCTAAAGATCATGGTGCAAGTGAACACCAGTGGGGAAGACAGTAAGTAGATTTGATGTTGTTCTCCCCTCTCACATGCCAAGGGTTCAGGCTTGCATTTCAGCCTTCTTTTAAAGAGCAGCACTTTCTTTGTATGATCCTCCTTCATACACACACAAGTATGACATGTGAATGCGTGGAAGGGTGATGTTGGGCTCTTTGAGGCTTCTGCGTGCCTTGCAGGACATCCGGAAAAGGAATCCTGTGCACAGGCAGCTGAATGCACTTGGCTCTTGGAGCAGTTGGGATCCCTGATTCTTCCTAGCAAGGCTACCTTCACCACTGGGAGGCAGCAAGGTACAGTGGTGCCTCGCAAGACAAAATTAATCCGTTCCGTGAGGCTCTTCGTATAGCGGTTTTTTCGTCTTGCAAAGCAAGCCCATTGACAGCTTAGCGGATTAGCGCTATTAGCGGTTTAGCGGCTTTTAGCGGATCAGCTGATAAGCGGCTTATCAGCGGATCAGCTGATAAGCGGCTTAGGGGCTTAGGAAAAGAGGGAAAAAAGGGGGGAAACCCGCAGGAACTCGCAAGACATTTTCGTCTTGCGAAGCAAGCCCATAGGGAAATTCGTTTTGCAAAGCGCCTCCAAAACGGAAAACCCTTTCATCTAGCGGGTTTTCCGTCTTGCGAGGCGTTCATCTTGCGGGGCACCACTGTATAGTGTGTACCTCTGGTTGCGAATGGGATCCGTTCCCGTTCGCAACATGAAAAGCACGCAACCCGAAGTGCCGTTTCTGCACAGGTGCACGGCGCAATTTAGCGCTTCCGCGCAAGTGGCGAAACCTGGAAGTAACCCTTTCCGGTACTTCCGGGTTGTCACGGGACACAACCTGAAAAAACGTAACATGAAGCAAACGTAACATGAAGCATGACTGTATAGAGTTGGACTAAAACGGAGGAGACACAGGTGCAAATTCACCATGAAGCTGCTTGAATGACCAACAAGCCAATCGGTTTTTCTGAGCCTAACCTACCTCATAGGGTGGTTGTAAGGACAGAAGGGTCAGGGAGGAAGAACTATATATACATCACCTGAGTTCCTTGGAGGAACAGAGGGTTGGATTGAACTTTGGAGGAACCTTGTATTGATTCACACCCTTGGTGTATCTAGCTCAGTATCGCCCCTGCCACAGTGATCCATGCAACGGTCACCTCCAGGCTTGACTACTGTAATTGGCTCTCCGTGGGGCTGCCCTTGAAGCTGTCCCAGGAACTCCAGCGGGTGCAGAATGCTGCAGCGAGGCTCCTCACGGGGTCTCTGCCATGGGAGCATATTCACCCAGTTTGCCCGGGTGGAAGCTGATTCCCAGTGCTTTTCCAGCTGCACTGGCTCCTGGTGGAGTACAGGGTCAGATTTAAGGTGCTGCTTTTGACCTTTAAAGCCCTCCACGGCCTAGGACCCTCGTACCTACGGGACCGCCTCTCCCGGTATGCCCCACGGAGAGCCTCAAGGTCCATAAATAGCAACACCCTGGTGGTCCCGGGCCCTAAGGAAGTTATATTGGCTTCAACCAGAGCCCCAGGGCCTTTTCAACTCTGGCTCCGGCCTGATGGAATGCTCTGCCTCATGAGACCAGAGCCCTGCAGGATCTGATTTCTTTCCACAGGGCCTGTAAGACAGAGTTGTTCCGCCTGGCCTTTGGCTTGGAGCCAATTTGATTCCCTCCCTCTCTTTCTTTTTTCTTTTCCTTTCTCCTCCTGCGATGAGGCTACATTTTAATATTTTAATGTTGTATTTTAATTTTGTTTTTAAGTTGTTTTCATTCAGCTTGTTTTTATTATTGCTTGTTAGCCGCCCTGAGCCCGCCCTTGGCTGGGGAGGGCGGGGTATAAATAAAAATTATTATTATTATTATTATTATTATTATTATTATTATTATTATTATTATTGATGACTGGCAGTGGCTTTCAAGGATAACAGACAGAGGATATTCCCAGCCCTGCTTGGAGATGCCAGGGGCTGAACCAGGGACCTTCTGCATGCCAAGCAGATGCGCTGCCACTGAGCCATGGTCCTCCCCCAGAGGTTGCAATAAAAATGCAATGTATAACAAGGCAGGATAGCTCAGTTGGTAGAGCATGGGACTCTTAATCTCGGGGTTGTGGGTTCGAGCCCCATATTGTGCAGAACATTCCTGCATTGCAGGGGGTTGGACTAGATGACTCTCGTGGTCCCTCCCAACTCTTAAAATGCTATGATTAACAAATAAGCTTTTCTTTTTAAAGGTAAACATGGGCTGCCGCCTGGAGAAACAGTAACAACAGTGGCACACATCCTCCAGAAGTGTCCCAGCCTGGAATTTGTGGGCTTAATGACAATTGGCAGCTTTGGGCACGACCTCAGTAAGGGGCCCAACCCTGACTTCCAGGTATTCCTGATCTGGGGGGAAATACTCATATGCAAAGCTTGTCTTTTAAGGAAGGAGAGGGCCAAGTTCAATTGCATTGTCTTCCCTCCCCTGCAGATGTTGATATCCTTGCGTGAGGAGTTGTGCGACAAGCTCAATCTCCCCATTGAAAAAGTTGAGCTGAGCATGGGGATGTCTACAGACTTCCAGCATGCAGTAAGTCAGTCTATTGCCTTTTATTTTCTCTTTTTCTGCAGTTTCTAATCATGGGGCCTTTCTCCTTTCACTTCTTCCTCTCTCCCTCCCTCCTAGCAGAGTGTCTGGCCCTCTGAGTGAGCAACCAAGCTCATGCTGGAACATTTGAGTAAATCTTGGTTTTCCCATGTGGACAGCTTCCCTGCTTCTCATAGGCAGCGTCATAAACCCATGGACTTGGCAGTGAGCCCCATTAAATTCAATAGGACGTAACGTCTGAGTAGACATGATCAGGGTTGCACTGAGAAGTATGCTGCACGTGTCTCTCTTTGCCTTCATTTCTCTTCCATTGCTCTCCCTTGCCTGGCTTCTGTTTTCTCACCAGACCCAACAGAAGCTGCTACTTCTTGTATTTAAATCCCTTCATCCAATGAAAGGTTCTTCTCTCTTTATTTTGTTCTCTTTATCTGCTCTCATGATCTCCACTGTGCTTTTACTTTTGTCCTTGCTAAGCTTCACCTATTCCACACTTCCGAGTCTTTGAGTGTTTACACACCATATGTTCAGCACCTAACCTTGCCATCAAGAATCCTGGAAACTGTAGTTTACCTCATAGCAGAGCCCCCATTCCCAACACCCATAACAAACTACAGTTCCCATAATTCTTTGGGGGGACCGGGTGCTTTCAATGTATGGTGTGCACACAGCCTTTCTTTCCCACTGTCCCTTTCTCTGGGATGCTCTGCCTCCCAATTTTCCCACTTCTTCCTCCTTGCAGCTGGCTTGAACTCTTACCTCTTCTTCCAAGCCTTTGACATCTCCTCCTTTCCCCATCTTCGCCTTGTGTCCTTCCTCATCATTTATTTACATCATTTCTCCCTTCTTTTTAGATGGCAAGGTCTGTTCCTTCTTAGCAAAACTATTAGATTGTACAGTGGTGCCCTGCAAGACGAATGCCTCGCAAGACGGAAAACCCGCTAGACGAAAGGGTTTTCCGTTTTGGAGGTGCTTCGCAAAACGAAAATGTCTTGCGAGTTCCTGCGGGGTTTTTTTCCTCCCCCCCACTTTTTCTAAGCCGCTTATCTGCTTATCTGCTAAGCCGATAAGCCGCTAATAGCGCTAAGCCGATAAGCCGTCAATGGGCTTGCTTCGCAAGACGAAAAAACCACTAGACGAAGAGACTCACGGAACGGATTAATTTCGTCTTGCGAGGCACCACTGTACTTACTGTATTATCACAGATGCTTGTTTTTGCAGTTCACAAAAGTGTGAATTTGTTGTAAATATTAAGATTATACCAGCAATAATGAGTCTTTTTGTAAAAAAAAAAAAAGATTTAAATCAAGTCTTACTGACTAGTAATTTAAATCAAAATAAATCCACCCTGGATACACTACAGAGATTCCAGGGAATAGAAAGGGAAACAGAAGCAGGAAAAAGGCACTAAGGGAGGGGGAAAACAGCAGCTCTTTAGGACCCCACAGAGTATCTTCATGTGTTATTTCTCCCCATGCAGCATCCTGCTCCAAAAGGAGCCAATATCCTGCCATCGACCCATTATGTCCAATTCCAATTAAATTTTTTATTGCACCAGCCATAGGCCATGGCATCATTCAGAAGGAGAACAAAAAGAAAAAACAAGAACAACAATAACCATAAAAATCATCGGGCACAGGCATACAATAAAATCATGGTCACGGCTACTAAAACTATTTGTTGCATTAAATAGAATAGAATAGCAGAAGATTCTCAGGTAAGGTGTGCCAAATTAAATATCTGAATCCCCTTTGCAGTTGACCGCTATTTTGTCTAGTTCCTTCCTCCTGATCTTCTTAGCTGCCAGCGCATAGAGTGCTACTTTATAAGTAACAAAGTCGTTGGTGTTGCTCAGCAGCCATTTCACCCTTTCCACCCTATTCAGATGTGTTCCATTTGTAAACGGGTTTTATAAATCGGTCTCTTGGGTCTATATATACATATACATGAGAATGAAAAATACTCTGGAACAGGGACTACATAATCGCATGAGCACTGTTCCAGAGTATTTTTCATTCTGATGTATATTATATCTACTTGAAAAAAGAATGGTTAATGAAGAAATTACATATCTTTCTACTTATGAGTGTTGAACTAATTGGCTGATGAAGAATTCTACGAAACAGTAGTTGTTATCCGGAAACACTGTTCAGCAGAGTTCAGAGTTGGACATCAGAACTGGACATTTGCTGATTATACAAAGCTTCATAGCTTGATCTCCGCCGGGTAAAGTCTGGCACCGTGATTCATTTAAGGACTTTCAGAGACTTCAGTTTCTTGGTTTTGATGTTTTGAATTATCATAAAGTTTTTCACATTGTAATTGTTGCTGGCTATCGTGTCGCTTTTGATATTGCTTACTCATATTTTGCAATACAGGGGTTGGTTTGTTTACAGTGGTGCCCCGCAAGACGAATGCCTCGCAAGACGGAAAACCTGCTAGACGAAAGGGTTTTCCGTTTTGGAGGTGCTTTGCAAAACGAATTTCCTATTGGCTTGCTTTGCGAGACGAAAATGTATTGCGAGTTCCTGCGGGGTTTTTTCCTCCCCCCCCCCCTTTTTCTAAGCCGCTTATCAGCTAGCCGCTAAGCCGCTTATCCGCTAAGCCGCTAAGCCACTTAACAGCTGATCCGCTAAGCCGCTTAACAGCTGATCCGCTAAGCCGCTTATCACCTGATCTGCAAAGCTGCTAAGCCGCTTATCACCTGATCCACTAATCCGCTAATGGGCTTGCTTCGCAAGACAAAAAAACCGCAAGACGAAGAGACTCGCGGAACGGATTCTTTTCGTCTTGCGAGGCACCACTGTACTAATTTACAAATGGGGCAGCCAAGGCCTTTCAGATCAAAGTTCCAACTTCCAAAGCACCCATGATCTTTCTCCTGCTTTTTTTGCTGCATGCAGATTGAAGTTGGATCGACAAATGTTCGGATCGGAAGCACCATCTTTGGAGAGCGAGACTACCCCAACAAACCTTCTAGCGACAAAGCCCCGAAGGAGATTAAAGGCCAGCTGGAGAATTTGACAGTGAAAGAGCACTAACAGGAGAAGGCCCTAGCGATTCCTTCCATGGAGGGAGGGGAATCCTTTCTAATAGACCTTACTATGCACTTGACTTCCCCTTTGGGCTGACAGCTGTGTGACACCATCAGGTAATCAGAGGGCATCGCAGGCACTTCGTCACATGTAATTTTAATATTGTATAT
This sequence comes from Podarcis erhardii, assembly GCF_964252035.2. Lineage (NCBI taxonomy): Eukaryota > Metazoa > Chordata > Lepidosauria > Squamata > Lacertidae > Podarcis > Podarcis erhardii. The sequence continues at coordinate 9,240,416 of NC_138514.1, forward strand.
CCATAGAGATTGATTTTTTCTAAAAAAACAACAAAAAACCAGCAAATGGAGCACCAGTGATTGACAAGTGACTTTTGGTACCTTAGCTGAAGTGACTTTAGATAGCTGCTCTGGATAACCAGCTGACTTAAGCCCTACTAGGTCTGGGCAGGTAACATTTCCAGCTGTGAACATTACACATTTCTAATCAGAAACTTGGTTTCCCTGAGGTGGAAACCCCTCTTTGCGAGGGTGCCATGGCCATGCTCCATTGACTAAGCCCCCCTCCACCATCCCACTGAAATGCTTTATGGGTAAACTGCTGTGTTGTGTACCACCAAGCATCCTATCAGAGGTCAAGGTCTTAGACCCTTTAATGACACTAAAAAGCACCTGTTCAGCATGATCGGTTTGCTGCTTGCTACACTGTGGAAAGAGAGGAGTCAGGGTGCACTTGCAAGCTTAAGCTACTGGCAGCTTTTGAGCCACAGGTTGGGAAGATTTCTCCTTTTTTAGGTTGTATTCATCCTCCGAAGACTGCTGCTACGAGTTTTGATAGTCGACTGCATATCGCTTTCTCTCTCACATTATAAAATGTCCCTTCCCCCCCCCCCTCCTCTGGAAAATTGATGGTTGGAGTAGTTCTGCTAGGTAAAAGCAGTATGTTCTGCTAGCCAAAGCCGGGAAATTCCCTGACTCTGCTGCTGACTTGCTGTGTGATCTTGGCCAAGTCACTTAACCATACTGTGCCTGTGTCCCCTATATGAGAAAAATGGGGCTGACCTACCTCACGTGGGAGACCGAGAGGCTGTTGTGCCTGGAAAGTTCCTTGAAATGCCCCCCCCCCCTTCCCACACTCCCTAAACCCCACCTGCCCTGGAGGAAAGGCAATACTGCAGAGTAGAGCAGTCTCGGACAGAAGGCCAAACTAAACCTGCAAGTAGCACATGTGTGAAGAAACTTTTACCCTGGGCAAATGGTGAACTCCCAAATTTTAATGCAAAGCATCCTTATCCCAGATACTGGGTCCCAAGTGGCAGAAAGTAACGAGTTGTTTCCCCACTGTACATATCTTAAGGTTCATTTAAAGCAGCCATCACTCTTGCTTCACTAAGACCACTTCTAAGTATTCATCTCTCCTCTGCAGCATCCCCAATCGGTGAAAATGTTTACAGTGAAATCTTGTTTTGTAACTCACATGTTGACAATCTACTTCAAGGCCCAGTCTGCTGCTACAAATGACTTTAGTCCCCAGTAGAAATATACCCTCCCCCCGGTCCTCTTTTCCCTAATAGCTTGGGAATTTGGTGTGTCTTTGGGTTACTCCAGCGGTGTGTCTTTGGCTCAGGTACCATAGTTCAGTGCTAGGACACATGCTTGGCATGCAGAAGGTGCCAGGTTAAAGCCTTGGCGTTTCCAGTTCAAGCAAAAGCAAGTTATAGATGGATAGCATACCTGAGACCCTTGGGAGCTGCTGTCAATCTTGGCTCCAGTGGGCTAGCTGAACCAGTGGTGTCACCTAATATAAGCCAGTTTCCTATGCTCCTAGCAGTGGGACTTGGTTATTCTCACCCTGGACACTGAATGTAACTGCAAAGAACAAACACCCAGCCCACTTAGTGTCCCACTACGTAGGTGCAATGCTAAATGCAGCCCAAACCTCTTCCCTCCCGCCCCGAGCTCCGCAGTGCAGTGTTTTCATGTGTGTTAAGAAATAAAACCAGTTGTGGATCAGAATACTGTACCATCTGTGCCAGTTACTAAGCTATTAAAGATGTTATTTTTTCTTCTTCTTTTGTTCTTGGTGTTGTGAATTGCAAAGGGGGAAAGGAAAGAACAGTGCTGGTGGGTTTGTGCTTGGCTGCTCAAATTTTATTGCCCTTTGAAGGCCAAGAAGCTCTTGTTCTGGAGGGATGGCGGGTGTCCAGCTCAAAATATGCTGTTCTAAAACAGACCACCCTGCTCTGGTCTGAATGCTCTCCAGGCTGCTTTTGCACTGGACCCTGGGGAACTCATCTTGCAGTCCATTTGGTGTGGCGAGGAGGGGCAGGAGGCTCTAGTGGTCAGCAGCCGGCCTTAGAAGTTGCCTGATGACACCAGCCCCACGAAGAAGAGAGGGTTGCGTAAGAGAGAAAGGGTTCTGCTCTCAAATGAGGTCATGTGCAGTAAGGGGAGTGCAAAGCATTGTGGGAGGGGAAGTGGTGGGGTGCACCTTGGAGAAAGCAGTCTGGTGGGGGTGAGTGTACATCGGCTTCCCGTCTTCAGTGCTGCTGAAATAAGAAGAATGACACACTTGTACAACAAGAGAACGGGCCTTTGCTGCAGTGGCTCCCTGTCTGTGGAATGCTCTCCCCAGGGAAGTTCGCCTGGCGCCTTCATTATATACCTTTAGGTACCAGGCAAAAGTGTTCCTTTTAAACCAGGCCTTTGGCTGATTTGATTGACATCCTATGCCCTTTTAAAATGTGGGTTTTTTTGGGGGGGGGATATTGGGTTGTTGCTCTTTTTTATTATATATTTTGTGGTTTTATTTTATTTTTGTTCTGTAAACTGCTCTGAGACCTTTGGGTATAGGGTGGTATATACCGTATTTTTCGCCCCATAGGGCACACCTAGTTTTTTGGGGGGGGAATAAAGGGGGGGAATTATTCCCCCCCCCAGGTGCGGGGCTGGGGCGGGGGAAGCCCGAGCTTCCCCCGACCTCAGCCCCCAGAACAGGCTGCTATCCGCAAGCCGTGGGAGAGCTGCGCGACTTCGCGCAGCTCTCCCACGGCTAGCGGGAGCTGCACGAAGCCTGGGGCGTGCTGAGCTCAGCGCACCCCAGGCTTCGGGGTGCAGGCAGCTCTCCCACGGCTTGCAGATAGCTTCCTGAAGCCTGGAGAGCGAGAGGGGTAGGTGCGCACCGACCCCCCTTGCTCTCCAGGCTTCAGCGAATGCCTGCATTCGCCCCATAGGACACACACACATTTCCCCTTCATTTTGGGAGTGGAAAAAGTGCGTCCTATAGGGCGAAAAATACGGTAAATTCAAATAAGAATATTGCAAACAGCCTGGGTGTTGTTAGTGCCAGGGTAGCTCTCTCCAGCAAGCTTAGGTTGATGGGAGTTGTGGTCCAGCAAAATCCAGAGGGCACTCCGTTGGCTCCCTCTGTATTAGCGGAAAAGCATAGAAATAAGGGTACATCTTTTGCTAGCCTACGCCTGTTTGTTTGGTGTCCCACCTTCTCAGTCCTGAACACGTTCAAACAAGAAATACACAGTTTGTGTGCGTAAAGCCTAATAATCTTAAGAAGGTGGCTAGCTTGTTACCCTCCAGATGTTCCTGGACTACAGCTTCCATCTCCCCTGACAATTTGTCATGCTGACTACAGCCAAAGGCAGAGTCCAACAACATCTGGAGAATGACAGAGTAGCCACTCTGTCTTGTCAGACTTTCAGGAAGTAGGACAGAGCCGCTCATAAACTGGGCACTAGGTGGCAGAGTTTCCTAACTTCCCAAAGGATAATTGGATCCAACATTTAGGTTAGGAAAAGATGGGCTTGTGTGGGAACTTGCTACAGAAGAGAAGGGAGCTGGACGAAAAGTAACATCTCGAGACTGACCAGTACATTCGTTTTGCTTCCTAGTCAGTCCTTTTAAAATGCAGCAAAAGTGGGAGTGCTCAGTTATCCATTCTTCCATCTGCTTTGGAGGTCATTGTGACTTACAGTCAACACAAACACATTTTTTGACAGGTGGCACTTGTAAAGGTGCAATTAATATCTCACCTTGCACTACATTCCTGTTCCAGCCTTTTCACATATGCTGGCCAAATGGAAAGCAAAAACTCTTCAAGTTATTCTTTTAATCCAAGACTTTAATCCAAGAGCACCCTTTGTTACCAATGCGTGGAACGAACTGTTTCTTCAGTGTGTTATATAATCCACAGGCCAAGCTGAAAGTGCAAAGTCCTAGTTGTACTGCCAGTGGCTTGAAGTAATAAGATCCACTCCCAGCTACTCTTCAAATCTCAGCTTTGAAAAGCCCACATCTGATGCCTCCAACCAGAACGTAAGATGCAAAGAACGTCATGTCATAACCAGGTTGCCCACAGAACAACAAGCTCTGAAATATTGCAGCAAATGAGCAGAAGCGGGAACAAGGTTTGCTGTCCTCAGGCCCCAAAGTGACCTTTGGGGACTTGATAATGCCTGCCTTGCAAGAGAAGCAAGGATTAGAAAAAGCCTCAGATTCTTTTAAAGTCCCAGCTAGAGAAGGTTTACATGCTTCTCCCACCCACGGCTTTGAAGGGCTGCCTTTTGAAAGTGCTGGAATACCCACCCATATAGTGTCTCTCCTAAGCCAAGGGACCCCTGCTGAGAGAAGTGCTTCTGCCCCCATCAGCCTGGTTTTAGCCTGGTTCCAGTCAAATTTAGCTTGCATTGTCTCCGAAGACAGACAGGTGCCAACAACCAACCAATAGCAACTTGGTGGAGGCAGTGTTTTAGATTATTTTGAAGGGGAAAGGTTTAAGTGCGCACGCACAGCACTATGGCCATAGCAGCATTAAATGTTGGAAACTGGCATTTGCTTTGAAGTTTAAAAAGGTGGAGAGATTCAGTAATTCATTTCCCATGTCGTGTCCATTTTAGGCCTCGAGGGGCAGAATTAGTCATAGCACCAGTACAAGAAACTAGAGTGGAATCTACACACGTATACAAAATGCCATTAAAATTATTTTTTAAAAAAACGTTTTGAAAAATGCATTGAATTTGGCATAGCTCACTGTCACCATCTAGTGTCACATTCGTATATTGCACATCGCAACACATTTAAAACACTTTATTTGCAGCTGTGTAGCTGAATCCTTGGAGAAGCATTAAAAAGGCCAAGATTAAGAGTGGGTGCCAAAGTTCCTTCCCCCTCCTCTCTCTGCATCTCTTTTTCCTTTTGTGTGTTGTCTATTAGATTGTAAGCGAGTGGGCAGGTACTATCTTAACTATTTATTAATGAAGGGTGGTATAGAAATTCTTTTGAATAGCAGCTACTGCAGCATATGGGTAAAATGAGACTTAGCCCTCTCCTCCCATGCCTGAATACCCAAGGCAGCTGCATTCTTGTGCCAAATAGCAGCTGTGGTGGGGAAGGGGATTTTTGCTTGGTGCAAGAGGAAGGGCTAAGCTCTTCCTCCCAGGTCACACTGGCTGTGATCCTGACACACACCCTCCCCATGACTGCTATTCAGAGTTTTAAACAGACCCTCACATTGCTGTACGACGACACAACATGTAGCTTGGCCCAAAGGCTCAAATAGCTCTCCAGAACTTCTGAGGAATTTAACTCCTGATCTTTCACCATGTTCAGTGGCGTAGCGTGGGGGGTGCAGGGGGGGCCGGCCGCACTGGGCGCAACATCTGGGGATTAGGGTTAGGGGGCACAAATCCACGGGTTAGGGGGCGCAAATCCATGGGTTAGGGGGCGCAAATTACTTGCCTTGCCCCGGGTGCTGACAACCCACGCTACGCCACTGACCATGTTGGCTGGAGTTGATGAGAGCTGGAATCCAACAACATCTGGAGGGGATCCCATTGATTTTCCCTGGGATCTGTGGACCTCGGCAGTGTATTTAATCCTGTGTAGGATGAGGAAACACAGGCTGCATATACAATACGAGCTGCACTCAAAGCACACAACTTCCCCCAGTGAATCCTGAGAACTGTAATCTGTTAAAGGGGCTGAGAACTATAGCATTTTGATTGATGGATTTGATTTATTATATTTCTATGCTGCTTTCATTCAAATGAATCCCAAAGCGGCTTGCAAACAGTAACATGGTAGAGCAGAACAGAACATCACAAATGCAGCATAAACCCTACAGAAAAATTAACAAGCCATCAGTGGAACAATTACAATCTATAAAACACTTGTTAGCAAAGCAATAACTAAAAAAAAACCACATCACAATTAAAGCAAAAGCCCTAAGAACAACAAACCCAACACGGCATTTTTATAATCTATAAAACAATATTAACAACAGCAGCAAAACAGCAACCAAAAGATAAGCTAAGTTCATACACACATTCTCCACCGGAGTTACCAGGATTCTTAGACACGCTGTGACCATATTTCTAATGTTTTGGAACCCTCTGACTACACATAGCAGGAACTTGAAGCCCCCCAGATCCAAGGACAGCTGGGGGGGGGGCGTGTTTATGCCTTAGGTGAACACCACACAGAAACAGGCGAGTGGATGCAGAAACAGGCGAGTATTCCCAATTGCTGGATTAGAGACAGAATAAATTCCTTTGGAACAGCAGACTGGCTTATAGTGCCTTCCGATTTCAAGAGAGCCTTGTCTGCCTTTGCGGAGAGATCGTTTATTCAGTGGCTATTGGGTTTCCTCTAGCAAAGTTAGGTGGAAGCTGCTTTTATTGGCCACCAGTAAGAGGAATTTGGGCTTTAATTCGCACTTAAGTGGTCAACTTGCTCTTGCACCAAACTACTTCAGATTGTTCGTGTAATAGACTGCTCCCCCTTGAAGATTCCTATATACCAGAGGTGGGGGGCTTTTTTCATCCCAAGAACCACTTTCTCTGCAGGGCAACCTTCCATCATGCTACAGGTGGGTGGGGCCAGTGGAAAAAGTGGGTGGGGCAATGAATGTAAATTTAATAAATAAAAACAAACAGCCAGGCAAAAACATGCAGGGGAGCAGGACAAGTGCACAGTGTGTCATGAGGATAGTTGCGAGGGCCGGATAGAAGGTCCTGGAAGGCCACATTGGGCCCCAAGGCTTGAGGTTCCCCACCCCTGCTATGCACAGAGAGATCAGCAGGCACACTCTGGCCTCTACCTTTGGCTCAACCTCCTGCCTCCCAGAAAGAATCAAAGCAAGGAGGATGCTCGCCTGGCCCCATCCATTGGCTCCTTCCTGACATGACTTCAGCTGCCAGTTACCTTGTGGTTGCAAAGGGGAAGGGGGAACCATCTGGCTCCTGCTATTGACCAGGACTCTTGAGGCTTCTGGGAGGCCGTACATGGGTGTAGGCAGGATTTTTGTTAGGGGGGCCAAGACTTGGTTGGGGGGCAGAACTCTTGTGATTGCTCAGTTAAGTATTCCTATTGTTTTACTTGATCAAGGGGGTTTGACTCTGCCCATGAAACTGCACACCCTGGCCTCCTAAGCAAGAGAGGGAACGACCTGGCTCTATCCAGAAGGCAGTGGAAGAGCAACTGTGCTTGTTTTCCTCTTCCCTCCGCATCCCTTCCCTTTTTTTCCTTTTGCATCGTGTCTTGGGTGATCTTGTGTCCTGCTTCAGATAGGACGGTCCTCCGATGGCGTCCTCTAGTTCAGGGTCCAGGAAGCTTTGGCCCTCCAGATGTTGCTGAAGCACATTTCCCATCAACCCCAGCCAGCATGGCTGGTAATCGAGGTTGATAGTTCAACAATATCTGGAGGGCCACAGGTCCCCCACCTTTGCTCTCGTTGAAGGGCTGTCCAGTCCAAGGATGGGGTAGGTAAAGCTTTGTAAGAAGAAGACGCGAAATAATGGCCTTCAGATTGCTCATTAGCAGTTAGGATCTGGGCAGTCACAGAACTCACAGCCTTCCCCACCAGGGTGAGAAGTATTGCATTTTTAGTTAATAACATTCAGGAAAACTCCAGGCCAACCAACACTTTTCTCGATGCAGGAACATCTTCCGTAAAGCAGAACATTCACATCACCTGAATGTGTGTGTGTGTGTGAGGAAGAGAGAGCGCTTTGTGCTTAAACAAATCCAGAGTGCTTTCTGAGCAGCCTTGCTCTGAGAAACTTCAAGCCCTCTGGATGATCTTGAGCCCAGTGTTATTATTTCAGCACCGCAGAAGTTCACCTTTCTGTTTGCCTTTTGCCGGAGAAGGGGTTCCAACGGATTGGAGTCTGTGTTTATCTGGGAACGGGTTGAGAGGGTTTGGAAAAAGTTGAAAGGAAACTCAGGCTACATGGTTTTCAACCCCTTTGGGAAGCAGCAGCGTTTGAACTGTAATCCTGAGGCAGGGATGGGCCTGGGGTTTCATGTTTCTGTTCAGTTTGCATCTGTGGAGCCGACTTGTTTGGAGAGGTGCTCTGACAGGAAACGGCGGAGGCACAGCTGATGGTACCACACCACTCTCTGGAGACAGCAGCCCTGACCGACCAGCATCCTTTAGGATTTGAAGGCAGCAGAACCACCCTGTTTGCCTTGCAGAGAATGCAGAACTGGCTCCTGCCCCTAGGAACTGCCTGAAGAGGAAAAGGCAGGGATGCATTAATCATGTTTAGAATGGATTTAAGGGGGCTGGGGGGGGGGGGGTAAAACAGTGGTTACCAATTAAGTTTTTTTAACTTCCAAAATTGTGCCCTTGTGCGTGAATAGGACACATCCCTTGTTTTGGATTGTACTGCTCAAACACAGGCAGTGGAATCCAGTATAAAAGTTGATGCCCTGAGGTTTTCACCAAAACTAATGAACAAGTTGCTAGTCCTTATGGTGGAAAGATAAATTGAGTGGCGGGGGGGGGGGGACAAAAAATGTCCCCAGTGAAATCTCAGTAGCTGGGATGGGGTTGAGGAGGAACACCAGATGCACGGGCTGTGCTTTAATGCTCTGTGTAGTCCAGCCCACCACTGCCAAAAAAAGAGAGATTTTGAGTACAGCTAACAGGCTGCGCTACACAAGAAGGCAGTAGAAGTCTCAGTGGACTTTAAATAAATAATATGTGGAGAAGCCGAGTGAAAGAATGAAGTTCCAGAGCAGACAAATGAAGGATACGGAAGAGTCGAGGCAAGTTAGCATTGTTAATTCGGAGTTTTTCAAGAAATACCGAAGGTCATATCCACATCAAACATCACTTGCTGGAGGCCTTGTAACAGAGGGTCCAGTTTGTGGGGATGGGCTAGCACTGGATTTTCATGTGCCCAGCAAAGATTTGGCCCAGAAGCCATACAAGGACCATCAACTCCATTGAATCTGTGGACTGGGGAAGGAACTGCTCTTTTAAAGCTCATGCCTTACCCCAAAGAATCATGGGAATTGTTGTTTGTTACGGTTGTTGGTTCTTTTGAGCTACATTTCCACTATATGGAATTTGACAACTGGACAACGTAAATGGATTCTACATGCCCTTACTATGGCCAACTGTTCTTTTAAAAACTTAATAAAATAAAATAAATCAAAGTATGGTTTCTGGGAATTGTACTTCTGTGAGGGGAAACTATAGCTCCCAGAATTCTTTGAGGGAAGCCAGGATTCTTAAAGTGGTATAAATGTGCTTTAAGTGACTGGTGTGTATTTGGTCAGAGCTAAAATAATGGCAATGAGTGGGAGAAGGCAGGAGGGCTCAGCAAAGGAACATGCACAGAATGGTGGGAGCAGAAATGTATTGCTCCATTTTTATTTTTAGAGAATCTTAGAATGTCAAGAATTGGAAGACACCTCAGAGGTCATCTACTCTTTCTTCTTCTTCTTTGGCGATCACTCACAGCCGAGTAAGATTGTCTTCCATGAACCCGGTCTTAAAAGGGAGTCTGTAAGTGATCATGGAGGCCAATTCTGGATCCACACATCCTTCCACAGTGGGGAAATAGGTTTTTGGACGGGAGTTGATCACAGTGAGGGTTTGCCAAATGTGCCTTCCTCTTAGCACGTTTCTCCCTTTTGTCCCGAGTTCGAGTGCCTTCAAAGTCCATGACATTTGGTAAAGGCTGTTCCCTAATTGGAGCTCTCACAGGCCACTGTTTCCCAATTGTTGGTGTTTATACTACTTTTTTTTAGATTTGCCTTGAGAGAATCTTTAAACCTCTTTTGTTGACCACCAACATTAGGCTTTCCATTTTTAAGTTTGGAATAGAGTAGTTGCTTTGGAAGATGATAATCTGGCACCCGCACAACATGACCAGTCCAACGAAGTTGATATTGAAGAATCATTGTTTTGATACTGATGATCTTTGCTTCTTCCAGTCACCTTCTAAATCCGGCCCGCGGACGGTCCAGGAATCAGCGTGGTTTTACATGAGTAGAATGTGTGCTTTTATTTAAAATGCACCTCTGGGTTATTTGTGGGGCATAGGAATTTGTTCTTTCTTCTTCTTCAAAATATAGTCCGGCCCACCACATGGTCTGAGGGATGGTGGACCGGCCCCTGATACTCCAACCCTTGACTCAGTACAGGATCTACAAGGCAGGAGGCAAATGCAGCAGGGGCGGGGCGGGGGGGCTGGTACCCACTGCAGCTGGTAGGGTGAAAGGCAGGGAGCCGAACCATAGGTGGCGCTGGAGCCAATGGCACACATAGCCCACTAATTCTAGTTTTGTCTCTTCCTCCCTCATGAGAACACCGAGCCTAAGGAGGAGGCAGCTGACAGGGGAGGAAACCAACAGTAGGTGAAGCCAGAGTCAATGGTGGAGGCAAAGCCAAGTAATTCTGGTTAGGTCCACATCCTCTGGCCTGGATGGAAGGATGGATGAAAAGGGTGGACAGTGTTTTAGTATATGTGCTGCAGAAGCAGAGAATGTTAGAAGGATGTTGGAATGAAGTTATGTGGTTTTAGCAGAAATGTTATAAGGGTTTAGGAAAAAATAGATTAATTGGTGAAAGGAGGGAAAGTAAAGTTACATTATATTAAGATAAATTACAGAACAAAAAGTGGAAAAGATGGAAAGGATTTGCTGAAATGGTTAACCGAACTAGAATACAAAAAAGGGAGGTGTGAGGAGGTCAAGGAAACAAGCAAATGAAGGACAAGTTATGGGAAGATCAGCTGTGGGTTTTTTTCTGGTTTTTTTTCTTCCTTATTGTGATGCGTTGTTTTGTTCTTGTTTGATATGGTGTTTTTATTCTTTCTTTTTGTAACCTTTAAAATTTTAATAAATATTATTTATAAAAAATAATAATAATAAAAGAAAAGGGTGGACAGTGGAGGGTTGGCTACCGGCAGACTCCTACTGGTGGGGCACCAGGGGCAGTGCCCTATTTGCCTTAATGGACTTACACTACACTGAGCTTGCAACCCCCAAATAAAGCGTCAGAGAAGCGCACGTAAAAGAGACACACACACAACTGCAAGGGGAAAAGACGCGCGGGGTGGGGGGGATGCTCCCCAAATCACTTTATTGCCCCCAAATCGTGAAGATGAGGCTGCAATCCAGCACACGTGCACCCGGGGGGCAAATCTCATGGAACTCAGCGGGGCTTGCTTCCGAGTAGATACGATCGTTCAGTAACAAAGCTTTTAGTCTGGCGTCTGGAAAAAAAATGCAAACTATTGTAAAGGGAGAATCTGTTGTACTCCATCCAGTTACGCACTTTCAGTAGGAATTTTTTTTTTTTTTAATAATATTTATTAGAAATTTCCAATTGCAACAACAACAAAAAAAAACATCCAAATTTAAAATCTTATTTTCAATAACATATTTCCAGGACTTCCCCTCCCCTCCCCCTCTTGTATTCCAATTCTTACAAATAAATTCAGCAAGTTCTTATCCCAGATTTTGAACTTATTATCATTAGCCCAGTTTTAAAAATATTTTCCCATCCCCTAAAATCGACCTGTTCCCTTCCACGCGTTCCCCCCTTTGATATACAATACAGATTAAAATAATCAAATATAATTAATTAGGATAAAATTATAAAATATAATTAAAATAATCAAATATAATTTTACGCCCTTTGGATTCCAAATTTCCCTCCCCCCTTTCCCGGTTGCGTTCCCAATGTTCATCAACGTCTGATGTCTTCCTGGAGCTCCCACATCTATCTAGGCCATAGTCCTTTACCAGTCATCTTTAATTTGGAATGTCCAATCTTGGAAGGAGTCTATCTCAAAAAGGCCCATTTCTTCCATCCAGATTTTTATATTTAGGAGTAAAAACTCCAATTTTATTTCTTTAGACCTTTCAAATCTGGATGTCCCAAATGTTCCCACTTCCAACTTTATCCAATTCTTGTTGTTCTTGTTGATCTCTCTCCTCCTTTTTTTTTTTTTCCCTGCTCTCCTGCACAAATGTTCTAATTCCAGTAGGAATTGTTTTTTAAGGGGAGGCGTCGGAGGAAGAGGGGACCTCCTTGAACCCTCGCAGCAGAAGAGGAAAAGACTCCGTCTCGCTCGAGTCCTGAACGACGTACAAGTTGCGGATCCAACTCCCGGCTCCGCGTTGGCGGAGGGACAAGGCGCTGGAGGCGCTAGGGCCGCGCGGTGGCCGGGAAGCGGGAATGGCCAGGCAGGCAACCGAGGGGAGGGACGCGAATGTGAGCAGCCGAAACCGCTAGATCCAACCCATCCCAAGCGCCGCCGCCGGACATTCCCCACTGGCGGCGCCCCGGAGCCCAGAGCTCTCCTCCGGCCATGCAGCGCGCAGCCCCGGGCAGCGGGCAGGCGCCGGACGCAGCCGAGCTCCGGGCCGACGGCCGCGCGCCTGGGCCGTTGCTCCCTTCCAGGGAGGTGTGACGGGCGGGAAGAGCCCCCGGGCCGGATCCGGGGCTCGGCGGACGCCCTCCCGGTTCATGTCAGCGCGCCGCCGCCGCCTGCGCTGCTGAAGCTGCGCCTTCCTCCTCCGAGCCGGGCGCCCCCTCGAGGGATCCTCGCGCCGCGCTCCGGGCCCCGACGGCTGTGGGGCTCCTCCCGGGCTGGGGACTGGACGCAGCCCGGCTAAGGATGGGCTGACAGGCTTGGGACGCTGCCGCTGCCGGGAGCCGTCGAGGATGCTCTGGCCGGCCGCGCTGCTCCTGCTGGCGGCGCTGTGGTGCTCCGGCGGGGGAGCGCGCAGTTGCCCCGTCCAGCTGCGCGGCTGCAAGTGCGTGGGCGAGCGGGCCAAGGGGCTGGCGGCGGCGGCCAGGAAGAGGGTGAGCTGCAGCGGCGAGGAGCTGGCCGAGCCGCCGGCGCCCCGGCTCTTGCCCAACAGCACCGTCACCCTGTGAGTAGCGCCGGCGGGGACTGCGCGCAGACGGGCGGGAGATCTCACGGGGTGGGGTGGGCAGAGACCCCACCAGAATTGCCCCCGCCTCTGATCCCGGTAATGTCGCTCTGGACATGCTCAGAGGCTGCGCGTCTGCAAAGCGGAAAGGCTGTAGCGGAAAAACAAAACAAATTCCTTCCAGTAGCACCTTAAAGACCAACTAAGTCAGTTCTTGGTATGAGCTTTCGTGTGCATGCACACTTCTTCAGATACACCGTGTATCTGAAGAAGTGTGCATGCACACGAAAGCTCATACCAAGAACTGACTTAGTTGGTCTTTAAGGTGCTACTGGAAGGAATTTGTTTTGTTTTGACTATGGCAGACCAACACGGCTACCTATCTGTAACTGTAGCGGAAAAGTCCGACATCTGTTTGCGGTGGTCAGTTGGGCAGCGTTTTGAACGCCCTCGGAGGTTATACTGCTTCCCATAGCCAAAAATATTGAAACAGCTTTGTTACAGTTTTCCTTTTGACTTAATTTCTTTCTTATTCATTTATTTTTAAACGAGTTTTTTCTACAGAAAAGAAAAGACAAAACACACACACACACACATCCTTTTGACTTAATTTCATGGCTTAAATTGTCTCTGGATCTGTTTTTTGTTGTATATGAGTCGCTTAGAGTTACTGGTTGGGTGTTTTTTTAAAGTGACTGATAAGTTTAGTAATAATGTACCGTATATAGCAATGTAGAAATCCACACTTTTTGAAATCTGCAATTCAAAAAAATGAAAAGAAAGAACTCAACTCCATCCCCTCCCTCTGACCTTAATCCTCCAATAATTATTATGGTATTATTATTATTATTATTATTTGGAATTGGGGATAATCTCGGGAGACTTTCAGCTGATCCAGAAGCCCCAATGTTTAGCTTCCACAAGATTTATTCAAATTATAGCAAAGAGCAGCTGAGGGACATGCCATCTGAATGCTCAGGAGCATGGAGGGAGTGAAGATTGTGGTTACTGAATAATATTAATGGGACCACACTTTTATTTACTTTATTTAGAAGTATTTATAGATCACAGCGGTCGGATAGGCACATGTGGGCACATTTGCACATGGCCAAAGCAGGGGGGGGTGTTAAGGGGTGTCCTGGAGGCCTGAACATTAAAAGAAAAAACGAAGAAAAAACGCTTACAGAATTACTGGGTGCACTGTGAGACCTCAGTCCCTCACCATCTTAACTTGCCTAGAGGCATCTGTACATTAAGGTTACCAGTCTCCCCCCCCCAATGAATCCGGGGACATTTTTCAACTTCAGTGGATTTTGTCAGGGGACTGATTTGTAAATCTGGGGACTGTCCCCAGGAAACGGGGACATCTGGTAACCTTACCGTATATACAGTGGTACCTCGGGTTACAAACACCTCGGGTTACAGACTCCACTAACCCAGAAGTAGTAACTTGGATTAAGAACTTTGCCCTAGGATAAGAACAGAAATTGTGCGGCAGCAGCAGGAGGCCCCATAAGCTAAAGTGGTACCTCAGGTTAAGAACAGTTTCAGGTTAAGAACAGACCTCCGGAACGAATCAAGTTCATAACCAGAGGTACCACTGTATGTATTAGTATATCTATGCAAATCATGGGCCTGTGCCCCTCTAGCAATGCCCCGTGATCACAACCATACTATCCATTTACAGCACAAAGAAACCTGGGAGCTCAGAACTGTAGCTCTGTGAGGGGTAAACCACAGTTCCCAGGATTCTTTGGAGCAGGCAGTGGGTGTGATCCACGTCATGTTTCTTAATAGTAGGTAGTCACCCTGTGCAGGGGACATGGGTGGCGCTGGGGGTTAAACCACAGAGTCTAGGGCTTGCCGATCAGAAGGTTGGTGGTTCGAATCCCCGTGACGGGGTGAGCTCCCGTTGCTCGGTCCCTGCTCCTGCCAACCTAGCAGTTCGAAAGCACGTCAAAGTGCAAGTAGATAAATAGGTACCACTCCGGCGGGAAGGTAAACAGTGTTTCCATGCACTGCTCTGGTTTGCCAGAAGCGGCTTAGTCATGCTGGCCACATGACCCAGAAGCTGCACGCCGGCTCCCTCGGCCAATAAAGCGAGATGAGCGCCGCAACCCTAGAGTCGGCCAGGACTGGACCTAATGGTCAGGGGTCCCTGTGCAGAGCAGTTTAAAAGCCAGGGCATCACCAACCATTTTAGTGTTTGGGGTGGGCATTACCCTCCCTGGTCACTTCTCTCCCAGGGGTGGACTTTGGTCTGGCGCCCCCTGCCTCTTCCCTTCCATTCTGCTCAATTCACTATGTCATAGTTGCAGCACCCTGTCCTTCCCCTAAGCTTGGCACCCAGTGGGACGGAACAGGTCACACGTGCATCAGTTCGACTCACCCCCTGCACACACACTTTGCCTTTCCAAGGCATCATGGTAAAAATGGGATCCAGTAAAATTAATCTGAGATTTGGAAAGCACCCTGCTCTTCCAAGGGAGGAAAATTTCACCCCCTTTGACGCTACATGGCCAGGGTGCTTGTGTGTCAGTGAGTGCAGTGTAGATGAGTGAATTCAAAGGCTTAATGGGTAGCATTGCACCCAGGGGCACCACCTGTAAACTGAGATGCCCAGGTCCTCCTCTCCTTGCTGGCAGATGGAAACAACTTGAAACAGAGAGTTGAGTCTTGCAGTGCCTAGGCTTAAAAGTATCTGTTATTGAAAATGACATAACAAAAATGCATTATAGTAGGGAAATCTGCTTTGCAAAAATGTGCACGATAGGCAAAATGTCCACACACAAAATTACGTTTATTAGGGGGTTAAGTTCAGCTCCAATAGTGGCACATCCTTGGCTTTGCTAAGGGCAGAGTTTTACACCTCTGTGTCAGAGGCTTTTGGAAGCTGCAGGAGAGGAGAATGTCCTGTTTTCAGGTTTCCCACTGAGGCATCTGGAGAACAGAATTCTGGACCAGATGGGCCCCTGGCATGATCCAGCAGGCTCTTCTTGTGTCTTGAAGGCAGGCACCCTAAAAGGTCTATCTCTGTGTCATCGTCGTCCCCCAATCCCTCAACTAGATATATTCTCTCATTTTGTCAATTCCACAGCAGGCATATCAAATGTTATTCATTGGCTGAGTATGCACCATACATTTAAAGGCTGTCATTTATACCTCACAGAGCCACAAATCACTGCATGCTTAGCAAACTACAGTTTCCAGGACTCTTGGTGGGGTCAGATATGCTCAGTGCTATTTTTCTAGAAAAAGAGGTGCCAGAACTCACCACGAGCACTCTTAAAATGGCAATGGCACGCACCTGAGAGGTGCAGGAACAGAGTTCCTGTGAGTTCCCCCTGGGAAAAAGCTCTGGATATGCTTTATATGTCTGGTGTGTATGCAGCCATGCTCAGAGTAGTCCCATTTGCCACATAGGTTCCTAATTCCATTGACTTCAGTGGTTCTGCTGTGATGATGGCCTTGTTCAGGGGAATTTGTTTTAGGATTGCCTTAATTTCCTGGACATAGCTGGATATTTTGGCAAATTTCCTTAAAAATAGCTTTAAAACTTCAGAGAGAGAGAGAGGGAGAGGGAGAGAACGCGAAAAGAAAAACTCAACAGCTTCAGGCAAAACTAAAGCAAGCTCAACAATTTTGCCCAAAACAAACAACTTTTGTGTCCTTTTGAAATATGGCACCCCTAATTTATTTATTTGCGTTTATATCTCACATTTTCTCTAAGGAGCTCAAGATGGTGAACATGTTTCACCCCCCCCCCCCCCCCCGTTTAATTCCCACAGTCACCCTGTAGTAAGACAGAGTCGCCTTGACTGGCCCAAGGTTGCCCAGTGAGTTTCATGGCTAAGTGAGCGTTTGCACGCTGGTCTCTCAGGTCTGACACTCTGACCACTACATTGGTCTTCTAGATGCTGTTGGACTACAACTCCCATCATTCCTGAGTACAGTGGTACCTCGGGTTAAGAACATAATTCGTCCTGGAGGTCCGTTCTTAACCTGAAACTGTTTTTAACCTGAAGCACCACTTTAGCTAATGGGGCTGCCGCGCCACCAGAGAACGATTTCTGTTGTCATCCTGAAGCAAAGTTCTTAACCCGAGGCACTATTTCTGGGTTAGCGGAGTCTGTAACCTGAAGCGTATGTAACCCGAGGTACCACTGTATTGGTTGTGCTGACTGAGGCTGGTGGGATTTGGAATGTAACAGCTTCTGGAGGGCTGCAGCTTTTTCTGTCAACTTTTAAAAAAGGCATTTGGTTAATCTTTGCTGTCTCAGTTTTCTTGCTGCAGGAACTTCTTAAAAGTGTTTGATAATGCTAACTTGAGCGTATATTAGGTCCTCCAGCCTTTAAGCAATCGTGCTTTTGTTCTCTTTCTGTTACCACCCTAGTTAGCTGCCTTGAGACTCGTTGGAAAATAGGTAGGAAATAGATTTTTATAAATAAATAAATAAATAAATGCATTGGAGTCTTGACAGCTGTCGCCAACGAGGCGTTTCACAATAGTCTAAAAAGATTTCTAAACCAACTCAATACTCAACACGAACAATTCATTCCAAATGATCCAGCAATGCATATAAAGGTTTGAATGGAAGCACAGGAACTTATGAAATACAGTTCTGGAATCTTCCTTTCAACATGTGTGTCAGGAAGCCGTACTTTGTTTTTTCAGAGATCGGGAGCGGCCATTGCTTCTTTATCCCAGAATCCTAGGTGCGCATCCTGATTTTTGTACTATCTGGGAGGGACTCTGGTCTCATCCACACCCTCCATTTAAAGCATTCTTATGCCACTTTCAACAGCCATGGCTTCCCCTAAAGTCTCCTGGGATCTGTCGGTTGATAAGAGCGCTGGGAACTGGAGCTTTGTGAGGAGGCTTCTAACAGCGCCCTTAACAAATGACGTTGCAGCACAAATTTAAAGCACATTAAAATTAAGATCCCCTCCATATGTCCTTTTTATTGTGCAGCTATGAAGATTTGTGCTGATGATGGTACTGGGGCAATTCTATGCAAACCTGCTTTCAGTTCTGTTTGTACTTCCAGAAGTTTCAGGACAGGCATGCCTCATTTCCAACCAGTGCATGTTCCACAACTTCCACTTGAAACCTTGAACTTTTCATGTTCTGCAGTGTTTTTATTTGGTTTCCTTGTCCCACTTTTGGTGCACCATATATAGCATGAGTGGCCCACCAGGTGGTAATAATGGGGGAGGCATTGCAGTGGAATTGTGTGTGGACAGTCCAGTTTAAACCCATCATGGTTGTGTCACTATTGCATCAGTGATATGTTGCAGAACACACACACCCAAAACCCCACCAGTCTGGAGGGAACCATAAGTCGAGGGCTAGGAAATAGGATACAGTACTAAAGTTGTTGGGTTTTGCTTTTTAAAAAATTGTTTCTTACTGCTGTAGTTTTTTCTTATGTTGTCTTTGTTTTTATAATTTATTGTGCATTTAAACTGACGTAAAGCCATTTGGGGAGATGGAATCCAAGTGCTGCATATAAAAGTTTCAGGAAATAAACAATGAATAATTACAGTAACTGGGCAGTAAGGCTGCAATTCTAATCTCACTTGTCTGGGGCTAAAACTGCACTGGATTCAATGGGATTTACTTCTTTGCAGCAGTCATGGTTAGAGGAGTGTGCTGTAAGACTGCAAGTGCCAGGAGCATGCACACAATTTGGCTGAGCTTAGATGCCACTCTTTTATGGCTTGAAATATATTCTGCCCCTCTTTGAAACTTGATGATTGCACGTAATGAAAATCAGAGATGATATCCAAAGACAGCAGTTGCTAACTTCTCACTTCCTCTTGCAAAAATGGGGAAGGTGGTGGAGTAGTCAGCTAACCTTTTGTGCCAGTTTAATGGAGGATGGAAAATTATGCCACTGTGTTCTTGCATGCTTATTTTTCAGTGTGTTCACAAACTTCAAGGAAATATCAGAGTTGAATTTTGGCTCAACACTGGTGAACTCGGCGCAATGCACAAAAAAATTAGTACCTTGCTCTCTGGACCAGGTCTTGTAAAAGGGTGGGTGGGGAGAGGAAGGGAATAATTCCTAGCTTTCTGTTCTGCTAACAAGACTTCATGATTATATAGCACACAGTACAACAGTGCCACATATGTCCCCAGAAAGGCAGGCAGGCCATACTGAGTTCAGTAAGTCTTACTTTCAGAGACCTTAGTACTGTATAGGATTGCAACCTAAATATTACTGTATAGTTAAATTGATGAAGCTAGATCATCTAGAGGTCGTTTGGGAAAGTAGGGATGGGGAAACCTGTGGCCTTCTCTATTTTGCTGCGATGCAACTAGGGACGGAAAAGAAACTCAATTCAGTTTGCACTTTCTGAGACACAGCCATCCTTCGGAATTCACGTTTCTTTGGGTTTTGCAATGCAGTTCTTCAGCCAAGTAATGTGCACAAAAATACTAGATGTGCTGGGGTAATATATGTGCATATATATTAGTGAAAACAACTGTCCAGGGTCCCGTTCCAAGAAAGACGACAAAGACCCTTACATGTGAGTAAGATAAGAGACTTGGTACGACAAGAGTTCAACAATGACGCCAAGGATTTGAGATTGGAAGAAAGCTTAAAAGATGTACCAGCAACTAATCATGCTGCTCCCACCAACTTTTAAAGGTGAGGTGGGCATGCTCACTCGAGAGACTCTCTCTCCCTATGAGACTGGTGCACATGGAGGCACATACAGTACTTCTCCAAGGGTCTGTTCCCAACAGTGCAGCCAGGACCAGGGACGTCTTACCCATAGAGACTAGTGGCGCAGGGCGTCAGGGAGCCAAGTTCTGGAGGGCGCCAGGGAAGAGGCGGAGGCTGGACATGGCGCCTCCTGGCATCAGCTCGCCGCCCTCGCCCACCTCCACCATGCCGCGCCGAAGCAGCGCTGCACCCGGAGCCTCCGTCTGCCATGGCCACCGTGGCACGAAGCAGCCAGCTGAGCCAAGAGGTGCCACGTCCAGCCTCCGCCTCTTCCCCACTGGAGGAGCTGCCCTCCAGCTGCTGCCCACCTCCTCCAGCCCCACCAGCAGCGCCTGTCCTCTCTAAAAAACTCTGGGAAATAGGGGGCGGCATGTCGGAGGGAGCTTTGCACCATGGTGCCAGATATGCTTAAGATGGCCCTGGGCAGGACCAGATTCTAGGGGAGCCTCTTCCTCCTTGCAGTTGTCTAGCCTCCGCCTTCCTGACTGGACTGCTTTCCTCTCCCTAGCCTCTAAAGGCAAAGGAGCTGGGAGCCCGTCCTCCCTTTCTTCTGGGTTCTTCTGTGATGGCATCTTCTCCCTCATCAGACAGGAACTGCTGCTTCCCCAGCCTCAAGTCAGCTGGGATTGCAGGGTTCACAACAGTAAAAAACAAAAATGCATTGGATCGGGGGAAATCGCTTTGCAAAAACGTGCATGTTAGGTGAGAGTCACACTAAATGCTAATCACTTTGCAAAAATGCTGATGAACTTTCCAAGAGGATTTAAAAATAAAGTGGCAAACTGATGTGGAAATGTGGCGAAATAAAATTAAAACTGGGAAAATAAGAAGCCAAGCGAAACTGAAATGAACTGAATCTGCCCATCCTTAGGGACAACCAAGTGGATGGAGCTGATGGGAGCCAGAGCTGCTCTGCAGGGCCTGACTTCTGCTGTAACCCTTAAAATTGATATAGGATACTGTGCAGGGCCAGATCAGATATAAAACATGGCAAATAAGAGGGCTAAATCAGAGCCCCCTGCATTGTTTCTGAGCTTAGATCATTTGGCCAGGCAGCAGCTATTCAAATGCCTCTGATTGTATGTTTATTCTGGTGTTCCAAGTTCATTTCCGGTTCCTATTTTTATTGCTGCTTTACTTCTTAGTTTGGCTTGGGTTTCCGAAAGAGGGATTTAAAAGATGATAATAAAATAAAAACTCATGCTTGTTGCAATCGGTGGAAATTCTGCTCAACCAAGAACCAACTTCAGGCAGCGCGAGCAAGATGTGTGCATCTGTCCTCTAAACCACATTTGTGAAAATGGACTTCAGAGTGTGTTAGAACATGAATGGTAAGAGTTTAGTGTGAAATTGATCTGTGATGAGAATGGAGGCAAGGTGAAATTTGGGAGTAACGAACAGATCCCCCCCCCCCGTCTCTGTTCTATTCCTTTTCTGCCCTGTTTCTACATTTATAGCCATTGACAGCCTTAACCTCCATTAATTTATCTAATCCCTTTATAAAGTTGGTAGGAGTCCCTTCCTCCTGCTGGAGTGAGTTCCACAGTTTAACTATGTACTACGTGAAGAAATGCTTCCTTTTACCTGTCCTTTGAGCTGTTTTAGGGCCCTCCTCCTTCCTTTGGGTTTGTGCGCCTCTGCAAAGCATTGAGGCATGGATGGTTCTGTTCTGGCTACATAAGGATCCCCATGTGGCAAATGAGTTCGCTATTGGTATATAATTATAGGAGAGCCAATGGTATCTTCCTCCTCCTCTCTGCGTTTGACTAATCCCCTTTTAAAGCCATTTAAGCCACGGAATGACTCTATGGAAGGGAGTGGGTGGCGGAGAAGGAACTTGGTTTCCCTCCAGTACATTTCCCCCAGGTTTGGTTCTGCACTATGGCAGGAAGCTGTTATCTGGATGACTCCGAAACATGGTTTACGATTTCAGTTACATGGCATGGGTGTCTCAATCCTTGCTGCAGGTTGCTTTCCAGTTAACAGGCCTTTACTTTTGCACAGGTGGCCCAGTGCATTCACCAGCTGTGAGAGCCACATGCTTTTCTTGTTGTCAAAGACTCTTAGCAACTGTTATGTACTGAAGTTCTCACCCTGGGCCAGCAGGGGGATACTGTAGATAGTTTTCACTCAGGTCCACATATGCAAATAAGGGATTGAAAGTGACATTCAGTGATTGGATAGTTACAGAAAGTGGTTACTGTTGCGTTCTAGTGGAGCTCTATATAAGCAGGCCGGCTGAACCCTTCAGTTCAGTTCTGTTCTGGCCTGTGAATAAACAAGAGCTGTTTGAAGAATTGCTGTGTTGTCTGATATGTTCACCCACAACTTAACAGCAACTGTGGCTAATTTCTGAGTCAGCCACACCTACAAATACAATATGTTGGCTAAGGCTAGATCTTCTCTGTGCCTTTTATTGTAAAAAGAAAAAAAAAAACCACATAGTTTCTTGAAAGCATAGTGGCCATAAATTGGGATGAGACCTCAAAAAGCATCTTTGCTATATGGTTTTGTGTTTATTTGACAAAGGAATATTGATTAAGGGAGGCCATTTCATACTATTATCTTTCTCCACTCCAATTTTCCAAAAGCTGGATTCTATACAAAGATTATAAAGCCCTTCTGGACCAGACTTAAAAGGCCAGCATCCTGCTTCATACAATAGCCAGGAAGATGTTTTTGGGAAGCTCAATAGCAGGACATGCCATTAACAGCCCCTCTGGATTGTTTCCCCAAAAGGCAACTGGGATTCAGTGGTAGACTACCTTTGAGCCTGGAGGTTCCATTTAGCTACTGTGGCCAATAGCCACTGATAGACCTGGTCTCCATAAACATTATTTCTCTACTGAAACCATCTAAGCTCCGATGGTCAAACTGTTTGTCAGTGAATTTCATCAGCTAGCTCTATGCCATGCGGGAAAAGTACTTCCTTCTGCCTGTCCTGAATCGCCAGCCAAATCAGCTTCATGGAAAGGCTTGAAGTTCTAGCACAGCAGTGTGGCATCTCCACCTTTCCCATTCAACTTGTCAGGCTCTTTTGCCCAGGCTTCACTCATCTGCCTTACACGTGTCATACATGAGACTATGGTTTGTTACTCACGAATAGGCTGTGTTCAGGAAGGCAACACCAAATCCTGGCTTGAGGTTGGCTAGAAATCAAGCCTTGTTAAAGGTAAAGGGACCCCTGGCCATCAGGTCCAGTCGTGGCCGACTCTGGGGTTGCGGCGCTCATCTCGCTTTACTGGCTGAGGGAGCTGGAGTACAGCTTCTGGGTCATGTGGCCTGCATGCAAACCAGAGCAGCGCATGGAAACACCATTTACCTTCACGCCAGAGCAGTACCTATTTATCTACTTGCACTTTGAAGTGCTTTCGAACTGCTAGGTTGGCAGGAGCAGAGACTGAGCGATGGGAGCTCACCCTGTCGTGGGGATTCAAACCATTGACCTTCTGATCGGCAAGCCCTAGGCTCTGTGGTTTAACCCACAGCGTCCCCAAGCCTTGTTAGAGGGGAACAAACCACTGCCTCTGGTTTGGATGCAATGGACAGCCAAGGATTCCTGGTTTGTTCATCCTGCTCATGCAAGGAGTGAAGTGGTATCAGTCAGGCACCAATGTTGCACCAATACACTGTTCATTCCAGATAAACTATGATAAGCCAGAAAATCTTTTTTAATTTCTGGTGTTCCTTCCCATCGCAAAGGCAACTTGCATGAAGGAGAATGCAATTACAAAATAATGATTAATGAACAAACTGTAAAACAGCAATAAAAGCACAAAACAGATACAATGGATGACACCATTCATAGGAAGGACCACAAAAACACATGCTTCACATCCAAAGACCAAGGTAGACAGGAGCATCTTTAGTAGCTGACAAAAGATGTACAGTGGTACCTCGGGTTAAGTACTTAATTTGTTCTGGAGGTCCGTTCTTAACCTGAAACTGTTCTTAACCTGAAGCACCACTTTAGCTAATGGGGCCTTGCGCTGCCGCCGGAGCACGATTTCTGTTTTCATCTTGAAGCAAAGTTCTTAACCCAAGGTAATATTTCTGGGTTAGCGGAGTCTGTAACCTGAAGCGTATGTAACCCGAGTGTTATGTACTGAGTTGAATAGGATCCAAACTGCAGCAGTCTGATTGGTCCTAGAACAATAGGCTCCAAAAGGCAGCAGTCTGATTGGTCCTAGAACAATAGGATTCAGAATGCAGCAGTCTGATTGGTCCTAGAACAATGCAGCAGTATGATTGGTTAGCAGGAACCACCCAATCATGCTCCAGATAGAAGTGAATCCACAACCTGATTGGCCTACAGTAGAATCCTGGAATTAGCCAATCATGTGCAGCCCATTGTGTAAATAATGTATATAAAGCAGATACTTTGAGGGGACATTCATTCATTCCTCCTCACCACTATGAGCTGAATAAAGAGCATGAAATCACTTTGCGACTCTGAGTATATTTCACTGGCGACGAGGATGGGATCCCGCTGAGCTGACTGCCACACACAGCACCGCAGCACCGCCACCTGCCGCACCGCTGCCTCGCACCGTGTATCCAGGCTTCAGCTCCGGGACACAAGGAACTCAGAATGGCAACTGACAGCAGCTTCTCGCCATTCAACCCAGCATCTGGAGACTGGGAAGCGTACGCCTCCCGTTTCACCTTCCTCCTAGAAGCCAAAGGGGTCACCGATGAAGAAGACGCCAAGAAGAGGGCAATATTCTTCAGCGTCTGCGGAGAGGAGACATTTGAAATCGCCCGGGCTCTCCTTGCGCCTGAAGACGTCGCTACTGTTCCATACAAAACAATAATGGAACAGCTGAAGGGGCACTTTTCGCCACAGCCCTCAGTGGTGGCTCGTCGAAATGCCTTCTACGCAAAGCGGCAAGCCCCTGGGGAAACCATAACTGGGTTTGTGACCTCTCTCCGCCAAGCTGCCCGGTTCTGCAACTTCTCAGAGCTGGAGAACATGCTTCGTGACCGCCTCGTCGGTGGCCTGAAGGATGAGAAGCTGCAACGACGCCTCTACGCTAAGAAGAACCTAACGTTCCAGGTCGCTCTGGAGGAGGCCCTGGCAACGGAAGCTGCTGAGAGGTCGACGCAAGAGGCACGGCTGAGCCAGCCGTCCCAACCGAGGGTCCACCACGAAGACCTCACCAACGACTCGGGATCCGACAGGGAGGAGGTGCACCGAGTACAGCAGCGCACTCAAGCAGCCCACATACCACAGCTGCCTCGACGAGAAGGAGGGAACTGCGCAAGCTGTGGAGAAAGTCACGAGAGGAGGACCTGCCGTTTCCGCAACGCAGAGTGCAGGCAGTGCAGAAAATTGGGACACATCGCCCGGGTGTGTCGGGCTCGGCCCACCCGAAGCCAGGCATCAGATGACCAATCCAAGAGCCCCAGGTCCCGGGGCCCAACGCACCAAGGCAACTCGACGGAGCTCACAGACTTCCAGGTATACCAGTTGCCCCACCCCAACGTAGAGAAAATTTATGTAGAGGTACAGATAGAGGGGGCCCCATGCCGCATGGAGCTTGACACGGGTTCAACTCTATCCATAATCTCGGCAAGGACCTTAAGGAAACTGTGTCCTACTGGGGGTCCCAAACTCAGGCCGGCCCCATTCACCCTCCGGGACTTCCAGAAACGTAAGGTCCCCACAATGGGGGTGGGGACCTTCAGGGTGCAATACCGAGGGCGGACGCGGCAACTGGACTTGCTTGTGGTCAAGGGCCCCTACATTAGCTTACTGGGGTTGGCATGGTTTGGACCACTGGGACTAGCCATCACCGGGGTGAACCACATGAGCTTACAAGTGGACGTGGACGCCATATGCAAGGAGTTTCCGGGGGTTTTCGATGGGAAATTGGGACAGTATACGGGCCCCCCCATTGCTCTACAGCTTGACCCCGCAGTACGACCAGTCAGGCTCAAGGCCCGCCGGGTCCCATTCGCCCTGAAACCCCGTATAGACGAGGAATTGGACCGACTCGTGGAGCAAGGAGTGCTGGAGCCGGTGCCTAATGCCCCCTGGGAAACCCCAATCGTCACACCCGTCAAGCCTAATGGTTCGGTCCGCATCTGCGCAGACTACAAATGTACCATAAACAAGGCCCTCATGGCCCATGCATACCCAGTGCCAGTGGTCAGCCATGTCCTTGCCACCCTGGCTGGGTCGAAAATTTTTGGCAAGCTGGACTTGGCCCAAGCATATCAACAGCTGCCAGTAGATGAGGCCACAGCAGAGGCACAGACGATTGTGACGCACAGAGGAGCGTTCAGGGTAAAGCGGCTGCAATTCGGGGTCAGCGTGGCACCAGGCATATTCCAGAATCTAATGGACTCTCTCCTTAAAGGGATTCCTGGTGTCACCCCCTTCTTTGATGATGTGTTGATTGCTGGGCCCACACCAGAGGAGTTTGAGGACCGCCTCCGCACTGTTCTGCACCGTTTCCAGATGGCGGGTCTCAAGGTGAAGCGGGAAAAATGTCTACTAGGAGTGCCTCAAGTGGACTTTCTGGGATTTATGGTGGATGCAGAAGGGGTTCACCCGACTGGGGACAAGGTACGGGCCATTTGTGATGCCCCAGCGCCCAAGAACAAGACTGAACTTCAGGCCTTCTTGGGATTATTGAACTTTTACCATTCCTTCCTTCCCCACAAGGCGGCGGTAGCGGAGCCCCTACACAGACTCCTGGACAAGCGGGCCCCTTGGGTGTGGGGCCAGCGCCAGGAGGCCGCATTCCAGGCAGTCAAGGACTTGCTTGTCTCAAACTCGGTCTTGGCACACTTCGACGAGAGGCTGCCGGTGGTGCTAGCATGCGACGCCTCGCCCTATGGCATCGGCGCTGTCCTGGGACACCAACTCCCGGATGGAAGAGAGGTACCGGTAGCATACTTTTCCCAGACACTCAACGAAACCGAGCGGAACTACTCGCAAATCGACAAGGAGGGTCTGGCAATCGTGAAGGGAGTAAAAAAATTCCATGATTTCTTGTACGGGCGGCCCTTCACCGTGGTGACTGACCACAAGCCGTTGCTTGGCTTGTTTGCCCCCGAAAAGCAGACCCCCCAAGTGCTGTCTCCTCGCGTCCTCAGGTGGTCAATTTTCCTTGCCAGCTACCAGTATGCACTGATTCACCGCCCTGGAAAGGCGATGGGCCATGCAGACGCCCTCAGCAGGCTACCACTACCGGAAACAGGCCCCGACCCAGCACCTGCACAAGAGGTTATGAGCCTGGAGCTGCTTCCTGACCGCCCCATTCAGGCACAAGAAGTTGCACACCATTCCAAGAAAGATAGGGTCATCTCCCGGGTCCTGGACTGGGTGTGGAGGGGATGGCCCAGCCGCAGCCCCGGGCCAGAATTCGCCGGCTACACAACCCGCAAACATGAACTGTCAGCCCACAAGGGGTGCCTGTTATGGGGAAGCAGGGTCGTTGTTCCCCAGCCCCTCCGCAAAAGGGTCCTCACAGCCCTACACGAGACACACCCAGGGGTAGTAAGAATGAAGGCCCTTGCCAGGAGTTATGTGTGGTGGCCGGGGATCGACGGAGAGATAGAGGCCTGGGTCAAACACTGCCAGGCCTGCCAGGAATCCCGCCCAGATCCCCCAAGGGCCCCAGTCCAGTCCTGGGAGTCCGCCCGAGCACCATGGTCACGCCTGCATGTGGACTTCGCTGGCCCCTTTCAGGGGAAAACATTCTTCATAGTGGTGGACTCCTACACCAAATGGCTGGAAGTCGCACTGGTACCGTCCACTTCTACGTCCGCAGCCATCCGGGTACTACGCAGGCTGTTTGCAACCCACGGGCTCCCTGACACTCTCGTCTCAGACAACGGGACTGCATTTACATCAGGAGAATTTCAAACCTTCACAGTGCAGAACGCCATCCGCCACATCCGTTCGGCGCCATTCCACCCTGCCACCAATGGCCAAGCAGAACGCATGGTGCGGACCACCAAGGACACCCTTCGCCGCATGACGCAAGGGGATTGGGAGTACCGCCTTGCCACATTCCTTCTAGCACAGCACAGCACCCCCAGCTCAACGACTGGCCGGAGCCCCGCTGAACTACTAATGGGTCGGCGCCTTGCAATCAGATTGGACCGCCTTCACCCCGATAGAGCTCAGGATGAGGTAGTGGTGGGGGAAGGCAGGAACCCCCGGACCTTCGAGGCCCAGGACCCAGTGTACGCAAAGAATTTTGGGGCAGGCCCTGCATGGGTACCTGCCACAGTCACCAGGGTCACGGGCCCCGTGTCGTACGAGGTGCTAACAGATGGGGGGCAATGCTGGCGCCGCCACTGCGACCAGATACGGCGACGATTCCCGGGAGAAAACCAGGAGGAGGAGGACAGGTCAGAGGAGTCCCAAGGGAACAGTGGGGCAGTGAGGCCCATAGAGCAGCAGGGGCAAGCAGGAGAGGCAGAATCAGTAAATACAGAGAGGACCCGCGAGGCCGAAAGGACACCGGAACCAGAACCACGACTGAGCGAGCCGGTTGCGCCAGACCAAACAGCCCCATCCTTGGAACACGAGCCAGAACCTGAACCCCGGACCAGGGAACACCCCAGGCCGCAACGCACACGTAGGCCACCGGCGTACCTTGAGGACTATGAATGCGACCTTCCGGGCAGGACTGGAACTTAGAGGGGAGGGGTGTTATGTACTGAGTTGAATAGGATCCAAACTGCAGCAGTCTGATTGGTCCTAGAACAATAGGCTCCAAAAGGCAGCAGTCTGATTGGTCCTAGAACAATAGGATTCAGAATGCAGCAGTCTGATTGGTCCTAGAACAATGCAGCAGTATGATTGGTTAGCAGGAACCACCCAATCATGCTCCAGATAGAAGTGAATCCACAACCTGATTGGCCTACAGTAGAATCCTGGAATTAGCCAATCATGTGCAGCCCATTGTGTAAATAATGTATATAAAGCAGATACTTTGAGGGGACATTCATTCATTCCTCCTCACCACTATGAGCTGAATAAAGAGCATGAAATCACTTTGCGACTCTGAGTATATTTCACCGAGGTACCACTGTAAAGTGTTTGTGGCAGAGGCGTCTTTGTGAGGAGGGAGTTCCACTGTCTGGGATATTTTGGGGTGGAGAGAGGGGAACGTGCTTATCTGGAATGGTTGCAGTGGGTGAGACCACTTTCTTTCTGCAATGGATGAGATGGACACTGGCAACAATCTTCTTCCAGCTGCAAGATCTGGGCCTACACAGGGCTGGCGTGTTGCTGTTGGTCCTGCCCATCAGGCAGCTTGCGATGTCTTGTCTGGAGTTGCTGTGAGGTTGCAGGACCTATCTGGGCATGTATTAACAAGGCTTTAATTCCCTCCTTCTCTGGCTGACCTCTGTGCTAATAGCTTAATGGAAAAAGTACTGTATTCCTAACAAGAGACAGATAGCTGTATAAGGTCATAGCCAGCCGCGCTGTCTATCACGCAGGAGAGCTCAAACCTCTTCCAGATGTGGAATTCTTGAGCCCGGCCTCGTTTATGGACGCAGCGTGATTGCTCTGAAATTGCGTATTGTCTAGGAGGGGTTAAGTACTGTTGGTGGGCGGGGAGAGGGGTGGGAGAGAAAAGAAGATAGCTTCATCTTACGACCAATTTCCAGGCCTACTTGAACTGAGGCCTGTTTTTTGTCTTTCTCTTGCCTGATCCATTCTTGATGAATTTCCAGCTGTTTGTTTGTTTGCTTGCTTGCTTGCTTGCTTGCTTGTTTATTGGGCTATGATCTTTTCTTTTGTGTGTGGGGAGAGAGAAAATGTAGGAACTGGCTTTTGCAAATCCTGAGAGACTGTTGATGATGGGTCTTCTGCCACTATGGCCAGGATGCAAGCATAGTGTGACTTCTTGCGTGCCAGAGCAAGCTTGCCTCTGAGGGATAGTTCTTCTAAAGCTTGGCACTAGGGATGCAGGAGAAATGTGATTCAGTTTGCATTTAACTCTCTGAAACAATAGAAGAACTGAAATGCAGCCCTCCTTCAAAATCTGTGGTTCTCTGAAATTTGCAGTGCAGTTCTGCAGTGAAGTAATGTGTACCAAAATGCATGTCCTAGTGTAAAGTGTGCACAAACAGACATACATTAGTGAAAATAACATTATATATTAGGGGAATCTGCTTTGCAGATATGTGTATATTAAGCAATATTGCACATAGACATAGGTATATTAAGAGAGATTTGCACCAAAATACAGACAAACTTTTATGAGGACTTAAAAAGAAAATCACAAACTGATGTGAAAATGTGGAGAACTGAATTCAAGAAAAAGTGCAAAACTGAGAGAACCCAAAATGAACAGATTTGCTCATTCCTAGCTGATGCTGACTGGGCTCCATGTGGCTTTTGGGGCCCAACTAATTGTTTATTAGAGGGAGAAAGACTCGTTGGTGCTTACATGGACAAGATCACTGTAGGTTGCAGAGCATGAGATGCTTCTGTCTGTAAAATGGGCCCAGCTTCCTGATCCTCCACCATTTTGAGGCAAGGTGTGCAATAGGAGCTCGTGCTGGTCAGGGTTACCCCCGTAGCAGCTGTCATCGATAATGCATCTCACTTGTAAGAGTTTATGCAGAAACTAGGCTACTGTGCAAAAGTAAAAATTACATTTATTGTGCCTCGTGATTTTGCCTCTGGCCTCACACCATTGACATGTGGCCCCAGGGAGGATGGCCAGAAGAGAATGTGGCAAGAAATTACCACGCCTGATTTAAAATAAAATAATAATAATAATAATAACAACAACAACAATAATAATAATAATAATAAATTTTATTTATACCCCGCCCTCCCCAGCCAGGGCGGCTAACAACCAATAATAAAAACAAGCTGATTGAAATACAACTTAAAAAACAAGATTAAAATACAACATTAAAACATTAAAATGCAGCCTCATCACAGGAGGCGAAAGGAAAAAAGAAAGGGGGGGAGGGAATAAAATTGACTCCAAGCCAAAGGCCAGGCGGAACAACTCTGTCTTACAGGCCCTGCGGAAAGAAATCAGATCCTGCAGGGCCCTGGTCTCAGGAGACAGAGCTTTCCACCAGGTTGGAGCCAGTGTTGAAAAGGCCCTGGCTCTGGTTGAGGCTAATCTAACTTCCTTAGGGCCCGGGACCTCTAGGGTGTTGCTATTTATGGACCTTAAGGTCCTCCGTGTGGCATACTGGGAGAGGCGGTCCCGTAGGTACGAGGTTCCTAGGCCGTGAAGGGCTTTAAAGGTCAAAACCAGCACCTTAAATCTGACCCTGTACTCCACCGGGAGCCAGTGCATCTGGAAAAGCACTGGGAATCAGCTTCCACCCGGGCAAACCTTTCACCACCAGCAATGTTAGTGGATCGCAACAAAAGTGGTTTTTCTGCATGTTCTAAGAGCCAGCCTGAGGTGGTGGAGGGATTAGATTCCTAACCAGCTGTATCCTGGGAGGTGAGGGAGCTGGCATGTCAGAAGACAGTGGATTCAGGAAAATCCCTGAGTCATTTGCACCATGATTTCTGGGCAATGTGAATGCTGGCCAACACCTCCCCACTCCCAAAAAGGAAAGCTCTGGCATAGAAGAACAGCCACATGTAGCCACATAATGGTTGCAAGCCTCAAGGACCCTCCCACAGGCACTTAAAAAATATTCCAGCTCAGTTCCACTTCATGAAATGGTTTCTGGGCACAATTTAGGGAGAAGAGGATGCAAAGCCACAAATTTGACCTTACTGTTGGATGGAGGGCTGATCTTGCTCATAAAAGATGTGTGTCTTGGCTCCGCTTGCAGTCAGTCTTTGGGCAGGGGGTCATTTTACAAAGTGCCCTTCTTAATGATCAGGCAGCTGTTTGACCCAGAGAAGCACGATGGGTAGAGATGGGGCCCCTTTCTTAGCCTGAGGGTCCCTATCCTTCATAGGCCCCCTTCTGCGGTCTGCTTGCCTTTGGTGGGTGTGGCCAGAGGGGAAAATGAATGGGACAAGTGGTGTGACGCTTTATCTAGGGATGAAAGAGGGCATGGTTTTCTGTTCCGCCCTGTATTCATCACATGTAGCAGCACTGTTTCCATTCTGCTGCAGTTCATCCTCTGCCAGAAACAGTGTTATTTTGTCCTGCTGTCTGTTCTGATGAAATTAGTTAACCACCATAATTGATGTAATTAATTATGTAAATTACCGTAAATAAGTTACATTGTGATTGCATTGTTTCACCCCATTCATTTCACTTCATAGTAAACACAATTTAAGAGTGTATGTGTGTGAAGCAATCAATTATGTTTTTTTTTTGTGGCTTGAAAGCAACTGCAACAGCAAAAAACTATTGTATTAGCTGTATTGATTTCTGTTCCAGAGATGGGATAAATAAGCGAACACTCACCATTTCCTCTCCTTCTTCTGTTTTCTTCTCAATTCTCCAAGGACGCTACATCCCAGCCCTGCCAAAGCATTTGAGGGTGTGAAGCAGGGCAAAGGAGGGTGTGTCGCCAGGGGAGATTCCCGAGGGCCAGACAGAAGGCCTCTTGTCCTGAGGTTTCCCACCTGGCCATATACCATAGCTCAGGGGTCAACAACCTTTTTCAGCCGTGGGCCGGTCCACAGACCCTCAGACCATGTTGTGGGCCGGACTATATTTTGAAAAGGGGGGGGGGAGAGAATGAACGAATTCCTAAGCCCCACAAATAACCCAGAGATGCATTTTAAATAAAAGCACACATTCTACTCATGTAAAAACATGCTGATTCCTGGACCATCCACGGGCCGGATTGAGAAGGTGATTGGGCCGGATCCAGCCCCCAGGCCTTAGGTTGCCTACCCCTGCCATAGCTTATGGTTATGTGAGAACTGAAATCTATAAGGCAGCTTTCTATGTTCCTGTTGGTTTTGTATGTTGTTTGTTTGTTTATAAATGCATGTATATATTGCTCTGTTATAAAATATCAGGGTGCTTAGCAGCAAAATACAAACATTTTTTGGTGGAGGGGGTACATTAAAACCTGTACAGAACATTTATTACAATGACTGGCTATAAGGACAGGATTAGGCCTGTCAGCATAAACAAAGTCTTCAGGAAAGTCAAAAGTGCTGATGCCAGTTGAATCTCTGCTGGAAGAGATTTTACCCAATAGTTCTGTTTAAAATGCTCAAATCAGTTTCAAACCGTACTCAATAAGTGTTGTGGAATTCTGTCAAACAGCAGAAGAAATGTTCTGTCATTGCTGAATGAGTAGTAGAGCCTTGCACTGGAGAGGAATAAATCTTTCTCTGTGCTCCAGCTCCGCCAAGCGAGGAAAAGCGTGGATTTTCCTTCTGGCAGAGTCTTTCCCTAATGCTCTTCTGCATCCATGTGAGAAGCTCCAGCTCATGCAAAATGCTGTGGTTTGACCATGGATGGGGACAGACTTATCATCAGCAACATCTACACTGGCTCGGTCATGCCCACAGATGGAAAATGGCAGGATCCCCAAGGACGTGCTCTGCCGGGAGCTGGCTTCAGGCACCAGGCCCATTGGCAGACCAACTCTGTGTTACAAAGATGTTTGCAAATGTGACATTAAGGCTGGCAACATCAATGTGGCCACGGAGGAATCCCTTGCAGGCAACTGCAGTGCCTGGAGACCATCATTCACATCGGTGACCAGAAGAAGGAACGATTGTTGGAAGGGGTGCAGCGAGAAGAAATGCCATGGCACATCTACACCAGTGAAACTGGATGCCTTCATGTGCCCCTGTTGTTGTTAGTATCCATCTGTCTCGAGAGACGATGGAGTCCGCCTCCAGGGGTGAAGACAAACCTCTGTGTTAGCAGCACTGAAGTTATTAGCAGCAAGCCTGGGCAGTGTGTATAGAGCAGCCACATTCAACTCTCTGGAGACTGCAATCTGCTCCGGGTATAATAAATCTGGCAGTGATCTACCCATTGTCATTGAGCTTCTTTTAGGGGGGATGGACCAGAGTTGTTGACAAGGAACACCCCACCATCGGCCAGTAGATCGCGATTGACCAGCTGGACGTGCCTGGTATAGTGTTTCAGCTGCAGTAAATCACACCTCTTCCCTGTCTCTACTGCCATAGCAGGTGCTGTAAACTCTCCAACTCTCTTGACCCCCAAAGGCACACTCTTAATTGTCTCCCAGGATAGACGGGCACCAATGGGATTGCCAGTACACAGCTCCAGTGCTCAAAAGTCTGCCCATACACAATTGGGCCAGGTTTGAGGCTCTTCCATTAATGTTCAGGGCCCTTATCATTTGGGGTCCAAGATACCTTAAGGACCCCCTAACCCTTTTTAACCCTGCCTGATCACTGAGGTCTTTGAGGGAGTCACAGTTAGTGGTTCCCAATGGCTCAGGTGTGTTGCTCATATTGAGCAAGAGCCTTTTGTATTGTGGGCCCAATTATATGGAGTTCCTTTCCAGTTGGAATCAGTCCAATGAATTTCTGGCACCCAGTGAAGACCTTTAAAAAAAAATAAAAAAATCCAGCAGGCATTTTAACTGAAGTTTGATTTTATACCTTGAACTGGGTTTTAAACAACAACAACAACAACAACAAACCTTTTTGCTTTGTTAGCCACTTGGAGAGTATTGTAGTATATAAATTGTTTGAATGAATGAATACACAGACATGGCAGGCAACTGTTGGAACTGTCTGCTCCTAATCTTTCCTCTTCTTTGCTGTCACAAGTGTGTGGACTTTTCCCTTTGCTGCCACATCCACACAGTGTTAACTGTTGGGCTATTTTGGTCAGATGCAAATCCCTTCTTCCTAACAATTGCTTTTGTTGGAGAAGCAGGGAAAACAAATTGCAGGAAGAGTGTGTAGTTTGCGGTTGCACTACAGCTCTAGCCATGGGAATTTTAGGTGACCAGTTTGTTGAGGGTTTGTCCTGATTTCTTTGTAGAGAGATCAGGTGGTGTCAGGTATTTCATGCATCTTCATTCTTATTTGTGGGGAAGATAGAGGATGTTGTATCAAAGGCTTGTGTTAATCTGACACTTTGTACTGTAATGCATTTTCCTACTGCAAAAAGTTCAAACTTTTAAGGAAGTGGGTTTGTTCCAGAATCAATTAAGGAAGTGGGTTTGCTGCAGAATCAATTATAGTCACACAACCTGAATTTGCCAGCATCTGATTGAATCCCACCTGGAAATAAGCTTTGTTGTTGTTTAGTCGTTTAGTCACGTCCGACTCTTCGTGACCCATGGACCAGAGCACGCCAGGCACTCCTGTCTTCCACTGCCTCCTGCAGTTTGGTCAAACTTATGCTGGTAGCTTCAAGAACACTGTCCAGCCATCTCATCCTCTGTTGTCCCCTTCTCCTTGTGCCCTCCATCTTTCCCAACATCAGGGTCTTTTCCAGGGAGTCTTCTCTTCTCATGAGGTGGCCAAAGTATTGGAGCCTCAGCTTCAGGATCTGTCCTTCCAGTGAGCACTCAGGGCTGATTTCCTTCAGAATGGATCGGTTGGATCTTCTTGCAGTCCATGGGACTCTCAGGAGTCTCCTCCAGCACCATAATTCAAAAGCATCAATTCTTTGGCAATCAGCCTTCTTTATGGTCCAGCTCTCACTTCCATACATCACTACTGGGAAACCATAGCTTTAACTATACGGACCTTTGTTGGCAAGGTGATGTCTCTACTTTTTAAGATGCTGTCTAGGTTTGTCATTGCTTTTCTCCCAAGAGAAATAAGCTACATGGCTGTAAATCAGTACAGTCATACCTCGGGCTGCGAACGCTGTGGTTGCGTGTTTTCAGGTTATGGACCGCGCCGAACCCAGAAGTACTGAAATGGGTTACTTCTGGGTTTCGGCGCTCATGCATGTGCAGAAGCGCTAAATCACGCTTTGTGCATGCGCAGAAGCGGAGCTGCGGGTTGTGAACGCTGTGGGTTGCGAATGTGCCTCCCGCACGGATAACGTTCGCAACCTGAGGTTCCACTTTACTAGAACATCTCCAGAAGCTCCTGCTTCAAGCCCTGGCAGGCCCTATGCCTGAAACTCTGATGAACTGCAGCCAGTCAGTGTAGACAATGCTGAGCTAGAAAGGCCAATGTTCCGTCAGGCTCAGTATATGCTTGTTTTCCAGTGTTTCTGTGCAATTATGCATGGTGTTGAGAATATATATATACTGTACATAAGAGTCTCTTTTCATCTCTTTGCCCCTCATAACATCCCAGGCACAAAAAATTAGATGCACTTGAAAAGTCTTCTCTTTGGGATTGGGGTGAGACAGGACCTATTATTCTGGTTTGCAGCAGAAGCTGGGATTGCACAGCACCAATTGGCCAGCTCCTATACCAGCTAAGACACAACTTTATCCTTGTTCAAAGTAAAGGTGGCCCTTACGGTGTTCACTCCCTTCCTTTTGGGAAAAGTTCGCTGCAATCATCTGGAAGTAGGGGAAGGAGTAGCAGGAAAAGGAAATGGAGATTTGGTCAGTGGGCTGTATACGGGGTGCACCTTTTTTGCTTCTGTAAAGGGTGGATGTAAGAGGTAGAGAGCTCAGTACACAGGTAAAAACAAGGAGATCTAGTTCTATTCACACGTGTATATCCACACACTGTGAGAGGTAGAAATCTCTGTGGTAGGAAATCTCCCTAATCCAATCTATTTCCCTTTGTTGTCTGTGTGCCCAAACTTGACTAGTCAGTTTTCCTTCCAACAGAATTGCCCATACTTTGTTATACCATGCTTCTAACAATAGATCTTTAGGGTTTCATCCAGCATTTCACAACTTAAATAAATGAATGAATGAATCTAAGCATTTTGCCTTATATGGGATTCTGAAATCTTGGCTACAAAAGATTGATGACAATGCTAATTTTGGGTCCATCTGTATTTCATTCTTTGCCCTACATATGTCTTTATGGTTTTTGCAGCTTGTGGGTGCAATTCTTATCTTTGTATGACAGGCGACATTCTTGCCACAGAAAAGCCAGAGGCTTCGTCACACTTACACTGCTGTGTGCCCCATCCAAACAAGGAAGAGGGGTTATCGCAGTTCAAGGATGCATTCCTTACAGACAAAAGCACTTGAGAATGTGGAGATGGGGCAATGAGGGGTGTGGTCTGTGGAGAGCCCCAAGGACCAGGGAGAAAGGTCTAATGGGTCGCATTTGGCCCCTGGGGCTGAGGTGCCCGACCCCTCATGTAGCAGTAAATGTTCCTGTGCCTCAAGATTACAAACCAACTCCTGCCCCCACCAGCTCGCAGCTGCACAAACAGGAAAATGTGCCCTCTCCTTCTCTCCCTGCCTCGCAACACACAAACCGGGGTTGTTCACCAGCTGGCATAGAGGAGAAATTCTTTCCTCACCCCAGACATTGCGACTGTCGTGTTTTAATGGAGAACAAGAACCTATCTGCCGAATCTTTGTTAAAGGGGGATAAAGAAGTTGGCTTTCTTTCATAAGTTCACCCCACCCAAAACCATCCTAAGAAAGTCCGTCCACTCTCTGCATGCGCCAAACGGCCTGTATCCTGTTAGACCTTCAGCATGTGCTTTTAATTACTGGAGTATTAGCAACAACAGAAAGAGCTGAGAGAGGGAGGGAGCTTGAAGCAGAAAGACACACTCTCTCTCTCTCTCTCTTTTTGTCTTGCTTCCTTTCTCGACTCCGATCTTCTGCTTTTGGGAGGTAGGGGGGGCTTACTCTCTTTCTCTCTTCATTTGCTGCACGTCTCCATACCACCGGCTGCTTTCTGACTGAGGGGGGCGAGCATCACTCCACATCCTTTTTTGGTTGGGCGCAGAGAGGAAGTTTATTGTTTTAGCAGCCCTGTTTCTGGAGCTATTATTTATCCAAGTGGATTCGAGTGTGCTTGAGAAAATAATTGTCTGTTTTCCTTTCAGCTCCTCATATGAGAATTTTATTTTATTTAAGGAAGAAGGCGGGGGCGGGGGGAGGGGAAGAGAGAGAGAGAGCAAGAGAGCACAGCAGCCAAGCCCAAGTCCCGCCATCTGATAGTGGCTGATTGTGCGCAGCTCTGGTGGTGCGGTCACAAGTGCCTCTGTGCCTAGCAATTAAGCGGCATTAGCTTCAAACTGCTGGAAACTCAAGGTGACTCAGTGTTAGGGCCGCGCTGGATGCAATTGGCTCGATGTGCTGAATCAAAGTCAAGCCTGGCTGGGTTTATACAGAAGTCAGCTCTCTATGTTCATATCCACACCAAATATATATATATATATATATATATATATATATATATATATATATGCATGCCATAGAGCATCCTGGGAATTGTAGTTTGTTAAGGGTGCTGGGAATTGTAGCTCTGTGAAGTCAGCACCGTTAGGGTTCCCAGGATTTTCTGTGACTGTTCAAGCAGTATAATAGTGCGTTAAATGTGTGGTGTGGATCTGGCCTACCAAGGGAATCACACTACACTCTGCTCTGTTTGGCTGAGGAACAGTTCCCTTCTTTGATGGAGATTTCAGTTTGGTTGGTTTCCTCCCCCCCCCCCCCGCTCCTAATCCTCACATTGTTAGGAGGGATATTTCCAGCCCTCGCTCAATTAGGCGATGACTTTATTGTTTGGCTTTGTGTTCCCAAGAGGTCAGCGCAGGAGGGTGGTCAGAGCAGAGCCCACGTGTTGCAGAACTTGTAGCCGAAAGTTGTTGTACTGTCTCTCCACCCCTTGTATTCCTCTTGCAACGATCATCAGTTTGGAAGGGACGTCAGAGATCACCTAGGCCCCATCGGCACTATGCATTTAATGCAGTATTATATTACTACTTTAAATAGTCATGGTGTCCTCCTAAAGGGAACCCTAGGAGTTTGCTAAGGATGCTGAGAGAAGTTAGGAGACCGCTGTTCACCTCATGGAGCTACAATTCCCAGAGTAGCTTAACAGTCAATTCCTCTGCCCAGGAAACTCTGGGAATTGTAGCACTATGGGCCAGTAGGGGTCTCCCAAAAACTCCCTGCACCCTTAACAGTTTGCTTGGATAAAAGAATCAACTGAGTAGTATCCCCTGCACCTAGTGGAGGTTGGTGGGAGAAGGGGTGAGTGAGAGATATCATTTTCCCAAGAAAATGTTGTGGTTTGGCTTTTGAAAGCAATGAAAATGCAGTTTATGGCAGAACTGTACCTCAACTTGTAGAGCACAGCTTTTACATGCAAAAGATTCCGAGTTCAATTTTTGGCGTCTTTAGGTAGGGCAAAGTTACAGACTTCCCCTGCATGTGAAGACAGGCTCCGGCAGATTGAGTGGATGAGAATGATATAGTGGTACCTCGATTTTCGAACATAATCCGTTCTGGAAGTCCGTTTGAGTTCCGAAACGTCCGAAAACTGAAAGTGAAAGCCTCAAATTGCAAGCCTCAATACGGAAAACTCAAAATGGAAGCCGTGTTTCCTGTTCGAGTTCTGAGGCGCGTTTGAAAACCGAGGCACTTACTTTCGGGTTTTCAGTGTTCAAGTTCCAAAATGTTCAAGTATGAAGGTGTTCGAAAACCGAGGTACCACTGTATAGGGTCCAACAGTCAAGAAGATGGTTACTGCCGATGCTGTAGAGGAAAATGAGAGGCTGATGGGAATTCTCAACCTTGGGAGGTAGCCCATCTAGGAGTAGGAAAGCTCTGATCCTAAACCTCTGCTGTCTTGCGGATGTACTCATTTGTGAGAAAGGCTTTGGGAGCAAATCCCAAGGAAAAATCTGTATCTGCTACCTTGTTGGATATATTCGGGAGAGGAAAAGGCTAAGGAGTAAAGCTTACAAAAATCCAGAGTAAAGTCCCTAAGACATTTTGTACACCTTCTTCTAGCACCTCCTGCAGCCAAACTGTTGCCAAACGTCTTGCTCTTCTTTCCTTTGGACCACACCAGTGAGGCTGAGAGGAGGGGACTTGTCTTCTGGCAGCCCAGGACCTCCATATACACTGCCCAGGCTTGCCCCCTGGAGAGGACACTTCAGTGCTGCTAACGTTTGTTTTTTAGTCATTTAGTCGTGTCTGACTCTTCGTGACCCCATGGACCAGAGCATGCCAGGCACTCCTGTCTTCCACTGTCTCCCGCCGTTGGGTCAAACTCATGCTGGTAGCTTCGAGAACACTATCCAACCATCTCGTCCTCTGTCGTCCCCTTCTCCTTGTGCCCTCCATCTTTCCCAACATCAGGGTCTTTTCCAGGGAGTCTTCTCTTCTCATGAGGTGGCCAAAGTATTGGAGTCTCAGCTTCAGAATCTGTCCTTCCAGTGAGCACTCAGGGCTGATTTCCTTCAGAATGGATAGGTTTGATCTTCTTGCAGTCCATGGGACTCTCAAGAGTCTCCTCCAGCACCATAATTCAAAAGCATCAATTCTTCGGCGATCAGCCTTCTTTATGGTCCAGCTCTCACTTCCATACATCCCTACTGGGAAAACCATAGCTTTAACTATACAGACCTTTGTTGGCAAGGTGATGCCCACAACAGCAAAGGTTGGGGGCAAGGGATGAACTCCCATGCATGGCTTATAAAACCTGAGTTTACAAAACTATGGATGAACACTGCTGGTAAAAAGCAGTTTCCTCTGTTCTCTACAATGGAAGATCTACTTTGCGGGAAAGGCAAGCTGATGTCCTGCGTCTGCGAACTGTTTAATCTTAATAAAATAAAATGAATATCTGTCCAATGTCTGGGCAGCTCACCACTAGTAGTGATCCTGCAAGCAAAGTAAGGATGCATCTTTTATTAAGGACTCTGCTTGTTCATGTGGGAATGGCCATGCATCTCAACCAAGTTATTATTAGCAACAACAGTCACTACACCCCAGAATTAGTGGGCATTTCTTTCCACCAAATCCCAAACAGTCTCCTTTCCCAAACCGAGATAGGCTATTTTGAAACCTTGGGATATTGTGTGGTGTTGGCAATGGAGGAAGAGCAGTGACATAACAAGAGCACTGCCCAATCCAAGCAGAGGTCTTCCATCTACTTCATCATTCTGCTTCTGACAGCAGAGCCACATCTACACCATACTGTGGATGCCAGACCTCTGTAATCCCTGGGTCCAGCATGTGCTAAAAGCTAATCAAGGCAGGCCAGCATCCTGAACCCCTGGGCCTGGCAAGTGTTAAAATAAGCCAGGCTAGCTTCCTGATGAAGCAATTGCCTGGTTGATGGACCACTAAGTGGGGGGGGGGGGCTATGGGACTCATGACCACTGGATGTAGTGATGACTTAGATGATTTTAAAAGGGGATTATACCAGGGGTAGGCAACCTAAGGACCGTGGGCCTGATGCGGCCCAATCGCCTTCTAAATCTGGCCCGTGTACAGTCCGGGAATCAGTGTGTTTTAACATAAGTAGAATGTGTTCTTTTATTTAAAATGCATCTCTGGGTTGTTTGTGGGGCCTGCCTGGTGTTTTTATTTGAGTAGAATGTGTGCTTTTATTTAAAATGCATCTCTGGGTTATTTGCATGTTCAGACCCAGAAACCTTCCCCCTAAATAAATTCACACTTGACTCAAATTTTTGGTTTGTTTTTGGTAGAATTTAGGCCACAACTTTATTGATTACAGAAAGTGAATGGTAGCATAGGCTCTGGTTTGACTAGCTCCCTGCCATGCAGGTAGCGCTGACCCAGGGTTCCAGCATAGGTCAGCCAAGGGTGAACACCTGGAAAAGCGGAAAGCTGGGAACAGGCTACCTCCACCACCCAAATGTCCCCCTGGACTCAGGCACAGGCTCAACCCTCTCTCAGGGGTTGACCAAACCATCGAGTCCCTGAATTCCTTTAACGGAATACCATTCACATAGGGATGGCGAGAGCGTTCTCCCACCCCTATCACCTGAACCAGTGCCTATCCACAACCTTACAAGTTGTGATGATTTGCTACGTGGCAGGCGAAACCCAAATGGCAACAGCCAATCAGACAAGTGGGGAAAATTCCTGCCGTGCCCCTGTCCCAACGACAGACAACACACGGCGGCTTAGCAAGGTCAAGTGCAAAGTCCTAAAAGTAGGGAGAGGTGGGTGGGTGTTCCGAATGCAGGCACCAAAAGAGGAAGCTCTGGGTCACGTGCATGGGCATAGATAGGTCCCTCAAACCATTTGGACTGCGTCCCATTGGCCAGATTGCACCCAGCTATGAGGGACCTACCAATTGGGTGTTGTGGCTGACCAATCATACCCACCCACAACACAGGGAGTTGGTTGTCCAGGTCTCACCGCAGTACATGCCCTTTTTAAGGGAGGGCCTGATTTGTGGGG
This sequence comes from Podarcis erhardii, assembly GCF_964252035.2. Classification (NCBI taxonomy): domain Eukaryota; kingdom Metazoa; phylum Chordata; class Lepidosauria; order Squamata; family Lacertidae; genus Podarcis; species Podarcis erhardii. The sequence continues at coordinate 9,282,232 of NC_138514.1, forward strand.
CATAGGAATTCATTCATCCCCCACCCCCCACCCCAAAAAAATAGTCTGGCCCACCACATGGTCTAAGGGACGGTGGACTGGCCCACAGCTGAAAAAGGTTGCTGACCCCTGGATTAGACAAATTCATGGAGAGGACATGGCTACTTCCACCGTGACTCTGGGAAGCTGGCCTGCAGTATCTTTAAGTATTTGTGATTGTTTATTGCTAACACTCTCTTGCCTAGGATTGCTGGCTTCCTGCAGTGTCAAATGTTAATTGGTGTGGTTTTTAGCTGGTTCCCAGCCACTCTGAAAGCAGGATCTAAATTTAATAAGTAAACCAGTTCAAGGAAAGGGTGGTGCGTTCCATTTGATCGCCTGAGGCAAAACAGGAACACACTGCTGTCTCCCTAACTTGGGTTGCGTGGCACCGACCATAGAGCAGAAGCAGAGATGACGAGTCCCAGCGAGAATTTGCAAGATCTTGCTGAAGTCTCACAAGATCTCATGTGCTCAAGATTTCTTCAAGATCTTGCCGGAAGCCGGCGCTGCTTCTCTACCAGTGGTTGAGGTGGCAGGGCAGATGGGGGCGCCCCAAAAGGGCACTGCTTTTGGATGTCCACTGCCTGAGGCAGCTGCTTCACCCTGCCTCCTGAGCGGGCAGACCCTGATGGAGGGCCTGAAGAAATTTAGGGTTTGTTGAGCAGATTGCCCTTTTCATAAAAGACCACCATTTGGATCCTGTCCTCTGCCATGCCCAGAGAGCAGATACAGCCTGGAACACCTGAACTGTCCTCCAGCAAGGGAAATGGTTTTGGTTTTCAAGTGAGGCAGGCTGAATGCAGCTTCCGGCAAGCCCACTGTCCTCATACCCCACCCCAGAAAAAAACAAAACTTCTTCCTCCCTTAACCCAATCTGGACAAGCCCTGTGTAAATAAACATAACAAGAAGCTAGTCAATAACAGGAAACCAGCTAAGCAGAGCAGGCGGGAGACCCGTTTAGACAAGGCCCTGCAGCCCAGAAAATTTGTGTCCTGGGTCTGCTCTGTGATTCTGCCCTGCTGTTAATAATAACAAGAAATTACTAGGGATGTTAATTACTAGCAGCTGAAATTAGGTAAAGAACGACTCCATGCTCATTTTCCAATCTTAAAACCGACACCAGTTTATGATTTTTTTTAAATTAAAAAAAAAACGCGTTGTGGAAATGTTCCAGCATATTAGTGTAAATTTATCCTACTTTACACAGCTTTGTCTGTTCTACACATTTTTGCAATACATTTTTGCAATGCATTTTAATTTGCACTTTTTCCTAGTATATTCATTTTTGTACACGTTACTTGGCTGGAGGACTGCACTGCAAAAATTCAGGGAACTGTGGATTTCAAAGGATGCCTGTGTTTCAGTTTCCCGATTGCTTCAGGGAATGCCAGTTAGGTCAGTTTGACTTTAGTTGCAAACTGAACTTAATTTCTTCCACGTCCTTAGAATTGATTAGTTTTGGGGAAGGGTCATGTGGGAAGGATAAGGAATTATCTCCTTGTCTTATCATGCATTTTGCTTTAGCTCACGCTAGGAGTCTTCCTGCCAGATGGGGACTTCTCCAGCTGCCATTCCTGGGGTCTGAACTGGTGATGACTAACGAAGAAAGGGATCTTGGGGCTCATGGTAAAGAGTGATAATAAAACATTGCCCCAATGTGGGGCAGCTGTGAAAATGGAGAATCCCATGCATTGAATTGATTGGAAATAGAACTGCCAGTATCTTGAATCTCTCAAGACTTACGGAAATCTCTGGTGTTAGCCACATTGGAATAATGGGTACAATTCTGGTTGGTTGTGGCTAGGGTTATTCTGCCCTTTGATTGTCACGCAGCACTGTTTCCTTTCTGCTGCAGTTTGTATTCTGCCACAAACTGCATTATTCGTCTCACTGTCTGCTGTGGTGAAATCACACAACTTACGTAATTTATGCAAATAGTTAAATGAATTACATTGTTCTGCCCTTTTCATTTCAATGAAAGGTACAAACAATGGCAATTGGGGGGGGGGGACATAATCTATTAGGTATCATTTACGAACTGAAAGGAGCAACAACAGAGTATATACCTATCATTTTTTACTGGAGTGATTTCTGTTCAAATTGCGGGACAAATAAGAGAACACCAGCAATTTTTGCTCCCGTTTCTGTTTCTGTCAGAATTCTCCAACATCCTTAGTTGTGTCTTTCGAGTAAGGATACAGGATACTGGAATGGAGGAACGACTGACCTGTTGGAATCTTTGGTTGTAGCACCTGGATGGCAAACATCGTGGCTGAAAGTCATAGTTCTATAACTTAATCTTAGAAACTGAAGCTAAGCAGCAAATTTGACATGTCCGTGGAGACCCATGAATGAATTCGACCCTCTAGTGTCTTTTCCTGTGAAGTAGCTGGATATTGTGAACATAGGAAGCTGCCTTATAGACCTTTAACCCATCTAACTCAGTATTGTCCACTCAGCACTAGACCTTTGGGGTCTGGAAATGCAGTACCCTCTGCATACAAAGCCATGACATTAGAAGCTTGGTAGATAAGGGGAAGAGCTTATCGGTAGAGGATTTTAAAAGCACACGCACACAATCACGTTCCTGACTCAGTGGAAACAGGAACTGAATGCGGCCCTCCAAGCCTTTCTATCTGGCCCTTGGAATTCCCCATAGTCCACACAGCTGCACTGCCTACTGGCCCTGCATTATATGGTTTGCTTCTGGCTGAAATGTGCCCTTGAGCCCTGGCCATGCTTCTCGCTTACCTGGGTGGGGAGGGTAGAGCGAGCTGTGCATTATTAACTAGCCTACTGCGTGAAAGCAGGATTTGATTCATTCCTCTGCCCATGTTTGCAACTGGCCCTGCCCACCACTGGCATGTGGCCCCTAGAAGGGTGCGAGTGTGGCCCCTGGGCTGAAAGATGTTCCCCAGCTCTGGTCTAGAACTACATCTGTCAGGCATCAGCCCAGAAACCATGCCTTTGCCTTCTTAAAAGGACTCCATTAAGGAAAGCCTCGCTTGGGGGAAGAAGGAGGAACCGTATCTTTGCACGCAGGAGGCTTGAAGCTCAGTCCTCGCTCTTGACTCTCCGGTTCAAAGTCTCAGACCCCAGGGCTGGGAAGGAACGCCTCCTCTGCTGCTTGCAAGAGCAAATGACCTCCATGGTCAGTAAAACTGCATAGAAGTTGCAAGCCAAGAGGGGACATAATAAGTGCATTCTGACCTCCCCTCCCCAACTCATTCTGCTCCCCCTCCTGTCCTGCCTGCAAGATAAGAGGATGGGTGGAGGGATCCGGGAAGGAAATGCTGGGTCTCCATCCTCTCTCGCTGCCTTGGACCTTTTTCAAGGCACAAGCAGGATCTGCCTCTGCGCTGACGCTTGGCAAACCCAACTTGGTGTTTGTTTTGTTTAAATCTCCCCCCACCTCTTGCTTGCCTGCCCCCACCTCCGGCTCCATTTTGCGTTCCAAGTGAAATTGCATCTGATGTGTCTGAGTCTCTTTTGAAAGTGGGACTGCTGAGGCCCCTTAATTGTTTAGGCGCCTTGGAAAGAAAGTTTCCCCATTGCTGCTGTTATCTTTCAAGTCCATGTTTTTTTCATTAACATAGTTCCCCTTTTAAACAAATGAGCCAAAATCCTGCGTGCTTTCTCTCTCTTTCTCCCTCCCTCTCTCTGTGTGTGTTGTCATACAAATGGAGACCCCACAGGCAGATGCTGGAAACGGATAGGCGTAGGGTAGCTTTCCCAACCTGGTGCCCCTAAGGTGTTGCCAGACTCCAACTCCCATTAGCGCCAGTTGGTGTGGCCCCTGGTAGAGCAACAAGTCAGGGGTGAGGGTTTTGTTTTGTTTCAGTGTGCAGTTTGACACAAAATCTGGAGTTTGGAGGAAAACTGGTGCTTTTGGACAGCTGATAATGTCCAGCTTGAAACATGGGAAGGAAACTAGGCATGTTAGGCGTGTTGTGTTTGCTAACTGTTTACATGACAGGGACAGCATGTACACAGATTGTAGCTTGCATAGCTCAGTTTGTAGAGCAAAAGAATCTCAATCTCAGGGTTATGTGTTTGAGCCCCTCGTTGGGTTTGCAGGGGGCTGGATTAGATGACAGTTGTGGTCTCTTCCAACTCTGCAATTCTATGAATCTATGAAAGGGACGCGGGTGGCGCTGTGGGTTAAACCACAGAGCCTAGGACTTGCAGATCAGAAAGTTGGCGGGTCGAATCCGTGCGACGGAGTGAGCTCCCGTTGCTCGGTCCCTGCTCCTGCCAACCTAGCAGTTTGAAAGCACCTCAAAGTGCAAGTAGATAAATAGGTACTGCTCCAGCGAGAATGTAAACGGCGTTTCCGTGAGCTGCTCTGGCGGCTTAGTCATGCTGGCCACATGACCAGGAGGAAGCTGTACACTGGCTCCCTCGGCCAATAAAGCGAGATGAGCACTGCAACCCCAGGGTCTGTCACGACTGGACCTAATGGTCAGGGGTCCCTTTACCTTCACCTTATGAAATTATATAAGGGTGGAATGTACTGCTTTAAACAAACTGCCATATAAACCACCTTATTTCGGGCCGGAAGCTCCTCGCCCTCACCTTCATTTGCTTTTCCGTATCCTTCAATACCATCAAAGCCCTCCTTGGTTTTGTGGCTGCTACTTACTGAACTGAGAAAAATTCATAAATGAATTGTCAGTGTCAACGGGTATTAGTTAGGCCTGTCTGCTATGGAGAAATCAACCCCATGTACAGGGTGTAAGCTTAATGCAAGAGCAAAGTGTTGCTATGCTTAGCTCCCCCCTGGTTTTTCCAGTGTGGGGTGTCTGATGGGGAATTTGGTGCAGCTGGAAAAATCTGCTTTTTACAAACCTGCTGGGGCGGGAGATGAATTTGTGGAGTCTCAGTGGAGTTCTTTCTCCCAGCCTTGCAACCCTTTCTAGCCAGTTGTCTTGCTTAACCTCCATGCAGGTCATAGAGCTGCCTGCCCTTACTGCGTTTAGCCCCTGCTATCTGCACCTCTAACCCTACTTGACTCTTTGGCCTCATAAACATTGCTGGGGTGGGTTTTGTTTACTGCCAAAGTCAATGCAGCTGATGGCACAAAAGCTATTAAGGTTCTGGTAACGGGTCGGCTGAGGCTTAATGCAAGGCAAAGGGGGCCTCCAGAATGCAGCTGTTTTCTGGTGGGGATTCAGTCACATACTGGCACATCCAGGCTGCACTATTACTGTTGATGGGGTGGGGTGGGGGCATCTTCCCCCACCAGCTTCCCCCAAAGACCCGACTTTTTGTGACTAAGAAACTGATGGGGAAATGTGCTGGATTTTTTGGGTTAACACTTGTTTTGACGCTATGCTGTCTAACCTACCCGCAAACCAATCAGAATGAAAGTTCATTAAATAGCCGGTTTCCCTGCAAAGAATTCAGGATAGTGCTCAATGAAAAGTTTGTCTGGAAGCATCCCAATATGGTGCTCCTGGCAACCTCTAATCACCACCTGCAGTATTGCATCTGTTCTCCAGCTGCAAGAATCCTTCCATTGGTCTGCACAAACAGCAAAAAATGGCAATTGCATGGCTTATTTGACTCATCCTATTAACTGGATAGCTCAGCTGGTTAGAGCTTAGTGCTGATAACACCAAGGTTTCAGGTTCAATCCCCATATGGAATAGTTGCCTATTCTTGCATTTCAGGGGGTTGGACCAGATGATCCTTAGGGTCCCTTCCAGCTCCACAATTCTGTGATACTATGAAACAGTGGAAGAAGGATTGTGGGAAGCTGAGGGATATCCAAAGCTACATCGCTGATGAAGAATACAAAGGGGGAAAAGGTCTGAGCTTGAAGCTTTAGTGGGAATGAGAGGGTCAAGGGTATTCTTTCCAAGCCATAAAGATGCAGATTCCTTCTCTTGGACACTGGCAGCAGATCAGTCAGGATGCTGATTTTTATCTCGGCCGCCTGGGTCCTTGCCTTTTTTGGGATGTGATCTGGATGTTATGGCAGAAACTTGGATCACCCAAAGTTATCTAAAAACCAGGCAAAGCTTTCACTTTCCACCTTGTGAATATGTCTTCCCATCTGTGTATGCAGCGGTACACCTGGTACATCTCTTCTCTGTGTTTTCACTGCAATGGCTGGATTGCTGAGCATTCATGGGGTGGGGCAACTTTCAGATAGGGGTGGGGAACCTCAGGCCCAGGGACCAAATGCCTGGCCTCTGGGTCTCTGCACAAGCCATGCCCCTCACCACCTTCCTTGGCTGAAAAGTGCCCTTGAACTCGGATCAAGAGTTTTGCTTGCCTGGATGGAGGACATTTGTGTGTGTGTGTAGAAAGTAGCCTACTGTACAAAGGGGAAATTTACATTCATGGTGTTAAGTTGTGGGTGAACATATCAGACGACACGGTGATTCTTCAAACAGCTCTTGTTTATTCACAGGCCAGAAAAGAACTGAACTGAAGGGTTCAGCCAGCCTGCTTATATAGAACTCCACTAGAACGCAACAGTAACCACTTTCTGTAACTATCCAATCACTCAACGTCACTTTCAATCCCCTATTTGCATATGTGGACCTGAGTGAAAACTATCTACAGTATCCCCCTGCTGGCCCAGGGTGAGAACTTCAGTACATAATACATGGCTCCACTCACTTTTGCCTCTGGCGCCACCCATTTCTGGCATGTTGCCTCCCCCCCAAGTGGGTCACGCAGGAGGGAACCTGGTGTTCCGCCTGAAAAAGTTTCCCTACCCCTGCTTTAAGAGGGTGATATGGCTGGACTAGTGATTTGTTTAGCTATCCAAAGCTGACTGTAACTGAATAAGGTGGTTGCTCTATAACTCTTGCCATTTTTAGCTGTGGCCCTCCTGATGTTCTTGGACTCCAGCGCCCATCGCCCGTGACCTTTGGCCACGCTGGCTGGACCTGAAGGGAACTGGAGTTCAACAACAGCTGGAGGGCCACAGGTTCCCAGGACCTGTCAGAGTGGGTGCAAACCTGCTGGCAACACCCATCCCTTGCCGATGCGTCTGCTTGCCACATACCTTGCTCAACAAGCATTCAATGCTGGTGCTAAAAGAACTGCGTTTGCACAGGGCTCTTTCAGTCCATTTGGGGACATTGGCCAATCCGGCGAAGGAGCCCTTGACAGGCGCCACCCCTTTCTTACTAATGCTGAATGCGCAGCTGCCAGGGGGCATGGTCAGCATACACCCCCTCTTGTGTTCTTTGAATGCATGAGAAGGTTCATTTGCAGAGTGTCTTCCTTCATTACTCATTTTAGATCAGAAGTGTGCATGCATTATGCTCCTGAAATGCCACTGTGTGCTCTAACACACTAAACTGTGGAAGATCTCTTCATTTGAATTTAAGGTGGTCAAGAAAGGCACTCGTGCGGTTCTGAAATTGTGGTTAGTAATCATTTTGTAGCATTCTGGACTTTGGGACGGAGTTCAGCCGTGGAGCATTAGTTTTTCATGAAGAAGGTCCCAGGTTCAGACTCTGGCTACAGCTGGGAGAGAACCCAGCCTGAAATCCTGGGTGTCTGCTGCCAGTCAGGTTAGACAATACTGAGGTAGATGGACCAATGGTCTGACTCAGTCGAAAGCATCTTCTGATGGGTTCCAAGGGAGCACCTGAAGGCAAGGGACTGGCCCTTTTTATTCTGCTGGCTCAGGGAAAAGAGGATGGGAGGTAACTTGGCCTGGCTGGGGGGGTGGGCACATTCCCTGGCCTGTGTTGGAATGACCCAACAAAGGAAGATGTTTTCACAGTCTGGTGATAGGCGTAACTATGCATGTGGCAGCGGCAAAGGAAGTACTTAGCATAACCAATAAGGGGGAAATAGAGGTCAGGCTTTCCTATTGTTCAGAGAGGAAATTCCATCTGCAGTTGCCAGACAGGACACCACCTATTGCCAGCTGCTCCGGGGCCATGCATAGTTTATATATTAAGATACATGCTGCAGGCATGTGAAGTTGAAGCTGGGCCAATCGCGACTGACGAGGGCTGGAACTTGGTTGGCAGAGCATGCAGAAGATCTTGGGTTCAATTCCCAGCATCCTTATGGGGGGGCTGGGAGAGACCCCTGTCTGAAAAACCTGGAGAGCCTCTGCTTGGTCACTGTAGACAGTATTGATCAAGATGGACAAAGGGTCTGGTTTGGTATAAGGCAGCTTCCTTATACAGTATCAGAAAAGAAATAGGCTCCCATAGCAAAGGTTTTGTCTCAGGGGCAGGAAACCTTTTTTCTCCTGAGATCCACATTCTTTTGTGGAAAGCCTTGTGGGGGCCACCAATGGTCAGGGGCCAAAGGCAAACTGGGCAGAGCACCGGATGTGACTTATGTACAATAGGTGGCATTCCAGCCACGCAAAGAGGAAGAGGCTTCTACACTCTCATGCACACATCTCCCCATCTTCTTCCTAGGCAAGCTATAGAGGCATTTTGGCAGCTCATGTACACAGTTCAAGAACAGCTTAAAGAAGGGGTGGAGAAGGGCCAGTGATCTGTGCAATCTGGACAGGCTGGGGGGAGCTGGGAGGGTCAGAGAGAGAGTTATGGTGGGCCACATTTGGCCTTCAGGCCTCAGGATGCCCACTCCTGCTTTATACCTAGGAGGTGTTTTTTGGCACCCTCCTCCCGGAAGAAGTGTTTTGCTTTCAATTGCCGCTACCAGAGTTTGTATTTAGTGACTCTTTATTGCATGAGGCTGAAGTCCATAATCACCAATGTGGGGCCTTTAAAGAAATAAATATCATTTTTGTTTCCACACATACCTGAAAAACCGTTTTCTTGAGTGCATGTTTAAAACGCCCTGTGGCAGCCACCAGTATTACCTGTGTGTACCTTGTCAGATGTTTGCTGTAGCTGAGAGTAGGAAAGCCCCCACCCTAAACCTTCCTAGTACAACCCAAAAGCCAGTTGATGGGAGCCAAGGTTGTTTCCTCTGGGATGACCCAAGGGGATGGCTTCTCTCTTTGCATAGTGACACAGTGGCATCGCTGTGATGGCTGCCAAAGAGCCTATTGAGAAAGTGGCCTTGCTTAAAAGGGTGACGTCGAGAGTCTGAAGTGTCTTCTGACTGCAAGCTGTCTAAAGCTCAGGGGCTGCTTGATGGCCCTCGCTGGTGGAAGGCAGTGTCTGCGAGGGCTAATTGCTCATTAAAAAAGCTTTTAATGAGCATCTGGGAGAATTGGTGGCTGCTCTTCCTTTCTCCCCCTCCTTTCAACATGGCTGCCTTCCTGCTCGTTGGGCCTGAGGCCAAAAGAAGGCCCTTTTCGTGGTCAGCTAAACTGTTTACTTTGGGACAAAGAGGTCTGAAAAGCCCTCAGCCCTGGCTGCTGCCAAAATGCTGAACTCGGACGGGGACACTTGACCTGCAAGTTTGTGAGATGAAGGAACTCCGCTGGGCAGAGAGCAGATCTCAGCATTGTGGTTGAGCAGAGCGCTTTGGCATATGGCTGAATGTGTGGAGAACTAGCATTGAAGCCCCCTGAGGACTAGCTGCCTGGAAATGGTTTTTATCTTTTTGTACCATACAATTAAAGTTAATGTTGTTAGCCCCTCTTGTATGAATTTTGAAGAACACCAGTGCTAGCAATGTGCGCTAACCAGGTGTTAACAAGGTATTCCTCAAGGGCAGAATAAGGAATAGTGATTTATACCAGGAAATCAGGAGTCTTCCCGCTTCACAAGGACAGTGGGAGAGTATACATGTAGCACATTGTGCTTTGGCTTTACCCCACCACAGTTTGCCACCACACGATTGGGGAAGCGCTGTAGCTCAGTGGTACAGTATCTACCTTGCATGCGGAAGGACCCAAGTTGCATCTCCACGTAGGGCTGCGAGAGACCCATGCCTAAAATCTTGGAGAGCTGCTCTGACTTTCCCCTCCCCACTCCTGAACTAAGGTGCCGGCAGCAGTACTGTGGTAGAGAAGATGCTGGAAAGGCAGTGAAGGACTTTTAAACAGACCTGTTGAGATCTTTCCTCTCTCATAATATAGAACCTTTGGTCATCCAGGGAAGCTGAATGGTGGGAGATCCAGGGCAGATGAAGGAAACTACTTCTTCACACATAGTTTAAGTGTGGGATTCCCCTCCACATGAGGTGGTGATGGCTGCCATCTTGGATTAAGAGAAATTCATGCAGAAGGAAGGTATCAGTGGGTGAGTCATGGTGGCTCTCTGCTACTTCCAAGCTCAGAGGACAACAGCTGCAAGGGGGCTTTCCTTCTAATTATGCTAGCTTTTTAGTTGATTATCTTGTGTTTCTTCCAGCATCACTGACAGAAACCGAGATCTTGATTTATATGTCCATTTATTTCAATGTAATTGGTTAATTAATCAGTAAATGGGATAAAGGGCAGGCAAATTTTTACTATTTTAAATGATCACATTCTTTTATTTATAAAAGAATTGTGGTACATATTGCAATAATTTATATTACTATAGCAGCGTATCCTTATGTAGATAATAGATCTCTAGCCAGTTAAATTCAACAAACAGAAGGTAATATTTTCCCAGCTGAAATAGTAATAGAAAGGATTTAAATGAATGAATAAATGAAACAACAATATAAAGGATTAAGGAAATTCAGATTAGTAATATTAGCTACATATGCACAATAATAATGAGTAGGAACACCACTTAGCATAAATTTGGGGGGGAAGATCAGAAAATTGTAACTTTTTTTTACAGTTCTGAAACCTTTTTGTAATTCTAGGGTTCCAGAGGCAGAAGAATTGGGAGATGTTGATAGTTTTAAACCATTAGAAAATGTCTAACCTTCTGAGAGACAAATTGTTTTCAAAAATCCAACCTGAGAGTAAAGCACAAATCCATCTCTGACCCATCTGTGCCTGTGAGCAGCCTGTTCCCGTCCTTTGCCGGTGGATTTGCACCCCTCTCCCTGCACTACGATGCCCATCCAAGCCCCATTGAACTAACTGCATGAATCCTCTGGGCTGAATGGGCAAGCTCACCCTCATCTGGGACCACCATTTAGGCACAGATGCTAATGACAACCATTGGCTCGGGGACAAGACTATAAAAATACTTTGAACCTTGTATGCATTAGATGGCAACAGGCCACCCAGACATAGTTTGAATTCCTCAACTGCAACGTCTCTGTACTCCAATCTGTTTCCATTCTGCCCTTCTTTACAAGTGTACATTATATTTTGAATGGAAACCATGAGCAATAAGCATTTAAAACCACCGCCACCGCTACGATCATAAGCATTCCCAGCAGATGTGTGTTGAATGCGGTAATGGATACAGGGGAAGTACTGGGTGGGATACATTAATATGTGCTGGGAGTGTGTATTCCAGGCTTTGCCAAACTGGTGCCCACCAGCTGCTTTGGATTACAGGTTCCCATCAGATCCAAGTAGCATGACTGTGCTGCCTGGGGCTGATGGGAGTTGTAGTTCCCAATAGCTGGACAACACCAGCTTGTCAATGAAAGTCAACCAATCGATTTTATTGTGTATAGCAGGCGTAGGCAAACTCGGCCCTGCAGATGTTTTGGGACTACAATTCCCATCATCCCTGACCACTGGTCCTGTTAGCTAGGGATCATGGGAGTTGTAGTCCCAAAACATCTGGAGGGCCGAGTTTGCCTATGCCTGTTGTATAGCCAAAGGCCTTTACAATGTACAGCAGGGAATGAGAGCAAGGCTTTCCTCTGAAATCACACAACAACATGACCTGTAAAAGTTGTCAGCATAAAGATTTACAGCATAAAGTTTTAAAACCAGGAAGCACTGACATATCTAGACTGGAGCTTCTTAGTTGTCAGTGGCTGTTGGAGTCCATTAAAAAGACCGTTCAGTTTTAATAAGACCCTTCTTCTTTGCTGGGCATTCACTGTTCAGTCTTATAGAGAAGTCTGTGTCTGTTGTTCCTAGTTCTGTGACTGCAAAATGTTGCTATGGATCACTCTTCTGCTGACGTGGAAGCAAACATCTGGAAGAGCACTTTGCAAATCGGCCTATATATAACTGTTAAGTAGCTGGGTGGGGCATCTTCCTATAGACTGCTATGTCATACATTTACCCTATAGCCTTTGTACCATTCCCTACTCTCCTGCCCCCCTTGCTAACTGGGGTGTGGCTAATGAATCCATGACTAAGGACCACACACCTAGTCCACCCCTTTAAGCCCTGGATGCTTGGTTAACGCAGGATGAATAACCCTCTCTCTCTTTCCCCCCCTCCCTCTTTCCCCAGGATTTTGAGCAACAACAAGATAGCAACTCTGAAGAATGGCTCTTTTTTCGGACTTCGTGCTCTCGAGAAGCTGTAAGTGCCATTCTGTCCCATTGTGTACTCTGGGCAGTTCTGGGCCCTTAATGAAGGGCTAAGGAATTAGTGACCAAAATACAACAAAACTGAAGTCTGGGCTGTGTGTGTGTGTGTGTGTGTGTGTGTGTGTGTGTGAATTTTAATTGCCACAGCAAGAACTAGAGTGATGAGAGAGAGAGAGAGAGAGAGAGAGAGAGAGAGAGAGAGAGAGAGAGAGAGAATGTGGAAGCTGTTACATTTTGGAATTCTTAGTAAAGCAAATGAAGGATGCATTTGAGGCCACAGCTTCAAAGATCTGTACTGCGCAATGAGTCTGAACTGTTGTTTATGTGGTTCCTTCCAAGTTGCTGGACTGTATCCCACAAAAGGTTGTGGTGCAATAAATTAAATTGTGAGCCTTTTAGGTACCACAAAACACTCTGCCCGCCTGCCCCTCTTATATCCTGGGTATCAACCTGGGAGTACCATGTGCTGAAAGTTCATTGTCCAAAAAACCCAGGGGTCAGCTGGACATGATGCTGAGCCATCGTGTAGATGGCAGATTCCCAGTGATGGGAGTGCATGGTTTGGGGTGAATTGCAGCTTATTTTGGCATGCAAACACCATCCTTTTATTCAGGCTGCTTGTGCCCTCTGTAGAATTCTTCCTACTGGACCAACCTCTACCGCTTCAGAGAACAACTTTGAACATAGAATTGTAGAGTTGGAAGGAAGAGCCGAGGGTCTTCCTAGTCTAACTCCCTGCAATGCAGGAATCTCAACTAAAGCATCCGTGACAGATAGCCATTCAATCTCTGCTTAAAAACCTCCAAGAAAGGAGAGTCCATCGCCTCTCATGGGAGACTGTTCCATGCTTTTACTGTCAGAAAGTTTTCCCTGATGTTTAGTTACAATCTGCTTTTCTGTTTGGACAGCAGCTAAGATAAGAACCCAATCTAAATCACGCCCCCCCCCCTCAAAAAGCAACTGGACCCCTCCAAACTGGGGGTTTTGCGAGAATCTTCTGTTGATGCAATAATAGTCCTTTACAGTGGCACCTCAGGTTACATATGCTTCATGTTACATACGCTTCAGGTTACAGACTCCGCTAACCCAGAAATAGTGCTTCGGGTTAAGAACTTTGCTTCAGGATGAGAACAGAAATCATGCTCCGGCGGTGTGGCGGCAGCAGGAGGCCCCATTAGTTAAAGTGGTGCTTCAGGTTAAGAACAGTTTCAGGTTAAGAATGGACCAGAGAACGAATTAAGTACTTAACCCGAGGTACCACTGTATTGGTGGATTTATATTGGACCATTCACGCACAATTCCATTTTACTAGTTGTTCTGTACCGCTTCCCCATTGTTGTTGCAATAATCCTGTCTGGAGGTGGGGACTATTGCACTACAGAGCAACGAAAATGGAACAACAACAACAACAAAAATGTTTGAGGTGTGAAGAGTTGCAGGGGTTCATTAGGAAGTTACGGGACACGCATCGACGAGAAGCAAAGCAGTGGGCCCACTCCAAAACTTTGTTGCAAACACAAATGGTATTGAAAGCAGCGTTGTGTGCAATGTCCCCAATACCATACTGATCGCAGATCATCGTGAGTGCATGATAAGCAGGATGTTTGGAGGGGCCCACTGCTGAGCCCCCTGGGGGGAAACACACACACAAGCACGTTGCAGGTGTTTTCCTACTCTAGCAGAGGTAATGGCAGCTGTGGGAGGGAGTGGTAGACCAGGGAAATGGCATGCAGCAAAGGGGTTGATCTCCCCTCCCCCAGCACCGGTGCTCTGATCCAACACCTCCTCACCCACTTAGAGGCAGTTGTTTAAAACTTTTTTAAGAACCAGGGAGATCTGCACATGGATCTACCACATCTGCTTCGACTCAGAGATGTGCAGAATTAATCCAGAGTGAAGTAGACTGGGGCAGGCTGTGCTCTGAAAGAGATCAGCCTTGGTCTTCTGGCAAAGGGGAAGCAAGAGGAGACCAATCTGTGGGGCCCAGTCTGAAAAGCAACATTGTCCCCTCCAACAAAGTCAGCTTTCTTATCTCCTAATGAAAGGCATCTCTATGGCTCAAGGCTTTCATAAGGAGAGATTTATGTGTTCGTGTCCCCAAATCATATGGATTTCATTGGTAGGTAGGTATGTCAGGGGATGGGGGGTAGAATATACTGAGGAGTTTTTGTTCCTAGACACTGAGCATAAGCAAACCTCTTGTGTACCACCAGCAAATTTGCGACTGTGGCTTGATATATTATTGAACGAGATTTTGAAAATGCAGCTTTTCATGGACTGGGCTGAAGCGTGCAAACGAAGTAGAGAGAGATCGGAACTGGTGCAGTTCCAATAGTGCACAGTCTGCTTAAGGAAAATCCAGCCCTGCCCCCGCCCTAGGAGAAACCCTGCTGCAGATCTGTGTTAAGATCCCTGCCGGGTAGGCATATATAACCCTGCCTAATAAACCTGTTACCGTATTTTTCACTCTATAGGACATACCAGACGACAGGACGCACCTAGTTTGGGGGGGGGGGAGGAAACAAGAAAAAAAAATTCTGAATCCCAGAAGCCAGGAGGACAGTAAGAGGGATCTGGCTTCTGGGATAGCGGCTGAGATAGCTGGTCTAGCCTTGTGTGAAGCCTCTGCAGGGCACGGGGAGCCTTCAAACCCGTGCACAGCGCAAGTTCCCGCTGCGCTCCAAAGGCTTCAGGTGGCTATCCCTGAAGCCTTTGGAGTGCAGCGGAACCTCGCGCTGCGCTCCAAAGGCTTCAGCGAAAGCAACGCGTAGCCTCCGAAGCGCAGAGGGAGCGCTCCCTCTGCACTTTGGAGGCTTCGCGTTGCTTTTGCTGAAGCCAAGGAGCCTGTATTTGCTCCATAGGACGCACAAACTTTCCCCCTTAATTTTTGGAGGGGAAAAGGTGCGTCCTATAGAGCGAAAAATACAGTATATATTTGTGCCTTTATAGAGCCTGTATGGTGTAGTCAAGTTTCACGGAGATAGGGCTGAGAGGGAAAACATAGGCTTGCTGCAGATTAGTCATAGTGCTATTTACACTTTTAAAAATAAATAGATGAATTGATAAATAAACCCAGAACAAAACAGTGTAAATGTGGCACATATGAGACATCTGCAACAGGGACACTTTCTGTTCTGAAAGTACAGTGTGCTGATAAAGAGCACTGGTCTTCAACCGGTGGGTCAGGAGTGGACCTGCTAGTGCAGGCATAGGCAAACTCGGCCCTCCAAATGTTTTGGGACTACAACTCCCATCATCCCTAGCTAACAAGACCAGTGGTCAGGGATGATGGGAACTGTAGTCTCAAAACATCTGGAGGGCCGAGTTTGCCTATGCCTGTGCTAGTGGGTCACTCAATGCCTGATCCAAGGTGCGTCACAACACGAGTTCTGCCACCATGCCAATGTATGGCAAAAGGTTAAGAAAACGGGTTGCCAAATGTATCTTTGAGTTAAAAGTAGGTCCTGGGTCCGAAATAGTTGAAGACACTTGATTTAGCATGTTGAATTTTAGACGGGGAGTCCTGTGCTCAAGCACTCACGGTCTCAGAATATTATTCTACCTTGTTGTGAGGATTGTTGTGAGAAATCAAGGCACAGGAGGGAGACGTACAGAGCCCTGAGTACCAGGAAGGAAGGAAGGAAGGAAGGAAGGAAGGAAGGAAGGAAGGAAGGGAGGGAGGGAGGGAAGAAAGAAAGAAAGAAAGAAAGAAAGAAAGAAAGAAAGAAAGAAAGAAAGAAAGAAAGAAAGAAAGAAAGAAAATAAATACATTTGGAAAGGGGAGGGGGGCAAAATGGTTTCCCAGCTACTGTTGAAGGGGACATCCTTGCATCACTCAGGCTGCAAAGGCCTGGATTTATTTGATGCTGCTACTTTAATGCCTGTTTGTTTCATTCTCCTTCCCCCCACCCCACTCTTAATTTTTTAATTATTTTTTTTTGAAGTTGTGGGTCATCCCCACCCCTTGATCCTGGCACAAAGCTCTCATTAATGGCAAGGGATTACTGCTCCCTCCAAGGGCGAGGCAGCAGCTGGAGGAAATGGCTAGAGAGCTGGTCTTCAACCCTGCCTGTCTTGTGGCTTCCAAAGCGATAATTTTAGCAAATGGACACTCATGACACTTTCAGGAGAAAGAGAGATTCCGCCCCCCCAAACACCATTTCCTCTCTCCCCAGCTTAGAGCTTGCTAGGCAACCCTTGAACTTGACTCCTGAGTGTGTTCTTTTAAAACCTGGTTTCCTCCTCCCACTTTTTGACTGCCAACCTGGAAAACTGTGTCTAATTGGGTTGGACCCCGGGGTGCTGAAAATCTCTTTAAAGTCTCATTGTTCTGGGAGCCCTGAACAAACAGCCAGGCCTGATCCCAGCCTGCTCGAGACGGCATTAACCCCGCGGTCACCTCTGGAATGTTCAAATTACGCTGGGAGACCGGAGCTGTCAGTCAAGGGATCCCTTGGCTGCCCCACTGCCCTCTCCGCTCTGGATTGCGGCTTGTGCATGCCAGAAGCAGCGCTCTGTGTAGCTCAGTGGGGGGGGTGAGAAGGAGGGGTTGAAGAAAAGGATTGCGCGAGATCAGAGATGTCGTATCCTTGTGGGATTGCGTGGCAACTGCAGAGAGAAAAGTAGGCACTTGTTCATTGGGAAAAGGAGATGTATGCAGGTAGGGATGCGGGCGAGATCTGATTCAGTTTACATTTAAAGGCAGGCATACTTCTAATTGGCACATCCTGAAACAATACGTGGACCAAAACACAGTCATCTTTTGAAAATGTGCACTTTTCCGAATTTTGCAATGCAGTTCTCAAAACATCAAACGTGTACACAAAAATGCCAGGGCAAAATGTGTATAAAAATGCACATCTGCTCATGATAATTGCTCACGAAAATGCACGCTATTAAGGTGAACTGCGTAGAGAAATGTTGGGTTACAGACTCCGCTAACCCAGAAATAGTGCTTCGGGTTAAGAACTTTGCTTCAGGATGAGAACAGAAATCATGTTCCGGTGGCAGCAGCAGGAGGCCCCATTAGCTAAAGTGATGCTTCAGGTTAAGAACAGTTTCAGGTTAAGAACAGCCCTCCGGAACGAATTAAGTACTTAACCTGAGGTACCACTGTATTAGAAGAAATTCACACTAAAATGCTGATGAATTTTCCTGCAGACTTAAAAAATATAAAATGAAACATTTCAAACTGACATGGGAAATGTGAAGGTTTGAACTCAAGACTGGAAAATGAGAAACTGTAATTGATAGATTTGGGCATCCCTAGTCACATGGCTTAATATCTTTTGGCTGCCCTCAGCAACATTCAAGAACAAACATCTTAAAGCCTTAAAAAAAATATTTTTTCCATCATGCGTTGTTAATGAAAGCGCATATCTCTCTGTGTGTATTAAATTAGTTTGATAATTAACTATATTAAATCTATTAGTTGTGTATTTAATTATCAAATCAATCAAATCCGTTTATTGTGAGGACCATGCCTGTGCACAAAAATCAACACTAAAATCAATAGTTAAAAATATTAAAATTCATTACATACTATGCCAACAAACCTTCTTCCCACAAAGTAGAAAAAGAGGGAAAACGAACAGCGAGTTAAACAGTTAAACAGACGATGAAGGGCTCTTTACATTGTCGTTCATAAATCTTTCCCTGGCTTTCATGGCCTTCATCACAAAGACCGCTACCACATGGGTAATGCATGGGTTTGCATCAACTAACAAAAATTTTACTCTATCTTCAGGACTGGTTATAGAGATGGGTATAATTTGCAGCAATGCGTCTCTAAAGCCCGAGTAAATGGGGCAATAGAGGAAATAATGTGTAAGATCCTCTTTAATTTTCATATGGCAAGGACATAAACGATGTTCAACTGGGGTTTTTGTGTATCTACCGGTCAGATAAGCAGTTGGCAATGTTTGAAACCGTGCCATGGTGAAAGCTCTCCGAAGGGTGGGATCGGTGATCTCCACCAAGTAGTTGGCACAGATTTTGACTGCTTTTACTCGTGGGAACCAGTAGGAAAACCCAGAGTTTTTTATCTTGGTGGAGTCCAAAAAGGCGTCTTTTTCAAAGATCCATTCCCGAACTTTATCAGGGCTCCACAATTTGAGAGTATTAAACTCTGGTAAGTTGTATCTGGATAGAATGTCTAATAGTCTTTTATGCCAAGTGGTATTATGTTGTAATGATACAAAGGCTTGTTTAGCCAATAGGGTGTTCGGGGTATCTATAAGGTTGGTGAAAAAGCGCAAGAATCTTAAGTGGGCCCTAGCAGACACAGAAGGTAATCCTACTTCCACTCTTAGGAGAGCTGCCGGAGTACTCTGAGGGAGGCCTAGAATTCTTCTGAGATAAAAATTTTGGAAGATTTCAAGCCGTTCTAACAGCTTCTGATTCCATCCCCAGAGTTCTACTCCGTATAACATCTGTGGAATCACTTTTCCAACAAAAGTTTTTAGTGCCGGGATCACCAGTTGCCCACCCCTTGAATAAAAAAAGCTGAGCAGAGCACCAGTTGTCCTACGTGTTAGAAGGGCTACAGTCTTGAAGTGGGCAAACCAGCTAGATGTAGCTTGGAAAGTGATACCGAGGTATTTAAAGAGGAGACATTGTTCAATTTTGTGTTCATCTAGAGACCATCTAAATGTGTGGCGAGCTCTAGTAAATACCACAATTTTTGTTTTATCATAGTTTATCTTTAGAGAGTTTTGGGAACAATAAGCTGCGAGTATTTAATTATATATGCAATAATATTAAGTATTATGACTTAAGTATCATGACTTTATTTGAGGAAGCCGTTGAGAGGGGTGTTGATGGGGTAGCAGTTGGCTTCACTGAATGTCCCTGAGCTCCACTGTTACAAGAGAGAGAAATGCACCTGTTGACAATTCTCCCTTATCTGCGATGTATTTGTGGCTCCAGTTTTTTGTTTTGGTAAAAGCACAGATATAAATGGCCTAGAATCAGCTTTCATTTTTACTACCGGTGAGGGCCGTGGTGTGTGAATGAGAGGAGAGAGAGAGAGAGGGAACTGGGAAAGAGTTCCTTCTTTGTGGCTTACTCATTCACCACTTGGCTTCACTGCTGATGGCACCAGCAAGGAGGGTCAATTAGTGCCAATTGAGATGATGGCCTTTGTGTCGCAGACACTTCTAACTAGGCTGCACCCTGTTGCTTTGCTCCGCTCGGGCAACCAGCGGATGGGAACGAAACATCCCGTCACTGTGAACCTGAGCTGCGCTTGAACCCCTGACCTAAGAGAGAGGAGGACTCCCCCTTTGTGAGCCGACTCCTGCCTTATGCGCTCCCCATGACACTTCGCGCTGGACCGCTGAAAGCTAATCATGCTGTGACACCCCCGCTCCTTTCCCCTCCTTCTGCTAGAGACTTTGCCCCGTTCTTCTCCCAAGTATCAGACTGGGGCTTGGAATTTGCAACGTTTTCGCTTTTGCAGTTGACCCTTCGGGCTAAATCATTGGCCAGAATTTCAAAAGGACCTAATGATAACCAGAGTTACAATTTCCCACCATTCTTTGACGACAGAGGAGGTGAAGGCTGAAAGGGAGGCTGCACAGCTCAGTATTAAAGGATGGAGAATCTTATTTACTTCCTCGTTATTGGTATTGTGTGTGGTTTTTTTAAGGAATCAAAGCAATGGACCAAACGAAAAAGATGATCTCTCTCTTGAGTGGACATGAGCACAAGACACATTGGGGCCTGATGTTAGTCTCCGTATAACAAAAAGAGGAGAGATCCCACGAGAAGTAGCAATGGCCCCCATCTTAGATGGCTTTAAAGGGGGATTAGACAATTTAGTGGAGCAGGATAAGGCTATCAATGATTGGTACTAGTCATCATGATGATATACTACGTCCAGGATGATACCAACTACTGGGGAACATGGCTGGGAGAGTCTGTTGTGCTTGTGTCCTGTTTGTGGGCTTTCCATTTGCATCTGTTCGGCTTCTGTGAGAACAGAGGGCTGGATTTGATCGACTTTTTGGGCTGATCCAACAGGGCTCTTCTTACGTCCTTATGATGTTTGAGATGTGTGGCTTATTTAACATATGGAACGAGTTGGCTCATGCTCTCTGTCTCTGCTCCCAGTGTAAGAAAAACTGCTTTACGCCATTGGTCTTGCCTTGCTTAGTATTGCCTACAGTTTACCGGCAGAAACTTCCCAGTCCTTCGCAACCTTGCCTAGAGGTTCGGGCAATTGGGTCTGGGCCCTTCTGCCTGCATAGCACATGATCTGCCTCTGAGCTACAGTTCTTCCCACATCCAATGTGTTTGTACGAGTCCTATGTGTGCTGTGCTTGTTTTCTCTGCATGTTTTGAAACCCTGAAAAAGGCAGACTCCCCTCTCTCATCTACAAAAACTACATACGCACACTTATGCATGGGTGCATAGGTTCTGATCAGACCAGATGAACCTGTGGATGTGGGGAGCAGTGCCTGCACTTTCATCCCCTCTACACATTTTTTAAAAAATATTTATTTATGCATATCAGAGATATACAGAAATGTATACCCAGTATCAAGTATCTTTTTATAATATACTGGCATAAAGCAGCTATTCAATATAAAAAAGAACAAGGGCAGAAAGGAGAAAAGAAAAGAAAAAAGGAGAGAAAAAGTTGAAGAGGAGAGAGAAGAAAAGGTTAAAGAAAGATAAAAATAAAAGGGCTTCCAGCTCTCTGCCCTGCAGCCACATATAATATTCATACCTTAACATCCAGCCATTCTACCTTCTATAAATCATTAATTTTTTTTCAGTCTTCAAATCCAGATGTTACTAGTTCATTTCTCTTTCACACAAAAAGTCCATAAGAAATTTCCAAATAATAATAATAATAATAATAATAATAATAATAATAATAATAATAATTTTATTATTTATACCCTACCCCACCTGGTGGCTGGGTTGCCCCAGCCACTCTGGGCGGCTTCCAACACATATAAACTCACTTAGTGGGATGGAATGGTGGGGTGTGTGTGACGCATGATGGCAGTGAAGATGCAGTTGTTCAGGCTTACGAGCAGAATGAATCGGGTGCTTTCACCTGCACCTGCACTGCTTCAATCTGGTTGCCGCTCTTTCCCTCCTCCATCCTGGTTTGCCCCACTATCGAGAGCCCAGTTTCATAGCACTGCACCACTGGCTGCTACAACGAAGGCAGGATGAAGTTCTCCAGCAGTCTGTGGGCTTCAAAACTAGGTGAACCTGGGAAGAGAAAGGTATACATTCCGGGAACTAAATGGAGTGTTGTCACATATAACAGAAAGCATACTATGCTCTGGATGAAAAGCTTTCTACCAGCATTCAGTCTGGAACGGCTGAAAATAGGGGTATTTAAGAAACACAGACTTTTGAGTGTAGTTCCAAGACACTGACTTTAAAAATAAAATTTAAAAATCCATTGATTTCTAGGATTCTAGCATAATACTAGTTAATAGAATACATCCAGTGATTATTTAAACCTGCTCAGTGGCGTAGCGTGGGTTGTCAGCACCCGGGGCAAGGCAAGTAATTTGCGCCCCCTAACCCTGGATTTGCGCCCCCTAACCCTATCCCTAACCCTAACCCCCAGATGTTGCGCCCGGCCCCCCCTGCACCCCCCACGCTACGCCACTGAACCTGCTTATAGTTCATCTTCCATTATCTGTACTAGAAGTTAGCTCCCCTTTTCACCACAATAATAAATGTCAGTAGGGCTTTTTTTCTTTTTAATAATTATTTTATGATTTGCAGTTTTATACATTTCAATAATTTTACATTTCAAAACTCAACTTCCTTCCCCTTTTTTCTGCAGTTCCTTAATTTTTTTATATTTTCGGCATATTCCCAATTAATTTACTCATTTATTCATCTACTTTAAATATACACTCTTATAAAACTGCAAGTTATTACAATAATCCTGCAGGGCTTCTTTTCAGCCAGAACTCAGTTCCTCTCAAATGGGTGCCATTGCCATTATTAGAGACCAAGGAGCTGTTCGTGATGAGCTCCGGCCCCTCTTTTTCTAGAAAAATAGCACTGAGTGTCAGTAATGATTTTTCTCTAATTAAACTTGTCAATATTGCCATCTCAGCAAAGTCCAATAGACCTCCAGCCTGATCAGTCTTTCTTACCAGGAAGAAACATTTCAAAGGAACTGTGCATCTGAGTTTATAAATGGCTTTATAGATTGCGCTTCTTGGAAGGAAATTGAGGGCATGCATTTGCACGAAGCCTGATTCAGTTTGCAAATAATTGAAAACTCTTTGCCGTAGCTGGACAGGGAAAATATGGGAGTTCCAGTTATATAGATGCAGGCAGGCCCTTTTAAGATGTATTGCCACAGCCCCGCAAACAGCGATGTCATTTCCTTTCACTTGATGAGCAGCTAGCAGCTTGGGCAGAGGTGGGGCACCTGTGGCCCTACAGATATTGGTGGACTACAACTCCCATCATCCCTGTTCACTGTGAATCTTGTCTGGAGTTGATGGGAACTGGAGTCTAGCAACATCTGGAGAGCCACAGGTTCCCTATCCCTGAGCTAGAGGCTAGCTCAGGGGTCAGCAAACTTACTGCACCTCGGGCTGGTGTCTCCAGCGCCGATCATGCAGCGGGCCAGAGGGCAGGGGAGCGCATGCTCATAAGCGTGTGCACATGCTACTTCCGGCGCACTTCCAGGTCGGAGGAGCACCAGAAATAGCTTGTGTGCATGTGCACGGGCCTCCTCCGACCCGGATGTGCACCGGAAATAATGCTTGCACATGTGCAAAAAATGCTTGCGCATGCACACAAGCTATTTCCGGTGCTCCTCCGACCCGGAAGTGGGCAGCTGCGCAACGCAGCACCGGTAAGAGTAGGTGTGGCAGCGGGTGGTGGGGGTTGCCATGGGCCGGATAAATGAGTCCCTTGGGCCTTATCCGGCCCACGTCCCTTAATTTGGGGACCCCTGGCCTAGCTGAAGACAGATGTTTCCTTTCAATGTTAGTCTCGAGGCTTCCAGCTCTTATTTCTGCTGCTGTTACAATGTCAACAGTTCAGTGGAGCGAGTACAGTCATGAGATCAAATATTGCTTTTGGCTCAATTTTAGGATATTAAACTTGTTCTCCCCCCCCCACTCTATACCCCCATCGTTCCAAGGCGATAAAATCAAAAGAAACACAAAAGAGAGGGCAGAAGGAAAAGAAATAGCTCACTTCAGCTTTGCTCTGTAGCTTCCAAGCTTCATTTATAGACACTAATCCCTGAGGATTAGGTCTTTATGACAACTAAGCAAAGGAGGCAGTGAAGGCGGAACGCTGATCCCTGTGGCTCTGTCATCCCTATCCTCTTTGCTTAGTCTCCGCAAAGCTCTAATGTTGCCACTTCTCTTCAGATTTATTAGGGTTAGCCCTCTATGCTTATGTCTCTGTTCAAGCACTTCTTGATCAAAAAGATCTTGGATCTACAGATTTCCATCAAGGCTGTGCCACAGTTCCCAGTCCAGAAGGATAATGCTCTTAGCTACAATATTGTCTTCTTTATCTAGAATCATAGAATCCTAGAGTTGGAAGAGACCACAAGGGCCATCGAGTCCAACCCCCTGCCAAGCAGGAAACACCATCAGAGCACTCCTGACATATGGTTGTCAAGCCTCTGCTTAAAAACCTCCAAAGAAGGAGACTCCACCACACTCCTTGGCAGCAAATTCCACTGTCAAACAGCTCTTACTGTCAGGAAGCTCTTCCTAATGTTTAGGTGGGATCTTTTTTCTTGTAGTTTGGAACCATTGCTCCGTGTCCGCTTCTCTGGAGCAGCAGAAAACAACCTTTCTCCCTTCTCTATGTGACATCCTTTTATATATTTGAACATGGCTATCATATCACCCCTTAACCTCCTCTTCTCCAGGCTAAACATGCCCAGCTCCCTTTGCCGTTCCTCATAAGGCATCGTTTCCAGGCCTTTCACCATTTTGGCTGCACTCCTCTGGACACGTTCCAGTTTGTCAGTGTCCTTCTTGAACTGCGGTGCCCAGAACTGGACACAGTACTCCAGGTGAGGTCTGACCAGAGCAGAATACAGTGGCACTATTACTTCCCTTGATCTAGATGCTATACTCCTATTGATGCAGCCCAGAATTGCCTTGGCTTTTTTAGCTGCCGTGTCACACTGTTGGCTCATCTAGCAGTGCACTTTAGCTGGAGCAGTGGTGGTGGTGGTGAGAGACATATAGGGTTGTATGCAGAGCAGAACCAAGTTAAAAGTCTATCAGTGGTATACTTGTTCCACTGGTGAAATGTTTTGCACCAGCGGAATGTTGTTGCGCAAGGAGGTTGCTGGTAGATTCATTGCCCAATAGATTGTGCAATCTATTGCACAATGCCCTCCTGCTAGTGCAGCTGTCATGTTTGCCCGATGCTGAACCTCAACCGGCAGCTCTTGCACTAGTAGCAGAGACTGTTGAATGGGGTGCGGCCAGGGCAGGTTAAATTCTGGCAGGATCAAAACAAGGACCCAGATTTCCCTTTTTCTGTCTTTGCTTGTGTTAGGTTCCTGTAGGCAGCAGACTGGCCACTGTCAAAAACAGGATGCTGGGCAGAGCAGATAATGCATTCCATTTATGGATTCATAGGATTAGAGCATATGAAGAGACCTCGGAAGTAATCTACTCAACCCTCTGTTCAATGCAGGGTTGATCATGCAGAGTTGACCACACCAACCTTGACAGATGGCTGTCCAGCTTCTGCTGCAAAGAACACCCTGCCACCTCTCAAGACAATCTGTTCCACTGTCAAACAACTATTCCAATTCAGAAGTTTTTGGCTAACGTTTGGCTGAAATCTCCTTCCCTTCAATGCAGTTTCTACCCGCTGGTTCTAGTTCTGCCCTATAGAGCTACCATGTGACAGCCCTTTGGATATATGTGGACAGTTATCATGCCTCCTTTGGTTCTTCTCTCCCCCTGGCTAAACCTACCCAGTTCTTTTGAGCATTCCTCACAGTGACTGGTTTCTTAACCCCTCCCCTTCCTCCTCTAGACAGGCACCAGTTTGTCAATGTACATTTTAGAACATGGCACCCAAAACTGGATAGAGCACTCCAGGTGCTTAGAATGGGATGCCATACTCCAAAGGCCCAGAACTGAAAACAGAATTGGGTGGGACGCGGGTGGCGCTGTGGGTTAAACCACAGAGCCTAGGATTTGCCGATCAGAAGATCGGCAGTTCGAATCCCCGCGACGGGGTGAGCTCCCGTTATTCAGTCCCTGCTCCTGCCAACCTAGCAGTTCGAAAGCATGTCAAAGTGCAAGTAGATAAATAGGTACCGCTCTGGCAGGAAGGTAAACAGCATTTCCGTGCGCTGCTCTGGTTTGCCAGAAGTGGCTTAGTCTTGCTGGCCACATGACCCGGAAGCTGTATGCCGGCTCGCTCAGCCAGTAAAGCGAGATGAGTGCCGCAACCCCAGAGTCGGTCACGACTGGACCTAATGGTCAGGGGTCCCTTTACCTTTACCTATTCCTTGGAAAACTCTTCTTTAGGCACCTTTTCCTCTCCAAGCGTGATTCTAGTCCCAGCGGTACTATGCACCGAATATACTATCACATCACTTTAAACAGTCATGACTTCCTCCAAGAACCCTGGGAAGTGTTGCTTATTAAGGGTGCTGAGATCTTTTAGGATAGCCTGTTTGTTCCTCTTACAAAACCTCAATTCTCAGAGTGGTTTAACAATTAATCCCTCTTCCTAGGGAACTATGGGAATCGTAGCTCTGTGAGGAGACATGGGAGATCCTAACAACTCTCAGCACCCTTAAGAAAGTATAGTTCCCAGATTCTTTGGAGGGGAGCCATGACCGTTTGTGGTAGGATTCTGCTTTAAATGTATAGTGCAGATGGGACCTCTCTTTGCCCTGGGGTAGTGAGCTGATGGCTTTGTGTAGCTTTCCAAAACTAAGTGAATTTGGATCCAAGTGAAATGTTATATATTTCAGTTTGTCTGCAACAGAGACTCTGTGTGTGTGTGTGTGTGTGTGTGTGTGTGTGTGTATGAGAGAGAGAGAGAGGGAAGGGGCACCCTGGAGAAAACAAACTGGCTCACTCATTTCAGGAACCTGACAGAGTCCATCAAGGCAAGCTGTTTTCTCCCTAGGGCTTTTCAGTGCAAACATCCCATGGTGTTTGGCCACCTGCTGCTATGGCAGAGAATAGAAGTAAAGCACACAGTTGAAAATGCCAAAGTCAACACGTCCTTTGGGTCGGGATGAAGTGGAGGCTTGGCGCCGTGCAGTCCCTTGTTTCTTTGGCTCAGCCCTTTGCAGCGGCTTGAAGGCTCTTTTACCATATGGGATGCAGAAGAATTTCCCCTCTGTATGCCGAGTGTGCAGCTGGCAAAAAGCTGAATGGAGCTGGCCTTCCTGTGTGTGTGGCATGGCAGCTAATTGGTACGTTTTGCTTTCCAGAAAGAAAGAAGGAGGGAGGGAGGGAGGGAAATGGGTTTGGATGTTTAGGTCCACCTGGAGTAATTTCAGAGCAGATGACAGTGCCAAGATAAAGCTGTTTAAAGCATAAAGCAATAAGCTTGAGCTTAAAATAAGATGCAGATAGGAACAGAGGTGTTTTTCTCCCGCTGGAAAAGATGAGTCTTGCATGATTCTGTATCTGTACTTTAGCAACTAGTTAAGGCAGGGATAAGGGACGCGGGTGGCGCTGTGGGTAAAACCTCAGTGCCTAGGACTTGCCGATCGCATGGTCGGCGGTTCGAATCCCCGCGGCGGGGTGAGCTCCCGTTGTTTGGTCCCAGCTCCTGCCCACCTAGCAGTTTGAAAGCACATCAAAGTGCAAGTAGATAAATAGGTACCGCTTTATAGCAGGAAGGTAACAGCGTTTCCGTGTGCTGCGCTGGTGTTGGCTCGCCAGAGCAGCTTCGTCACGCTGGCCACGTGACCCGGAAGTGTCTCCGGACAGCGCTGGCTCCTGGCCTCTTAAGTGAGATGAGCACGCAACCCCAGAGTCGGACACGACTGGCCCGTATGGGCAGGGGTACCTTTACCTTTACCTTTTTAAGGCAGGGATGGGGAACCTCATGTGTAGTGGGCAATTGTAGCCTTCCAGGCCTCTCTATCTGCCTTTGGGACCTTTCCCAGACCATCCCCCCCCCCCCATGGCTCTCCTTTGAGCCATCTTTGAGTGCTTTTGCCTGGCAGGAATGTGTCCTCTTGCTTGCCTGACTAGGGAGGCAAGTGTGTGTGTGTGTGTGTGTGTGTGTGTGTGTGTGTGTGTGTGGCCTGTAGTCTACTGCACAAGGTAAGAGTGATGCCTGTTGCACAGCCCATTTTGACTGTAACCCAGCCCACAACTGGCATGTGGCCCTGGCAGGTTGCCTATGAAGGAATGTGGCCCTTGAGCGAGGCAGGGTTGGTGAGGGTGGTGGCCTGAGTTGAGTCTTGGCAGCCAAGCTGAGAGGTACCATGAAGTGGTTGGATGCGGAGTAACGGTGGAAAGAACCAGCTGGGGAACCCCCAAGGGAAGAAGCCTCAGAGCCCAGGGAGTGATGGTGGGATGAGGAGCATTCAGAGGAAGAGGAGAGAGAAGACTGGGAAGGGGAAGTGTCTGTGGGGAGAGTCTGTGGCAGGGAGAAGACTAGAATCAGAGACAGAATCTGAAGCAGGAGAGGAAGGAGGCCAGGAGGCAGAGATGGATCAGGCTTGTGAAGAGTCGTGGGTGTCTCCCCCTCCTTCCCTGCTGCAACAGGCTCCCCCTCCCTGGTCTCCCAGAACTAGGAGAGGTGTGAAAATGGTGAAGGAGAAGTTATCTTCACGCAGGCACAGTCTCTAATTGCTTGGGGGGAAATCCTGGAGAAGAAGGGACTTTGGCACCTGTGGGAAGGTGGGTACTTTCAGTCTAAGGAACTGCTTCATGGGACAAGACCACCTGGAGATGAGTTGCTGTACTCATTAGGTCTGACACTGCTGTGCAGATCCTGTTTAACTTCACGTACTTGGTGTGATTTATTGCTGGCTCGCTGCTGCCAAGAGTACTGGAGGGTTACATTTGCCTGCTAGACCTGAGATTCCCCACCCCTGCGGTGAGGCTGCCAACAGAATTTTGTTGACAGGGCAGGGGAACCCATGCTTTTAGCTCTTCTCTCAGGGAACTGACAACAAACCTATCCCTGTAACGAAAAACAGCAACCTGTGAAATGGCTTTTGATACAGTTGACTATGACATCCTCCTAGACCAGCCCTGCGGGGTGGATTTTGGGTAAACTCTTTCACAGCGGTTCTGCTCTTACTTGCAGGGCTGTGTCCAGAGCATAGCATTGCTAGCTAGGGATGATGGGAGTTGTAGTTCAACAACATCTGGGGACTAAGGCCCGGGGGCCAGATTCGGCCCAATCGCCTTCTAAATCCGGTCCGTGGACAGTCCGGGAATCAGTGCGTTTTTACATGAGTAGAATGTGTGCTTTTATTTAAAATGCATCTCTGGGTTATTTGTGGGACACAGGAATTCGTTCATTTCCCCCCCAAAAAATATAGTCCAGCCCCCCACAAGGTCTGAGGGACAGTAAACTCGCCCCCTGCTGAAAAGGTTTGCTGACCCCTGCTCTAGACAGAATTCCCCCCTCCTCTTTTTCATTCATTTACTTACTACAACAATAGAGACAATATTAACATAACCTAAACACATTAAACTGATTAAAACATTGTTTAAATCCCGGGTGGAGAATCTGTTGTAGTGCAGATGTTGCTGGACCCAGCCCCAGGCAGTATAGCCAACAGTCCGGCAACATCTGGAGGGCCAAAGGTTCCCTGGTTTAAATCAATATACAGATGAACTTACAGCTCACATTTTGATTCCATCCTGTTTAATTAGTCCAGGCTAATCAGTTCCATGACACCTGAGCAATAAGATGAGAAAGAAATATAAAGGGAAAGAGGCCCCACCCTACAAACAAACAAACAAACAGACAAAAAGATTTTGGGAATTGTAGTGCAACAACGTCTGGAGAGATGAGTGCCCTCTTCCTTTCGAATTTAACAACATCAACCCTCTTTTATGTTTTGTAATGTGGAAATACACTGAAACAATTGGGTTAAAAGTTAAGGATTGTATCCAATAAGTTAAATTGAGTTAAATTATACTTGTTCCGCTGGTATAGCATTTTGCTCTCCTGGAAGCATGTTGCACAAGTGAAGGCATAAGCAGGTTGCTCCATACCATATGTAGGTTGCACAATCTGTTGCACAATGCGTTTCCGTTAGCACAATTGTGGCATGGGATTCCTCTGTTGCAGAACATTAAAAGTTTGCCATGGTGCTAGAGGACAGACAGCTGTAATACAGCCCTAATTAACTGATTGATTTTGGCTGCAGTCCTGGTCGCATTTACTTGGGAGTGAACTCCACAGAACTCAGTGGGATTTACTTCTGAGTAAACATGCCATATTTTCCCGTGTATAACATGCCCCCGTGTATAAGACACCCCCTATTTGGGGGGACTCCAAATTAAGAAAATGGGGGGAGGATTGCCCAGATTTGTTCAGCTTTTGGGGGGAGGATTGCCAAAAACCGCTCACCCGCCTCACAGCCACTCATACGCATCGCAGAAGCCACCTATTGTCTTTCCCCTCGCAGGCAGAAATTGCCAATCGCCCACCCAATTGCTTCAGCGACAGCCAATCAACACCAGCCCTTGCTGCATGCCCAATAGCCGCTGACAATCTCAGGCTTGTGGCAGCAACCAATCCCAAGTCCCCTCTATGCACTATCCATGTATAAGACGGCCCCCCATTTTTAACCTAATTTTCTAATAAAAATCCCTCGTCTTATACAGTGGTACCTCGGGTTATGTACTTAATTCGTCCCGGAGGTCCGTTCTTAACCTGAAACTGTTCTCAACCTGAAGCACCACTTTAGCCTCCTGCTGCTGCTGCGCCACTGGAGCACGATTTCTGTTCTCATCCTGAAGCAAAGTTCTTAACCCGAGGTACCATTTCTGGGTTAGCGGAGTCTGTAACCTGAAGTGTATGTAACCCGAGGTACCACTGTACATGGAAAAGTACGGTACATACTTGCACTGTCAGACTGCAGTCCTATGTACCTGGAGGAAAGTGTCCTTGAACTAAATGAACTAAATATGCATAGAACTATGGAGCCAGGCTGCTGTCCTAAACACACTTCCTAGGAAGTGAGCCCTGTTGGACATAGTGGGATTTGCTTCTGAGTAAACATGCATAGGATTGTGCAGTTAAGGTATGTAATTGCTTGACAGCCTTGACTCTGATACACCCATTGGAAGCCTAGTTCCAAGTTTTGCATTGCGATGCAGGACAAGTGGGTGGGAATCTTCTGGTGTGGTCACCCACACAACCTCATACATTTTCATACATGCAAATTACCATTTGTATAATATGGGTTTTGGCCTTCCGAATGCACAATCCCACACCCATGTCTGGGATCACTAGAGCAAGAGCAGACAGGGGTTTCTGTTCCATTGCAAACTAAATGGCATTTCCTGTTTGCTAATTGCCTCTTTCCAAATGTTAACCCCATTGTTCTCTCAGTAATTACTGCATGTGTCCTAGTCAGATTTCCAGGGCAAGTTCCTGCACTAGGATTCCCTCCACACACACACACACACACACACACACCCTCATTACGGTTTTACTCAGGGGCAACACTTCCTTTTGTGATAAACTCTACGATATGTGGTCAGGCAGCTGTTTTGCACCACTCTGGATGGTGCTGCAGCAGCTAAATTTCCAAATGCACTTGATAAAAAAGAAATAACTCAGATCAGGCACGAAAATCTGTAAAGTTCGCAATATTAAATCACATTCATTTTATGCCTATGCCCCAATTGAGTTTTATTAGTCTCAGATGCAGGAAATGAGAGAGAGAGAGAGAGAGAGAGAGAGAGAGAGAGAGAGAGAGAGCGAACGCACCAATTAAATCCTAAAAAGGATTGAATTTTTATATACCGTATTTTTCGCCCTATAGGACGCACTTTTCCCCCTCCAAAAATGAAGGGGGAATGTGTGTGCGTCCTATGGGGCGAATACAGGCTTTCGCTGAAGCCTGGAGAGCGAGAGGCGCCGGTGCGCACCGACCCCTCTCGCTCTTCAGGCTTCAGGAAGCTATCTGCAAGCCTTGCGCGCCCGGCGGGAGTTCCCGTGGGCTCGCACGGCTTGTGGGCAGCAGCCTGCAGCCCGAAGCACGGGGCACCCTCCGGAGGACGCTCCGTGCTTCGCGCAGGTGTCCGCAAGGCTTGCGGATAGCAGCCTGTTCTGGGGGCTGGGGTCGGGGGAAGCTTGGGCTTCCCCCGCCCCAGCCCCACGGCTGGGGGGGGGGATTTTTTTTTTAAATTCATTCCCCCCCCCCCAAAAAATGAGGTGCGTCCTATGGGCCAGTGCGCCCTATAGGGCGAAAAATATGGTATATATATATATCTCTCAAGTTTTCCTCCCATCCTCATTGCAGAGTGGAACTACTTAAGAGTGGGAGCAGAACAACTGCTAACTATGTGGCAACCACTTCGAGAATGTCATGTACAGAGACAGACATGTGTGGGAGCATGGTGGTCCGTAGCTTAAGAGTTTGTGGAGAACTGCTCCGGCACACGGTTAGAGCAGCAGATTTTAAAAAGAGCAACAGCTGCCGTCCGGCTCATGATGTTCTGCTTCCGCTCTCTGCGTAGGTTTTAAGGGGAGTTGCAAAGAAGCCTGTGTGTGTGATTTAAAGGGTTAATTTTGATGGAGAGTGACGACTGTGAACTCTCACACTGAACTTGTAAGTAAGTGCTGGCTGATAGTATCCAGATGTCCGGTGCAGATAAACTCGGCAACAATTGCAAGGAGTGTGCATGTGTGTGTTAGACGTGAGCTGGCCTTCAATGCAATACAGTGGTACCTCGGGTTAAGAACTTAATTCGTTCTGGAGGTCCGTTCTTAACCTGAAACTGTTCTTAACCCGAGGTACTATTTCTGGGTTAGCGGAGTCTGTAACATGAAGCATCCGTAACTTGAAGCGTCTGTAACCCGAGGTACCACTGTAAATGGGAGCAAGAGATTCATGAAATCTGCCTCCCAGCTGCACTGTGCTCAAAACTGGTGAATCTGTGCTTTGCTGCTGAGCTGAAATAGTGTTTACTAAGCTTATGGTGGTCTCGACTGCTGGCTGCGGTTTATGTGTGATGTGTGTTACGTTGGTCACATTCATACCATTCAAAGCACTGTTACACCACTTCAAACAGCAATGGCTTTCCCCAAAGAATCCTGGGAACTGTGATTTGTTAGGAGCACTGAGAGTTGTAAGGAGGCTCCTATCAGAGCTACAATTCCCAGAATTCCCTGGGAATATGGATTGATTGTAACTTGGTGAGGAGAATAAGGGTTTTCCTAACAACTCTCAGCACCCTTAACAAACTACAGCTCCCAGGATCCTTTGGGGGAAGCCAGACTTGGAGAGTGTTAAAGTAGTATCATTCTGCTTTAAAGGTTACATGCAGATGTGACCTTCTACAATAATTTTAATGATTTTATCTTGTGAACCGCTTTATATAGGGTTGTCATGTTTCAAACAGTGAAAAGCCAGACAGAAAAGTTGTTGACTCTTTTTTTTTGAAAAGGTGTCAAGCCATTTTTATGGAAAAACAACAAAAACATGGGCTGCCATACACCCGGATTTTCCCAGACATTTCCTGGATTTCCGCCAGGACACTGCTGCCAACTGCAGTATTCCAGATATGTCTGAGAAAATTCTGACGTATGGCAATCGTACTTTAAATAATTCTCATAAGGCAGTGGCAAGGGAGGTTTTCTTCCTTTCCAGTGGGATTGCATTATTTTGAGAATGATGATAGTGATGATGATTGGGTTGTATTCCCTCAGAAGGCTACAATTCCCAGAATTCCCTGGGACTGATTCTTAAGCTACCCAGGGAGTTGTGGCTCTGTGAGGGCACTAGGAGTCTTCTAACAATTCCCATTCCCAGAAATCTTTGGGGAAAACCATGACGGTTAAAGTGATAGCATAGTGTTTTAAATATATGTTGTGGATGTGACCTTAGTCACAATTCTCTTAAGCAGTCTTTCTAGCAATTCTCTCTTACCTCAGGAGCATACAGCCCCCGCCTGACGTTAAACACTGTGAAGTTTCTTCTGAGCCCCTCTCAATTTAGATCTTTGCCTTCTCTCTCTTTTGCCTAAGCTCCCTGTAATCCTCTGCCCTTATCTTCAAGGCTCCTTCCTCATATACCGTATTTTTCGCTCTATAACACGCACCCGACCATAACACGCACGTAGTTTTTAGAGGAGGAAAACAAGGAAAAAAATATTCTAAATGAAACAGTGGATGTATGATTTTTGTGGTTCATGCTGTGGCCACAGACATGTGATCTGACAGTGAGTTTGGAGTAGCCCAATGCAAAAATCCTGAGGATCCATGTGGATCCATGCTTTGTAACCACGTTTTAAGTGGGGAGGGAAGGAAAAGCACTCAAGGGACAAGGAACACGCGTGGGGTGTGTGGAGAAGGATGCTGCTAATGATGCAGAAGAGGGGGAGAAGGGGAGAAGGCTCCTCTCCTCTCCCACTTTGCTCCTTTAAAGCAAGCAGGCTCTCTGTCCCTCTCTCCTCCCCACTCAGTGGCTCTTCTCCCACTTTGCTGTTTCAAAGCGAGCCACGGAGGAGGGAAGGAAGGGGAACCATGGATCCTCTGCTCACGACTGCAGCAGATCCCCCCCGCCACCCATAGGCATTCCCTCCATAACACGCACAGACATTTCCCCTTACTTTCTAGGAGGAAAAAAGTGAGTGTTATGGTGCAAAAAATACAGTACTTCCCTCGGGTTCCTGTTCCTTCAGCCCACTGTCTAAGCTACTTTGCATTGTGACTCTCTGCCCCTTACTCTACTTCCTGGGACCAATCCCCAATGCTTAGGAGCACAGTCCTTCTGGAAAAGCTCCTCCTTTCTCTTGTGCCTGTGTGAGGTTTTTGCTTCCACCCTAGCTAATGAATTCCCCTTCCGAGAACCAGGACTTGCAAACATTGCGCTAGCTTCCCGCTTCCTTACCTCATTCAGTTGGAGTGTTTGTGAACATTCTGTGCCACTACAACCAGCTCAGCCAAGCTCAGTACAGTAATAGATGGTAGCAATTCACCACGTTCGGCTGCTAGTCATCAAGTGCTAAGTCATCAAAGGTTTAGCCCTCACATACACACACACAGAGAGAGAGAGAGAGAAACACACCTGAGCAAGGTACGGTACAGCCCTTTAGTTCCTGTTTTTCTTTTCCATGCTGAGGAAGTATTTAAAAAAGTCTGGCGTAATACCTGGCAAAAGAACTGAGAGCTTGCATTCAGGTTACAGCGAGCTCATTTTTGTTGTTTTAGGCCCCAAATGTGGAAATTAGGGAGAAGAGGGGGGGCGCCAAAGGAGGCAGTAACATGAGTGCCGCTGAAGGCATTCCTTTTACTGTATCCCTGAAAGAGGTTGGTGTCAAAATGCCCAGAGTATGAAAGCAGAATGGCTTTCCTAGTAAATGGATCCCACCCTCTGTAAACAGTGGCTGGCTGGCGGCTCAGTCTGGGCAGCAGCCATCATTAGTTTTCCTGTGTAGGAAGTGGGGGAGGTGCACCATCTCCCTTGAAAGAGCTAATGTGTTCTTTATGTATTGTCGGGAGAGGGAAAATGTCAAAGCAGGTTCTGCATTTTGTATCTCAGCAGGTTACAAAACATCCCGGAGGAAGGCAAGAGAGCACATTTCCATAATATAAGGAGGAGGGTGGCAAGGACAGAAATATGTGCATCTCTAGATGCTGCTGTTGGCATTGGTTGGCAACTGGATTGGTGTGCCAGTCTAGAGTAAGGCATGGACCAGGCATAGGCAAACTCCAGACTTCCAGATGTTTTGGAACTACAGTTCCCATCATCCCTAGCTAACAGGACCAGTGGTCAGGGTTGATGGGAATTGTAGTCTCAAAACATCTGGAGGGCCGGAGTTTGCCTATGCCTGGCATGGACAAAGGGCCAGCACCCATCTTTCAGCCCATCTTGCTCAAGGCCTGTGCAATCAATCAATCAATCTAGGGGTGATGAGCAGTTTCCTCCTGTTCCTCTCAATTCTGCAGTTCCATTATGCCTCATAGAAGAGAATTTAGTGGAACACTGACAGAAACTAGAGCGCATGGAAATTCTGTTTACCTTCTTACCACAGCGGTACCTGCTTATCTACTTACACTGGCGTGCTTTCGAACTGCTAGGTTGGCAGGGGCTGGGACAGAGCAACGGGAGCTCACCCCATCGTGGGGATTCGAGCCGCTGACCTTCCGATTGGCAAGCCCAAGAGGCTCAGTGGTTTAGACCACAGTGCCACCCTATGGTACCTAAAGGCTGGAGGCCAAGGGGGAAAGGCGTTGCTCCCTGGTGCAACCTTCTGGAAAGGATTGGGGTCATCATAACATCATTCCTGCCATAATATTCTGGAACTATGACTCCAAAAGAACCATGAAATCTAAGATCTGTACTTCCGAGTGGTCCTGCCATTGCAATGTGAATCTGGCTGCAACTGTGGAAAGGGCCTTTTCAGTGTTGACTTCCTCGTTTCAGTGGTGATGCCATCTGGTGTCCTCATGATTAAAGTTTGGATGGCTGTTTAATACCTTTTCAGTTTGTCCAGGCATTTATTTATTTTTTGTATTTTTCTTTAATTAGCTAAACAGTTACCTTAGGCCTTTTCACACTCAGCAATCTTAATCTACTGTTTTATCTGATGTCGGCTGTACACTGTCTTTATATCTTTATGGTTATTTATTTTTATTTTGTTGCTGTTTTAATCTGCTACTTTTATGGTTTTTTGCTTTTAAACATTTTGCTTTTATTGTTACCACATCAGGAACTTTCTTCAGATTGGAAAGCTGGCTATTACTCTTTAAATATTACTCTTAAATTCTGTCTATGGACTAGTCCATCCCAAAAAACCTAGGTTGTACACCAAGAACGCCAATTATCTGGGCATAGTTGTTCTGGGAAAAACTCTTGATTGCTGATTCTAATTCAGGGATGGGGAACCTCAGGCCTGTGTGGCTGAATGTGCCCCCCCCCCAAGCTTCTTCTTTGTCTGACACTTGGGATGCTCCCTGGGCCCAAATCCTTCAGTGGGCTTGCACTGCTGCCTCCTTTTGGCTTTTGGCTGGCTGGAAAGTGAGCTCTGATAATTCCTCTGGCTTGCCTGGAGTGAGGATGGTGAGATCTGTATGCATAGAAAGAAATACAGTGGTGCCTCAGGTTAAGAACTTAATTCGTTCCGGAGGTCCGTTCTTAACCTGAAACTATTCTTAACCTGAAGCACCACTTTAGCTATTGGGTCTCCCGCTGCCGCCACCGCACAATTTTTGTTCTCATCCTGAGGTAAAGTTATATATATATATATATATATATATATATATATATATATATACACACACACATACATACACACACACACACACATACATTTTTATTGACTTTTTTAACATATCAGTTCCAACAGTCATACAACATATCTTCACATCTTATACAATATTTTTGACTTCCGTCAACAACTCTGATGATTTTCCATTCTTTATCACTTATTCTGCATTTCTTAATTTCTTATTACATTTAATTATCCTTAACTAATAATTCTTTTCTTAGTTTTTCTTGCAATATTTCAAATAATCCACCTTACAAAACTTCTTGCAGTCCTACTAGTGTAAACTGTTCATCACAATTACTTTTCAGATAGTTCATATATTTACTCCAGTCTTCTAAGAATCTCTGATCAGAGATTCCTGAGGTAAAGTTCTTAACCCGCGGTACTACTTCCGGGTTAGCGGAGTCTGTAACCAGAAGCATTAGTAAACCAAAGCGTTTGTAACCCGAGGTACCACTGTATCTGAATTTGTGCAGCTGGAATGGTTTCTTTAGGCTACCAAAGAAAGGCTAAGAGGCACATTTGTCGTTCTGCACATTTGTTGCCTCTGCCCCGCCCCTACCAGTGGCATGTGGCCCCCGGAAGGTTGCCTACAAAGGAATGTGGCTCTCCGGCTGAAAAAGGTTCCTTACCCCTGCTATAATTGGTCTCTGTAAGCACCATCAGGAGCGCATCCCAAGTTAGCCCCTGGGGTGACAAGACCAGCCTGGTGCCTACAAGGCTGTCAGCTGCACAGCTCAGTCACACATTAATGTTCCGTGGAGTAATGGTGTTAAGGAGTGGTTAATAAAATGATCATTAGCTGCAGGATCATGTTGCAGACATCAAACGGATGTGTTACAGTCAGAAGGAAGCTAATATTGTCAGCAGCCCTCTGGACTGTAGGACTAGCCACCAGCAGCAAGTGACCTTTAGAAGCTTTGGTTACCGACTTGCCCCTCTGTGTTTAAAACGGGAACGCAGAGAAACCATCAAGGCCTCATTTCCGTCTCCTCTTGACTGTATTTATCTCGGCTCTTAGGGGTTCTATACTTAAAATTCTTTTAAAAAAATAAAGTAAGGCAAAGGCTAAGTACAGTGAGCAGCTGGAGAGCCAGAATAGATGAGTAGTGTAACATTGCTGAGCATTTGAATAAGCTTAATGTGTAACCATTCACAATTTGTTTATGTGTTGCATTTGCATTTAACATTCCAGCAGTTTGTTTCAATATTCCTGATTGGTGCTTGAGCACATGTTTAGCTTATGTGCTCCTTTAGGATTCTTGCCCTCTGAATTGTGATGTGCTTGTTGAGTTGTTTATTTGGTCCCTGCTCTGTTTTATTTTTTTCCGGATGACTTCATGCATCTGGCGCAGTAGGCTCTTACCTAGGGAAGTTCATGCTAAAATCAGCTAGTTAGCCACAGGGATGCTACTCCCCCCCCCCTTGTCATCTGCATATGATTGAACTCTCCAAATAAAATGAGAGTGAGGAAAGGCAGAGGCGGCTTGATTCTCTGGCCTGAAAACAAATGCTTTGGGATGCCACAAAATGTGCATTTAAAGTGCTCCCACCCCACTACTGCATGTATGTTTGGGGAAGGGGTGTAGAGAACCTACTTTGCAAGCAGACAGTCCCAGGTCTAATCCACAGCTCCAGGTAAGGCTGGGAGAGGACCCTGCCTGGAATCCTGGAGCATTGCTGCCAATTAGTGTCAATGTGCTGGCCCCGGGGGTAACCTGTGAAACACAGTCCAGGACTGGTCCAGACTGAAGGTTCCGCTGGGGGTCAGTCTGACAGGGCCAAGACAGGACACGAGGCAGGAAACCAGGCAAGGACAGGTACTGGATCTCAGGCAGGTTCTAGCATACAGCAATGTTGCTCCCGCAACCTGGGGCAGGGTCCGACAGCCTTTTATCTTTGCTGGGGTAGCGGCTGGTCCTGATCCCCCGGTGACTGACCTCCCTGTTTCACCTGAAGGCAAGCACTCCTCCTGCGAGTACTCAGGTCTCTCCTTCTCTCAGACCTTAGTCTCTGCAGCTCGGGAGACGTCGGTGGGTTACTAGACCCAGGGGCTGCCTCAGCCTCCCCTGACCCAGCCGGTAGTGGAGCAGCTGTAAGTGATGGCCCAGCTGAAGGCAATGAGGTAATCTCCACATCTGGAGCCCGGGCAGGCTCAGGCCCCTGACTCGGCCCAGCTGGTGTTTGTTGCAGGGGAACCTGTGCAGACTGGGACTCTTCAGGGTCAGGCCCCAGACTTGGTTCAGATGGTGCCTGAGGCAAAGGATCCGCTGCAGACTGCATCTCCTCTGGTTCCGAGTCGGAGCCCGGGTCCCAGACCATCACAGTCAACAATACTGAGCTAGATGGACTAGTGACAGCTTCCTGTGTTCCTATGCCCTGTGTGGACGACAGTTTAAGAAGCATGATCACCCCAGTCTGCCCAGTTTACACATGCATGCACTTTGTGTGCAATTTGCCATGACTAGCTGGCTGCACATTTGACAGATAAAGTTGCTTGATTGGGGAGATCTTGACCACACATTTGCTGCAGTTCTGATCAAAGTGTCACAATCTGTTGTATGTTGTGGACAAACTGCGGGCAGCTGTACACCTGAGCATGACCCACTCCCCAGACCCTCTTGGTTAACTGGTTGGACTCAGAGCATGCTAAATGCTTCATTGTATGATCTCCTTTGAAGAGACAGCATTATTTTGGACTAAGTGCCGACTGGTTTGAAATGATTTTTCCTAGAGATGGTTGTAGAGAGGGTTATGGTGGGGCAAATGCAGGCATTTTGGGATGATGTGGATTATCTAGATCCATTCCAGTTTGGATTCAACTCTGGCCAATCTGGGACCAAACCAGCCTTCGCCTTCGCCACACTGATGGTTGAGCTAAATCAAAAACTGGATAAGGGGAATGTGACTGTTTCTCTGTGTGTAGAAACTAGCCTACTGTAAAAAGGCAACATTTACATTGATTGCTCCACCCTCTTTTGCCTCTGGCTCCGCCCTCCATTAGCATCTGGCTCCCAGAAGGTTGCCCAGAAGGAAATGCAAAAAGGCTCCCCACTCCTTGGTCTTTATCTCCCAGTTCCAAGTCCGTCTCTTCAGCCACTGGACTGGATTGCCTCTTTCCCTCCTTCCAACTGCTCTCTTGTCCTCCCCCACCCCCGGATATGCAATGTGAATCCTGAGGAACTCCTTAGCTTTCAAAGTACTAAGACGTGAGCTAAGAAGCCAGTGGCGTTTGGTTTCACATTGTTAAGATCGCTGACTCGGATTCCTTGGCCTGACGGTCTCACAGTCTGCAGGCATGTGCCAGCTGATGCCAGCTGTGGACCTCGCCTGTTGTTGCTTCCTTTCGCAGCTGGTCTAGGAATGGCATTTGTCATTAACCCCGGCCCTTCTGAATGCAGCTCCTTGTTTCTGCCAATAGCCTGTTCCTTTTCTTCCTTGGTTCCAAATCCCTGCACTTGCTTCTAGCATTCCCGGGAAGTGAGGGCTGAGCTGAACAGAGCTTGTGCTGTTTTGGTCGGCTCCTGGGGCCATCCCTTGTTTATGCTCTTGGTGGAATGTTGGGTTAAAGTCCCAGAGACACAGATGTCCCGAGGGAACTGGGGTAGGGGGGAGTTTATATTATCTCGGGCTGTTTATGTTCAGATTATGAAAGTCTCTGGTTTCTGTCCAAATTGTGCTCTTTGGTAGAATATGAGCCCTGTTCTGTGATCTCTTTGCCAGCCAGCCTCGTAGGGAAGAGGGCAGTTGCAGGATTCTTTAACCCCTCGTGTGAAGGCTCAGATCTGATTATCTCCCACTGAAGAGCAGAGCACAAAAGGCCTGCTGGATCATGCCAATGGTCCATCTTCTCCAGCATCCTTGTCACGGTCCGGTTCACAGGCAATCAAAGTCCTGGCAGGGGACGTCAGGACCAGGGGCAAGATGGTGGGGTGGGAGCAGGAACGGGGGTTCAGAAGCCAGGAAGCCGAGGGTCCGAGGGTCAGGAAACAAGGAGTCACGAAGTCAGGGGTCCGAGGATCAAGAAGCAAGGAGTCAAATGCAGCAAGGCAGGGAACGTGTTGCTGTGGCAAAGAGCCGAAGAGAAAATGCTGACCTTATATCCCTTCCCGGCTCTTGCCACCAGGTGCAGTGAGTTACCAATCAGCTTCACCTGTGTGGCCGTGCCTTGCCTCTTCAGAACAAACTTAGGAAGGCCCCAGTCCTGCAGAGTCCTATTGGTCACAGGGCCTGGCTCCTGCACACACACACCTGACAGTCCTGTTCTCACAAGGGCCAGCCCGATGCCTGTGGAAAGTCTGCACTCTCCCCATCTGTAACTGGCATTGAGAGGTGTGCTGCCTCTGACAGTTGAGATAGCCAGCCATCGCAATGTCTGTCACCTACAATAGCAATGCCTTCATCCAGAGAAGGAGGCAGGCAGGCAAGCAAGCAAAATACCTGTATGGATTTCCCCCAGTTGCCTTTCCACTGTGTACATGATTTGGTGACCACTGTAAAAACAGGATGGACTTACATGGGCTTTTGTTCTGATCCATCAAGCTCTTCATATATATTTTATGTCCATATATGACAGAGCTTGCAAAATCATGAATGGAATGGAGATTGTAGATTAAGGCATTTCTCTCTCTCTCTCTCTCATGCACTACAAGAATTTGGGGTCATCCAGTGTTAAGTGTATTTGCATTTAGCTCAGGACTGAGAATGAGAATTATTTCTTCATGCAACACATCACATAGATTCAAGAACCTCATAAGATGTCTGGTAGCTTAGATAGCTTATTAAAAACAAAAACAAAGATAAGAATGATTTAAGAAGGAAAGCATCACAAACAATCCCAGGATCATCAGATTTGGAACTTTTGCATCCAGTGGATGAGAGAGGCCCTTGAACTTCTTCGCTGGAACATAACTGATTGATAGCAAATGGAAGGGAATTCAAAGGCAGGCAGAAATATTGTTAGAAATAAAGAGAAATAAATTAAATAAAGTCATTGGTAAACTATGACAAGTGAAGAGCAAGTGAAGAAACAGTACATGCAGCTTGAATAGCTACTAAAATGTGGGCTGGTTTGATCTATACAGATTTCTGTGTATATCATGGATAGGCAGAAGGTAGTTCAGGAGCAACTGGTTGATCTCTGACTGATATATAGTAGTTTGGCAAGGATTTTGGACTTCAACAATACCAACAAAATAACTTTCCCCCCTTCCTAATTATATTGCTGAAATGTAGAAAGTGATTGGGGAAGGTTATCAAGAGCGGATTTTTGTGTGGATGAAATGTGATCTCCATTCAGTTCTGGTACTCAGAACAAATTCCTAGGCACAGAATTCTTTAATTCTAAGTGTCTCTCTTTTGCACCAGGCTCTGTTTTGTGGATCTTGGCATTTATATATATAAAAAAACATACAAAAAACACAAAACCCCAGATCTTGCAAGACTGAAGTCTGCCTAGCCCTTGTGTAAATTGCCTGTTTAGTATTCTAATCCACCCATATTTTTATGCCACTGCAAAATTGCTGTGTGGTAAACATGGGTTGAGCTGGACTCATGTCAAAGCATGCAGCAAATATATTACTGATCCACTTAACTTTACCTTCCTGGCTTATACCATAATGTAAGAAATGGCATGAAGATTTAGCTTTCCTCCACTTCATTCATAAGACTCTCTGGGTGGTTGGTGTCCTTAATCACAGTGAACAATAATACTGAAAACAAAATGAATAGTTACAACAGTGCTAGCAGCATCCTCTTCCTAAACCGATATACGCTGATATTGCTGAAGAATGGAACAATATTTCTTAGCTTCAAAATTCTAAAGGCAGCCATGCTTGCTGGGGACGCGGGTGGCGCTGTGGTCTAAACCACAGAGCCTAGGGCTTGCCGATCGGAAGGTCAGCGGTTCGAATCCCCGTGACAGGGTGAGTTCCCGTTGCTCGTTCCCTGCTCCTGTAACCTAGTAGTTCGAAAGCACGTCAAAGTGCAAGTATATAAATAGGTACCACTCTGGCGGGAAGGTTAACGGCGTTTCTGTGCGCTGCTCTGGTTTCGCCAGAAACAGCTTAGTCATGCTGACCACATGACACAGAAAAACTGTCTGCGGACAAACATCCTAGCCAGTAAAGCGAGATGAGTGCTGCAACCCCAGAGTCATTTGCAACTGGACTTAACTGTCATGAGTCCTTTACCTTTACATTTTTAAGCTTGCTGGGGTTGATGGGAATTGGAGTCCAGCTATATCTAGAAGACACTACATTGGCTACCCCTGATCTAGAAACATGCCAGGAATAAAATATGCTGTCTTTTCTTCCACAGCTATACCTCACCCAATTTTTGTAGGTGTTTTATCTCTCTTATGATTTCACCTATTTACCTATCCAGAATTTCTCCAGGTGACTTGGAGTTGTCCCTTCAGCACCACCACCCACCTGGCCACAAGGAGTGTTTTTCTGATGCTCTTTGCAAATGGGATTTTGTTGCGCATAAATTCACATGAAAAGGAAGAAAGAACCCAATGTTAGTTCTCTTCCCTCCTCTACTCTGTCAGTTTTAACAGCAACAGAACAAACGCTATGATTATATGATTCCATCCTAATCAGGAACTAATTCATCCACCCTCCCTTTGGAAAAGTTTCAAAGATTGCAGGTTGCTATGTTGGTCTGTTAGGAGAGCAGCAACAGCACCAACAACATCATCATAGTAAAAGTAAACATTCCCTCAAAAATTGACAATTCATCAGAGACTTCTCTTCCAATTAGATTGGTCTGGGCATTCAGATGCAGCCTCACAGCTGCCATTTTGTGTTATGCCACACTCCCTACAACAGCCATTTTGTGACTGGTGCCCACAGTACTTCCTTAAAATTACAAAAGTGCCTATTAGCCCCAAACCTTTGGCAGGCATGGGAAACCTTGAGGGATGTTCAAGGCAAAGGGTCATTGTCAGGAGGCAAGTATCTACGCCCCTGTGAGGGAGCTACTGCCAGTCCCTGAAGCCCCCTGATCCTATTGCCATCACTGCTTGTTCACCAGCCTGTCTTGAAGATGCAAGTAGTAAGCAGAGTGAGGAGGTGGAGCACTGCTTTTTGACCCTGGACATTTGCATGGTTTGGCGGGGGGGGGGGGCAGAATGACAATGGCAAGGAAAAAATGGGCGCACACCGAGAGAAGGCCCCACTTATGGCCTCTTTTCCAGGAGCCCCACAGAACCTGGGCTGCCACGGACAAGGATCCTTCTTCTACCCTGACAGTAGCTGCACAGCCCAGTTCTTTAATAGATGCTAGCAGCTTCATGCTTGGCGTTGCTCAGGATTTCTAAGAAACCTAACAAAAATCAACACAGTTTTGAAAGGTCCAGTCTGCCATCTTGATTCAGCATTGTCTGCAATCATATCCAAACATAGATGAAAATCTGCTCAGGAACCACCATGCAAAATGTGGTTACAGTATCTTAAGAGGTCTCCACATCCATAGCTTACTTTAAAAAAAAAAAAAAAAGTTCTGTCAATAAGTAAAATAAACAGGCATCAGAACATTTAAGCATGACTACCTCCAATGAAATTAAATAACAGATTGCCAGACAGTTTTTCTTTAAAATGGAATGTAG
Organism: Podarcis erhardii; assembly: GCF_964252035.2. Taxonomy (NCBI): domain Eukaryota; kingdom Metazoa; phylum Chordata; class Lepidosauria; order Squamata; family Lacertidae; genus Podarcis; species Podarcis erhardii. Next base: position 9,326,583 of record NC_138514.1, read on the forward strand.
CATTTGCAAAATGCAGGGGATCTGTTTTCTGTCAGATCACGGTAAACCAGCCTTCCCTAACCTGATCCCCTCCAGCTGTTTTGGACTACAACTCCTGTCAGCCCCCAGGAATCTCTGCTGCTGTCCTTCTCCAGGTTGGGGAAGGCAGCAGTAAATTATAGAAAGCAAACTATTTCTGTTTCATTTCTAATATTCTTGGGCATGTTATTGCTCCCTTAGGGAGGATGCCAGCAATTAAAACATCTCTTCCTAAATTTGTTTTTCATAACTACAGCATTTCTTTCCACATCTGTGACTAGCGGTGCAAACCTATGCATCTCTGCTCAGAAGTGAGTCTCCTCAGTGGCCTGCTTCACACATTGTTGTAAGACAAGTTATGGCTTTCCAAGACTGCATAAAACTCTTGAGCCATAGAGACCAGCTTGCACTCACTTTTGCTCACCCCAAGCCCATTTAGCTCACTATGGCACAGCAGCTAAGCAAAGGTTTGGATTACTGTGTTGTCTGAGTCTAGTTAAGCTCTAGACTCCTTAACCAAGAACAAACCTTGGCTTAGCTGCAATTCCACATTAAGCCAGAAGGACCAGAGAGAAGCAAAGCAGGTGCACTTTACTCCCTGGGAGCCTCCATGCTCACGCTAAGTCTCCTCCAAGTTGCAGTGGAGATGGAGATGGAGATCTGCTTGGTGATATCCTGGCTCAGGAACTGTGGATCACAGCACACTTTCATTTCTCTAAGGGGCTGCAGCGTCCCACTTTTTAAATGCCTTTTAGGTGGGCCTGCTGATGAGCAACTTGGTAAAACCAGCAGTGCCTAGATACTTTTCTCCTTAGAGAATTGCAACCTTCCTTGTAAAAAATAAACAAAAAAAAACACCCAACAACCCAAACCCACCTGCTGTTAAAATTGCTCTTTTGCTGGCAGCTGTGGCTCGGTAGGTCAATGAGGCAACAGTCCCCAGAAGACAAAGGAGACCTTCAGCTAGCTGAAGTCTACCATCCAACTTCAGGCAGAAGCAAGGTGGGTGGGAAGGGCTTTATTTGTCGCAAAGGAAATGAGTCTTGATCTGCAAGGGAACAGGATAAGCTTTGTTCTGGGCTGCTGTGGGTTGACTCCTTGCCGAGCATATGTGTTGGCGGTGTCTCACCGCGTATGCAATGGATATGGTTTTTAATTTGCAGCTGGATGCTTTCATCCATCTCCAGCCCTTGACAAAACAGGGTTGCACCTCACTGCCCTTTTCTGTAAGGGTTCAGGTTTGCGTGGCAAAATGAGCCTACAAGAGGCTGAGATCTGGAGGAGGCTAAGAGATTGTATTGAGATCTAGAAAAGGCTAAGGAACTCCATCTCTAGATGGAGGAATATCATCTCTAGAGGCTGAGGAATATCATCCTGAGATCGATAAGAGATACAGAGCTTTCATCTGGAGTCTTGAATGCACTGACTGTTACCTTCACCAGGTAAAGGGTGGTGATTGTAGGGCTACTCAACCTTTGCCCCACCCAACATCCTTGCCAGTAATTATTTTAAACTGACTTCTCAGCATTGTTTCATTTCAGGGCAGCTGCCTTCCAGTATTGCATGCTTGAAACAGAGCCTCTTCTCCTGTAGCCAACACCAAGAAGTTGCTAAACCCAAATCTACTTTTGCTCAGAAATACATAATTCTCAAGAGGGGCTCTGCCAGATAAGACTTACAAACCCATAATCCCTTGCTGATGCACATTTTAATGCAAAATAAGTTAACTCTTTTGCCCCAGCCAGCCCACAAACCTATACCCATCTATGGTCTTCCATCCACATCCTTCCTCCTCACTCGCTCACCTGGATGGTGCTGTTCTGGCAGTGGCACCAGAAAACAGCAGAGAGGAAGAAAATGAGGGAGGCCTCTTACACCCCCCTCCCTTCCAGACCTGGTGCAGTGTTAGGTTGGGGTGGGGGACAGGCAAAAACATTCAAAGAGGATGCAAAGCAGGGTGAATTCCCAGCTTCTTTTGGGTGGGGTTATGCTTTCTCTCAAGTTTACACCAAAATTACTTATTTATTTCACAAAGTTTGTATAACACTTGATTGGAAAAAAGAATAACCACCATCACTGATTCCATTCCAATAGCTTACAAATATCTGCGACGGGCAAAATGACTGCAACAGTAAAGATTTATTCACCTTCCTGTTATTAGTGCCAAGATTAACTGCTACAGGAATCTGGAAGTATTTGGAAAATGCCACTTTAGAATATTGGTACAATTGGGTCTTTTAAAAACTAAAACAAAAAAACCCTATCTGTTAACCCAAGAGGATGTGACCAAAAGTGTGACCAAAAAAACCACCCATTTTATTTTACATGGTTTGATTTTATTAAATTTATCAATGAAGGAATTGAAGTGCCAGCAACCCCAGCTAGGCATGTGGGCATATGGAATTCTTCCTAGCAATATTAGACCTTATGTGAGTCTATGCCACAAGTATTTCCAACTGTACTTACTGAACCCTGTAAAAAAGATAAAAGAGATAAAAAGGACTCTGATGCTTAAGCTGTATACATTTCTTCTTAATCCTCTTCTTCTTTGAATTGAGCTATGTATAGTACTGAAAGACTATCTCTTTTGAACAGTTTGCAGTGCCGATCTACCCTCATATTTTTCAAATTTAATTTTAAAAGCATTCTTTAAAAAATGGGTTTGTCACTTGGGGGCTGTTCCTGAATCCGGCCCTGCTTCTGGATGCCCAGGTGGCAGCATGGGCCAGGAGTTTATTTGTCCAGTGTCATGTGCCCATTGTACCCTTTGACTCATGCCCCAGTGACATCCTTTGGAGAGCTTCCAGGAACATTAACTGGTCTATTGATGTGTGGCAGGTTGTTTCATGAGATCAGCCCTTTTCCTATCATATGGAACACTTAAAAATAAATAAATGAAAAAGTCAGGTAGCAGGATAGCATATGTATGTTGGTCATTGACATGGCAAACATTGGAAGAAGATGGAATGGCTTCAGAGGGAAAGAATCCACAGTACCTTCTGTGCACAGTCCTGTCTTACATTGGGCTCTCAGAGTTTGCATTTGCTTCACCCAATAGATCTAGGAGGACATCTGCATTGCATTTTCCATTTGGGTGCTTTCTGTTGTTGGCTGCAGAAGTAGTTGGCAGCGATAGCATCAGCTTCCTCAGACGTGGCACTGGGCCACCGAGTCGGACGCAAGGAAAAAGCCACTTAGCCTGAGCTCTTGAGGTCGGTCCTAACCGACCGTTTGCTTCAGTAAACACGGCAACCTGCTGCTGGAATTTCTCGGCCACAGCCTGGCTCTGCTTGGCTCAGCAGCCTGTTCGTCAGCTCTGTGTTTGTGACAGTGTTTGGGATCAGTAGGACAGAGGGGGATATTTTGGATATTACAAGTGTGGCCGCTAACGAAATCTTGCTGTGTAGAGAGGCAGACCAGTCTGTCAGTCTAACTCTATTTGTTTCACGTTTTTTCGTTCTTTAGTTCATTTCTCCCCATTTTCACATCAGTTGGCAATTGATTTACTGTAAATAGCCCTCATAAAAATTCATCCTGTGATTACTCATATCCCAACTGTTCATTTTATTTTTTTTATTTGGTTAGTTAGTATTTTATATTTTATGCTTCTTTTACATTTCACTATGTATTGTTAAAAACGCAATCATCTTCAACACGATTGTCATAAAAACATATTAGTAATTCAGGACGAGTAGGGGTGTCAATTTTGGTTTGCTCCTTTTTTCATGTTTCCAATCTTAAAGTCAGTTCTTTATGTTTCTGCAGACGTTTTTCATACACACACACACACACACATTTTTCATATATATATATACATATATACATATACATAATCATCATGAAAATTTGTCAGCATTTTCATGCAAATCTCTCCTAAAATTTGCATGCAATTTTGCCTAATACACACATTTTGTGCAAAGCATTTCCCACCAACATGCATTTCTAGGCATGCTTTACCCTAGCACATGCGTTTTTGTACACTTTACTTGACTGGAGAACCGCATTGCAGAATTCACAGATGTGTGAATTTTGAAGGGCTGCTGCGTTTCAGTTTGTAATACTATTTTGGAAAGTGCAGATTTTGCCTTTAACAGCAAACTCACCATATTTTTCGTCCCATAGGACGCACCTAGTTTTTTGGGGGGGAAATAAAGGAATTTCCCCCCCTTTATTCCCCCCCCCAAACCAGGTTGGGGAATCCAAACCAGGTCGGGGAACAGCAGTATGGCGGCGCTCCGCCTCCCCGCTGCCCCCCGAGCTTGTGGGGCTGCGGATATCTGCCCGGCGCATGGGGCGCTCTGCTTCAGGGCGCCTGCGCGCTGGGCAGCAGGCTGCTATCCGCAGCCTTGGGAGCCCTGCGGAAACTCCCACGGGCTCCCCAGGCTTGCTGATAACTTCCTGAAGCTTGGAGAGCGAGAGGGGTCGGTGCGTACCGACCCTTCTCACTCTACAAGCTTCAGCGAAAGCCTGTATTCGCCCCATAGATTTCGCACACAGATTTCCCCTTCATTTTTGGAGGGGGAAAAGTGCGTCCTATAGGGCAAAAAATATGATACAGTGGTGTTCAAGACGAACGCCTCGCAAGATGGAAAACCCGCTAGACGAAAGAGTTTTCCGTTTTGGAGGTGCTTCGCAAAACGAATTTCCTATGGGCTTGCTTCGCAAGACGAAAATGTCTTGCGAGTTCCTGTGGGTTTTTTTTCCTTTCCCCCCCTTTTTCTAAGCCGCTTATCCGCTAAGCCGATAAGCCGCTAAAAGCCGCTAAACCGCTAATAGCGCTAATCCGCTAAGCCATCAATGAGCTTGCTTCGCAAGACGAAAAAACCGCTAGACGAAGAGACTCGCGGAACAGATTAATTTCATCTTGCGAGGCAGCACTGTAATTGAATTCCTTCCCCCATTTCTATTAGTGATACCCATCACCAGTGGTGCAGATAGCTAGTTTTAGGACAAGTTGTTCTTTAGTGGCCACATATATTTCTTCACTTACTCAAAAATGTGCTGATTCAGCCCTGCTACATTTGAGGGCTGCTTTGCCATTGCCCCTGTCCATCACATACCAGGAGGATGAGACAAAAACGATGCTGCAAAGAATTCTCTGCTTTCCACTGAGATCAAAATCCTTCCTTTCCCCGTCTTTTATTATTTCTTTGCGGGGGTGGTTGATATCTCCTCAAAAAAGAAAAGAAAAAGAGAACTCATTCCAAAGCCAGGTGGATTTGATACAATCGTCACTATGCAGAGAGAAGAAACCACCATATATCAGCAGAACCACCCCCTTCTCCTGCTTGCTTCCCTGTAAAATCTGGATAGATTTGCTTCCTGCGCCTGCTGAATTCATGAATCCTTTCCCAGCTGCTCCCTTCCAGATGCATGCAATAAATTCAGCAGCCAGAAGTTTGCAAAGAAGCTGAGGGTTTGTCCCCCCCCCCCAGCTGATCCATGGCATTCCTCCTTTCCTTATGAGCATAGGATCCTGCCTTATACCAAATCAGGCCATGGGTCCATCTAGCTCAGTATTTCCTACACTGTCTGGCAGCAGCTGTCCAGAATCTCAGGCAGAGGTCTTTCCCCACCCTAGCTGTAGATGGCCGGGCTTGCACCTGGGACCTTCTGCACAGAAAACAGATGTTCTCCAAGTGAGACACGGCCCTTCCAAAGATGCAGCCATCACACACACACACACACACACACACACACACACACACACACACACCCCGTGCTTAAGCAGGGACTGCTAATTTTCCAGAGACTGCTGTTTTAACCCCAGTGGAGTCAGATCCATTGAAAACACAGGGCAGTGCCACCATTAACACAGCAAGCATGTTCTCTGTATGGACACAGGGTTATATCAGAGTTTCCCACAGAGCTGCCTCCCCTGACCTGGTGTCCTCAAGACACTGTTGGGACTCCAACTCCCATCATCCCCTGTCTGCATGGCCCAAGGTGATAGGAGTTGGGAGTCCCAACAACATCTGGAACGGTGAGGAAGGCTGCCAGAGAGTGTGTACTCAAGTCTTTATGTGGCTGTTGTGAGCTCTGCTGGTTCAGACAGGTGCTTGTTCAAAGAGAGAGAGAGATGCTTATGTTACTTGTACATCCATGTTTAATCCAATGTATGGAGCTGCCTTAAAGTGCTTTGAAATGCTACATGGGGCAAAATGTTGCAGCCAGGATACTGAAGGGCGCAAGGAGTTTTGACTCTACTGTGCCAGTTTTGCATGAGCTACACTAGTTGCTTGTTTGTTCCTGAGCTCCATTCAAGCCCAAAATGGTCTGGGACCTGGATGCCTTAACCTCAGACCACTGGTCCATTTAGCTCAGCATTGTCCGCTCTGGCTGGCAGCAACCCTCCAGAGCACTGTATGCAAAGATTTTCTCTCCCAGCCATGCCTGGGGATGGTAGAATTGAACCTGGGATCTTCCGCATGGAGAGTGGGGGAAACTGCTTTTTTGCATTCCTCGGGGAACCATTCTTTAGCACCCAATTGGAGCAAACAGCAAATTATATTTCCCTGGATTGCCATTAGTTTTGCTCTCTTGTAAACAGTGGGTTTTCCCTTGGAATGGAGTAGGGCAAAGGGGAAATCGCTTGGACCCTTCCTTTCTGGACACAGCAGAAGTGTGTCATCAAACAAGGCTATCTATTTCCACCTGTCAAATGTGGAGAAACCTTCCTATTGCTCCTGTCGCTGCAGAGGCTGTGAGCGACACCCTGAACCCTTGGCTCTGGCAGCTCCATAACGGACTCCTGCATCTGTGATTTAGCCACCGGATCTTTTGAAGTGGAGCTAATGAAAGCCTTTGAGCTTCCTCCAAGCTGAACTCCAGACAGAGGTCTATTGTGGCTGCATTGACAAGGGCCCTTCATTCAGAGTTATCACATGCTTATGAGATGGTCCCAGCTGAAGAAACAACTTTGCCCTGAGGCCGCTTGTAGCATTTGAACAGTTCTCCCTGATCCCCTTTGCACGGCCCATGAGAATTGTGCAGTGTGTGGTTCCATCCTTAGGAATGGGCAAGGAGGGATTCTCCACTGGACTGTCAAAGACCCGTTCCACCCTGAGTTGCTCCTATTGCTGTCCTTTCCCCAAGCATCTATTTTGCCAGTAAGGTAGTATTTTACCTCTGTGGCCTCTGAGGAATAGTAGCAACAGCGGCAGCTAGACGTTACATTTCAGATGGGCTTTCATAAGTCCTACGCCTGTCTTCTGATTCAAGAGGACAGGATCACACTTCAAAACGACCTTGACAGATTAGAGAACTGGGCCAAAACAAACAAGATGAATTTTAACAGGGAGAAATGTAAAGTATTGCACTTGGGCAAAAAAAATGAGAGGCACAAATACAAGATGGGTGACACCTGGCTTGAGAGCAGTACATGTGAAAAGGATCTAGGAGTCTTGGTTGACCACAAACTTGACATGAGCCAACAGTGTGACACGGCAGCTAAAAAAGCCAATGCAATTCTGGGCTGCATCAATAGGAGTATAGCATCTAGATCAAGGGAAGTAATAGTGCCACTGTATTCTGCTCTGGTCAGACCTCACCTGGAGTACTGTGTCCAGTTCTGGGCACCACAGTTCAAGAAGGACACTGAGAAACTGGAACGTGTCCAGAGGAGGGCAACCAAAATGGTCAAAGGCCTGGAAACGATGCCTTATGAGGAATGGCTAAGGGAGCTGGGCATGTTTAGCCTGGAGAAGAGGAGGTTAAGGGGTGATATGATAGCCATGTTCAAATATATAAAAGGATGTCACATAGAGGAGGGAGAAAGGTTGTTTTCTGCTGCTCCAGAGAAGCGGACACGGAGCTATGGTTCCAAACTACAAGAAAGAAGATTCCACCTAAACATTAGGAAGAACTTCCTGACAGTAAGAGCTGTTTGACAGTGGAATTTGCTGCCAAGGAGTGTGGTGGAGTCTCCTTCTTTGGAGGTCTTTAAGCAGAGGCTTGACAACCATATGTCAGGAGTGCTCTGATGGTGTTTCCTGCTTGGCAGGGGGTTGGACTCGATGGCCCTTGTGGTCTCTTCCAACTCTATGATTCTATGATTCTAAGTACAAGAAGGAAAGACTGGGCTGGATATTTCTCACAAAGTCGATCTGAGATGCCCCTTTTTTTTACTTTGATTATAAAGAGGGGTGTGTGGAGTTCCTTACCCCCCCCAAGCTTTCTATTAGACTAAGGATGTGACCCACTGCCTTTTTCCACCAGCAAGTTGTGCCAGTTGCTATGAGGTAGGCAAAAAACCCAGTCCAGCCCAATTTGTCTGCAGGCAAATTCTTCCCTGGCCCCAAATACAGCAACCACAGAGGGGAGATCAGGGCCAAAGCCAGCAGGACCATCCACAAAGGCTCACAGATGTCCAGTGGACATGCTCAGAAGGTGAAAATAGGTCTATTCTGCGTGCATTAAAAATGGGGGTGGGGAGCCTGGGGCCTTTCAGATGTGGCTGGACTCTGAATCCTATCACCCCATACCATTGCCCACACTTTCTGGGGTTGATGGGAGTTGCTGGCTGATCGTTGCAAGCAAAGAGGAATAGTAGTAGTGGTGGAATGGAGTCTCCTGGAAATGGGCAGGCTGACTGGTTAGGACCCTGAATGTCAGCACTCTGTGCTGCACCCTTTTGTTAAGGTCCCACTTCCATGCAACTATGGAGTGGTGAACTTGGGTAATGATCCTTAGTCCAGGATGCTGCAAGCACGCCCCTGTTTCCCTTTGAGGAATGTTGAATGATGTGGCTCTCTATGATCTCAGGAAAAACAGCTTTCCCAGCACAGACGTTTGGGAGGCAGGGCAGGCAGCATTTGAAGAAGAGCTTTTTTAGTGCTTGCCAACCCTGATTTCTAGCTCCAGCTGTCTGTTTGGGATTATGGGGATGGTTTCTCCTGCTGCTTTTGTTCTTTTCCCCCTTTAAAGTATGATTTAGGGTAGCAGCTGTGCACAATGTGGTCTGCATGACTCTGCTCATCTCCTCTTTTTGCAAAACTCTGTAGAGACTCGGGGGCAGGAGAGAGAACGGCAGTAGGTTCATGTCTGGAAGGAGGATCTTATCGCTAGCGAGTTTCTAAAATGAGTAACTCGCAGAGCCAAGTGCCTGCACTTTGGCCCTGAATCTAGAGACACTGAGCTGGCGATGGATGGAAGGGATTTGCTCAGCTTTGTAATCATGAGGTGCCCTTCTCTGAATTGGGGGGGGGGTATAAATGCAATATCATAGAATCATAAAACTGTAGTGTTGGAAGGGACTAAGACAGGGGTCAGCAGGCTTTTTCAGCAGGGAGAGCCAGTGTGGTGTAGTGGTTAAGAGCAGTAGTTTCGTAATCTGGGGAACCGGGTTCGTGTCTCCGCTCCTCCACATGCAGCTGCTGGGTAACCTTGGGCCAGTCACACTTCTCTGAAGTCTCTCAGCCCCACTCACCCCACAGAGTGTTTGTTGTGGGGGAGGAAGGGAAAGGAGAATGTTAGCCGCTTTGAGACTCCTTAAAGGGAGTGAAAGGCGGGATATCAAATCCAAACTCTTCTTCTTCAGGGGGCCGATCCACTGTCCCTCAGACCTTGTGGGGGGCTGGACTATATTTTTGGGGGAAAATATGAACGGATTCCTATGCCCCACAAATAACCCAGAGATGCATTTTAAATAAAAGGACACACCCTACTCATGTACAAACACCAGGCAGGCCCAACTCATTGAAAAACACGCTGAATCCTGGACCATCCTGGGCGGATTTAGAAGGCGATTGGGCCGGATCGGTTTAATCCGGACCCTGTGGCAGTTTATTTCCTGGAGTAAAATCCTAAAAAAAAACCCTCAACAACTTCAGTCCTAAAAAATACCTCAACAACTTTGGGGTAAAATCGTAGAAAAAGCTCAAAAAGTTTGGACACCACTGCTCACTAAGAGGATCATCTAATCCAGGAAAAAAGATCCACTCATACATACTTCTTATATCATGGCATAGAAAGTAGACAGAAGTTTTCCTCCCTCTCTTATAATGCTAAAACACGAGGTCTTCTGGGCGCTTGGGTGGGCTGGGTAGTCCGTGCTGTTTGTTTTTTTATTACACAGTGTAAACACCGAGTGGTGAGAAGAAGCCACCATTACTGGGGCAAGAAGAACCCAGACAAGGGCTCTTAATGAATTACAGAACAATAACGAACCTCCTGAAGCTGTACACATCCTTTGATGTTTGAGGTTAACGGTAGTGAACGCCTTTAGGCTCTACCCATCAAGTTAATTTCCGTGCGGTGAAAATCCACCACTATATTGCAAAGGAAAGGAAAGGGGGAAGTTGCTGTCTGATGAACAGGAGCCTGGGGGGTTGCTCTGGCTTCTTATCCAGAAGATCAGTGAACGTGTGCTTAACTGCAGTTCCTCCTTACACAAGTGTTTGCCCTTCCCCTTCCCCCATCTCTCTCTCCTGATGCAAAAGAAACAGGTAATGGTGAGATAGGAGGTGATGAGAGCACTGTCTCTCTCTCTCTCTCTCTCTCTCTCTCTCTCTCTCTCTCTCACACACACACACACACACACACACACACACACACACACACACGTGTCTATGGGAAGCAAGGGAAGGAAGACCTATCCCCTCTGGACGAACTACAACCCACGGACTCCTACCTTTATTTTTTTAAAACACACACACAGACACAGACACACACACACACGGTTATCAATGGGGCAGTGTGTTCGGCTGTCAATCAGAACATTGGTGATTTGAGCCTCCCCAGGGATGGCTGTGGGCAGATGACCATTGGGATCTCTTCCAACTCTATGATCCTATTATTCTATCCAACGCTAGTCCTACCCAAAATAATCCTAATTATATGAATATACATGGCTAACTTAGGCCCGTCGTTTTCAACAAGTCTACTATGAGTACAGCTTGGCTGGATATGGCCCAAATTTTCCAGTGTTTGTAGAACCTGAGATATGTGGCAAAATGTACTGGCACCATTCTTCTGATTAATTTGTGGGAAACTGGCTTGCTACCTCCACCATTTTCAGTGTTTTATTTTGCTCATCCACCCACCTCCCCCCCCCCCAAAAAAAAAAATATCACACACATATGAATGAGACAGGCAGACAGAGATGCTACTGACCTTAAAGGGAGATTAGATAAATTCATGACTGATAAACTATCAATGGCTACTAGTCATTCTGGTTATATGTTACTGCCAGGATCCGAAGCGTCATGATTCTGAATCACCAGTTGCAGGGGAAGAACAGCACGTTCTTGTGTCCTCCTCCTGAGTAACCCATAGGCATCTTGGGCTTCTGTGTGATACATGCTGCTAAGCTGCACAAGAACTTTGGTCTGAACCAACAGGGCTCTCCTTAATTTTTTTAAAAAAATAGTTGCTGTTTGTCATGGGCCAGGAGGGGGAGCACTTCAAAGATTGAATTCATTCATTCATTCATTCAAAAATGCAGTTGTCATCTCCCCTTTTTGCCAGGAAAAATAAAAAGTGAAAGAAACAAAATCACAAACCATGGCACTGTAGACATAGCAAACAAGAGACAACCACCCGCTGGAAGGGGGGAGGGGAAGTTATATGGGCTTTAATCTGTAATAATTGTTTTTAAAACCACTTGGTTGATTAGAATGGCTAGATATATGTATATACAGAAAATGTTGGCATAGCCTGTGGAGACTGGTCCGTTTGGGTGAATGGCCCCCCCAGCCTAAGTCTGCCAGACTCCGTCTGCCTGCCTTCTTAAGCCAGACCAAGAGGGGCCTGGCTGCCAGCTTCCTCCTCAATTTCAGTTTTGCCCTTTTAGGAAAGGGAGAAGGATGGGGACAAAACGTGAGTTAGTTGGCTCCTCCTGTCATTGGTTCCAGCTCTGCCTACTGTTGGCTTCCTTGCTTTCTGGTCCACCACTGGGCACAGCCTGGTTGCAGTGATACGGAGTGAGGAATTTCACCCAGTCCTCAGTAAGAATGTGCCCATCGGGAACATGGCACTCAGATCCTTCCTAACACCTTTTTGTGGCTTCCTCCTTTTTTTCCAGAGACCTGAAGAACAACTTGATTAGCATCATCCAACCTGGAGCTTTTCTAGGCCTCTCGGACCTGAAGCGTTTGTAAGTATCACTCTCAAAGCCCCCCCCCCAACTCCAGAGCAGCCCATTAGTTTTTCCTAATGTTCAGCTGAAACTGCCTCTTGGAATTTAAGCCCCTTAGATCCAATCTTGCCTTTTGGGTCAGCAGAGAACAAACCTTTGCCCTCCCCACGTGATCTTCAATGTGTGTACAATCAAATATATCTGTACACGTGTACAGTTTTTCTCATGCCACATGCTGATGGGCACATTCCTTTATCAGTGGGCACAGTAGTTGAGCTGTGCCAATGAACAATGGTATACTGTTTCACACAAACAGTTGCACATGTGTAGAGACAACTTGTACCTGAGTTCAGTGTGATGCGTGAACAAGCCTTTCGTGGCAACCATTTGTGTATTTGAAGAATGTTACCATGCTTTCCCCCCCCCTCCAGTCTTCTCTCCTCCATTACTTCCTTCAAACTCTTGAGATTAGATTTATCCCTTTAAAGCATTTAAAGTATTTATTTATATAAAGTATATCAAAAAGTATTTACCGTATTTTTCGTCCCATAGGGCGCACCGGCCCACAGGACGCACCTAGTTTTTTGGGGGGAATAAAGGGGGGAAATTCCATTATTTCCCCCCCAAAAAACCAGGTCGGGGTTTGTCTACCTGTTCTGTCACTGGAGACTATGGCAGGGAGGGAGAAAGTAGATGTCAAAGGGCTGTTCTCTCCCACCCTTGGCCATCTCTGGCATGGCCCCTGCCTTCCATTCAATTATCATTTCACCGCCATGAATTGCCATGGTAGATCTCCTCCTACAGTATCTGCTGCTGCCAACATCACTCTGACCATCCAGTGAGTTCCCAACTAGAATCTCAATTCATGCTAGCACACAAGAACAAATCGTTCTAGTTTTATTCCTGTACACAGCGTTCCAACTACATGAGCGCCACCCCCAATGTCTCCACCTGGTTTCCCAAATATGGGGAGGCTTATAAGCCCCTTTGTGAGAAGAGTGAGTGAGGACAGCACACCCAGGTGTAGAGGCTGGCATCTGCAGCCCCACACCCTCCAGCGGTCAGGGTGTGGGACTGTTCAGGAATGGCTCCTGAAGAGACCTAGATTCTCATGCTCAACAAAATCCACCTCCAGTGACATCATTTCTCACACCCTCTCCATGTTGCTAAGCAGTAAAGGGACCCCTGACCATTAGGTCCAGTCGTGACCGACTCTGGGGTTGCGGCGCTCATCTCACTTTATTGGCCGAGGGAGCCAGCATACAGCTTCTGGGTCATGTGGCCAGCATGACTAAGCCACTTCTGGCGAACCAGTGCAGCGCATGGAAACACGGTTTACCTTCCTGCCAGAGCTGTACCTATTTATCTACTTACCTATTTATCTACTTGCACTTTGACATCCTTTCAAACTGCTAGGTTGGCAGGAGCAGGGACCGAGCAATGGGAGCTCACCCCGTCATGGGGATTTGAACCGCCAACCTTCTGATCAGCAAGTCCTAGGCTCTGTGGTTTAACCCACAGCACCACCCCCGTCCCTGCTAAGCAGTAGGCATGTCCAAAGTTGGTTTTGGGGACCTAATCTGGCCCACTGGTCGGTTTAATCCTGCCCTTAAAAAAACCTTGACAACTTCAATCCTAAAAAAAGTCAGCAACTTTGATTGGCCCTTTGGTTGGCCCTCATGGCCCTTCACTTCATGAAAACTGACCCTCTTTGAAGAAAGTTTGGACACCACTGAAAAAAGCAGATATCCTGGAGAAGACAGCTTGCAAAACGTCAGGATGACATGGCAGCGGCTGCTATTTGCCCATGGACTACTCATTGAGCCATCATGCCCCTTTTAGTTTGACCTCGGGGTCCTGTGGGCTGCATTTCTTCCTGGCATTCCCCGTGGCTTCCACAGTCCTCTCACGGCTCTTTTGCCTCCTCTGATTATTCAACAGGGACCTCTCCAACAACCGCATTGGGTGTCTCAGCTCCGGCATCTTCCAGGGATTGGTCAGCCTCATCCGCTTGTGAGTATTCGTGGTGGGGGCGTCCTTTGGCCCAAAGTCTTCCGCATTTGTGTTAGTGACTGAATCTTTGCTCAGCAGACCGATTCCTTGGCTGCCAAGCAGAAGTGGCCAACTTCGTGCACTCCAGTTGTTGCTGGACTACAGTGACCATAATCTCTGACCACATATTTTCTAGGTTCGATGAGAGTTGGAGTTCAACAACATCTGGAGGGCACCAAGTTGTCTACCCCTGCTGTCATAGATATACCTCCTGTCCATGCAAGTTGCAAAATGTTGTGCTTTGGTCTTCTGTTATAACTGCTAGCTGCAATGTCTATGTTCTCACTCTGCTGTCGGAGGCAGTGGGTCTAGGAATACGAGTTGCTGGGAATCCCAGGTGGGGTGAGTGCTGCTGTGCTCAGGTCCTGATTCAACAGACATCTGGTTGGTCACTGTGAGAACAAGGATGGTAGACTAGGTGGGCCTTTCGCCTGAACCAACGGGGCTCTTCTTAGGTTCTTGACTCTTTCGTTGCATTGAGCCAGACAACACTGAATTGCTACTTGGCCACAGTGATTCATGCGACGGTCATCTCCAGGCTTGACTACTGTAATTCGCTCTACGCGGGGCTGCCCTTGAAGCTGTCCCAGGAACTCCAGCGGGTGCAGAATGCTGCAGAGACGCTCCTCACAGGGTCTCTGTCATGGGAGCATATTCACCCAGTGCTTTTCCAGCTGCATTGGCTCCCGGTGGAGTACAAGGTCAGATTTAAGGTGCTGCTTTTGACCTTTAAAGCCCTTCACGGCCTAGGACCCTTGTACCTACGGGACCGCCTCTCCCGGTATGCCCCACGGAGAGCCTCAAGGTCCATAAATAACAACACCCTAGTGGTCCCGGACCCTAAGGAAGTTAGATTGGCTTCGACCAGAGCCAGGGCCTTTTCAGCTCTGGCTCCAGCCTGATGGAACGCTCTGCCTCATGAGACCAGGGCCCTGCAGGATCTGATTTCTTTCCGCAGCGCCTGTAAGACAGAGTTGTTCCGCTGGCCTTTGGCTTGGAGCCAATTTGATTCCCTCCCTCCCTCCCTCTCTTTTTTTTTCTTTTCCTTCTCCTCCTGCGATGAGGCTACATTTTAATATTTTAATGTTCCATTATTTTAATGTTGTATTTTATTTTTGTTTTTAAGTTTGTAATCATTCATCTTGTTTTTATTATTGCTTGTAAGCCGCTCTGAGCCCGGCCTTGGCTGGGGAGGGCGGGGTATAAATTAAAAATTATTATTATTATTATTATTATTATTATTATTACTTATGAGGAGGACTTCCTTTCAAAGAGGATGGTGACCAGCAATTCCAAGCTACGGCCCATATGATAAAACACACGTTATGTTCCATTTATTTGTTGCTTGCTGCAAAAATGCCTCAAGCAACTTACTATTATAAAAGCATACATAATGCAAAATTTAGCAAATATATAAAAAATGAATTAAAAAAACATTAATTAACTAGAAGCATTCATCTTGCAATAGCATAAAAAGAACAAATCTTACCCCACCCAACAAAAATGGAACACCAATTCAAGCTTGGATATAATCATACCCTGTGACTCAGTCAAGCCCCAGATGTTTGGGTGAACAGGAATGCATGCACACGAAAGCTCATACCTGCATGCACACGAAAGCTCATACCTGGAACTAACTCAGTTGGTCTTTAAGGTGCTACTGGAAGGATTTTTTTTATTTTGTTTTGACCATGGCAGACCAACACGGCTACCTATCTGTAACAGGAATGCCCTGGTTAGTCAAAACTGATAATGATGGTGGCAGTTTTGGAAGAACATTTCGCAGCCAAGGAGCCACCACTAAAAGGCCCATTCTGATATTGCCATGTTCTGCAGCTCCGTCAGAAAGGGCACATGAAGAAGGGCCTCAGATGATGAACTCAGGGCCTGGCTAGGCTCATGTGGGGAGAAGCAGTCCCTATGGTATTAAGGTCCTTTATAGGTCAAAAACAGCACTTTGAATTGAGTCTGGAAATGAACTGGCGGCCAATGCAGTTGTGCTAGGATTGTTATTATTTGATCAGTCCTATTCCCAGTCCACAATCTGGCCACTAAATTCTGCACTAGCTGCAGTGTCAGAACTGTCTCCAAAGGCAGCCCCACATATAACACATCACAATAATCTAACCTTGAGGTGAGCAGAGCTAGGCTATCCCTTGTCCAGAACATGCAAACACCAACACTGTAACAGAAATCATGTTCCCATCATGCCATCAAGTGAAAGAGCATGCTTGGCCAACTCTGGCCCACTCAAACGACTTGTTCATTCTCTTCTTCCACAGGAATATGTCAGGGAATATTTTCTCCAGCATCCAGAGTGGGGTCTTTGATGAGCTGCTGTCTCTGAAAGTTCTGTGAGTATATCCTCTCCTGCATGTTGAAAGAAGGGGCAGGCAGGGAAGAGGCAACTGAGTTTCGTCTTAAGCCAGCCTTTCTCAACCTGTGGGTCCCCAGATGTTGTTGAACTACAACTCCCATCACCCCTAGCTAGCAAGGCCAGAGCTCAGGGATGATGGGAGTTGTAGTCTAACAACATCTGAGGACCCACAGATTGAGAACCGCTGTTTAAGCAGTCGGTGCTGGGATTGGGTTGAATGTGAGTCATGGCTGGTGCCAGATCATGCTATTTTGCTGTCCTAAGCAGGGTGGGGCTGAGAGGATGAGAGCATCCCCCTTTCCCATGCAAGATGAGGGCATTCCTCTGAACCTCTTGTGGTTGTCTCAGAAGTCACGGGGACATGCTTTCAGCTTCTGCAAGGAGTGGAGCATGGGAGCCTGAACTCATGTGTTTCCTCCACTGTGGTGGACACCTTTTGAACTGTGTTGCCATAGATGGTTGCTCAGTTTTCCTGTGAAGCAGAATCACCCCTATTGATAGTAGAATGGTCAACTGATGGGCGCCTAAACCCATTTTCATAATGGCAATGGAGGCGCTAGCTAGGAGAAAGCAGCACATGTCTAAAATGTTGCGAATACAACACAGGGGGAAGAGAATTCTTCATAACCATTTTATTATAATTACTTAAATATTATGCCACTTAATACCGGAGCTGGCTTCTAAGCAGTTTAGAAAATATAAAAATCTGAAAAACAGAGTAATTGCAACATAAACAACTTACCAGGAGGGAGAGAGACAAGATGGTTCAGCAGCCGATGTGTGGGCACCACTGGCAGTGCCGAGCTTCCTTACTTGCCGTTTCTTAGAGCCATTATCAACTCCAAAGTAGGGAAGGGGTGGGGAGAAATCCATTTAGTTCTCATCTTAATGCATACCTCCACAGTTCACGTTTCACAAACTAATGCACAAGCCAAAACACAGCTTCCCTTCAAGGTTCACACTTATCAAAATTCTGCGATGCAGTTCTCAACCCCCCCCCCCAATGCCCCCAAAAGCATTCATCAAAGAAAAGTGCACACACACATACGCAAATTCTGGTTGGACCAGGTTGGAGTTCTGAAAGCAGAATACAGTGGTACCTCTGGTTGTGAACAGGATCCGTTCCGGAGCCCCATTCACAACCTGAAAGGAACGCAACCCGTGTCTGTGCACGCACGGGTTGCGATTTGCTGCTTCTGCGCATGCGCGTGATGTCATTTTGCGCATCTGCGCGAGCGGCGAAATCCGGAAGTAACCCTTTCCGGTACTTCCGAGTCGCCGCGGGACACAACCTGAAAAGACGTAACCTGAACCGAATGTAACAAGAGGTATGAGTGTATGCTACCCATCCAGTCTTTGAGGTAGAAGAGCTCACTCCACACAGAGCTCTTTATATAGGCCTCCTCTTCTTGTCTTCTACAACCCCTTTCCCCACACAACAATTCTGCTTAATCCCAGCTTGTGGCTCTCTTCCTTCCCTTCCAGTGACTTTGCCACCGAATACCTGACGTGCGACTGCAACATGCACTGGGTCTCAGCCTGGTCCAAAAACCGCTCCGTCCAGATCTCCGACAAGACGCTGTGCATCTACCCTGGCAGCCTGCACGGGAAGCTGCTACGCAACATCCGGGAAAGCCAGATGCGCTGCGGTGAGGCCCCCGGCTGGACGGGCAGGGTGTGTTTATTTACTAGTGGGACCGGCAGGAACCTGTGCAGGGTGGGAGTGGCCCTGTTCCAGCTCGCCAGCCACGCCGTCTTGCAGAACACACCATCCCGATTTCCTTCCGACCCTGAAAACGGGCAGCATCCTGCCATAACAGAGCAAGCTCAGTTCATGCTCAGTCCTTGTTGAGGCACTTTGGGCACCCCTAGGCTTCCTTTTCTAAATAGTATTTTTCTACTTCTCACAAGCATGCTGGTATTCCACCCCACTCCCCTTGTTTCTCAGTAGACCCTGGTTGACTCTGGCTGTTATACACACTGTGTGTGTGGTTTGGGAGCTGCACAGTCAGGGAAAAAACAATATTGTCCAGGGTTGTAAAGACTGCGGAGAGAATAATTGGGTGCACAAATTTGTTGAGGGTTTTTTTAAGACTAATGCCTCGCAAGACGAAAAACTCGCTAGACGAAAGAGTTTTCCGTCTTTTGAGTCATTCCGCAAGACAAATTTCCCTATGGGCTTGCTTCGCAAGACGAAACGTCTTGCGAGTTCTTGCGAGTTTTTTTCCTTTTTCTTAAAGCCGCTAAGCCGCTAATAGCCACTAAGCCGCTAATAGCCATGCTTCGCAAGACGAAAAAACCGCTAGACAAAGAGACTCGCGGAACGGATTATTTTCGTCTTGCGAGGCACCACTGTACAGGGTTATAAAGATTAGGACTAGCCGCCTGAGAAACAGTTTCTATTCAAATGTGATTTTGGTTTTAAACGCAGTGTAAGGTTGTCTTTATAGGAGTATATTGTATTTATTTATGGGGTATCCCAAGCTGGGATAGGTGGGATAGCAGGCTTGTTGGTTTCTGAATGTCTGATGAAGATTTTCAATTTTGTTGTTCTGTATGGGACAATGACAATAAAGGGATGGGGAACCTATGGCCCTTCAGATCGTGTTGGACTACATCTCCCATCATGCCTCATTGCTGAGCATGCTAGCTGGGACAAATGGGAGTTGGAGTCATTACATCTGGAGGATCCATGGTTCCCCATGCCTAGCATACATGAACACACACTTAGCCCCAAGAGGTTTTCAAAGCAGCTTATCAAAGTCCTCACCATAAAAATCATATTCAAGGCCAATATCAGGAACAGAAAAACCATGGGGCACAAATCCCTTGGGCCTCCCTGGTTGCTGTCCCTTTGGCATGAGCTTTTGGTGAATGCCCGAAGCATACTTAGGCTCCCTTGTACCCTTGGCAAGGAGCTGCATTGGCTGCTCCAAAGCTGGCAGAGACCATGAACCAGAAACTCCAGAAGTTTGCTTTCCGTCCCCTTTCATGCTCTTTCAGGGACCAGAGGCATTCAGAGACAGCTGTGTGCCTAGCCCAGCTGGCCACACAGGGCAGGAGTAGCCCGTGGAGCCCATGGGTGGGTGGGCAGGCTCCTAGCCACTGCAAGCCAGCGTGGAGAGGCAAAATTTTTGTGCCCACTTGGGCATTTGGGGGGCGGCAACCTTGCCAACCTCTAGGTATGCCCCGGTGACTGCCTTCCAAACAGCAACTTCTTCTTGGTCCTCTGGGACAAGGGAGTGGGGCTGAGCAGCTGGAAATCTCCCAGCCCTCAATGGAAGCAAGTCTCCACTTCTTGCTGATTTTCGGGGAGGGGGCCGCTTGAAACCTAAGTAGCAAAGTCCCTTGATGTCTGCCTCACAGTATTATGGTGGTAGAAGTGAGGAACATGAATCAGGCCCGACTGTGTGTATTCTGGAACTGAACCGCATGGGCACTGGATTGGGGATTGTGTGGAGAATCCAGCAGCTTGGTAACAACCAGCTTTTTAAAACCCTAGTCCTTCAAACTCTGGGGTATAGCTTTGAAAGCAAGGGGGGGTGCTCAGAGAAGAAGCCCAGAAGTGAGAGCTAAAGAACAGAATTTCCCAATAGACAAATATTTGAGCTGCAGTGCCTACCTTGCTCTCTGAAATATACTTGGAGCTGAGTGTGAATTCCATGCTGTTTATTCAGCTCATAGTAGAAATGAATGAAACTTTCCCCAAAACATCTAGCTATATATACATTATTTACACAATGGGCCCTGCGTGATTGGCTAATTCCGGGCTGCTCCTGTAGGCCAATCAGGTTGCGGATTCACCTCCTCCAGAAGCCTTATTGGCTGCTCCTGCAGGCCAATCAGGTCGCTGATTCATTTCCACCTGGAGCTGGATTGGGTGGCTCCTGTGGACCAATGAGACTGCTGCATTTTGGATTCTATTGATCTAGGATTCAGCTGAGTACATAACACTCTCCATAGCTGACAGAAGCAGAGGGAAATTTGCTCAGTCTATGTAATTATAATTGGTTGCCTAAATGAGCTTTCCTTTATGTAAACTTCTGATTATCACTTTTCCACCTTAAGTGCAAGACATAACTGTGTTAGAGGCACCTGTGTGCAAGTTGGCGTCTTTGCGTGGCAGGGCCTGGGACCGTCTTGGTCTCAGCACCCTTCCCTCCCTGCCTACACAACCTGAGTGGGATCTCGCTCTCCCTCCCGCAGAAGGGACCCCAGAGCTGCACACCCACCTGCTCATCCCCTCCTTACGGCAAGTGGTCTTCCAAGGCGATCGCCTCCCTTTCCAGTGCACAGCCAGCTACCTGGACAACAGCACACACATTTTGTGGTACCACAACCATGCCTTGGTGCAGGGGGATGAACGGAACGGCATCATCCTGGAGGAGAGCCTCGTCCACGACTGCACCTTCATCACAAGGTACGGGGGCTTTGCTGCCTTGGGGAAAGGGAGAAACTTCATGTCTGCACCATACAGTTAAAACACATGGCTTCCCCACAAGCATCATGGGAACTGTAGTTTGTGAAGGGTGCTGGGAATTGCAGCTCTGTTGAGAGGTGAGCTGTAGTTCCCAAAGTTCCTTGGGAAGGATACAGATCAGGACAAATAAGCAGTTCAGGGTTTGACAGGTTGCGTGGAAGTCTAATCCCATCCACGGTTAGACAGGTAACAGGCAAAGATCAAGAGAGAATATTCTAAGATGCAGCACCTCATTTTTTGGGTATCACTCCCCAGGGAGACCCAGGGCCGGATTGAGGTTTGATGAGGCCCTAAGCTACTGAAGGTAATGGGGCCCTTTATATGTCCAGCTGTCCTTCGCCAACAACAAATTGTCGCCGTTTTTTGTGTTGAATATATGCTATATGGTAATTTATGGAGCTAATAGGTATCTAAAGCCATTTGCACATAACAAATAGGAGCCTACACAACACAAAACACTGTTGCTGTATGTAGGTTTTATTTTATTTTTATTTTTATCTTATATTTTGGAAATGTACATCCAGGTTTTTTTCCCCTTAAATTTTTTTGGGGCCCCCAAGAGAGTGGGACCCTAAGCTATAGCTTGTTTAGCTTATACGTAAATCCGGCACTGGGGAGACCCACTTGCTGCCAACATTGTGATCATTTCTGTGCCAGGTAAATCCTTTTTTTATTTTTTTCTTTCTTTTTTTTAACCAAATAAAAAAATCTCACAAGCTTTTCAGAATATTTTGAATCATAGAACTGTAGTGTTGGAAGGGACCCAACGGCTATCTAACCCAACTCCCTGCAACAGAGGAATCACAGCTAACCACACTATTTTAACGTTTTGTTGTTACCAGAAGTGTTTGTCTCTTGCAGCAGACAAAAAACTTTGCCTCTTGCAACAAATACGTTTGCTACAAAAAAGTTTGTCACTTACAACAAAGCAAAAAGCAATCAAAAGGGTTCCTGAGGCACCTGAGAGACTTGCTAACAAATTTATCATGGCATAAACTATCATTATCAGATGCAAGGCTTCATGGGCTTGAATCCATGAAAAGCTGTGCCATAATAAATTTGTTAACCTTTAAGAGGGATGGACAAATCTCTCAGTTCTTCATGTTTCTAACATTCCCAGTCTTAAATTCAGTTCTCCACATTTCCGCAACTATTTGTGACTTTAAAAAAAAAATCCTCGTGGAAATGTGTCAGCATACTAGTGTGAATTTCTCCTAATAAAACATTTTTGTATGTGGTTTTGACTAATTTCAGCAAGCAATACCCCCTAATATCATGCATTTTTGTATGTTATTTTCAATCATATGCTGTATATTAATTTTCATGCATACTTTACCCCAGTATATGCATTTTTTACCGCCTTACTTGACTGGAGAGCTGCATTGAAACATTTGGAGAAGTGCAAGTCTCAAAGGATGGCTGTGTTTTCAATACACACATTTTTTCAGAAAACACAAATACAGTAGTTTTGCCTTTAAATGCAAACTGAACTGAGTTTTTCTCCCATCCCTACTCTTTAAGGAGCTGCAATACATTTTGGCTGAATTTATATGCCATTTTTAATTCCTGTATCTTAATATATTTATTTTCATGTGTCAAGCTGCATTGTTTCAGTTCCATATGCTTTTGTTTAATTGCAGACTAAGTTAGACTGTATTCAGATAGCACTTAATTCTGTTTTCCTGTTGTTTTCTCACCTGATAATTTCCACATTTTATGTGATTTTTCACATGATATAAAAGCCGTTCCTGGAAATCTAGTGGAATCTAGAAGATGTTTAGCACTCATTTCTGTCTTAATTGTTTCCGGGGGGGGGGGGGTGAATCAATTTGCAACCTTGTTAACTTAGAAAATTGTGGGAGTTTCGCATTGTAATTTCACATGACTCAATTTGGGGTGGTATCCCAGCATACAGTTCTTCCCTGCCATTTTACAGTAACTTTAGCATGACATGGCAGCTTATTGATGAAAAAGCTAAATTGGCATGGCATATTGATCAAAAAGCCACTGTTCCAGAATACAACAGGTTCTACAGTGTGAAAGAAACATTAGAAATTTGGACCAAAAGTAGATAGAAAGTTATTCTCCTCCATTTTAGGGGGTGAAACTTAATTTTTGCACATTTCTTCAGTGAGGGGTCTTAAAAATATATATTTCTTTTGAGTGTGAGGAATTCAAATCTGATATCATTCTTGTGATTGGACAACATGTAGCTTGGTAAGTCTATGTTTTGATGAAAAAGCACAGAAACTGATTTCAAAAAACCAAAGAATTTTAATTTTACATTCAGAAAATGTCGGGTAATGCTAACAATGCTAAAAGCAAATAATAAAAAATAATATTAATATATAACTGCAAGTACCTGACAATCATTTTTAATGATTTCTGTGTGATTTTACACACGTTTTACTTATCAAGCAAGGCTAAAGGGACCAACTCCCTTCTCTTGCGGGGGCCCAATTAGTGCCATTGCCTTCCGTTAAGAGTTTGGGTGTAATCCTTGACGCCTCCCTTTCCATGGAGGTGCAAGTTACAGCAACAGCCAAGGCGACATTTTTCCACCTTCGCCGCATCAAGCAGTTGGTCCCTTACCTTTCCCACCCCGACCTGGCCACAGTGATCCATGCAACGGTCATCTCCAGGCTTGACTACTGTAATTGGTTCTCCGTGGGGCTGCCCTTGAAGCTGTCCCAGAAACTCCAGCGGGTGCAGAATGCTGCAGCGAGGCTCCTCACGGGGTCTCTGCCATGGGAGCATATTCACCCAGTGCTTTTCAAGCTGCATGGGCTCCCGGTGGAGTACAGGGTCAGATTTAAGGTGCTGCTTTTGACCTTTAAAGCCCTTCACGGCCTAGGACCCTTGGACCTACGGGACCGTCTCTCCCGGTATGCCCCACGGAGAGCCTCAAGGTCCATAAATAACAACACCCTAGTGGTCCCGGGCCCTAAGGAAGTTAGATTAGCTTCAACCAGAGCCAGGGCCTTTTCAACACTGGCTCCGGCCTGGTGGAACGCTCTGCCTCATGAGACCAGGGCCCGGCAGGATCTGATTTCTTTCCGCAGGGCCTGTAAGACAGAGTTGTTCCGCCTGGCCTTTGGCTTGGAGCCAATTTGATTCCCTCCCTCCCTCTCTTTTTTTTTTCTTTTCCTTTTTTCTTCTTTTCCTTCTCCTCCTGCGATGAGGCTACATTTTAATATTTTAATGTTGTATTTTATTTTTGTTTTTAAGTTTGTAATCATTCATCTTGTTTTTATTATTGCTTGTAAGCCGCTCTGAGCCTGGCCTTGGCTGGGGAGGGCGGGGTATAAATAAATTATTATTATTATTATTATTATTATTATTATTAATTATACTAAGCCTTTTGAATTCCTAAGTCACGTTATAGCTTCTTAGCCCCCCTCATTTTGGGGATTTGAAAGTTGTGAAATCCCTCATACCTGTCTCCTAAAAGCTATCAACCATTCAGTCTCGTATGGTTTCTAAAAGCCCTGTCTGTCCCCAGCGAGCTGATCCTGTCCAACATCCATGTCTCAGCCAGCGGCGATTGGGAGTGCACCATCTCCACTGCTCAGGGCAACGTTAGCAAGAAGGTCGAAATAGTTGTTCTGGAGACGTCAGCGTCATACTGCCCAGCCGAGCGCGTCACCAACAACCGTGGAGACTTCAGGTAGGAGAGTCTATGGGGATCTGGACCAGAGAGGGCCTTGGAAGGACACTGACAAACTGGAACGTGTCCAGAGGAGGGCAACCAAAATGGTCAAAGGCCTGGAAACGATGCCTTATGAGGAACGGCTAAGGGAGCTGGGCATGTTTAGCCTGGAGAAGAGGAGGTTAAGGGGTGATATGATAGCCATGTTCAAATATATAAAAGGATGTCACATAGAGGAGGGAGAAAGGTTGTTTTCTGCTGCTCCAGAGAAGCGGACACGGAGCAATGGTTCCAAACTACAAGAAAAAGGATTCCACCTAAACATTAGGAAGAACTTCCTGACAGTAAGAGCTGTTCGACAGTGGAATTTGCTGCCAAGGAGTGTGGTGGAGTCTCCTTCTTTGGAGGTCTTTAAGCAGAGGCTTGACAACCATATGTCAGGAGTGCTCTGATGATGTTTCCTGCTTGGCAGGGGGTTGGACTCGATGGCCCTTGTGGTCTCTTCCAACTCTATGATTCTATGATTCTATGAATGGCAGGGCCTGAGTTAAGACTTAAGCGAGCCAGGCTGATATGTGCCGGGCCCGGTTCCATGAGACCGTGTGTAAGGAACACCAGCTTCCATTGCTGGTTTCTAGACCTCATAATTGCACAATGGACGAAAGAAGGGGCGCATTAAATCAAATGTGGAGAACTGGTATCTCATCTGGTGTGTTTGCATGGTGGCCGAGGCAACTGCCAGGGCTGATGTGGTCCCAAGTACCATTGCAGTGGAGATCCTTTTTAACTCTATATAATGTAGGGCTATGCAATGAGCCCTGTTTTAGGAAACTTTCGAAAGAAGAATGAAAGTTGTGGCTGAATGACAAACAGACTTACTATTATGATCCCAACCTCTGAAATACCAATCTGGTTCCTAGCAGTATTGCCATTACCTAGAAGCTAGAACCTCGCCCTTCTGTAATGCGCAAGGGGTATTATGGCAGGGTGATTTCCTAGGCTGCAAGCAGGAACTGCTTAAATTAATATTGTTGGGCTTTCTCTCGTCCGCCCTCTCCTGTCTTCCTGGTGGAGTTGCAAGGAAAGCCAGCGTAACAAAAAAATAATAATAGGGTAACTTTAAAAAAGTCTTTGTTTCTTGCTTGATGCATTGGACTTGCTGGGGAAAGGGGGGGGGGTCATTGCTTTGTTTATTTCTTGCTGTGCCAACCACATCAGAAAAGAGCTGGGAATCCCTTCCGCAGAAGCGCAAGAAGCTGCCTCATAGGAGTCAGGCCATTCGGCTATCTATCTCAGTATTGTCTACAGAAACTGGCAGAAGCTCTCAAGGGTTTCTGGCAGGAAGCTCCTGCCTGGGGATAGTGGGGGTTGTATCTGGGACGGTCTGCATTCAAGGCAGCTGCTCTGCCACTTAGCTGCAGCTTTTCCCTACCCATTCCAGTGCTTGCCAGGTGGGCTTCCACAGATGTGCTGGCTGTTGGCAAGGATGGGAGAATTCATTTGCTCTTTGCCATCCCTGCTGCCTCTTGGCCCCGTAGGGTCCCATGTCATCTCCAGCTCCCTTTGAGCGGGAGGGTTCGGCTAGGGGGCAGGCAGCCCTGGGATGCCTGATCCCTGCTCTCCCAGAGCCCCTCTTGCACAGAGGAGAGGGGAGAGAGGGAATGGGCTTGAGGATCTCTCTGGCAACCGGGATCTGGGAATGATTAAGGGTCCGTTGCGAGGGAGGCTGTCCGAGAGAGGCCCGGCTCTGGCAGCGCAGACAGGCTCCAGAAGCAGAGGTGTTGGAATTTCTCTGGCAAGAGAAAAAAGGCTTATGGAGCCCGCTGTAACCTTGGCAGGGTCTTGATGGAATATAAATTACTGCGCAGTCAATGTGGCTTAAATTAACAGCGGGCCTGTCTTCTCTCCCTCCAACCCCCCCCCCATCCCGGCCCCTTCCGCCTCCGCACTCTGCATGAGCAGGATATGGCCTGGGGTTAGAGGCAAGGAAGAGCAGCACCCAAAACCCCTGATCCTTCCAGTGTGTGACACAAATGCAACACCCTAGGAAAGCACAGAAGAGCTTTGCAGCTCTGCAGGCATTTGGAAGGAGTAGGGGAGAGCAGAAGGATTCCCATCCCATTGGAAAACTTGGAAAGAGACTGATTAAATCCCAGAATGGATGAGAAATGGTTTAGATGTCCTCATTGTTTGGTCCTCTCTTGCCTGGGACCAAAAAGAGAGCTTAAAGGACCAAAGCAGATGAGATGACCTGAGATTGCATCCCCTGTCCAGAAATATTGGAGAAGTCCAGCAGGGAGCAGAAATTCCCTCAATTTTCATGTTCTTCGGATGTCAGAAATGTAAATCACGCAAGCCATTATGAGCAGTATTCTCCATTGGAGTTTTTTCCCCAGTCTGGAAACGTTAACGTAAATAACTGTGTTATGTACTGCATTTTTTTCCACGTTTCTCTTCTGTTGACTTTCATTGAAATCAATTACATCACTTTTAGCCATTGCAGATAGGTAGGTGAAGAAGTTTTAGCGGAAGCTGAACTGTAGTGGAAGGCAAACAGAGCTGATTGCAACAAACAGAGGATGAGATACAAGCCACTGCCTCTTTCCATTCCTGCTCCTGCCTCTGGTATTTCCTAATCGAATGGAGCTAACAGGAGGAGACAGAGACCACAGTGATGGTGGAAGAGGGCATAAATATTTTTGCAGCCCACACCTTACATTTAAAGCACACATCAAGCACACTGCTTCCCCCTAAAAAAAATCCTGGGAACAGTAGTTTGCTAAGGGTGCTGGAACTACAGTTCCCATGGTTCTTCAGGAGAAGTCACACACTTCAGGGTTTTGGTGTGTACACAGCCTAGGGTTCTCCTGGGTTGAGCTTGCTTTCAACCGCATATGCCAGTTTTGTTCTGGGGCAATAGGCTGCGAGAACCAAAGGAGGAACTGGGTTTGTCTTTGCAGAGGCAGCCCAAGGGGTGTGCTGTATCATGTCTGCGTCTGGTGTGTGTGGATGGAGCCATGTGACAGCCTTATGCCTTCATCCAGCTGTTCCCGCCGGCATGGGAGGGAGAAGGCATAGGAAGAGTCTTGCAAGCCAGATGTTGAAGCAGCTGAACCAAGCAGAGAGTTCCAGGGAGGCAAATAAATTACTCCATAAAACATTTGGCATCAGACATTTTTTCTTCTCTTTCAAACCCTGTGGTGCAGTATGAAAGTTACCCCCCTCCCATCGTAGGGCCTCATCCTATTTAGAGACACAGTCCCCTATCCCTTTCCCTGTTCTCCCAACCCCACCCTTTCATTCAGTTGCAAGGCAGCGGGGGTCTCCTTCCTTGACGCTCACTGGCTTGCAATGCCCCCATTCTTCCCTTCGTTTACTCTGTGTGATATTTATCAGGGAGCAGCCTGACCAGTATTTTTATTCCAAATGCAGATGAGGAGAGGCAGGAAAGAGAATCCCTGCCATAGGAAGCTGCCTTATATCAAGTTGGAGTCAGACCATTTGTCCAACCGGCTCAGTACTGTCTACACTGACTGGCAGTAGCCCTCCAGGGGTTTCTCTCAGCTAAACCTGGAGATGCCAAAGACTTAATCTGGGACCTTCTGCATATAGCATAGCTATGTTGTTGTTGTTGTTTAGTCGTTTAGTCGTGTCCGACTCTTCGTGACCCCCTGGACCAGAGCACGCCAGGCACTCCTGTCTTCCACTGCCTCCCGCAGTTGGGTCAAACTCATGCTGGTAGCTGCGAGTTTACTGTCCAGCCATCTCGTCCTCTGTCGTCCCCTTCTCCTTGTGCCCTCCATCTTTCCCAACATCAGGGTCTTTTCCAGGGAGTCTTCTCTTCTCATGAGGTGGCCAAAGTACAAAGCATAGCTATAGCCCTCCCTTAAAGGGCAAGGGGGAGATATATGTGGGAGATTCAAGGCAATTGCACAGAACTTTCTTGTGGAATTGTTGATGGTGGTGGTGGTGGTGGTGGTAATAATAATGATAATAAGTCACTTTTTCACAAAGGTAAACAGAAGATGTCTTACAGAAACAAACATCAAAACAAAGTATAAATGCAAGAGTAGAAACAACCTTAAACACTCCATGGTAATATTTATAAAAGAGGAGATCCAACTCAAGGCACCCCCAGAAAGAAAGAAAGAAAGAAAGAAAGAAAGAAAGAAAAGAGTGAAAGGTCAAAAGCAAAATAATTGTTTTTTGCCTGGCACCTAAAAGCAGATATTGATGGCACCTGCCGTGCCTCCCTAGGGAGATCATTCCCCACCAGGGAGCCACCACTGAGGAGACCCTTCCTTGTGTGGCCACTGCACCTCCCTTGCTGCTTGTGCGTGTGAGTTTTGTGTAGCACCTACAGGTTGACTTTCTCAACGAATAGGGCATCCCATATTAATTTCCCCATTTAATCTGGATTTGCTGTTTCACATGGAAAATCCGGTACAGAAAAAAAGCCAGTGGAAATGGTAAATATGGTTCAGAAGGGTAGCGGTTAATATGGGGTGGTATATTGATGAAGAAGACCTCATGGAGCTGTGGGCAAAAGCATTCCTGTATGAGCAGCACAGAATCCACAACTACCTGGCTGTGTGGAAAGGTCCTCAGACTGTGGACGGGGGAACCGTACAGTTGAGCACATCTCCCATAAAGAGCCAACAGCCACCAACCATCTTACACATGGAAAGTTAATGTGGAGGGGGAGAAGGATCTGTAGCTCGCTCTCTTATCCCCACCCACCCCATATGTTGAATTATTATTTTAAAATTCAGGGGAGCATCCAGACAGAGTGGTGCAGCCATAAGAGGAATGTACTTCTCATAGGCATCTAGCCAGCGAAAAGGACTAGTTGGGCCTTTGGTCAAATCCAGCAGGGTTCTGCCTCTGGTGCCCTCCAGATGTTCTGTCTGTCCACTCACATCAGCCCCGGCTGGCATTGCCAATGGTCAGGGATAACATGAGTTGCAGCCTAGCGACGCCTGGAGAACATCAGGTTGGAAAGGGCTTTCCTGAACCCATCGGTACCCAGCTAATCCCCTGTGCCCTCCACCCTCCTGGTCTCCCAACCATCAAGTCACACCCTTCCCCGTCCCTGCTGTCGTCTCATGCTCCCTTCAACTCCTCCTGCGCAATCTCCTCCTGCCTCCCCTCCAAACAAGTAGCCGGCTCCCATTACAGAAGCACTCCCTCCAAATGGCCATCTTGTCAGTTTGCATTTCTTGGTACAGAGAGTCTGAAGTGTAGAGGTCTTTCCTATTCTAATTAGTTCAAGAGGGTTCTGGAAGCTTATCTGCGTGAAAGAAAGAAGCAGAAGGCTCATGATGTTTGGGTTATTCCTTCAGAGAAGCTGAGTACAGCTGGCTTAAACCGGTTCTGTTATCTCTTTCTGTCAAGGTCATGCTGACTATAATAGTAAGGCCAGAAGGAGTCTGGGTTTCACTTTCACTTTCTATCTCTTTTCCTTCTGGTGTGGTGTTCCGTAGATAGGATGCTTAGTGTTAACGTTTAGACTTATTACAGTGGTACCTTTGGATGTGAATGGGATCCGTTCCAGAGCCCCGTTCGCATCCTGAAGCGAATGCAGCCCGTGTCTGCGCGTGCGCGGGTCGCGATTAGCTGCCTCCGTGCGTGTACGTGACATCATTTTGAGCGTCTGCGCATGCGCGAGTGGCGAAACCCTGAAGTAACGTGCTCTGTTACTTCTGGGTCGCCATGGAGCGCAACCTGAAAATGCTTAACCTGAAGCTACTTTAACCCGAGGTATGACTGTATAAATTAAGTTAAGTCTGCTGCAACTGGATTTCTTACAGACAGGGCCAATCCTGAATGTATTGGATTTGTGACCATTATGCTCATTTGCCTTCAGTAGCACTAAAGCTCTGCTGGATGAAATGCAATTGCCTGTGGTCTATTTTTTTTTTTGGAATTCTGCAATGTGTTTAAGTTTTTTACTCTGCTAACCATATGTTGGAGTTCTGCTCTGGATCATATTGGGTAGAATTCATGCCATGCCTCTCTCCTCCCTGCCTGCAGGTGGCCACGCACCTTGGCTGGCATCACCGCCTACCAGTCATGTCTGCAGTACCCCTTCGCCTCTGGGAACGGGGGGCCCGGCTTGGAGAAGCAAGCGTGGAGGCGCTGTGACCGCACAGGCCGCTGGGAGGAAGGGGACTATTCCCACTGCTTGTACACCAATGATATCACCCGTGTCCTCTACACCTTTGTGCTGGTGGGTTGCTTCGTGGGGTGCCCCTGTCATTGCCAGGGGCTTGCCCTGCCCTCCCTTGCAGCTGCACAGTTGGCATGGCTATGCCAGCTCCCAGCCAGCCATGCCTTCAATGTCCTTTTCTCTGTTAGGAATGGTTGGCCTGTCCCAGAGAAGCAAATGTGGAGGCCCTGCAATATTGTCTTATATACCCTGCTCTGACTGGCAGCAGCTCTCCAGGGTTTCAGGCAGGGGGTATTCCCAGTCCCGGGTGGAGGCACTAGGGGTAGAACCTGGGACCTTCCTGCAGAGCAGGTGCTTTGCCACTGAGCATAACACCTGGGCTACCTCTCTTATTTTATGTATCAAGCACTATGTTGACATGGGCCCAACCCCTTTTCTGTGCTCCCAGATGCCCATCAACGCCTCCAATGCCCTGACCCTGGCACACCAGCTGCGTGTCTACACAGCCGAGGCGGCAAATTTCTCGGACATGATGGATGTCATCTATGTTTCCCAGATGATTGAGAAGTTCACTGGTTACGTGGACCAGATTAAGCAGGTAACTGAGTCAGATTCAATTCAATTTTCAATTCTTTATTTATACGGCTATTAGCCCATAAAGTATGTATGAACATAAGAGTACAGAAGCATAAAGACCCATATATCTAACAACAGAAGGTGAACACCACGATGCAAGGGTGGGTCACTGAGCAGTGACAAATAACAGCTTGGGGCCCGGAAAGATCCAAGGGGCAGTTCACAGAAAAAGGAAAACTGGAGACGAGATCCGTCATACACTCTCATCATAACTGTCCGATTAGTTTTTGATGTTGTTGTTGTTTTTTGGTGGTTTTTGTGTGTGAGATAACCGCATTCAGGAATCTCGCCACCTGCAGAGTTACAGAAGGATCTGTATCCTGCAAAAGCAGTGCGGCATGTGACTCAACAGGCCTGCCAACCAAGCGCAGTAAAGCAGGACCCAAGAATTTAGTCCTGGCTATGCTATGTAGGGGACAGTTGAACATTATATGTGGAAGAGATTCAACTGTTTTAACTGAGTCATGTGTAACAGCATTCCTACGTTCTTTGCTTTCCCCAAATGCAATGCAGGGAGCAAGCTGCTTGCCTGTGATTCCTG
Source organism: Podarcis erhardii (assembly GCF_964252035.2). NCBI lineage: Eukaryota > Metazoa > Chordata > Lepidosauria > Squamata > Lacertidae > Podarcis > Podarcis erhardii. Next base: position 9,358,581 of record NC_138514.1, read on the forward strand.
TTGTCTTTTCCTCTGTGCCTCAAAACACAGAGGATTCCCTAGAGAGAAACCTTCCACATGGGGCTACCTTTGAAGGTGATGTGGAAACTGCAACTAATCCAGAATGTGGCAGCTAGACTGGTGACTGGGAGCAGCTGCTGGGACCATATAAAACCAGTCTACGCTGGTTCCCAGTACGTTTCTGAGCACAATTCAAAGTATTGATGCAGACCTTCAAAGCCTTAAACGGCCTCAGCCCAGTATATCCGAAGGAGCGTCTCCGCACCCATCATCTTGCCCGGACACTGAGGTCCTCTCACAGTGGTTCCCTCAATGTGAGAAGCGAAGTTACAGGGAACCAGGCAGAAGGCCTTCTCGGTAGTGGCCCCCTCCCTGTGGAACGTCCTCCTGTCAGATGGCAAGGAGATAAATAATCATATGACTTTCAGAAGACATTTGAAGGCAGCCCTGTTTTGGGAAGCTTTGATATTTTGGTGTGTTTCTTTATACCTGGTTGGAAGCAACCCAGAGTGGCTGGGAAAACGCAGTCATATGAGTGGGGTACAATAAATAAATAATAATTATTATTATTATTCTCGGGGCCACAGGCCCATAGTGCTTTTTTTATATATATTATATTTTGTTTTTAAAAAACCACCAAAACACAAACAGTGAAACCCCCCAAGCGGCTGATACATTGGGTATACAATATTCAATAGTATACATATTCAATAATATTCAATAATAACATATTCAAATCAACCATATGTACACTTCCATATACCTTAACACTCCTCCCTCCACAAGGTTTATTTAACTTTTAACATTTTAATTGCCCCAGATTGTTCAAACCTACCCAAATAATTCAGTATCTTCTCAAACCAATCCTCCTCTTTCTCACTGACCTTAAACCCTTTCATTCTGTGTATCTTCACAGTTAGATATTCTAAAATTATAATATTATTCAGTTTTTCCCCCCCTATGGTTCACCCCTAGCTCTTCTGGATTTTTCCAGTTACTCGCTATAACCTATCTGGCTGCAATTACCATCAATTTTATCCATTTGCATTCCTCTTTCCGTAGTGGTGGATTGGAAGCAATAGTGGACAAGGCCCTGATGCCTCTCAGCACAAGTTGTTGGGAATGCCAGGTTGTGCTCAGGCCTCGCTTGCAGGCTTCTTAAAGCCATCTGGTCTCTTTAAGAACAGGAGTCTGGACCAAGATTGAGCAGGGTTCTAATGCTGGGTGGATGTGGTGTCGCTTCCATGTCCTGTGCATTGTCCAGAGCGCTCTTTGCATTTAAAGCAGGGTGGGGAAGCTGAGGTCCTCTAGACAGGCTTCAAAATTAGCAGGGCATCAGGCGCATTTTGCACCTAAAGATTCTCCATTAGCGAGCACCTCAAAAAGTCTGGGTGCCATTTTTGTGTGTGCCTGGCTGACACTCAAGGATTACTGAAATGTATGTGTTTTGAAGCCTCATAGTATATCTTAAGGATAGACAATATGTTAAGGAGTTTAACAATAAAGAGTAGAGTGTTTTGAGAGCTGAAGTATGGTACCAATACAGTGGTACCTCGGGTTGAGAACTTAATTTGTTCCGGAGGTCAGTTCTTAATCTGAAACTGTTCTTAACCTGAGGTACCACTTTAGCTAATGGGGCCTCCTGCTGCCACCGTGCGATTTCTGTTCTCATCCTGAAGCAAAGTTCTTAACCCGAGATACTATTTCTGGGTTAGCGGAGTCTATAACCTGAAGCGTATGTAACCTGAAGCGTATGTGTCAGGGGCTCAGGAGCAGAGGCACAGGGGAGAGAGGAAATGGAGAGCGAAGGGGAAGAATCTGAGGGCAGCGTAGGGGAGTATGACAGTGGCACGAGAGATTCCATGAGCTTCTCCAGCGAATCAGAAGATTCCCAGAGGGGGGCGCCGAGGGCCAAGGCAAGGGGGGTCCCAGGGGGGGTGCACCAGAAGCAAGGGGCCAGCGGGGACTCCCAAAGCAGCAGCGGGAGATCAGGACCAGCTCCCCCACCAGAGCGTAGTGGGGGGGAAGAGTCCCATGTATCAGGGCCAGCGTCTCCTCCAGCAGGGAGAGAAGATGAGTCAGGGCTGACCACGCCTCTATCGGAGAGTGAGGGAACGGAGGGGAAGTCAGGTCCAGCTAGCCTCCCCGAAGGGGGAAGCAGTGACAGGAGCAGTGTAACGGTCAGGAGAAAGGTTGCCGGCTGGGCGCGCGCGCCAAGTTCGAATGTACAGGCGCGCGGGACAGCAGAAAACCCGGATTGGGAACCAGGTCCTAAAGCCCGCCGGAGGCAGGGGGAAGACTCAGGGGACTCAGCGTCAGAAGAGTCTAGAAAGGTCAAGACCCCAGCGGACAGGCGGACCCAGAGGAGGAAAGAGCAAAGGAAGAGGTGGAGCAAGGCTAGAGTCTTAAACTGGTGTCTGGGGGGAGGAGATTCAGACGGAGCTTCAGCGGTCTAGAGTTTGAGACGTAGAGCTGCGCGCCGCGGCTTTGAAATCGAAACTGAACTTCAATAAAGACTTTTGTATATAACAACGAACTGGCGTTGGTCCTTTGTGAGCTGGGACCTCGGGCAGCTCTGACAGTATGTAACCTGAGGTACCACTGTATTTTTATTATAAACACCAAATTAAACATGTATGAACAATTTCTGCTAAAAATGTGATATTAATGATGTGCTGCTTATGTGAATTGCATATTAATTCATGCTTATCAAAATAATAAATAAAAAGTGTTGCTGATCTCCCCGTCCCCCACCCTGCCAGTGGCCACTAGACATTCTGTTTTGGTGCCCACAACCCAGGTCCCAGAAGCCATTTGGCTCCTAGCTTTTCTACCCCAGTTTCTATCACTGCCTTCAGACGCTGATGGACTCCTACCCTACCAACCCCAGGCAGCATGGCACAAGAATGCTGGGAGCTGAAATCCAGCAACATCTGAATGGCCGCAGGTTCTCCGTCCCTGATTTAAATCATCTCTTTTGCTGCAGCCCTGGGGTTTTCCCAGCAATGCCTTGGAAGATCTCACCCTTGTCTGCCTTCCCGCAGCTCACGGACGTCATTGTGGAGATGGCCAGCAACATGATGCTAGTGGACGACCATGTTCTGTGGATGGCTCAGATTGAGGACAAGGCTTGCACCAGCATCGTCCGCTCTCTAGAGAAGATTGCCGCCTACACTCTCAGCACCAGCTCTCAGTACATAGCCGTGGTAGGTCACACTGAGAGATGTTCAGATGGGGAGGGGAGGGTTGGTGTCTGTTTGGAACTAAGGAACACGGGCGGCACAGACACACCCAGTATTCTTGGGCAGCTGCTGGGGACCAAGCACTTTGACAGGGCTCACCAGTGCTGACAGTCAGCTCAGTTACCCATCCAGCAACCTGTCCGTGGACTTATCTGGGAGCTGCCTGCCATTTTTAATTTCCCACAGTGCCTTGGAGTGGCCACGGTAGTATTGTGGGAACTTGAAATGGCGACTGGTACCACCAGCTACACTTGGAGAGAGCAAGGGAATGAGGGATGGAGGAGGTCACTGCAGGGCAATTTATTAAGGGACTCATTGAACTTGGAACAAATCAATTGGAGGAATAATCTTAAGGTGTGGGTAATAATAAATATTCGTATTGAGACAAAATGGGTAGTTGCAAGTTAACAGGGGGGACGGACGGACACAAGAGTGTGGATCTGTGCCACCATGCCTAACAATGATACTCTTTACCTGGGAGTAAAAAATGGGGGATAAATACGATTTAAATGAGAATTTACCTTATTCACACTTCCTGAAACAATATGAAAACTGAAACACCGCCTTCCTCAAAATTTGCACTTTTGCAATGCAGCTGTTCCACCAAGTAATGTCTACCCCCCCCCCAAAAAAAATTGCACATATTGGGGTAAAGCATGCATAGAAATGGGTATATTAGTGAAAATAATGCACAGAAAATGCGTTATATTGGAGAAAATCACTGTGCAGATATGTGGGTCTTAGGCAAAATTGCATACAAACATGCCATTATATTAAGAAAAAGGCGCACCAAAATGCGATGAACTTTCGGGAGGGCTTAAAAAAATAAGTATATAAATAAATTGCAAATGCATGGGAAGAACTAAGCTTAAGGGAAAGTGGAAAGGACAGCTTTGCCCATCGCTCCCTGGGAGGCATCCCAGGTCTCACAAGTCGGGTACCTTTGCTTTGGCAGAACACGAGGAACATCGCTTTCGAGGCCTACCTGATCAAGCCAGACAGCTATGTGGGCCTGAGCTGCACGGCCTTTCAGAAGCGCGAGGTGGTGCTCAGCAGTCGGCCTCACCGGCAGGAGCGATATGCCGAGTCCCTGGCAGACCAGCAGCTGAAATTCCGGTGTGCCACGGGGCGGCCAAACATCTCCCTGGCCAGCTTTCACATCAAGGTGAGGTGGGGAAGGGCAGGGTTGGGTCGGGTGGATAAAGGAGAGGAAAGGATCTTGGCAAACCGTTATAGGATAAAGTAAGCAGAGCAGAAATCCAGGCAGCCCTCGCATGGGCAGGGCAAGTGCAGATGAACTGCATTCAGAGAGTCTCCTACTCAAACCAGACCTGGAGTGGGAGATCAATGATCAGGTCTCACAACGTGCTTTGGGCTAAAAGCAACCACTGAGTTGAGAAGGAGGCATTTGGGTCAGCACCATAACACTGGGGGGGAAGGATTTGGGAACATAGGAAGCTTCCTTATACGGTGTCAGACGGTTGGCGTATGGAGACCAGTATTGTCTACACTGACCGGAAGCATTTTGCTAGGATTTCAGAACGGGGTTCTTCTCAGCCCTCCCTAGAGATGTCAGAGATGGAACCTGGGACCTTCTGTAGGCAAAGCAGAAGCTCTGCCACTAAGCTGGGTTATTTCTCAAACCTCCCCCTGCCATGCTTTGTACGGAGCAGAATGTAGCTGTCTTTCAGATGTCGCACTACTCCAACTTTTGCAACACAATTTTGGGGCTTAAGGAGAGTGCCAACCTGTATGTTAGGGTGAAATGTGTTTAGAAAAGTTTGAGAGGAAATCTGTTGAGAAACGCATATTTAAAAACAAATTCTCATGCAGTTTGTTTTTAAATAAACAGACAAATAAATGGTCTGTAGCCATCTTAGCTTTACTCAGAACCGACCCTTTGAAATTAATGGGCCCAAGGTAAAGGTAAAGGGACACCTGACCGTTAGGTCCAGTCGCGGACGACTCTAGGGTTGCGCGCTCATCTCGCTCTATAGGCCAAGGGAGCCAGCGTTTCTCCGCAGACAGCTTCCGGGTCATGTGGCCAGCATGACTAAGCCGCTTCTGGTGAACCAGAAGCATGCCATTTACCTTCCCACCGGAGCGGTACCTATTTATCTACTTGCACTTGACATGCTTTCGAACTGCTAGGTTGACAGGAGCAGAGACTGAACAACAGGAGCTCACCCCGTCACGGGGATTCGAACCGCCGACCTTCTGATCGGCAAGCACTAAGCTCTGTGGTTAGACCACAGCACCACCTGCATCCCAATTTAGACATGCCCAGGGGTCAGCAACCCGCGGCTCCGGAGCCACATGTGGCTCTTTTACACCTGGGGCGGATACTAGCGAGGGGAGGAGGCGCATTGTGCGCCCCGACACTCCCCACTGTGGCGGGCGCTGTACTGGCTGTGACGTCGCATAGGGGCGGTGCATGCGTTAGTCACGCACCGTCCCGACGTCACCTTCCCGCCCGCCCACCCGCTACATTGTAAGGGGCATGTACGCTGGTCACTGCATTGAAAGGGGGCATGTACGCTAGTCACTGTTTTGAAGGGGAGTGAAGAACACACACACAAAAAAGGTAACTTGTTAATTTAATGTTTATTTCTATGAGGAGGAGTAATTCTGAGGGGTCAAACAAAGAAATAATAAAAAAGTGACAAAAAAGTTATTTTTATAATGACGAGTTTTGCGGCTCCCAGTTGTTTTTTCTTCAGAAACGTGTCCAAGTGGCTCTTTTTGTCTTAAAGGTTGCAGACCCCTGGACATGCCCATTATCTTTAATTAGTCTGTGTGGGACTGGCATTGGATGCAACCCATTATAACTTAATGCAAAGAAAGGAAGGAATGGATTTATGAATGAATGAAGGGGTGGGGATGGGCTACTCCAGCTGTACCTGGCAACGTGGAAAAGAAACTGAACTGGTAGAAGTTCAAGTTTCCTGCGTGTGTCCCCAGGCTGGGACTGGGTTGTCGTCGTTTTGCTGGGTGACCCCTTTGTTCCCTGTCCCATCAGAACAGCATTGCTCTGGCCTCCATTCAGTTGCCTCCTGGTCTCTTCTGCCCGTCGGCTCCTCCCTACCCCTCAGCTCACAAGTACAAGCTCCAGTTCCTGGCATTCCGCAACGGCAAGCTCTTCTGCAGCACTGGAAACTCTTCACACCTGGCAGATGATGGCAAAAGGCGCAGTGTGGCCACTCCGGTGATCTATGCAGGAACACGTAAGGATCCCAGTGCCCGGGCAGTGGCTGTATGGAACAGGCTGTATGTCCTGCCTCTTTTGGTTTGGCTAGCCAACATGGGGTCCTTCAGATGGGTTTTTTGGGGGTGGGGAGCTCATCTTCCCTAAACACAGGCCACACTGGCTGGGGCTGATGGGAGTTGTAGTCCAAATCATATGGAAGGTAAAGGTAAAAGACCTTTAAGATGGTTAAGTCCAGTCAAAGGCAACTATGGGGTGTGGCGCTCATCTCGCTTCAAGCTGAGGGAGTCGGCGTCTGTCCACAGGCAGCTTTCTGGGTCATGTGAGTAGCATGACTAAACTGCTTCTGGTGCAACAGAACACTTTGATAGAAACCAGAGTGCACGGAAACACCATTTACCTTCCCACCACAGTGGTACCTATTTATTTACTTTGCGATGGTGTGCTTTTGAACTGCTAGGTTGGCAGGAGCTGGGACAGAGCAACGGGAGCTCATTCCATCATGGGGATTTGAACCGCTGACCTTCCGATCAGCAAGCCCAAGAGGCTCAGTGGTTTAGACCACAGTGCCACCCGCTCTCCACGCTGGTTATTCCTGCCTCAAAGGGCATTGCTTAAGAACCCGTGTCTGAAAGCCAGCATTCATACTGTTTGTCTTTTCTTTAAGAATGAGGAAAGGAATAACCAAATGAAGCAGGCAACTGATCAGGAAATAATGAATATATTATTATTATTATTATTATTATTATTATTATTATTATTGTTATTAGGTGTTAGGGGAGGGATAGTACTCTAACCCTCTCTGCTGTGCAAGACAGCATCTGTTCCGCTCAGCCTGAAGGCAGCTTGCAGCCTCTTTGCCCATTCCTCGTTTGGTCTTCCTCAGATGGCTGTGGAGCGAGCAACTTTAGTGAGCCCGTCGTCATCTCGCTGCGGCATTTGGGCGAGGGCACAGACCGCATGGCCGCTTCCTGGGACTTTGACGTGCTGGCTGGGTACGGGGGCTGGAGAGCTGAAGGCTGCCAGCTGATTGGCCTGGAGCCCAACATCACCACCGTCAGCTGCCGGCACCTTGGCAACGTCGCTGTGCTGATGGTGAGGCATGGGCGGGGGGTGGGCTGGCCCACCTAATCCAGCGCCCACCCAGCCCAAGGGAGGTTTGGGTTGCTTTGCCTGGCTATATTCAGCTAAGGCTGCCATGCAGGTAGTGATCTCTGCACAGGAGCTGGAACACCGAGATCCCCCTCACTGCTTTAATTTAAATTAAGCTGCCTTAATTTCCAACCACTGCGCTCTGTTGGACCTTATTCAAAGTGTTGGTGCTGACCTTTAAAGCCCTAAACGGTCTCAGCCCAGTATACCTGAAGGAGTGTCTCCACCCCCATCGTTCAGCCCGGACACTGAGGTCCAACTCCGAGGGCCTTCTGGCGGTTCCCTCCCTGTGACAGGTGAGGTTGCAGGGAATCAGACAGAGGGCCTTCTCGATAGTGGCTCCCGCCCTGTAGAACACCCTCCCATCAGATGCCAAGGAGATAAAGAACTACACAACTTTTAGAAGACATCTGAAGGCAGTCCTGTTTTGGGAAGTGTTTCATAGTTGAGGCTTCCCTCCCCGCTCTGTGTTTTGTTGGAAGCCGCCCAGAGTGGCTGGGGTAACCCAGTCAGATGGGCAAGGTATAAGAAATAAATTATTATTATTATTCTCAAACACAGGAACTGAGCAACTTTCCACGTGAGTCCCCGAGCCCAGCTGAGGTGCTGCACCCTGTCATTTATAGCTGCACTGCCCTCCTCCTCCTGTGCCTCTTCGCCACCATCATCACGTACATCATCAACCACAGGTGAGTATCCTGCCCCATCTCCCTCGCCTGGCCTCATCCTGCCCCCATGTCCTTGGCTTCTTACTTGCAAGGCCAGCGGGTGTCACTGCCTGCCAGCTTCTCCCACCTCCTCCTTTGTCTCAGTGTCAACTTTGTAGGATTCAGCAGGAGGGAGGATGGGGATTGATCCAGAATTCGCTGTCCTTGGCCACGAATCTACCTGCTGTTGGTGTACCTTGCCTTCTGCCCTACCTGCCACAATGGGCACCAGCCACTGCCGGCCTGTGCTCCTTCCTCGGCTCCTCCACCCACCTTCCTTTTGTGCCTGTTTTTCCTGCAGCACCATTCACATCTCCCGGAAGTGCTGGCACATGCTGCTCAACCTCTGCTTTCACATTGCCATGACGTCGGCCGTTTTCGCGGGGGGCGTCACCCTTACCAACTACGTGGTCATCTGCCAAGCGGTGAGTATGTCAGCAATGTATAGGCAACACGATGACCCTGTACATACGCAATAAACAATCTTTTATAGAATTCCTTCAAACCATAACAAGTCCAAAATGATATCTTTAGTCTTAAAGTCTCTGAAAATCTTTAAATGAAGCGAGGTACCAGACTTTGTACGATGAAAGACAAGCTGTGAAGCTTTGTGTATTCAGCAAATATGATGTCCGACACTGAACAGTGATTCCGGATACAGACTACTGTCTCGTAGAATTCTTCGTCAGCGTGGTGGGAGGATATAGAATTGCTTCATAAACCCATCTTGTTTCAAATGAATGTATGTAAATGAAAATATAAAATGATGTGGAACAGTGCTCATGTAATAATGTAGTCACTGCTGAGTATGGCTAGGAGGACCTCATCCTGTGGGCAAGCAGTTGTCTTTCCAGTTGCACACTGGTATTGCACCCAAAGGAAACAGCAGCAGGCTGCTTTTGCCTCTGTAGGAATGCCCCGTGGGCATGGCATCACATTATTAAATGGACTAAATAACACGGAGATGGCATCACTGCCGACAGCGTTCCTGGAAGCGCCGTTGTCATGGGGCATTCCGTCCCAGATCTGGCAAGTGTCTCCCAGCCCTTGAGTGCAACTGACCCACAAGAGATGACTGTGTCCTCTGCCTTTACTCTCTACAGGTTGGCATCATTCTGCACTACTCTGCCTTGTCGACTCTCCTGTGGATGGCGGTGATGGTGAGAGTGATCTACAAGGAGGCCACATGGAAGGCACCACAGCAGCAGGAAGGGGAAGCCCCCCAGCCAGCCCCCCGCCCAATGCTACGGTAACGAGGGAGAAGGTCTCGTAGGGAGGGAGCTGTAGGCTGCGGGAGACGCCCCTGCTCCAAGTTTAGAAAACTGGGTCCAAGAGGAAACTAGTCACGATGGCAGTAATGATTCTGAATACCAGTTACTGGAAACCACCAAAGGGGAGAGTGCTGTTGTGCCCAGGCATCCTGCTGGCCTATGTGAGAACAGGATGCTGGACTTGACAGGCCACTGGCCTGATCCAGCAGCTCTTCTTACAAGGCAACTCTTGATTGCTCCTTTTTGAACCAAGAGAGGGGGACTTATTCTCTCCGTCTCCAGCCCGTGGAAGGTTTGCAGGTATAATTCCCACATCCAGGAGATCAACAGTAGTGACTTTCTTTGTGTTTCAGATTCTACCTGATAGCTGGTGGGATCCCCCTCATCATCTGTGGGATTACAGCAGCAGTCAATATCCATAACTACGGGGATCATGACTCCTAGTAAGTAATCCAAAATGCTCCTTTTTATACAGCAAGGCTTCATGTGTTGGGACCCCATTTAGGCACAGGACTTTGGAAAACTGGTAGCATCTCACAATTCCTGGGATAGATCAGGACTAGCCAATGTTGCTCCTTCCACCTATTGCAGGCCTCGCATCAGATCCAGCTAGTGTAGCCAATGATTAGGAAAGATGGGAGTTGTAGTCCCTCCCAAAAAATCTGGAGTCCAGCATATTAGCTGCTGCTGGGCTAGATGCTCTTAGTGTGCCTCTTTCGGCAGAGATTATTCACTTCCTTCTGGACTCAAATCACACCTCCCACAGAGAAAAAGGTCTACAGTGGTTACTCTTCCTTCTCCTCTAGCTGTTTCGTGCTTGGAGAAGGCAAGGCAAGAGGCTTCAGGGATTAGCATAGGGTCACCCTACCAAAGCTTGGGACTTGACAGGCAGCTATGCCAAGCCCAGGCACCAAATCTTTGTAACACTCCTATGGTTAACTCCTGTTTGGGAAATACATAACAACCAAGCAATGCAGTAATTATTAGCCACAGGAGGGGCGCAAGGTGCATGGTTTCTCTGCCAGGCAAGGTGCAAAGCCCTTCTTTTGCACACTGTGAAACATAAATGTGCAGAGTTTTTTTATAAAAAAATGGCCAACCGCCACCCGCCCATGACTCCCAAGCCTTCCCCCAATTAGTCAAAACAAAGGGAGAATGGGAAAGGAGATTGGGGGAGGCTCGGGTGTTGTGGGTGGGCGGCCGTTGCCCAGTTTTTTTTAAAACTGCACATTTATGTTTCACAGGGTGTAAAAGATGGGCTTTGCACCTTTATACAATGTGCATGTGTGCTTGGGCCCAGGGTCTTTTGCCTCACCATCCCCACTACTGACTCAGCTAAAAAAAAATAAAAGAAAAAGTGCCCCGATTCATTGAAAAAAATATCTGGTAACCATATTAGCAACAAATGGAGGGGCATGGGCTTTCCATTGCTGTGGCAAACCTTTGGGTTGATCTCCCAGGACTCACCCTACATTCTCCCAGTTACTTCAGACCCACTTGATAGTTCTGCTGAACCTTCCCCCTCTCCCCATTCCCCTGCAGTTGCTGGCTGGCTTGTCAGCCAAGCATTGGGGCCTTCTACGTGCCTGCGGCTTTCGTCCTGCTCGTCACTTGGATTTACTTCCTGTGTGCCGGAATCCGATTGCAGTGCCAAGCCAAGAACCCCAAAGAGGCGCCCAAACCCCTGGAAATGCGTCAGCGGCTGGGTGGCAGCAGCAACCTCTTGACAGACTCGGGGTCCATCTTGGTCACGCTGAATTCTACCCCGCACAGTGCCGACGTCGATGGCGTTTACTCTTTAGGGGTGCAATTCTGGGCTCTTGTCATCACCCATTTCCTGTACATCACTCTCTGGACCTTTGGGGCCATGGCAGTGTCCCAGCGCTGGTTCCTCCTGAAGGTCGCCTTCAGCTGCCTCTACGGAGTCACGGCTGTGGCTTTGGGGCTCTTCATCTTTGCCCACCACTGCGCGCGCCGCCGAGACGTGCAGGGCTCGTGGTTCGCCTGCTGCCCATCTTACAGGAATGCTTTGCCCATGCAAGCCTATGTGCACCCGGGAGTGGGAGTGGAGGACGGCTCCCAGGTCTTCATTGGCTGCAGCCCCGAGGTGGCTCAGTCCATCAAGTCCTCCTCTTCCCCCAGCAGCAGCAATTCCGCCCCGGGGCCTTGCAAACTCAACAACCTGCAAGTGGCCCTCGGCCAGGCGGATGGCAGCCCTTCGCAGATGGCCTGCTATGAGGACGCCGAGCCTTGTAATAGCAAGAGCACCCCACCGGCCAGGTACGCCAACAACCTGCACGGCCGCAGCAGACACCACAAAAGCAGGACTAAGCAGTACCGGGAAGGGAAACACCAGCAGCGCCTGAAGGCTCTGCGGGGGCCTTCCTCGGAGCACCCTACCAGCGAGAGCGGCAGCCTCCCTACCAGCCACTCGGAGAGCTACCAAAGCAGTCGGAACAGCCCTCTGAACAATCGGCGCCACGGGGTGGTCCCAAGCCTGGAGTTGGCCCTGACGCAGTCTGACTTGAGCGACGGCAGCGGCGGCCACCACCACGGGGCAGACTTCAGCCACGGCCAGCGGAGGAGCACCAGCCGAGACAACCTCAAGCACCAGGCCAATGCCGCAGCGGAAAAAGAGACTAAGAGGCGCTCCTTCCCTCTCAACACGGCCAATCAGAACGGGGGCCTGAAGGGCAGCGAGTACGACATAAACCTCACTGGGGCTGACAGCGCAGCCGGCATGAAAACGGGTCTCTGGAAGAGCGAGACGACTGTGTAGGGAAGGGTCAAAGGGCCAGGGGGCTGGAGCAGGTTTCCCCAGCCTCGGGCAGGAATTAGCAAGGCACTGGCATCTTGCTGCCAGAGCCTGCTGATGCAAGCTGCAGAGGCTGATGGGGTGTGCACTGTGTGGGGCTTGGGCAGTGTCTGGTTGACCACGTTCCCAGACCCCCTGCCCTGCAGTCGAGAGGAAAGGTCAGCTGACATCTGAGTTGCAAGGGGGCAGGGTAGGGAGAGGGTACGTTGCATCACATCCTAGGAACCACACCATGACCTTCATCACCTATATCCTGTGCACCAGGTGACTCGGCTGCTCTTTGTTCCTGGGGATCTTTTCCTGTCCCCACCGAACGAGCAGCGGTGGCCTAATTTGTACGGTGAAAGACAATCATTTGTTCTGGAGCATTGCAATCTATATTATATCCCTTCTGCATGTCACTTAGATCCTAGCTGCTTTTTTATTTTATTTTTTTGGTATGGCATACCAAGGAAAGCAGTGTTTATAAGCTGAAATCTCTAGCGTTGTATGTACATATGTATAGGCAAAATTGCTATCCATTTGAAGTGCCTACACATTTTATGTTAAAGCCATCAATGTTGTGTCAAAGAGCTCTCGCCTTCTCCAATCCCCCCTCCTCCAACATGCCTCAAGGCCAGTTCTCATGGCTACTCTGTGGCTCATCATTGATGCAGCCAACCAGTGGCATAGCGTGGGTCGTCAGCACCCAGGGCAAGGCAACTAATTTGCGCCCCTAACCCGTGGATTTGCGCCCCCTAACCCATGGATTTGCGCCCCCTAACCCTAACCCCCAGATGTTGCGCTCGGTGTGGCCGGCCCCCCCTGCAACCCCCACGCTACGCCACTGCAGCCAACAAACCAAATTGATTATTTTTGACACAGCTCCAAAGCTGGAGACAGTTGGTCATTTTTAACAGAATTGATGGTAGTAAGGCAGAGGCATCATTGTCCTCATGGGGCTGACCAAGGAGGTGGCTCAAACCATATTGGTCCTTTTAAGTATTTTTTTTTTGGGGGGGGAGCACTTTTAAACACCTTTGAGACATTCCCATCTGCTTAGTTCCAAGGGGGGCAGGGACAGTCCACTGTTTATGGGTGTTTTATCAAGTTAATGAGCAATCGCATGACCAAACTCCTATTGAATCTGCTACGTCAAAAATGAGCTCCATGTAGCCAACTAAGTCCTTGGGCTTTCTCAAAAGCAGCAATCCCTGCCAGCAGGCTAATCACTCCTTGCCCACGCCAGGCAGAGGACTTCTTGCATTGTATTTTGCAATCCCACAGATAATTGCACTTGTTAGACATGGAAAAAACTGGCCGTGAGAATGTGTTGTTTTCTAGTCTGGCTGACCTGAGACACCTCCCCCCTTCCAAGCTTGTAAAGCTGTAGCTACGCTTTCAGAAGACAAGGAAAGATGAGAGAGGTTCAGAAGAAGAAGAAAGATTGTCAGTCTTGACTGAGGTCAAGGTGTGATTGGCCAAGGTGGGTTGCACCAATGACATCAACCTTTTAAAAAGTTTTTTTTTTCCTGTTAAAAAGAACAGGGGGTGGGGGCAAATGCATTAAATGTTCAGAGGAGGAATTGGGTCAACTGCAGATTCGCTAAAGATAAAAGGGCACATAGAGGGCCAAATCAAAGTGGATCTGTAGTTAAAGGTGAGTCTTGGGCTCTGAAACAACTGAAGACTAGGGTCAGGGAAAGAAAATGATGTGCAATACCCCGGCATGAGCTTTGTCTTAGAATTGTTTAATAATAGCAGCAGCAAAAAGACCACCACTCCTCCTGCCTCTGAATTAGGCTGCTGAAGTTCCTGATATATTGCAAGTAGATTTATGCTTGTAAGGTACCAACAGGCAGTTGGTGCCACCTTCGGAGTCATCATTTTGCATTTGACTCTAGACTGGCTCCAGTTGGTAGACCAAGAAAAAATCCAGTAGGGGTCAAGATAGATGTCTGTTCACACCTGGTCTAAGCCACTTCATGTCAAGCATGTAGTTCCATTAGGAGGCAGCAGCCTGAGCCTTTTGCTCCATTCTTCTCCTCCCTATCCATAGCCTTACAAAACCTGGTGCAAGGCGCATGACCTCTGAAGGTCACACTGAGATGCAAAGTGAGAAGAGGTCCTCAGCATGACACAGTGCAATAAGCCATTTCCCTCCACCCTAAGAGGGAGCAAATGTAGCTTTTTAGTGACCATATTTAGCCCACTGAATTACAGAGCTAATGTAAGTGTTTATTTCAAAAGCCATAGTCAAAACGCAATCAAGCAAAATATCAGCTACAAGTGGGCTTACCTCACTTTCATGGCATGTACTTGGCCTTGCAGAAAAAAAGAAAGGGGGGAGCATAGCTTCTTTGTTTTTATGACACACTGTATGGCAGTTTTTCTATCCATGTTAGAGGGCCAACACCACCCAATCATTTAAATGCTCTTGCACAAGGAACCCAAGTGTTGTTCGCAGAGACAGGACACATGTCCTTAATCTACTCAAGTCTGCAAAGACTACAGCTTGCTTTGGGGGGGGGGGGAAGCAAGTTCTCTTCTTTCCTGTTTCTCTCCTTTCTACTCACTGATAAACATCTGGATTTCCAAGTTTTTTGGAGAAAAGTGCGTGTTTCAGGGTGTGGGAAGGTGTGTTATTAATTTAATTCAACGTGGAACACATTGTGCAATTGGCTCACAGACTGGCCAGCAGAACAGAGACAGGAACATTTCAGTGGGCGATCAAAGGCTATTGGCAAAGCACTTGGATCATATAAATCACACCCACGTTTTTGCAGAATTAAAACAAGCCAAACCGCTATAAATTCCAACCAGGCAGAGAGATTCTTTTATTATTTAGGATCATTGTTGTGCATTGTTTAGAGAGAGAAGACTTGTGAGGGTTTTCTGTTCACACCCATAAACCATTATGATACCCAGATGAGTGCTGTCAGTAACGCTGGTGGGGGTGTAGAAGTTGCTTAAAGCAGCGGAGTGAGAGGGGCAAACATATGGGAAGCTAAAAAGACGACAGAGGTATTTGCAGTATAGATGACTGTGTGAAAAATCCAGACAGGCGCTTAGAAATGCTGTCTCCTCACACTCCGGCCCCATTGACCTCCGAGGACAGGCTGCCACCTTCTTCTGCATCATTTATGCAATACTAAGAAACATTGACTCATGAGCATGAACAGTGAGATCTTATGAGAGCCACAGATGTAGGAGGACTAAACATGTTGTTTTTCCTTCCGTTGAGTTCGTTAGATGGGTTTTCCATATTTGGGAAAGGGGAGGAGCATCCAGCTCCTAAAGACGTAGGCATCCCGCAAGGAGGAAAGTCAGCCGAGAGCCACAGTTAAGTATCCTTAAGAATTTACAGGAACACGGTGGGAGGGATTTTACAGTGAGCTCACCCCACGATTCTAGCATAACCTTTAAAGGCCTTTCTCATGCAAGCAGCCTACCCATGTGGGTGTGTCTCACGAGGCCAGCTTAACATCTGGGGCTTTTTTTTCAGCCGGAACTCAGTTGCGGCACCTCTCTGGTGGGCTCCATTGCCATTCTAAGAGAACAAGGGAGGCGTTCATTGTGAGTTCTGGCACCTCTTTTTCTAGAAAGGTAGCACTGAAACCTCTGTGGGGTAAATGCATAGAGGGCACCTGTGTGTCAGAAGCGGCTGAAGAATATATTTGTCCATTTTCAAGGGTGTGTGTGCAAGAAATCTGAACAGGCCAGGCTCCCTGCACAAGCCCCTCTTCTCACTTTTTGCAATTTATATCACAGGCAATAACAAACAGCTGCTAGAAGAGGAAGCACATTCACTACAGTAAGTAATGAATGCAAGCGGGGGGGGGGGGGATGCCAGGAGATATCTCCACAACAGAACCATAGCCTTGAGGGAAGACACAAACTGGGTACTATAAATAAATGTATAATTTTTACGCACACGTGTTGAAAATTCTTACTGCTCCTTTGAAATCAACTGTGCAGTGCTTACTAAAAATAAAGTCTTTATTCTGAACATAGCAGAAGATCAATGTACTCCTATAGACAGGCAGGCATACGCAGTCTCCTTGTCAGTAAAACACCACCTACCTCGAAAGGAGCTGCAAGGATTGTTTTGGTCCTCATGCTATTGGTTCCACCAGTCAAACAGGCAGAGCCATAGGCAATCAGTAGGATCCACAGTGGCTCTAAGAGCTGGCATGGAAAGTTGGAGCCCTTAAAGGGCCATGAAGCACTTATTACCTCCCAATCCCTGAATCTTCCAAGAACTGTTCCTCCTCCTCCTCCTCCTCCATCACCTCTTTTGCAACTACAGTGGTTTCACAATTGCTTCCTCCTATTTAGCTTGAGAGCAGATCTATTCTCCTTTCCCTTACCTCTGAAAATTCCTTCTTGGTTTTATATTTTTTATATTTAAATAAAGGCCTAAATCATTTATATGTCAGTACTACAACCCACATGATATTGCCGATGCTGAACTTGTTATATATGCTTGCTACACTGAAAACAGTATTATCAGAAAAGCTTTGTATTATTACCTTATTTTGTCTGTTTACATTATGAGCAAATGACATATCACAAAAGAAAGCTTTTTGAGTGACAACTGTGCCAAAGAACAGAGAGCTTTTTTGAGAGACAGCTGTGCCAAAGAAAGCATTTAATAGGGCTTTTGCATTTTATAAAAATGAAGTGTTTCTAGCAGATGTTTCTTGTTTAATATATTAAAAATTTGCAACATCCAAAAAGTTATCTATTGCTTTCTTACTCCTCTGGCTCTCTTGATACCTCACACAGTTCAGTATCTGGTTGGTCATAAAGTCATCTTTTTAAAATCAAATCTGGCAGTAACAAGAGTTTGGCCACAGTTACAGAGCAATAAACGGAATTGTGTAGCAACAATTTGAGCAACTGAACAAATCACGTATGTCATTAATGTGACATACAAGCTTGTCTCTCAACATGCATGTAGGGACAAAAATTAATTAAGCAGCTCCATTAATCAGAGCGACTGACTCACCACCTATCTTGTGACACGGGTATGATGTTCAGGAACCACCATACCATGTTCTATAAAGAGATGCTTGCAAAGCCACAACTTTTTCTTCTGGATCTAGGTTTAAAGCATGCATGTCTGAAACAACTTGCAATTAGATTTTCACACTTCTCTTCCACTCTCCCATGCCTAACTATGAGGACCATAAATAGACCAGGCAAACACTCATTCAAGTCAAACGCCAACTCAAAGAGGTATTTGTTACTCAGGCTGGCTGACTGCCTCCATCCAACCCTTCAAGAGTGGATACTACTCTCACCCAGAGATACGCCAATCTTTAAACCAAAAGTTGTCCTAAACAGCATGCAAACCACTGCAATGTGGCCACTTCCTATACCTCTTCTCAGAGTTGAAGGAAAATAATCACACAACCTCGCCAACTGGTTACTAGTGGTCCCCACCAGTAACCAAAGTTATCCAGGCCACCCAAACCTGTCTTTACTTATTACCACAGTAGGGTGGAGGGAGCCATGCCTGAAGGATGCGGGAGATTCTTAGTGGGACAGGAGAGCTGGGGGGCGGGGCGGGAATCACATCTGGCAACCAATGAATCCCTTTGCTTCAGACAGTACATAGGTAGACAAGTCTAAAAAGCCCAGGACACAAATTTTCACAATCCTCTAGTGGTTATGATGGCTCATTTGCCAGAAGTAATGTATTTAGCATTAACTTTGGAAGTGTAAACTCTATTCTTACCAAACTAAGCCTCCTAGAGCAAAATATGTATCTGAAGGCTATTGCTTGCAAGCCTGTCTGAATCACTTGCAGCTTCGAGGTCACAGGCACGCTTGAGCCTTGCTAAACATCTCCTTTTCTTCTGGCGTCCGGATATACTGCTCTATCTCACTGTCTAAAATGGGCTCGTCCCCAGTGATAGCAGAATCTTCAAGGCTTAGCTCAGGAGTTCGTAGCCTCTTTGCGGGGTTCAAGACGCAGGGTGGGAGCAAAGGTTTCCGCTTGCTGAACTTCTGCTTCTCTCCTGAAAGGGAGGCCTCTTCTACTGTTGCAGCGCTCTCGTCTATTAGCTGCAGGGGCGCAGCTGCTGAGTTTTCTAGGTCACGGTCTTCCGTAGTATCCACGATGCGGAAGGCAGCCTGTAGAAGCACACGCCGGTGCCGCAGAAGGTCACCGATGTGCTTTGCCACGCTCCGACGGTCCACTTTCAGCCCTCGCAACCAGCCCAGCTGAGAAGCCATTTGCAGGAGGATGTTATGCAGCTCCTTCAGTCTCTGGTGGGCTGGCCGGGGAGCCTCCATACCAGCAAGCTTACAGAACTGAGAAAGGGTGCAAGTGAGGCGATCGACAGGCCGGAGAGACTGCCAAGCCAGGAAGGCTGCTGCGGTCACTAAGGGGATGGGGTGCCGGCCGGTCACCAGCCACGTGTCGCTGGCAAGTTCCGCCATCTGGATAGTCCTTGCCACCAGCTGCTCCTTTTCCTCCACAAACTTAGTCGGGACGCTGGGTGAATTCTGGAAAATCTTGAAGCTGGAAAGATGAAAATCAAACAAGCCATTAGATAGACTGCCTTGGGTTGGGAGATGTGGCAGGATGGAGAAGACAAAGAGATGAAAGAGGGACATGAGCAAAATAAAGCATCCTGCGAAAGGGCAAAGGGCAGAAGGCCCTGCATTTTCCAAGGATACCAAAAAGGCAAGCTGAGCAGCTTGAATCAAAAAGGCAAGCATCTTCCATTAACCAGCACTATGTGGACAGCGCTGAATTTACACTATTCCTAACTTGTGCTCAACAAAATTCTGTTTGTTGGCTTCTTGCCCTTAATAATAATAGGAAGGATTTCCAAGCAATTACGGGATTGGTAGCAGGAGCAGAATTCACAATTCTGAGAATTATTTGTTTAAAAAAGGAAGTTTGCTGCCCCTGTGGCTAAAGAGAAAAGCCTGGAACTGCCTGAAGTGCCTCAGATGAAATCTCAGAAATCAGGGAGTTGGAGTATACATGCACATATGAAAATACCCATTTCTTCCATGATGGAAGCACACAGCACACACTGGGTTCCCACATCCAAGCACTGACCACATCCATCCCTGCTGAACTTTAAGAAGCTTGCTGTTTCATCGGCCTTCCAATCAATATACCACACAGTCCGTATGATACTTGTAAATACTGTCTCTGAACGATGGAAACTGCACACCAACTTTGAGAAGTATTGTCAAGGAAAGGGCACATACCTGTTGAGGTGGGTTTTCACCATATCCATCAAGCTGAGAGCAGGCACATCCAGTGCCAGTTCCTTCAGGAAGCATAGATAGGTCTTTGCAAACAACTCCTTGTCTCCATAGAGCAGCAGGCAGACTGTGCCCATGGTCAGGGGCCAGTTGTGCTGGCGGCAGGTCACAAAGACGCAACAGCCCACAAGCATCTCCTTCTTCTCCAAGCTGACTAAACTGAAGCAGGGACGTTTGATTGCCTGCTGGTAATAGGACACGGCTGTATCTTCAAACAGAGAAGGAAGGCGCAGAACTTTGCAGAGATCCCGAACACGTTTGACTCCTGTGGGGGAAAATACCACAGCAGTACTTAAGAAATGTTTCCACATACACATTTATCAGTGACAAATCTAACCGCAGGGTAGGTCTTTGCCTGTATGAAGCTGCCCATATACTAAGATAATCTGTGGAGGCTCTGTTTCACATGCTCTCACTTTCAGAGGTTAGACGGGTGGCAATCATGGAAAACATATTTTCAATTGTGGTAGTGTAACTGGAGCGTCCAAACCAAGCCTACTTTGGCTTTTTTTGGATATTATGGAGAACTTTTTTAAATGAAAGTCTTTGGGGGCTCTAACTGAGAATGGCTGCTAGTATTGCTGTTTCAACTTCATAGTTGATTTTAATTTGGCTTTTAGGTATGTATTGATTTATATTTTTTTGCAGCTGTACACACAATTATAATGGCCATTTAATAGTAACAGAAACAGACTGGTCCAGGGTTAACCAGTCTGTCAATGATTCAGCTGAGATTTGATCAGGCAATCAAACTGAACTCTGGACTCTATGCACCTCTAAAACTCTAAAATAGGTTGTTTTGATGTTGGTCCCACAACAAATAGGTAAGACTGTTTTAAAAATGCAACTTTCTCTTTGCTTTTAGAAAGTGAAACAATGCAGCTCTTGTGGATGACAGGCACATTAATTTCCACAAAGCATCAGAAGAGTAGTGCAGAATACGTACCTCGCTGTACACAACGGCTCGTTTGCTCATTCTGACCAGTACTCCGTGAATATGTGACTTCTATGAGATAAAAACACAGATATCAGCCAAACTTTGGTCCAAGCTCTCAAACATGCACCCATTTTTAAACTGTTGAATGGTGTAGGGCCTGTCTATATTTGAGAACTGCTTGCAAGTCGTATCTCAAATCCTATGTCTTTGTAAGATACAAAGAGTTTTCAGCTATTTTGCTATTCTTAGCCTCACCTTGTAAATGTTCTTCATCAGCATATGTGGTTGTGAGAAGCCCTTCAGTCAGAATGAAGCCACAGTCTGCACACACCAGCTGGTTCTGAGCATAATGAGAGTCCTCTACAATTTCCAAGGAGCCACAGTCTGGACACTTCTTTTGGCTCGACATCTTAGCAGCCTGAAAGCATAAATCAGGTCACAAGTTGGTCACTGATATTTTTGTAATATTTAATTAGAAGAAGAAGAAGAGTTTGGATTTGATATCCCGCCTTTCACTCCCTTTAAGGAGTCTCAAAGCGGCTAACATTCTCCTTTCCCATCCTCCACCACAACAAACACTCTGTGAGGTGAGTGGGGCTGAGAGACTTCAAAGAAGTGCGACTGGCCCAAGGTCACCCAGCAGCTGCAGGTGGAGGAGCGGAGACACGAACCCGGTTCCCCAGATTACGAGACTACTGCTTTTATCCACTACACCACACTGGCTCTCCATGTATTACATTTACCGTATATCCCACCTGTCCTTTGAAGAGCTCAAGGTGGTATAATGGTTCTCTCGCCACCCAATTTTTATTCTCACAACAACTCTGTGAAATTAGTTGGTTGTATTACTACTACTGGGACGCGGATGGCGCTGTGGGTTAAACCACATAGCCTAGGACTTGCTGATCAGAAGGTCGGCTGTTCGAATCCCCATGACGGGGTGAGCTCCCGTTGCTGGGTCCATGATCCTGCCCACCTAGCAGTTCGAAAGCACGTCAAAGTGCAAGTAGATAAATAGGTACCGCTCCGGCAGCAAGGTAAACGGCGTTTCTGTGAACTGCTCTGGTTCGCCAGAAGTGGCTCAGTCATGCTGGCCACATGACCCGGAAGCTGCGCGCCGGCTCCCTCGGCCAATAAAGCAAGATGAGCACCGCAACCCCAGAGTCGGTCACAACTGGACCTAATGGTCAGGGGTCCCTTTACCTTTATTACTACTATCAATAGAGTTTATATACCATCCTATACCCAGGGCTTTCAGGGCGGTTCAAAGAATAGTATCAACCTAACCAGTTGGAATTACCCACAGAATTCTTGATTTTTTTATCATTTACTAAGTATTAAAGTATATCAAATTCTATTCGAAAACCACAGTCACTGCCGGGATGTTAGAAGACATAATAGGGCAAAAAGTATGGAGAAGACAGAAAAATGACGTCTTTTTATTTCCCTCAAAATCAAGGTGTCTCCTAGCTTGAAGGCCTACCATACTCTCACATTTGAAAAGTATCATCGTAAAATCAGTCTGAGGATTCTACAATACAGCATTACATTTCTGAAAAGAGCTACAAAGACTACCAGAGATTTGTGGGGGCTCTGTCTTCAGTTCTGATATGCAGAATGCAGCTTTGATTAGGAGGGGAAGGAAACTGTCTCAAAGTACTCAGCTCAAATTACATTGTCATTGGAAACTACTGTATTAAAAGACTGTTGGTGGGGGTGGGGTGTCACACTTTGTCCAAAACTGGAGGGAGCCAGGATGTGGGGCTTGCAGTTTTTCCTCTCGCATTTGAAGCATCACCAGCATTTCCATTAGAGTTTGGTGCTAAGAAAACACCTAACAACACAAACACTTTTCTGGTGGCCTGGCAAGACTTGCCCCACAGCCATTCGCTAAACAAGTGCTTCGTAATTTTAAAAAAGGGCACGGAGACAAAGTTGTTGTGGAAAGCTGCTCCTTTGTTTCTCCAGAGGCTCCAAAAGGCAAGTGAATAACGCCAGGGCAACCTGGAGTGCGGGAAAGGGGAAGAGATGTGAACTGCTGGCTGGTTAGGGGACACAGAAAAAAGAGGGGGAAACTGACTTGTGTGATTTCGATAATGGTAATGTAAAAATTGGGGTTTGGCTTTTGCTTCCCAACACCCCCATGGGACTCTGAGACCCCTAAATTCATGATCAGCCAGAGAAGAATGGATGGAGGCAGAATCCAGTGGAAAGCAAGGCAGATATTTATTTTTCTGTTGCAACAGAGTCCCCTCCTTCCAAGGAGGGAGAGACCATCAACAAAAGTGTGCAGCAACCTTGACATTGCCCAACCCCCTTAGCCAAAGAGCACCCCAAAATCGTCATACATAGATCATAGGAGGAAAACCCTGCCTACCAGGATACCTGATAATGGTCGCCGATTGCATTACCTGGGCAGCCTGGTCATTCTTTCGTGATGGTTACTACTTTAGTTCCTGAAGCCAGGTCACAGGCTCACCCTATTCAGACACAAATAGACCCTTAAGGCAGGATTCGCAAGCGAAAAGGCAATGGGGAGGCTTTCCCTATTTGCCTCCCTCACTGCAGAGGAGTATTTGAGGTCACGGAGAGTCAAAAGGGCCTCAGGATTGCTCTCCCGCACTATTTCAGACACATGGTTTAAATATATACATATGTGTGCATTTATCCATATTTAGTCTATATTGGAGACCTTAGAATTCTTCTAACAATGGAGAGGCGGAGGATTGATGGCGGTGCTCACAGAATCAGCGGCAGGTGAAGGGGGTTTCTGCCCACGCCGCTCGCGGGTTGCATGCCCTCCCAAAAAATCCCCCCACCCCCCCCAAAAACCCCGGCCTGGCTCCTAGACAGCCTCCCAGGAGCCTCTTTCCCCCTTTCCGCGGACTGACTGACCTTCTCGCCGCCGCCTTCGCAACACCGGAAAAAGCCGGGGGAGCTTTTTCAAGAGGGCACACGCTCCTTCCGGGCAATCCCCATGGCAACGGGGCAATCGGGCCCAGACGCGCTCCAACGCTAAGCGGCCTCCGGAAAGAAACAAGGGAGCGCAGGACAAAGGTTCCGCCGGAGCCGCTCAGCTCGAGGGCGTCAGAGATGCGGCGAGCCAGCCTTTTCGCCAAGGCTGGAGCATTTGGGTCTGGACTGAGGGGTTGTCAGATCAACGGGAATGAGCTGAAGCTCCAGCCTTTTAAGCTCCTTTTCTCGGAGTTTATTCTTGGAACTGAATAAAAAATATATATTAAACAACAACACCAGGAAAGCTGAAGACTTCCTTTTCCATCTTTGTAGTAAACCGTCTATTAGCAGCCTCCCTTTGCCTCATTTTCACTCCATCTTTCCTGATCTTTCCTTTGCATTTTTCATTTAAAAAAAGTTCCCCTTGGAATACTTGTAGATTTTTGAGTGGGTGAGACACCAGCTCCTTATGTAATAGGGGGAAATGTTAATATCAACACTTAGGACTGGAGACATACTCTGCAAATCTAGCCATGTTGACTCAGGTTGTAGCCTTAAACTGGATTCAAACAAAATCAATCTTTCTGTGACTTAAATCTAGTCCTGCCCTCTTGGGAAGCAGAGAGCAAGTTTCTGCCCTATTCTTTTAGGGTGTTTCAAGAGTGCTATGTCAAAATACTGTCATGTTCTGGATAGAACAATCAGACCGATCATTTAGCACTTTGATAATAGCTTCAGTGCTGTGCAGTTCCGCATGCTGTGGTTGTGAAACTGGCACCACATTTCCCAGACCTGATAAAATAATCCTAGCAGCAAAATGCTTCCACTTTGGGGGAACTGATGTTTATTAACAGTCAAACAGCTAAAACCTAAAACATTTGGTAAACCTAAAACATGGGTAAACAACAATTCTTCCAACAGCAAGTGGAACCTGAAAGTTTTACTGTGTGGTTGCAATTGCACAACTGTGCTATATGGGACCTGTGGCATCTCCAAGAGAAGTATTACAAGACCCTCTCTTCCCTTCCTAGCCTAACTTGCACAAGCCCTCAACCTTCAGCAACCCTCATAGGAAGGAATGGAGGACTATAGAAACTTACATATGCACACACCATATACAGTTATGAGCCATGCACTGCACACAAGGGAATTTAATGCTACGTTATTATGAACAAAATATGGATGAGCAAAACTCAAACCAGCAGGTGGCGGCCTTACTTTACACTTGGTGCTCTCCCTAAAAGTTGCTACATCACATTTCTATAAATTTGTCCATTGGACAAAGGTGTTAACCAGCTTAAATCTGACTTTTGTTGCAGCAGGGGACCCCAAAATTCCAAAATACATCAAATTCAAAAACGTTCTCATTTAAGCAATGCTTGAAATCTTGGAGGGCAGGGGGACAAGGGACAAGATTTTTTGAGGTTATAGGTGGAGAGGCAGTTTTGCACCAGTCCTGGCCTCTTCTGATAAACAGAAACACAATTATGCGAGCAACAGCAAAAAAGCAATGTGTTGTATCCAACATTAGACCTACTGAGAGTAGGCCCATTGAAACGAATCAATATGACATACGGTATTCCCAGCATAGCTGTCAACTTTCAGATTTGAAAATAAGGGATCAGCAGCCTCGAAAATAAGGGATCAGCAGCCAAAATAAGGGATCAGCAGCCTCACCTGTCCCAGGCACTCCTGTCTTCCACTGCTTCCCACAGTTTGGTCAAACTCATGCTGGTAGCTTCGAGAACACTGTCCAACCATCTCGTCCTCATGGTTCAATGTTACTAGTGAGCAAAGCTACCCAGTCAGGATTTGAATCTTGGTCCTAACTTTTGGTTTGTGTTTTTTTTAAAAAAAATATTTATTGAGGTTTTGCAAAGACATAAATTTACCAAATACAAAAAAACATATGAAAAGAAAAAGATAGGAAAAAAGAAAACATACAAAAATACATACAAAAGAAAAAATAAAAATACAAAATACAAAAAACAGATAAAAAAAGAATTAAAAACAAATCCATTTTTTATAACTTAAAACTCCTTAACTTGTTTCCTTGACCTCCTCACACCTCCCCTTTTTGTATTCCCATTTACATAATCAAATCAGCAAATCCTTACCCACTTTCATTTATCTTAACTCTATATCTTAACATATTATAACTCTATATTTACATCCATTATCAATTCATTTTTGCATATTCTTATTAACTTGGTTGCTAATGCCACTTATTTTCAATCCAACATCATTTTAGCATTCATTAATTTTACAGTGTTTCTGCAGATAGTCTTTAAATTTCTTCCAATCTTCTTCCACCAACTCCAGGTCTCGGATTCTGCCAGTCATTTCCACCAATTCACCTTCATCTGCCACTCTTCCAGGGTGGGTAAATCTTGTGTCTTCCAATACTTTGCAATAAGTATTCTTGCTGCTGTTGTTGCATACATAAAGAAAGTTCTATCCTTCTTTGGCACCAATTGGCCGACTATGCCCAGGAGAAAGGCCTCTGGTTTCTTCAGAAAGGTATATTTAAATACCTTTTTCATTTCATTATAGATCATCTCCCAGAAAGCCTTAATCTTTGGGCACGTCCACCAAAGGTGAAAGAATGTACCTTCATTTTCTTTACATTTCCAACATTTATTATCGGGCAAATGATAGATTTTTGCAAGCTTGACTGGTGTCATGTACCACCTGTATATCATTTTCATAATATTCTCTCTTAAGGCATTACATGCCGTAAATTTCATACCGGTGGTCCACAACTGTTCCCAGTCAGCAAACATAATGTTATGACCAATGTCTTGTGCCCATTTAATCATAGCAGATTTAACCGTTTCATCCTGCGTATTCCATTTTAACAGCAAGTTATACATTCTTGACAGTATCTTAGTTTTGGGATCTAACAGTTCTGTTTCCAATTTTGATTTTTCCACCTGGAAGCCAATTTTTTTGTCCGAATTGTAGGCCTCTCTTATTTGATAATAATGAAGCCGGTCTCGCTCTTTGTATCTTTTAATTTCTCAAAACTCTGCAATTTCAATTTGTCTCCTTCTTGTTCCAATATTTCCCAATATTTCGGCCATTTGGCCTCCATATTGAGCTTTTTCTGAGCCTTCGCTTCCATTGGTGACAACCACCTTGAGGTCTTGGTCCTAACTTTTGGGGTTAAGTTTCTATTTAGCTGTCCCATTAATACTGACAAACCGTATCTCCCATTCATCTCTCAGATCCCTTTGTAAATCTAAAGTACTGACATCCTGCATAAAAAAATTCCCTAAGTTAATTACACATTGTGTGAAGGTAAGTGTGTGAAGCTACAGCATTCCTACTATCAGCTTCAGTGACACATTCTCTCTCTCTCTCTCTCTCTCTCTCTCTCTCTCTCTCTCTCTCACACACACACACACACACACACACATAGACAGTAGAGCACCTCCGGCCCAAAGGCAGAAAGCCCAGCCAGCAGCCAAACGAAGCCTCAAGCGGTGGTTCGCACAGCGCAGCAACCCAGCAAAGGGATACAGCAGCAAGGAAAACCACACCGTCACCTCTGGGCTGGGAAGCGCTGAAGCAAAGGTGAGTCCCCAGGCAACGCGGCTGATTTGATCGGCACAAGACATGCAAGCTCCACCTGCCAGTCGTTCTCAGACTCCTTACTGGTGAGCAAGGCAGTTGAGGAGCCTCCCTGGCCGGCAGGGAGGGAGAGGAGCTGCTTCCTTGGAAACCCGGGAAATTTACAGGATATCAACAATCCGGGACAGCAGCGGGAAACGGTGCTGGAATAAGGGAGTTTCTCGCCAAATAAGGGAAGGTTGACAGCTATGGTTCCCAGTGCTGTTTTTCTAGAAAATGAGGTGCTGGAACTCACCATGAACTCCTCCCTTGTTCTCTTATAATGCAATGGTGCTCACCTGAGAGGTGCCGGAACTGAGTTCCTGTGAGTTCTGGCTAAAAAAACTCCTCTGCATCTTCCTATAGAGAGGAGGACAGATCAGGTGAGTTGTGTAGCTGCTGTCCAAGTATTAACTGGTGCTGGGCAAATTCAAGGCCTCTGCACTCCCTTGTGGTTCATTATCTTTAATCCATGCTTGGAACGTACAACCTTCAAATAGAGGATTGTCCTCTCTAATGCAGCACACAGGGCTACCCTAGTCTGCTTAGTTTTGATGCCACAATTATGGAATGCCCCACAGCAGGGCAAAGGTCTCTTCAGTTCAATTCCTACTGACCTCACCGGGCAATGGAAGTATCTGCCAAGCCATTCAGGGAAAGGTAAACATTATGCTGCTGTTAGATAGATGTTGAATGTAGCAGACCATTTTGAATCATGCTGCACCTTGAGCACACCTAGCCCCAATGAGGACAAGCAATTGGAAGCTTAGGTCTTTATTGGCAAAACATTTGATCACATGCTAGGATTGAGATATGTCCTCTTTTGAGTCGGTGGAGGAAGATTGCAAGAAATTTAAAGACTATCTACAGAAACATTGTAAAATTAATGAATGTTAGAAGGATGTTGGAATGAAGTTATGTGGTTTTAGCAGAAATGTTATAACGGTCTAGGAAAAAATAGACTGTTAATTGGTGAAAGGAGGGAAAGTAAACTTACATTATATTAAGATAAATTACAGAACAAAAAGTGGAAAAGATGGAAAGGATTTGCTGAAATAGTTAACTGAACTAGAATACAAAAAAGGGAGGTGTGAGGAGGTCAAGGAAACAAGCAAATGAAAGACAAGTTATGGGAAGATTAGCTGTGTTTCTTCTTCTTCTTCTTCTTCTTCTTCTTCTTCTTCTTCTTCTTCTTCTTCTTCTTCTTCCTTATTGTGATGTGTTGTTTTGTTCTTGTTTGATATGGTGTTTTTACTCTTTCTTTTTGTAACCTTTAAAATTTTAATAAGTATTATTTATTAAAAAAAAGACATATGTCCTCTTTTGGGGGTCCTACATGGCCATCCAGTGTGGGGTGGGATTTTACATTTTAAACCCAAAGTCCTGGAATTTGGGTTTAAAACAAGAAGTGCATGGGCAGCTCTGGCTCTGGTGTGAGCTGCTCAGGCGCAGCAGCAGCGGAGGGCCGATCGGGCAATAGCCCCCCAAAATAAAATAAAATAGTTTGTGTTATGTTCCACGTCCAGTCTCTAGCGGGCTTCTGCTGGATGTGCGTATTTTAGTTCAGAACGAAGCAAAGCAGGCAAGCCTACAGCATGCTTAAGAAAGCAATAGCTGCTGTTGCAGGGCTGTGCCCAAGAGATATTAATGAGACTCTCAGACATAATAGCTTGTAGTTATAGCTCAGTGAAGGGTGAGCTGGTGCAAAGCATGCTGTTTTGACAGGGGTGGAGACCATGTTGACAGTTATTATATAATTATGTCGTCAGCACAAAGCACTTGGTTTCTGAATCATTAAAGAGATGTCCTAAACCTGGTATTCCCGCAGGTATAGTAGATGACAGGCTGGAAAATAATTGGAATGAAGCCACCATGTGATCATTGACATCGTGATTTCATCCTAGGGTATGAATGTATTTCCTTCAAAATATGAAACTAGTGTGGGTTCTAGACCAGAGATGGCTCCCCCATGTGTTGGAGTAGGACTCCCACCATCCCTGACCATTCACCACGGTGGCAGATGGGAGTAAACATACCAACAACATTCGGAAGGTCCCCCACCTCAATCTAGACTCTGTGAATTAAGGATGCTACGTAGCAGACTGGCAGTATTGTAATAGACACAGGTTTGAGCCACAGATGCCTCTATTGGCCCCCAATTTGGGCATTGGGATCATAGCTGAGATCTCATTTGAAGCATTTGACATACCATGCTTCCCCTGCCTTTCCATCTCAGTGCTGCTGCATCAGGTGATTCAGTCTTTTCCTGATCTATTAAGTTTGAATCACAGTCTTGATCCCAATTGGTTCCGGCACATTCCTGCTTCACAGCACAGGGAAGTGAGTGGTTGCACAAGACATGCAAGCTCCACACGCCAGACGTACTCAGACTCCCTGAATGGCTTGGCAATGGAAGTATCTGCCAAGCCATTCAGGGAAAGGTAAACATTATGCTGCTGTTAGATAGATGTTGAATGTAGTGGACCATTTTTGAATCATGCTGCACCTTGAGAGCACCTAGCCCCAATGAGGACAAGCAATTGGAAGTTTAGGTCTTTATTGGTGAAACATTTGATCACATCAGGTCCTAAGGTACAAGGGATCTATGCTAGGATTGACATATGTCCTCTTTTGGGGGTCCTACATGGCCATCCAGGGCAGGGTGGGATTTTACATTTTAAACCAAAAGTCCTGGATTTTGGGTTTAAAAAAAGAAGTGCATGGGCAGCTCTGGCTCTGGTGTGAGGAATGCCTGCTTCTTAAAACCCGTAACACTTCATGTACAAACAGCTCTCACAATAGAAGTTCCAGTTGCATATGAAGCCCTTTTTCTTTCACACTTTGGAATTACCATGATGAAATCCAGTCCTTGTACAGCAGAGAATCGTTTCTATCAGTATGGACCTAGGAACCATTCTGATATAGTGTGCAATAATGTGAATTATACATACAGCATTCTTCACTTAAAGGTTGTGAAGATACGCAAAGAAACACAAGTGTTCTCACAAGTTTAAATAACTTTATTTTTAACATTACACAAGGATGAAGGTCTTCGTAAAAAAAAAAAAAAAATACCCAATGGGATTAAGTAACAAGAGTAACAAGGTAGAATATATACATTCAGATCCTTCAACATTAAGCACTGAGCAAATGTTTGCACAAGGGGAAACATCCCTCACAATGTACCAACTCTTTTCACAAAATTCAGTATTTCGATGTCAGGATTGCGTAAGTCACAGATACTCATTAGAAGGCACAGATTGCAAGGTATCCTTGCTGTGTATTGCCCAAATCTCATCAAAATGTATACAACTGAGCAGACCTCTATATGAAGAATGGTCAGCTGATTTGGGCCCAGTGACAATACTCCCTCTTGCATGTGGCACACTGTGCTGCCAGCTGCAGCCCTGTGGTCCCTGGAAATTTTAGGTCAGGTTATAAACTAGAAGATTGTCACAATCTGCTGGAAGCTGGTCCTGTACTATCTCTATTAAAACGCTCAACACTATTTGTTACTAGATCCATTCCTACTGAATATGAATTAAACACAAATGTCCACTGTACTTTGGGACCATATAACCATCAGGAATAAACATTTTCTAGTACATAGTAAAACTATATTTCAATAAAATACTTGTTCCCAAAAGCATGTGCCTGTGTGCCTATGGCTCCAGCAGGAGCAAAGAGACATGAAGCCTCTTAAAATAAAGTTTTTAAAAAGCAATTTGGTTCATTTAAATGAGATATACAAGCTTAAAAAGGATGCCCAAGTATCTAAATGCTGGTTTTACACGCAAGAAGTTTGCCTTTACAGACTTTATGCTCCAGCTATTATGGAGCCACAGATATGTGAAAACACCACAGGCCCTGAAGATTTTAGATATGGTAGACAACATTTCCTCCCCTTTCAATCAAGTCTCCAGTTGTTTTAGTCTGCAGCAGAAATCATATTGCAGTAATTCTGACTATTCACATCTTCCAGCAATTTATGCAGCAGCATAAACAGAATCTTTTGTGACCGAGGAAAGTGTCGTCTGACTTCAGAAACTGTTCATACAGATAGAGAAACTGGAACCAAAACAGACACAGCGAAGCATGCACACATACAGCTTTGTGCTAAGCCTCTCTTATAGGGTTGAGAAACATGTGGTCATCCAGATACCTTTGGGCTCCCAATGGCCATCCGTGAGGAGGATGGGAGTCGAGTCCAAGCACACTGGGAGGGCCAGATTCCCTATGCCTGCCCTACTTATTCCTCCTAGTTGGTTTGAGCTACCAACTTATTCACATGAGCTTGAGCTCGAAGAATGTTAGGGGCTTCTTCCATAACTCTGACAAGCAAGTTATCAATGTAGTCTTCCAACTCCCACACCTGCTGATCTCGCTTTGCAATCACATCTTTCTGCTTCAAGACCAGCTGGATCAGCTCGCTGTGTGTCAGCTGGCCATAAGCGTAGGCGGGATCTGAAGGATCATATTTCTTTAGGAAGGAAGAATGAACAGGTTAAAGTCATTTTGATATCGAGCACTGTTGTAAGGGTGGCGTCAAAGGATCAGAAGGAAGGTATAGAAACCTTTGGTTTCAGGGATTACTGGGGAATCCCAGGAATGATTTCAGAGCAAAGAGGTCATCTGTCTAAGCATCTTAAAAGCTACTGAAGATTCACAAAAAACTAGAATTTCAGGATTTGCCAGTAAGTACTTTTATGGCATGCAGACAAATGTGCATACAAGGTTTCTGTACGCCTGCCTTCAACTATTTCTTCCCAGTAATAAACATGGAAAAGTGAAGATAAGACCCTCCTCATAACATGCGAAAAATACTAAATAAATACAAAGCAGCAGCAGTAGTGGTTGTTTCAGTTAAGTGATAATAATTCAGGTTCTGTGCTCAAACACCAAACAGATCATTTGCAATATTAGTTGGAGGCACTAAATCACTAAACCTTGCTTATCTGAAAACAAAAATCCCTTTCAGGCCAATGTCCTTCGGTGAACATAGCAAGTTTTGAGCCTGGGGAATTCATACCCACTCACAGATCTAAACTTGTGTCAGTAAAAGGCTCAGAAAATTGCCCAGATGGGTAGGATAGCAGGGGCAGGGGGAATTGTACACCTAGAAAACTTGAACACATTTCTGTCTCCAAACGACTATACTCCTTTGCAGTGTGTCTAATCCTGCCAATAAATTTACAAGCTTCCTAACTCAGGGCACAGACCACCCAATTAGGTTTTAAAATATAGTATATCTTAAATTACCTTTATATCGGCTTCATTTTGGTTATCAAAAGGGTTCAAGGATACCTTTGTGATTCGGAGGTCCGCAGTGCTGCTCTCATCTGAGCTATGACCTCTTCTGTGACCCTCATTTGTGGAGGGTTCTGAAAAGAAAGAAATCAGCATCAGAATAGTGAGAGCACAAGTCCCAATACAGTCCTACTGAAAATCCTTCTTGGTGTTACTGGAGGAGATTTGGTTTAGTTGCTTGTTATCTGCACTACCTGTTCTCTTATGAGATTTGGTGGAAGGTGGATAAAGCAGGTTATCTTCATTTGTGGAGGGTTCTGAAAAGAAAGAAATCAGCATCAGAATAGTGAGAGCCCAAGTCCCAATACTACTGAAAATACTAATACCTAATCCAGCCCTAGATCAACTGATGGCTCTTAACAACAGCAGTCCACTGAGGTTGGGGACCACTGAGACCCAGCTGCACCCTACTCCTTTACAACTATTAAGCACAATCATGAAGACACTTCTGTTTCTTCACAGCTTCCAAGCACTGCCTTTAAATAATACAAGAAGTCCAGCTTTAACCATTATAAAGAAAAAGTTGTAAAAAATGGCACATTTTACTACTTAGCACACTTTGTAAATTACACAACTGTTAAAACATTTGAGAATAAGGTCTTGACCTTTGATTTTTTTCTTTTCTTTCTCATTTGACTCTTCCTCACTGTCAGCCGGGGAGTGACTAATGCTCGGAACAATAGCTGAAGCTGTGTCTGGCAATCCATTGCCTCGTTTCCCCTTTAGCTTGTCTTTCAGCTTGCCAAATGGTGTCCGTGACTTATCTTTCATGGACAGATCAAACATGCTGGCTGTCATGTTGCTCCTCATGAATTGGATATCCACCTCAATCTCATCTCTCTCTTTTTCCTTCTTTCCTGGTTTGGAGTGAAGCTTGTACCATCTGTACAAATAAAGAACAGCAAAGGTTCAGCATCAGGGGCTTAAATATTTCCTACCCACCCTTTCCCCACAAGGTCTCAGGGTGTGTTACGTATAAAATAGTTAATTTTCAGTTCAAGCTAAACAGAGTCAGGTTCTCTGTGTAAGCAAAATGCCAGGTAGGTGTGTAGACTGATATTAGTGACATTTAGCCAGCAATTTCAATTTCATCTTTTCTGTCACAGGACCTCAAAGCCAGATAAAATGTGTCATGTGTCACATATTTACAGACTTTGTCTAGAGCTTCATGGTTCTCTGTTAAATCCTTGGAAGTGTGGTTCAATAAAGGGGATTACAATCATGTAATAATTATAAGCACCCTCACAAAACAAGTGTTTCTCCAGAATTGCTTTCTGGGGCCTCCCCCAGAGGATCAATGAGAACCATGCCAAGAAAGGGTTAATTTTGTTCTGTAAATTTATCCATTGTTTAGGGCAATGGGTTCCCCCAAATATTCATATAATTTTGCAGCAAGACACAGGAAAGGCTCTGCTACTAAGCCGAGTCCCATGATCGCTTAACAGCTCCACCTAACCTGTGCTGTTATGCTCTGGTATCATGCAACATCAGCAAGCCTTACTAGTTCATGAGTTATGGTATAAGAGCTCCACAGCATGACCTTGTCCATTTCAGGTTATGCCATGAAGGCATCTGCAGAAAAGGTATCAACAGTCAGAGGACCTCTGTAGAAGAGACTGTTTCTGCACTAAAACCCAAGAAGCAAGCCATCTTAGTGTGTCCAACCTTCTTACTCCCTGAAAGGCACCACATGAACCAAGACAAATTCTGCCGAACAGTCTTGAACGGAGCTGGATACAGGAGAGGATACAGAGCTAGAAAGAGAGAAAAGGAGAAAGTCATTACCAGGAAAGCATGCTATTTCTCCCAAAATATGGAATTTTCCGACAATATTTTCAGGAAATTGCATGCCTTAAAAGCAAACATATCAAAACAGGAAAGGAAACAAAAGAGAAGAACTCTTAACACAGATAGCCAAGAATCATGGTGCACAAACACATTTTAATGGCAGGGTTTGTTCTACAATAGCTATGGAAGCAGGCATCGGTGAAAAATTACTATAGCACATTACTTATTTTATCAGTATTTATATTTGAATCTATTGCTCTTCAGATGTGAAACTCAAATATCATTGCTGGCCAATAGAGCTACGTCCCCAACAGCTCACCTGACAGTACGAGATAAATTGCTTGAACAGCACAATGTGGCTTAAAAGCTACCTAGGAACCGGGATTGAATATTGCTTTTGCAATGAACTTACAAAGTGGTTATATTACACAAATCAGGATGGGAATAATACTAATCTGCATTACAGGCTTGTTTGTAAAGCCTTTCCTTCTCCAAGATAACCATGCCCAGCTTTTTCAACTGTTCCTCATAGGACGTGGTTTCCAGACTCCTCACCATCTTTGGAATATGCTGTAGTTCAGGGGTGCAGAACCTCCAGCTCACAGACCAAATGTGACCCACCAGTCCCAGTCCCAGTTGCCACCAGTCCCAGTTGCCCATGAGGCCATTCTGGAGAAGCCACGCTCACCTGCCCAATAAGGGTTGCCATTAAAGTCGGCTCCCATTCAACCATGGCTCCTACTGTCCAAGCTGCAGCTCATTGAAGGCTTGCAAAGGGCTTTGAAAGCAATTCCGTGAAGCTCCTTTGGATCTCTGACATAAGAGAAGGAAAGAAGCAATGCAGGGAGGCTTACAAGGCGTAACACTGCCAAAGCCCCTTGCACTCTGGAACCCCAACATGGAACCCTACACAATTTATGTTGGGAGGTAGTCAAGACAACCCATTTGCCAACATTTTGATGTCACAATGGCAGAATGTGATTTACATGCTGGTTGCCCCACCCACATGTCAAAGTTTTTGGCCCCCCACAGCAAGAAAGATTCCTGCTCCAGTTTGTCTATCTCCTCCTTAAAATGCAGCAACTGGAACTGGACAAAGTAATGAACCCGAAAGTAATGATACACTGACCACAACACTCTGGCGCATTTCCTCTCTCCCTTTGAAGTTAAAGCATACCCTTATCCGCATTCCTTCAGAAGTCCTGCTATGACTCCCTAAATAAAGAAGGAGCGAACATCAGATGCAACGGGTCATATTTAGGAGGCCTCTCTGGGCAGCGCCTGGCACCAGCCCCCTCCCTCCCTCCGCGCATGCGACCTGCATCCCGGCAGGTAGACTGCCCCTGGCAGCAGGAGCTCCACCAAGGCCCCTCGCTCACTCGTCCGCTCGCTCTCTCCTCACCGTGTGCATGTAGGGACAAAAATTAACTAAGCAGCTCCATTAATCAAAGCGACTGACTCACCACGTATCTTGTGACACGGGTATGATGTTCAGGAACCACCATACCATGTTCTATAAAGAGATGCTTGCAAAGCACAACTTTTTCTTCTGGATCTAGGTTTAAAACATGCATGTCTGAAACAACTTGCAATTAGATTTTCCCACCTCTCCTCCACTGTCCCATGCCTAACTATGAGGACCATAAGTAGACCAGACAAACACTCATTCAAGTCAAACGCCAACTCAAAGAGGTATTTGTTGCTCAGGCTGGCTGACTGCCTCCATCCAACCCTTCAAGAGTGGATACTACTTCTCACCCAGAGATACGCCAAGCTTTAAACCAAAAGTTGTCCTAAACAGCATGCAAACCACTGCAGTGTGGCCACTTCCTATACCTCTTCTCAGAGTTGAAGGAAAATAATCACACAACCTCGCCAACTAGTTCCTAGTGGTCCCTACCAGTAACCAAAGTTATCCAGGCCGCCCAAACCTGTCTTTAATTATTACCACAGTAGGGGGGAAGGAGCCATGCCTGAAGGATGCGGGAGATTCTTAGTGGGACAGGAGAGTGGGGGGCGTGGGAATCATATCTGGGAACCAATGAATCCCTTTGCTTCAGACAGTACATAAGTAGACAAGTCTAAAAAGCCCAGGACACAAATTTTCACAATCCTCTAGTGGTTATGATGGCTCATTTGCCAGAAGTAATGTATTTAGCATTAACTTTGGAAGTGTAAACTCTATTCTTACCAAACTAAGCCTCCTAGAGCAAAATATGTATCTGAAGGCTATTGCTTGCAAGCCTATCTGAATCACTTGCAGCTTCGAGGTCACAGGCACGCTTGAGCCTTGCTAAACATCTCCTTTTCTTCTGGCGTCCGGATATACTGCTCTATCTCACTGTCTAAAATGGGCTCGTCCCCAGTGATAGCAGAATCTTCAAGGCTTAGCTCAGGAGTTCGTAGCCTCTTTGCGGGGTTCAAGACGCAGGGTGGGAGCAAAGGTTTCCGCTTGCTGAACTTCTGCTTCTCTCCTGAAAGGGAGGCCTCTTCTACTGTTGCAGCGCTCTCATCTATTAGCTGCAGTGGCACAGCTGCTGAGTTTTCTAGGTCACGGTCTTCCGTAGTCTTCTGCGGTGCCACAGAAGGTCACCGATGTACTTTGCCACGCTCTGACGGTCCACTTTCAGCACTCGCAACCAGCCCAGCTGAGAAGCCATTTGCAGGAGGATGTTATGCAGCTTGTTCAGTCTCTGGTGGGCTGGCCGGGGAGCCTCCATACCAGCAAGCTTACAGAACTGAGAAAGGGTGCAAGTGAGGCGATCGACAGGCCGGAGAGACTGCCAAGCCAGGAAGGCTGCTGCGGTCACTATGGGGGTGGGGTGCCGGCCGGTCACCAGCCACGTGTCGCTGGCAAGTTCCGCCATCTGGATAGTCCTTGCCACCAGCTGCTCCTTTTCTTCCACAAACTTTGTCGGGACGCTGGGTGAATTCTGGAAAATCTTGAAGCTGGAAAGATGAAAATCAAACAAGCCATTAGATAGACTGCCTTGGGTTGGGAGATGTGGCAGGATGGAGAAGACAAAGAGATGAAAGAGGGACATGAGCAAAATAAAGCATCCTGTGAAAGGGCAAAGGGCAGAAGACCCTGCATTTTCCAAGGATACCAAAAAGGCAAGCTGAGCAGCTTGAATCAAAAAGGCAAGCATCTTCCATTAACCAGCACTATGTGGACAGCGCTGAATTTACACTATTCCTAACTTGTGCTCAACAAAATTCTGTTTGTTGGCTTCTTGCCCTTAATAATAATAGGAAGGATTTCCAAGCAATTACGGGATTGGTAGCAGGAGCAGAATTCACAATTCTGAGAATTATTTGTTTAAAAAAGGAAGTTTGCTGCCCCTGTGGCTAAAGAGAAAAGCCTGGAACTGCCTGAAGTGCCTCAGATGAAATCTCAGAAATCAGGGAGTTGGAGTATACATGCACATATGAAAATACCCATTTCTTCCATGATGGAAGCACACAGCACACACAGGGTTCCTAGGAAGTCTGACATCCAAGCACTGACCACATCCATCCCTGCTGAACTTTAAGAAGCTTGCTATTTCATCGGCCTTCCAATCAATATACCACACAGTCCGTATGATACTTGTAAATTCTGTCTCTGAACGATGGAAACTGCACACCAACTTTGAGAAGTATTGTCAAGGAAAGGGCATAAGAACTTCAACATACCTGTTGAGGTGGGTTTTCACCATATCCATCAAGCTGAGAGTAGGCACATCCAGTGCCAGTTCCTTCAGGAAGCGTAGATAGGTCTTGGCAAACAACTCCTTGTCTCCATAGAGCAGCAGGCAGACTGTGCCCATGGTCAGGGGCCAGTTGTGCTGGCGGCAGGTCACAAAGACGCAACAGCCCACAAGCATCTCCTTCTTCTCCAAGCTGACTAAACTGAAGCAGGGACGTTTGATTGCCTGCTGGTAATAGGACACGGCTGTATCTTCAAACAGAGAAGGAAGGCGCAGAACTTTGCAGAGATCCCGAACACGTTTGACTCCTGTGGGGGAAAATACCACAGCAGTACTTAAGAAATGTTTCGACATACACATTTATCAGTGACAAATCTAACCGCAGGGTAGGTCTTTGCCTGTATGAAGCTGCCCATATACTAAGATAATCTGTGGAGGCTCTGTTTCACATGCTCCCACTTTCAGAGGTTAGACGGGTGGCAATCATGGAAAACATATTTTCAATTGTGGTAGTGTAACTGGAGCGTCCAAACCAAGCCTACTTTGGCTTTTTTTGGATATTATGGAGAACTTTTTTAAATGAAAGTCTTTGGGGGCTCTAATTGAGAATGGCTGCTAGTATTGCTGTTTCAACTTCATAGTTGATTTTAATTTGGCTTTTAGGTATGTATTGATTTATATTTTTTTGCAGCTGTACACACAATTGTAATGGCCATTTAATAGTACTGGAAACAGACTGGTCCATGGTTAACCAGTCTGTCAATGATTCAGCTGAGATTTGATCAGGCAATCAAACTGAACTCTGGACTCTATGCACCTCTAAAACTCTAAAATAGGTTGTTTTGATGTTGGTCCCACAACAAATAGGTAAGACTGTTTTAAAAATGCAACTTTCTATTTGCTTTTAGAAAGTGAAACAATGCAGCTCTTGTGGATGACAGGCACATTAATTTCCACAAAGCATCAGAAGAGTAGTGCAGAATACGTACCTCGCTGTACACAACGGCTCGTTTGCTCATTCTGACCAGTACTCCGTGAATATGTGACTTCTATGAGATAAAAACACAGATATCAGCCAAACTTTGGTCCAAGCTCTCAAACATGCACCCATTTTTAAACTGTTGAATGGTGTAGGGCCTGTCTATATTTGAGAACTGCTTGCAAGTCGTATCTCAAATCCTATGTCTTTGTAAGATACAAAGAGTTTTCAGCTATTTTGCTATTCTTAGCCTCACCTTGTAAATGTTCTTCATCAGCATATGTGGTTGTGAGAAGCCCTTCAGTCAGAATGAAGCCACAGTCTGCACACACCAGCTGTTTCTGAGCATAATGAGAGTCCTCTACAATTTCCAAGGAGCCACAGTCTGGACACTTCTTTTGGCTCGACATCTTAGCAGCCTGAAAGCATAAATCAGGTCACAAGTTGGTCACTGATATTTTTGTAATATTTAATTAGAAGAAGAAGAAGAGTTTGGATTTGATATCCCGCCTTTCACTCCCTTTAAGGAGTCTCAAAGCGGCTAACATTCTCCTTTCCCATCCTCCACCACAACAAACACTCTGTGAGGTGAGTGGGGCTGAGAGACTTCAAAGAAGTGCGACTGGCCCAAGGTCACCCAGCAGCTGCAGGTGGAGGAGCGGAGACACGAACCCGGTTCCCCAGATTACGAGACTACTGCTCTTAACCACTACACCACACTGGCTCTCCATGTATTACATTTACCGTATATCCCACCTGTCCTTTGAAGAGCTCAAGGTGGTATAATGGTTCTCTCGCCACCCAATTTTTATTCTCACAACAACTCTGTGAAATTAGTTGGTTGTATTACTACTACTAGGACGCGGGTGGTGCTGTGGGTTAAACCACATAGCCTAGGACTTGCCGATCAGAAGGTCGGCTGTTCAAATCCCCATAACAGGGTGAGCTCCCGTTGCTGGGTCCCTGCTCCTGCCCACCTAGCAGTTTGAAAGCACGTCAAAATGAAGTCTTTTTATTTCCCTCAAAATCAAGGTGTCTCCTAGCTTGAAAGCCTACCATACTCTCACATTTGAAAAGTATCATCATAAAATCAGTCTGAGGATTCTACAATACAGCATTACATTTCTGAAAAGAGCTACAAAGACTACCAGAGATTTGTGGGGGCCCTGTCTTCAGTTCTGATATGCAGAATGCAGCTTTGATTAGGAGGGGAAGGAAACGGTCTCAAAGTACTCAGCTCAAATTACATTGTCATTGGAAACTAC
Source organism: Podarcis erhardii (assembly GCF_964252035.2). NCBI lineage: Eukaryota > Metazoa > Chordata > Lepidosauria > Squamata > Lacertidae > Podarcis > Podarcis erhardii. The sequence continues at coordinate 9,398,777 of NC_138514.1, forward strand.
TGTATTAAAAGACTGTTGGTGGGGGTGGGGTGTCACACTTTGTCCAAAACTGGAGGGAGCCAGGATGTGGGGCTTGCAGTTTTTCCTCTCGCATTTGAAGCATCACCAGCATTTCCATTAGAGTTTGGTGCTAAGAAAACACCTAACACCACGAACACTTTTCTGGTGGCCTGGCAAGACTTGCCCCACAGCCATTCACTAAACAAGTGCTTCTTAATTTTAAAAAAGGGCATGGAGACAAAGTTGTTGTGGAAAGCTCCTCCTTTGTTTCTCCAGAGGCTCCTAAAGGCAAGTGAATAACGCCAGGGCAACCTGGAGTGCGGGAAAGGGGAAGAGAGGTGAACTGCTGGCTGGTTAGGGGACACAGAAAAAAGAGGGGGAAACTGACTTGTGTGATTTCGATAATGGTAATGTAAAAATTGGGGTTTGGCTTTTGCTTCCCAACACCCCCATGGGACTCTGAGACCCCTAAATTCATGATCAGCCAGAGAAGAATGGATGGAGGCAGAATCCAGTGGAAAGCAAGGCAGATATTTATTTTTCTGTTGCAACAGAGTCCCCTCCTTCCAAGGAGGGAGAGACCATCAACAAAAGTGTGCAGGAACCTTGACATTGCCCAACCCCCTTAGCCAAAGAGCACCCCAAAATCGTCATACATAGATCATAGGAGGAAAACCCTGCCTACCAGGATACCTGATAATGGTCGCCGATTGCATTACCTGGGCAGCCTGGTCATTCTTTCGTGATGGTTACTACTTTAGTTCCTGAAGCCAGGTCACAGGCTCACCCTATTCAGACACAAATAGACCCTTAAGGCAGGATTCGCAAGCGAAAAGGCAATGGGGAGGCTTTCCCTATTTGCCTCCCTCACTGCAGAGGAGTATTTGAGGTCACGGAGAGTCAAAAGGGCCTCAGGATTGCTCTCCCGCACTATTTCAGACACATGGTTTAAATATATACATATGTGTGCATTGATCCATATTTAGTCTATATTGGAGACCTTAGAATTCTTCTAACAATGGAGAGGCGGAGGATTGATGGCGGTGCTCACAGAATCAGCGGCAGGTGAAGGGGGTTTCTGCCCACGCCGCTCGCGGGTTGCATGCCCTCCCAAAAAATCCCCCCACCCCCCCCAAAAACCCCGGCCTGGCTCCTAGACAGCCTCCCAGGAGCCTCTTTCCCCCTTTCCGCGGACTGACTGACCTTCTCGCCGCCGCCTTCGCAACACCGGAAAAAGCCGGGGGAGCTTTTTCAAGAGGGCACACGCTCCTTCCGGGCAATCCCCATGGCAACGGGGCAATCGGGCCCAGACGCGCTCCAACGCTAAGCGGCCTCCGGAAAGAAACAAGGGAGCGCAGGACAAAGGTTCCGCCGGAGCCGCTCAGCTCGAGGGCGTCAGAGATGCGGCGAGCCAGCCTTTTCGCCAAGGCTGGAGCATTTGGGTCTGGACTGAGGGGTTGTCAGATCAACGGGAATGAGCTGAAGTTCAACAACAACACCAGGAAAGCTGAAGACTTCCTTTTCCATCTTTGTAGTAAACCGTCTATTAGCAGCCTCCCTTTGCCTCATTTTCACTCCATCTTTCCTGATCTTTCCTTTGCATTTTTCATTTAAAAAAAGTTCCCCTTGGAATACTTGTAGATTTTTGAGTGGGTGAGACACCAGCTCCTTATGTAACAGGGGGAAATATTAATATCAACACGTAGCACTAGAGACATACTCTGCAAATCTAGCCATGTTGACTCAGGTTGTAGCCTTAAACTGGATTCAACCAAAATCTACCTTTCTGTGACTTAAATCTAGTCTTGCCCTCTTGGGAAGCAGAGAGCAAGTTTCTGCCCTATTCTTTTAGGGTGTTTCAAGAGTGCTATGTCAAAATACTGTCATGTTCTGGATAGAACAATCAGACCGATCATTTAGCACTTTGATAATAGCTTCAGTGCTGTGCAGTTCCGCATGCTGTGGTTGTGAAACTGGCACCACATTTCCCAGACCTGATAAAATAATCCTAGCAGCAAAATGCTTCCACTTTGGGGGAACTGATGTTTATTAACAGTCAAACAGCTAAAACCTAAAACATTTGGTAAACCTAAAACATGGGTAAACAACAATTCTTCCAACAGCAAGTGGAACCTGAAAGTTTTACTGTGTGGTTGCAATTGCACAACTGTGCTATATGGGACCTGTGGCATCTCCAAGAGAAGTATTACAAGACCCTCTCTTCCCTTCCTAGCCTAACTTGCACAAGCCCTCAACCTTCAGCAACCCTCATAGGAAGGAATGGAGGACTATAGAAACTTACATATGCACACACCATATACATTTATGAGCCATGCACTGCACACAAGGGAATTTAATGCTACGTTATTATGAACAAAATATGGATGAGCAATACTCAAACCAGCAGATGGCGGCCTTACTTTACACTTGGTGCTCTCCCTAAAAGTTGCTACATCACATTTCTATAAATTTGTCCATTGGACAAAGGTGTTAACCAGCTTAAATCTGATTTTTGTTGCAGCAGGGGACCCCAAAATTCCAAAATACATCAAATTCAAAAACGTTCTCATTTAAGCAATGCTTGAAATCTTGGAGGGCAGGGGGACAAGGGACAAGATTTTTTGAGGTTATAGGTGGAGAGGCAGTTTTGCACCAGTCCTGGCCTCTTCTGATAAACAGAAACACAATTATGCGAGCAACAGCAAAAAAGCAATGTGTTGTATCCAACATTAGACCTACTGAGAGTAGGCCCATTGAAACGAATCAATATGACATACGGTATTCCCAGCATAGCTGTCAACTTTCACATTTGAAAATAAGGGATCAGCAGCCTCGAAAATAAGGGATCAGCAGCCAAAATAAGGGATCAGCAGCCTCACCTGTCCCAGGCACTCCTGTCTTCCACTGCTTCCCACAGTTTGGTCAAACTCATGCTGGTAGCTTTGAGAACACTGTCCAACCATCTCGTCCTCATGGTTCAATGTTACTAGTGAGCAAAGCTACCCTGTCAGGATTTGAATCTTGGTCCTAACTTTTGGTTTGTGTTTTTTTTTAAAAAAATATTTATTGAGGTTTTGCAAAGACATAAATTTACCAAATACAATGAAAAGAAAAAGATAGGAAAAAAGAAAACATACAAAAATACATACAAAAGAAAAAATAAAAATACAAAATACAAAAAACAGATAAAAAAAGAATTAAAAACAAATCCATTTTTTATAACTTAAAACTCCTTAACTTGTTTCCTTGACCTCCTCACACCTCCCCTTTTTGTATTCCCATTTACATAATCAAATCAGCAAATCCTTACCCACTTTCATTTATCTTAACTCTATATCTTAACATATTATAACTCTATATTTTCATCCATTATCAATTCATTTTTGCATATTCTTATTAACTTGGTTGCTAATGCCACTTATTTTCAATCCAACATCATTTTAGCATTCATTAATTTTACAATGTTTCTGCAGATAGTCTTTAAATTTCTTCCAATCTTCTTCCACCAACTCCAGGTCTCGGATTCTGCCAGTCATTTCCACCAATTCACCTTCATCTGCCACTCTTCCAGGGTGGGTAAATCTTGTGTCTTCCAATACTTTGCAATAAGTATTCTTGCTGCTGTTGTTGCATACATAAAGAAAGTTCTATCCTTCTTTGGCACCAATTGGCCGACTATGCCCAGGAGAAAGGCCTCTGGTTTCTTCAGAAAGGTATATTTAAATACCTTTTTCATTTCATTATAGATCATCTCCCAGAAAGCCTTAATCTTTGGGTACGTCCACCAAAGGTGAAAGAACGTACCTTCATTTTCTTTACATTTCCAACATTTATTATCGGGCAAATGATAGATTTTTGCAAGCTTGACTGGTGTCATGTACCACCTGTATATCATTTTCATAATATTCTCTCTTAAGGCATTACATGCCGTAAATTTCATACCGGTGGTCCACAACTGTTCCCAGTCAGCAAACATAATGTTATGGCCAATGTCTTGTGCCCATTTAATCATAGCAGATTTAACCGTTTCATCCTGCGTATTCCATTTTAACAGCAAGTTATACATTCTTGACAGTATCTTAGTTTTGGGATCTAACAGTTCTGTTTCCAATTTTGATTTTTCCACCTGGAAGCCAATTTTTTTGTCCGAATTGTAGGCCTCTCTTATTTGATAATAATGAAGCCAGTCTCGCTCTTTATCTTTTAACTTCTCAAAACTCTGCAATTTCAATTTGTCTCCTTCTTGTTCCAATATTTCCCAATATTTCGGCCATTTGGCCTCCATATTGAGCTTTTTCTGAGCCTTCGCTTCCATTGGTGACAACCACCTTGAGGTCTTGGTCCTAACTTTTGGGGTTAAGTTTCTATTTAGCTGTCCCATTAATACTGACAAACCGTATCTCCCATTCATCTCTCAGATCCCCTTGTAAATCTAAAGTACTGACATCCTGCAGTAAAAAAATTCCCTAAGTTAATTACACATTGTGTGAAGGTAAGTGTGTGAAGCTACAGCATTCCTACTATCAGCTTCAGTGACACATTCTCTCTCTCTCTCTCTCTCTCTCTCTCTCTCTCTCTCTCACACACACACACACACACACACACAGTAGAGCACCTCCGGCCCAAAGGCAGAAAGCCCAGCCAGCAGCCAAACGAAGCCTCAAGCGGTGGTTCGCACAGCGCAGCAACCCAGCAAAGGGATACAGCAGCAAGGAAAACCACACCGTCACCTCTGGGCTGGGAAGCGCTGAAGCAAAGGTGAGTCCCCAGGCAACGCGGCTGATTTGATCGGCACAAGACATGCAAGCTCCACCTGCCAGTCGTTCTCAGACTCCTTACTGGTGAGCAAGGCAGTTGAGGAGCCTCCCTGGCCGGCAGGGAGGGAGAGGAGCTGCTTCCTTGGAAACCCGGGAAATTTACAGGATATCAACAATCCGGGACAGCAGCGGGAAACGGTGCTGGAATAAGGGAGTTTCTCGCCAAATAAGGGAAGGTTGACAGCTATGATTCCCAGTGCTGTTTTTCTAGAAAATGAGGTGCTGGAACTCACCATGAACTCCTCCCTTGTTCTCTTATAATGCAATGGTGCTCACCTGAGAGGTGCCGGAACTGAGTTCCTGTGAGTTCTGGCTAAAAAAACTCCTCTGCATCTTCCTATAGAGAGGAGGACAGATCAGGTGAGTTGTGTAGCTGCTGTCCAAGTATTAACTGGTGCTGGGCAAATTCAAGGCCTCTGCACTCCCTTGTGGTTCATTATCTTTAATCCATGCTTGGAACGTACAACCTTCAAATAGAGGATTGTCCTCTCTAATGCAGCACACAGGGCTACCCTAGTCTGCTTAGTTTTGATGCCACAATTATGGAATGCCCCACAGCAGGGCAAAGGTCTCTTCAGTTCAATTCCTACTGACCTCACCAGGCAATGGAAGTATCTGCCAAGCCATTCAGGGAAAGGTAAACATTATGCTGCTGTTAGATAGATGTTGAATGTAGCAGACCATTTTGAATCATGCTGCACCTTGAGCACACCTAGCCCCAATGAGGACAAGCAATTGGAAGCTTAGGTCTTTATTGGCAAAACATGTGATCACATGCTAGGATTGAGATATGTCCTCTTTTGAGTCGGTGGAGGAAGATTGCAAGAAATTTAAAGACTATCTACAGAAACATTGTAAAATTAATGAATGTTAGAAGGATGTTGGAATGAAGTTATGTGGTTTTAGCAGAAATGTTATAACGGTCTAGGAAAAAATAGACTGTTAATTGGTGAAAGGAGGGAAAGTAAACTTACATTATATTAAGATAAATTACAGAACAAAAAGTGGAAAAGATGGAAAGGATTTGCTGAAATAGTTAACTGAACTAGAATACAAAAAAGGGAGGTGTGAGGAGGTCAAGGAAACAAGCAAATGAAAGACAAGTTATGGGAAGATTAGCTGTGTTTCTTCTTCTTCTTCTTCTTCTTCTTCTTCTTCTTCTTCTTCTTCTTCTTCTTCTTCCTCCTTATTGTGATGTGTTGTTTTGTTCTTGTTTGATATGGTGTTTTTACTCTTTCTTTTTGTAACCTTTAAAATTTTAATAAGTATTATTTATTAAAAAAAAGACATATGTCCTCTTTTGGGGGTCCTACATGGCCATCCAGTGTGGGGTGGGATTTTACATTTTAAACCCAAAGTCCTGGAATTTGGGTTTAAAACAAGAAGTGCATGGGCAGCTCTGGCTCTGGTGTGAGCTGCTCAGGCGCAGCAGCAGCGGAGGGCCGATCGGGCAATAGCCCCCCAAAATAAAATAAAATAGTTTGTGTTATGTTCCACGTCCAGTCTCTAGCGGGCTTCTGCTGGATGTGCGTATTTTAGTTCAGAACGAAGCAAAGCAGGCAAGCCTACAGCATGCTTAAGAAAGCAATAGCTGCTGTTGCAGGGCTGTGCCCAAGAGATATTAATGAGACTCTCAGACATAATAGCTTGTAGTTATAGCTCAGTGAAGGGTGAGCTGGTGCAAAGCATGCTGTTTTGACAGGGGTGGAGACCATGTTGACAGTTATTATATAATTATGTCGTCAGCACAAAGCACTTGGTTTCTGAATCATTAAAGAGATGTCCTAAACCTGGTATTCCCGCAGGTATAGTAGATGACAGGCTGGAAAATAATTGGAATGAAGCCACCATGTGATCATTGACGTCGTGATTTCATCCTAGGGTATGAATGTATTTCCTTCAAAATATGAAACTAGTGTGGGTTCTAGACCAGAGATGGCTCCCCCATGTGTTGGAGTAGGACTCCCACCATCCCTGACCATTCACCACGGTGGCAGATGGGAGTAAACATACCAACAACATTCGGAAGGTCCCCCACCTCAATCTAGACTCTGTGAATTAAGGATGCTACGTAGCAGACTGGCAGTATTGTAATAGACACAGGTTTGAGCCACAGATGCCTCTATAATAATATAATAATAATAATTTATTATTTATACCCCGCCCATCTGGCTGGGCCTCCCCAGCCACTCTGGGCGGCTTCCATAAAAACCAAAAATACAGTAAAATCACACGTTAAAAACTTCCCTGAACAGGGCTGCCTTAAGATGTCTTCTGAATGTCAGGTAGTTGTTTATCGCTTTGACATCTGCTGGAAGGGCGTTCCACAGGGTGGGCGCCACTACCGAGAAGGCCCTCTGCCTGGTTCCCTGTAGCTTTGCTTCTCGCAATGAGGGAACCGCCAGAAGGCCCTCGGCGCTGGACCTCAGCGTCCGGGCAGAATGATGGGGGTGGAGACGCTCCTTCAGGTATACTGGACCGAGGCCGTTTAGGGCTTTAAAGGTCAGCACCAACACTTTGAATTGTGCTCGGAAACATACTGGGAGCCAATGTAGGTCTTTCAAGACTGGTGTTATATGGTCTCGGCGGCCGCTCCCAGTCACCAGTCTAGCTGCCGCATTCTGGATTAGTTGTAGTTTCCGAGTCACCTTCAAAGGTAGCCCCATGTAGAGTGCATTGCAGTAGTCCAAGCGGGAGATAACCAGAGCATGCACCACTCTGGCGAGACAGTCCGCAGGCAGATAGGGTCTCAGCCTACGTACCAGATGGAGCTGGTAAACAGCTGCCCTGGACACAGATTTGACCTGTGCCTCCATGGACAGCTGTGAGTCCACAATGACTCCCAGGCTGCGCACCTGGTCCTTCAGGGGCACAGTTACCCCATTCAGGACCAGGGAATCCTCCACACCTGCCCGCCTCCTGTCCCCCAGAAACAGTACTTCTGTCTTGTCAGGATTCAACCTCAATCTGTTAGCCGCCATCCATCCTCCAACCGCCTCCAGACACTCACACAGGACCTTCACTGCCCTCACTGGTTCTGATTTAAAAGAGAGGTAGAGCTGGGTATCATCCGCATACTGATGAACACCCAGCCCAAACCTCCTGATGATCTCTCCCAGCGGCTGCATGTAGATGTTGAAAAGCATGGGGGAGAGGACAGAACCCTGAGGCACCCCACAAGTGAGAGCCCAGGGGTCTGAACACTCATCCCCCACCACCACTTTCTGAACACGGCCCAGGAGGAAGGAGCGGAACCACTGTAGGACAGTGCCCCCAGCTCCCAGCCCCTCAAGACGGTCCAGAAGGATGTTATGGTCGATGGTATCAAACGCCGCTGAGAGATCCAGCAGAACTAGGAAACAGCTCTCACCTTTGTCCCTAGCCCGCCGGAGATCATCAACCAGTGCGACCAAGGCAGTTTCAGTCCCATGATGAGGCCTGAATCCCGACTGGAAGGGATCCAAATGGTCCGCTTCTTCCAGGCGTGCCTGGAGTTGTTCGGCAACCGCTCGCTCTATCACCTTGCCCAAGAATGGAAGATTTGAGACTGGGCGATAGTTGGCCATTGTGGCCACATCTAAAGATGGTTTTTTAAGAAGCGGTTTAATCACCGCCTCTTTCAGTGGGTCTGGGAAGGCTCCCTCACGGAGGGAAGCATTCACCACCCCACGAAGCCCATCGCCCAGTCCTTCCCGGCTAGCTTTTATAAGCCAGGATGGGCAAGGATCCAGGAGACAGGTGGTTGGCTTCACTCGTCCAAGCAGCCTGTCCACATCCTTGGAGGTAACAGATTGGAATTGATCCCACTCAACTTGACTAGACAGAACTCTAGCACTCTCCCGCCCTGGCCCCCAATTTGGGCCCCAATTTGGGCATTGGGATCATAGCTGAGATCTCATTTGAAGCATTTAACATACCATGCTTCCCCTGCCTTTCCATCTCAGTGCTGCTGCATCAGGTGATTCAGTCTTTTCCTGATCTATTAAGTTTGAATCACAGTCTTGATCCCAATTGGTTCCGGCACATTCCTGCTTCACAGCACAGGGAAGTGAGTGGTTGCACAAGACATGCAAGCTCCACGCGCCCGACGTACGCAGACTCCCTGAATGGCTTGGCAATGGAAGTATCTGCCAAGCCATTCAGGGAAAGGTAAACATTATGCTGCTGTTAGATAGATGTTGAATGTAGTGGACCATTTTTGAATCATGCTGCACCTTGAGCGCACCTAGCCCCAATGAGGACAAGCAATTGGAAGTTTAGGTCTTTATTGGTGAAACATTTGATCACATCAGGTCCTAAGGTACAAGGGATCTATGCTAGGATTGACATATGCCCTCTTTTGGGGGTCCTACATGGCCATCCAGGGCAGGGTGGGATTTTACATTTTAAACCAAAAGTCCTGGATTTTGGGTTTAAAAAAAGAAGTGCATGGGCAGCTCTGGCTCTGGTGTGAGGAATGCCTGCTTCTTAAAACCCGTAACGCTTCATGTACAAACAGCTCTCACAATAGAAGTTCCAGTTGCATATGAAGCCCTTTTTCTTTCACACTTTGGAATTACCATGATGAAATCCAGTCCTTGTACAGCAGAGAATCGTTTCTATCAGTATGGACCTAGGAACCATTCTGATATAGTGTGCAATAATGTGAATTATACATACAGCATTCTTCACTTAAAGGTTGTGAAGATACGCAAAGAAACACAAGTGTTCTCACAAGTTTAAATAACTTTATTTTTAACATTACACAAGGATGAAGGTCTTCGTAAAAAAAAAAAAATACCCAATGGGATTAAGTAACAAGAGTAACAAAGTAGAATATATACATTCAGATCCTTCAACATTAAGCACTGAGCAAATGTTTGCACAAGAGGAAACATCCCTCACAATGTACCACACTTTTCACAAAAATCAGCATTTCGATGTCAGGATTGCGTAAGTCACAGATACTCATTAGAAGGCACAGATTGCAAGGTATCCTTGCTGTGTATTGCCCAAATCTCATCAAAATGTATACAACTGAGCAGACCTCTATATGAAGAATGGTCAGCTGATTTGGGCCCAGTGACAATACTCCCTCTTGCATGTGGCACACTGTGCTGCCAGCTGCAGCCCTGTGGTCCCTGGAAATTTTAGGTCAGGTTATAAACTAGAAGATTGTCACAATCTGCTGGAAGCTGGTCCTGTACTATCTCTATTAAAACGCTCAACACTATTTGTTACTAGATCCATTCCTACTGAATATGAATTAAACACAAATGTCCACTGTACTTTGGGACCATATAACCATCAGGAATAAACATTTTCTAGTACATAGTAAAACTATATTTCAATAAAATACTTGTTCCCAAAAGCATGTGCCAGTGTGCCTATGGCTCCAGCAGGAGCAAAGAGACATGAAGCCTCTTAAAATAAAGTTTTTAAAAAGCAATTTGGTTCATTTAAATGAGATATACAAGCTTAAAAAGGATGCCCAAGTATCTAAATGCTGGTTTTACACGCAATAAGTTTGCCTTTACAGACTTTATGCTCCAGCTATTATGGTGCCACAGATATGTGAAAACACCACAGGCCCTGAAGATTTTAGATATGGTAGACAACATTTCCTGCACACATACAGCTTTGTGCTAAGCCTCTCTTATAGGGTTGAGAAACATGTGGTCATCCAGATACCTTTGGGCTCCCAATGGCCATCCGTGAGGTGGATGGGAGTCGAGTCCAAGCACACTGGGAGGGCCAGATTCCCTATGCCTGCCCTACTTATTCCTCCTAGTTGGTTTGAGCTACCAACTTATTCACATGAGCTTGAGCTCGAAGAATGTTAGGGGCTTCTTCCAGAACTCTGACAAGCAAGTTATCAATGTAGTCTTCCAACTCCCGCACCTGCTGATCTCGCTTTGCAATCACATCTTTCTGCTTCAAGACCAGCTGGATTAGCTCGCTGTGTGTCAGCTGGCCATAAGCGTAGGCGGGATCTGAAGGATCATATTTCTTTAGGAAGGAAGAATGAACAGGTTAAAGTCATTTTGATATCGAGCACTGTTGTAAGGGTGGCGTCAAAGGATCAGAAGGAAGGTATAGAAACCTTTGGTTTCAGGGATTACTGGGGAATCCCAGGAATGATGTCAGAGCAAAGAGGTCATCTGTCTAAGCATCTTAAAAGCTACTGAAGATTCACAAAAAACTAGAATTTCAGGATTTGCCAGTAAGTACTTTTATGGCATGCAGACAAACGTGCATACAAGGTTTCTGTACGCCTGCCTTCAACTATTTCTTCCCAGTAATAAACATGGAAAAGTGAAGATAAGACCCTCCTCATAACATGCGAAAAATACTAAATAAATACAAAGCAGCAGCAGTAGTGGTTGTTTCAGTTAAGTGATAATAATTCAGGTTCTGTGCTCAAACACCAAACAGATCATTTGCAATATTAGTTGGAGGCACTAAATCACTAAACCTTGCTTATCTGAAAACAAAAATCCCTTTCAGGCCAATGTCCTTCGGTGAACATAGCAAGTTTTGAGCCTGGGGAATTCATACCCACTCACAGATCTAAACTTGTGTCAGTAAAAGGCTCAGAAAATTGCCCAGATGGGTAGGATAGCAGGGGCAGGGGGAATTGTACACCTAGAAAACTTGAACACATTTCTGTCTCCAAACGACTATACTCCTTTGCAGTGTGTCTAATCCTGCCAATAAATTTACAAGCTTCCTAACTCAGGGCACAGACCACCCAATTAGGTTTTAAAATATAGTATATCTTAAATTACCTTTATATCGGCTTCATTTTGGTTATCAAAAGGGTTCAAGGATACCTTTGTGATTCGGAGGTCTGCAGTGCTGCTCTCATCTGAGCTATGACCTCTTCTGTGACCCTCATTTGTGGAGGGTTCTGAAAAGAAAGAAATCAGCATCAGAATAGTGAGAGCACAAGTCCCAATACAGTACTACTGAAAATCCTTCTTGGTGTTACTGGAGGAGATTTGGTTTAGTTGCTTGTTATCTGCACTACCTGTTCTCTTATGAGATTTGGTGGAAGGTGGATAAAGCAGGTTATCTTCATTTGTGGAGGGTTCTGAAAAGAAAGAAATCAGCATCAGAATAGTGAGAGCCCAAGTCCCAATACTACTGAAAATACTAATACCTAATCCAGCCCTAGATCAACTGATGGCTCTTAACAACAGCAGTCCACTGAGGTTGGGGACCACTGAGACCCAGCTGCACCCTACTCCTTTACAACTATTAAGCACAATCATGAAGACACTTCTGTTTCTTCACAGCTTCCAAGCACTGCCTTTAAATAATACAAGAAGTCCAGCTTTAACCATTATAAAGAAAAAGTTGTAAAAAATGGCACATTTTACTACTTAGCACACTTTGTAAATTACACAACTGTTAAAACATTTGAGAATAAGGTCTTGACCTTTGATTTTTTTCTTTTCTTTCTCATTTGACTCTTCCTCACTGTCAGCCGGGGAGTGACTAATGCTCGGAACAATAGCTGAAGCTGTGTCTGGCAATCCATTGCCTCGTTTCCCCTTTAGCTTGTCTTTCAGCTTGCCAAATGGTGTCCGTGACTTATCTTTCATGGACAGATCAAACATGCTGGCTGTCATGTTGCTCCTCATGAATTGGATATCCACCTCAATCTCATCTCTCTCTTTTTCCTTCTTTCCTGGTTTGGAGTGAAGCTTGTACCATCTGTACAAATAAAGAACAGCAAAGGTTCAGCATCAGGGGCTTAAATATTTCCTACCCACCCTTTCCCCACAAGGTCTCAGGGTGTGTTACGTATAAAATAGTTAATTTTCAGTTCAAGCTAAACAGAGTCAGGTTCTCTGTGTAAGCAAAATGCCAGGTAGGTGTGTAGACTGATATTAGTGGCATTTAGCCAGCAATTTCAATTTCATCTTTTCTGTCACAGGACCTCAAAGCCAGATAAAATGTGTCATGTGTCACATATTTACAGACTTTGTCTAGAGCTTCATGGTTCTCTGTTAAATCCTTGGAAGTGTGGTTCAATAAAGGGGATTACAATCATGTAATAATTATAAGCACCCTCACAAAACAAGTGTTTCTCCAGAATTGCTTTCTGGGGCCTCCCCCAGAGGATCAATGAGAACCATGCCAAGAAAGGGTTAATTTTGTTCTGTAAATTTATCCATTGTTTAGGGCAATGGGTTCCCCCAAATATTCATATAATTTTGCAGCAAGACACAGGAAAGGCTCTGCTACTAAGCCGAGTCCCATGATCGCTTAACAGCTCCACCTAACCTGTGCTGTTATGCTCTGGTATCATGCAACATCAGCAAGCCTTACTAGTTCATGAGTTATGGTATAAGAGCTCCACAGCATGACCTTGTCCATTTCAGGTTATGCCATGAAGGCATCTGCAGAAAAGGTATCAACAGTCAGAGGACCTCTGTAGAAGAGACTGTTTCTGCACTAAAACCCAAGAAGCATGCCATCTTAGTGTGTCCAACCTTCTTACTCCCTGAAAGGCACCACATGAACCAAGACAAATTCTGCCGAACAGTCTTGAACGGAGCTGGATACAGGAGAGGATACAGAGCTAGAAAGAGAGAAAAGGAGAAAGTCATTACCAGGAAAGCATGCTATTTCTCCCAAAATATGGAATTTTCCGACAATATTTTCAGGAAATTGCATGCCTTAAAAGCAAACATATCAAAACAGGAAAGGAAACAAAAGAGAAGAACTCTTAACACAGATAGCCAAGAATCATGGTGCACAAACACATTTTAATGGCAGGGTTTGTTCTACAATAGCTATGGAAGCAGGCATCGGTGAAAAATTACTATAGCACATTACTTATTTTATCAGTATTTATATTTGAATCTATTGCTCTTCAGATGTGAAACTCAAATATCATTGCTGGCCAATAGAGCTACGTCCCCAACAGCTCACCTGACAGTACGAGATAAATTGCTTGAACAGCACAATGTGGCTTAAAAGCTACCTAGGAACCGGGATTGAATATTGCTTTTGCAATGAACTTACAAAGTGGTTATATTACACAAATCAGGATGGGAATAATACTAATCTGCATTACAGGCTTGTTTGTAAAGCCTTTCCTTCTCCAAGATAACCATCCCCAGCTTTTTCAACTGTTCCTCATAGGACGTGGTTTCCAGACTCCTCACCATCTTTGGAATATGCTGTAGTTCAGGGGTGCAGAACCTCCAGCTCACAGACCAAACGTGACCCACCAGTCCCAGTCCCAGTTGCCACCAGTCCCAGTTGCCCATGAGGCCATTCTGGAGAAGCCACGCTCACCTGCCCAATAAGGGTTGCCATTAAAGTCGGCTCCCATTCAACCATGGCTCCTACTGTCCAAGCTGCAGCTCATTGAAGGCTTGCAAAGGGCTTTGAAAGCAATTCCGTGAAGCTCCTTTGGATCTCTGACATAAGAGAAGGAAAGAAGCAATGCAGGGAGGCTTACAAGGCGTAACACTGCCAAAGCCCCTTGCACTCTGGAACCCCAACATGGAACCCTACACAATTTATGTTGGGAGGTAGTCAAGACAACCCATTTGCCAACATTTTGATGTCACAATGGCAGAATGTGATTTACATGCTGGTTGCCCCACCCACATGTCAAAGTTTTTGGCCCCCCACAGCAAGAAAGATTCCTGCTCTAGTTTGTCTATCTCCTCCTTAAAATGCAGCAACTGGAACTGGACAAAGTAATGAACCCGAAAGTAATGATACACTGACCACAACACTCTGGCGCATTTCCTCTCTCCCTTTGAAGTTAAAGCATACCCTTATCCGCATTCCTTCAGAAGTCCTGCTATGACTCCCTAAATAAAGAAGGAGCGAACATCAGATGCAACGGGTCATATTTAGGAGGCCTCTCTGGGCAGCGCCTGGCACCAGCCCCCTCCCTCCCTCCGCGCATGCGACCTGCACCCCGGCAGGTAGACTGCCCCTGGCACCAGGAGCTCCACCAAGGCCCCTCGCTCACTCGTCCGCTCGCTCTCTCCTCACCGTGTGCATGTAGGGACAAAAATTAACTAAGCAGCTCCATTAATCAAAGCGACTGACTCACCACGTATCTTGTGACACGGGTATGATGTTCAGGAACCACCATACCATGTTCTATAAAGAGATGCTTGCAAAGCACAACTTTTTCTTCTGGATCTAGGTTTAAAACATGCATGTCTGAAACAACTTGCAATTAGATTTTCCCACGTCTCTTCCACTGTCCCATGCCTAACTATGAGGACCATAAGTAGACCAGACAAACACTCATTCAAGTCAAACGCCAACTCAAAGAGGTATTTGTTGCTCAGGCTGGCTGACTGCCTCCATCCAACCCTTCAAGAGTGGATACTACTTCTCACCCAGAGATACGCCAAGTTTTAAACCAAAAGTTGTCCTAAACAGCATGCAAACCACTGCAGTGTGGCCACTTCCTATACCTCTTCTCAGAGTTGAAGGAAAATAATCACACAACCTCGCCAACTAGTTCCTAGTGGTCCCTACCAGTAACCAAAGTTATCCAGGCCACCCAAGCCTGTCTTTAATTATTACCACAGTAGGGGGGAAGGAGCCATGCCTGAAGGATGCGGGAGATTCTTAGTGGGACAGGAGAGTGGGGGGCGTGGGAATCATATCTGGGAACCAATGAATCCCTTTGCTTCAGACAGTACATAAGTAGACAAGTCTAAAAAGCCCAGGACACAAATTTTCACAATCCTCTAGTGGTTATGATGGCTCATTTGCCAGAAGTAATGTATTTAGCATTAACTTTGGAAGTGTAAACTCTATTCTTACCAAACTAAGCCTCCTAGAGCAAAATATGTATCTGAAGGCTATTGCTTGCAAGCCTATCTGAATCACTTGCAGCTTCGAGGTCACAGGCACGCTTGAGCCTTGCTAAACATCTCCTTTTCTTCTGGCGTCCGGATATACTGCTCTATCTCACTGTCTAAAATGGGCTCGTCCCCAGTGATAGCAGAATCTTCAAGGCTTAGCTCAGGAGTTCGTAGCCTCTTTGCGGGGTTCAAGACGCAGGGTGGGAGCAAAGGTTTCCGCTTGCTGAACTTCTGCTTCTCTCCTGAAAGGGAGGCCTCTTCTACTGTTGCAGCGCTCTCATCTATTAGCTGCAGTGGCACAGCTGCTGAGTTTTCTAGGTCACGGTCTTCCGTAGTCTTCTGCGGTGCCACAGAAGGTCACCGATGTACTTTGCCACGCTCTGACGGTCCACTTTCAGCACTCGCAACCAGCCCAGCTGAGAAGCCATTTGCAGGAGGATGTTATGCAGCTTGTTCAGTCTCTGGTGGGCTGGCCAGGGAGCCTCCATACCAGCAAGCTTACAGAACTGAGAAAGGGTGCAAGTGAGGCGATCGACAGGCCGGAGAGACTGCCAAGCCAGGAAGGCTGCTGCGGTCACTATGGGGGTGGGGTGCCGGCCGGTCACCAGCCACGTGTCGCTGGCAAGTTCCGCCATCTGGATAGTCCTTGCCACCAGCTGCTCCTTTTCTTCCACAAACTTAGTCAGGATGCTGGGTGAATTCTGGAAAATCTTGAAGCTGGAAAGATGAAAATCAAACAAGCCATTTAGATACAGACTGCCTTGGGTTGGGAGATGTGGCAGGATGGAGAAGACAAAGAGATGAAAGAGGGACATGAGCAAAATAAAGCATCCTGCGAAAGGGCAAAGGGCAGAAGGCCCTGCATTTTCCAAGGATACCAAAAAGGCAAGCTGAGCAGCTTGAATCAAAAAGGCAAGCATCTTCCATTAACCAGCACTATATGGACAGCGCTGAATTTACACTCTTCCTAACTTGTGCTCAACAAAATTCTGTTTGTTGGCTTCTTGCCCTTAATAATAATAGGAAGGATTTCCAAGCAATTCCGGGATTGGTAGCAGGAGCAGAATTCACAATTCTGAGAATTATTTGTTTAAAAAAGGAAGTTTGCTGCCCCTGTGGCTAAAGAGAAAAGCCTGGAACTGCCTGAAGTGCCTCAGATGAAATCTCAGAAATCAAGGAGTTGGAGTATACATGCACATATGAAAATACCCATTTCTTCCATGATGGAAGCACACAGCACACACTGGGTTCCCACATCCAAGCACTGACCACATCCATCCCTGCTGAACTTTAAGAAGCTTGCTGTTTCATCGGCCTTCCAATCAATATACCACACAGTCCGTATGATACTTGTAAATACTGTCTCTGAACGATGGAAACTGCACACCAACTTTGAGAAGTATTGTCAAGGAAAGGGCACATACCTGTTGAGGTGGGTTTTCACCATATCCATCAAGCTGAGAGCAGGCACATCCAGTGCCAGTTCCTTCAGGAAGCATAGATAGGTCTTGGCAAACAACTCCTTGTCTCCATAGAGCAGCAGGCAGACTGTGCCCATGGTCAGGGGCCAGTTGTGCTGGCGGCAGGTCACAAAGACGCAACAGCCCACAAGCATCTCCTTCTTCTCCAAGCTGACTAAACTGAAGCAGGGACGTTTGATTGCCTGCTGGTAATAGGACACGGCTGTATCTTCAAACAGAGAAGGAAGGCGCAGAACTTTGCAGAGATCCCGAACACGTTTGACTCCTGTGGGGGAAAATACCACAGCAGTACTTAAGAAATGTTTCGACATACACATTTATCAGTGACAAATCTAACCGCAGGGTAGGTCTTTGCCTGTATGAAGCTGCCCATATACTAAGATAATCTGTGGAGGCTCTGTTTCACATGCTCCCACTTTCAGAAGTTAGACGGGTGGCAATCATGGATAACATATTTTCAATTGTGGTAGTGTAACTGGAGTGTCCAAACCAAGCCTACTTTGGCTTTTTTATATATATATTACGGAGAACTTTTTTAAATGAAAGTCTTTGGGGGCTCTAATTGAGAATGGCTGCTAGTATTGCTGTTTCAACTTCATAGTTGATTTTAATTTGGCTTTTAGTTATGTATCGATTTTTATTTTTTGCAGCTGTACACACAATTATAATGGCCATTTAATGGTAATGGAAAAAGACTGGTCCAT
The DNA here is from genome assembly GCF_964252035.2 of Podarcis erhardii. Taxonomy (NCBI): domain Eukaryota; kingdom Metazoa; phylum Chordata; class Lepidosauria; order Squamata; family Lacertidae; genus Podarcis; species Podarcis erhardii. The sequence continues at coordinate 9,416,614 of NC_138514.1, forward strand.
GGTTAACCAGTCTGTCAATGATTCAGCTGAGATTTGATCAGGCAATCAAACTGAACTGTGGACTCTATGCACCTCTAAAACTCTAAAATAGGTTGTTTTGATGTTGGTCCCACAGCAAATAGGTAAGACTGTTTTAAAAATGCAACTTTCTCTTTGCTTTTAGAAAGTGGAACAATGCAGCTCTTGTGGATGACAGGCACATTCATTTCCACAAAGCATCAGAAGAGTAGTGCAGAATACGTACCTTGCTGTACACAACGGCTCGTTTGCTCATTCTGACCAGTACTCCGCGAATATGTGACTTCTATGAGATAAAAACACAGATATCAGCCAAACTTTGGTCCAAGCTCTCAAACATGCACCCATTTTTAAACTGTTGAATGGTGTAGGGCCTGTCTATATTTGAGAACTGCTTGCAAGTCGTATCTCAAATCCTATGTCTTTGTAAGATACAAAGAGTTTTCAGCTATTTTGCTATTCTTAGCCTCACCTTGTAAATGTTCTTCATCAGCATATGTGGTTGTGAGAAGCCCTTCAGTCAGAATGAAGCCACAGTCTGCGCACACCAGCTGGTTCTGAGCATAATGAGAGTCCTCTACAATTTCCAAGGAGCCACAGTCTGGACGCTTCTTTTGGCTCGATATCTTAGCAGCCTGAAAGCATAAATCAGGTCCACAGTTGGTCACTGATATTTTGGTATTATTTAATTAGAAGAAGAAGAAGCAGAAGAGGAGAAGGAGGAGGAGTTTGGATTTGATATCCCGCCTTTCACTCCCTTTAAGGAGTCTCAAAGCGGCTAACATTCTCCTTTCCCTTCCTCCCCCACAACAAACACTCTGTGAGGTGAGTGGGGCTGAGAGACTTCAAAGAAGTGTGACTGGCCCAAGGTCACCCAGCAGCTGCATGTGGAGGAGCGGAGATGCGAACCCGGTTCCCCAGATTACGAGACTACCGCTCTTAACCACTACACCACACTGGCTCTCCATGTATTACATTTACCGTATATCCCACCTGTCCTTTGAAGAGCTCAAGGTGGTATAATGGTTCTCTCGCCACCCAATTTTTATTCTCACAACAACTCTGTGAAATTAGTTGGTTGTATTACTACTACTGGGACGCGGATGGCGTTGTGGGTTAAACCACATAGCCTAGGACTTGCTGATCAGAAGGTCGGCTGTTCGAATCCCCATGACGGGGTGAGCTCCCGTTGCTGGGTCCATGATCCTGCCCACCTAGCAGTTCGGAAGCACGTCAAAGTGCAAGTAGATAAATAAGTACCGCTCTGGCAGCAAGGTAAACGGCGTTTCTGTGAACTGCTCTGGTTCGCCAGAAGTGGCTCAGTCATGCTGGCCACATGACCCGGAAGCTGCGCGCCGGCTCCCTCGGCCAATAAAGCAAGATGAGCACCACAACCCCAGAGTCGGTCACAACTGGACCTAATGGTCAGGGGTCCCTTTACCTTTATTACTACTACTCCTATTAATAGAGTTTATATACCATCCTATACCCAGGGCTTTCAGGACGGTTCAAAGAATAGTATCAACCTAACCAGTTGGAATTACCCACAGAATTGTTGATTTTTTTATCATTTACTAAGTATTAAAGTATATCAAATTCTATTCGAAAATCACAGTCACTGCCGGGATGTTAGAAGACATAATAGGGCAAAAAGTATGGAGAAGACAGAAAAATGACGTCTTTTTATTTCCCTCAAAATCAAGGTGTCTCCTAGCTTGAAGGCCTACCATACTCTCACATTTGAAAAGTATCACCAGAAAATCAGTCTGAGGATTCTACAATACAGCATTACATTTCTGAAAAGAGCTACAAAGACTACCAGATATTTGTGGGGGCTCTGTCTTCAGTTCTGATATGCAGAATGCAGCTTTGATTAGGAAACGCTCTCAAACCACTCAGCTCAAATTACATTGTAAAGGGAAGTTTTCCTTCTGCACATATGTTTTCCCTCTGCACATAACTGTTGCATTATAGGGAAGCATTGCATCTTTCTCTTTCTACACATAACTGTGGCCTTATGGGAAGCAATGCTTCTTTTCTCTTGCATTCTGGGAAGTCTTGCTTATAATCTTTTCTCTGTTTCTGCACACACTGTACGAACCTGTTCCAAACACCAAGACATTCTCTCATCGTTCAGTTCACCTTAAGTTCATGGTGACTTGTTCTCCATGCATAGCTGACCACATCTATAGAACTTGATTATTGTATTCTTTCATGTTATGATCAATCATTAGTAATTGTTTTATGCCATGTTAATCTTTAGTTATTATTAATGAGGAGGTTTCATGCCTGTCTAGTCCCAACCTCGTTTCCCAGCCTTTAATCTACCGGTGATTAATGTTCACATGTAATTCCCACCCCTCACATGTAATTCCCGCCTTGTATGTATGTTAACCAATCAGCATTAAGTTTCTTTGTGTTTGTATCAACCAATCAGCCACAAGCACACCTGTGGCAATGTTTGTAATATTCAATAAAAGAGAGTTCCCGGGACTTCCCCGGCAGACGCCTCTCGTGACACCCACTGCTCGTCTGTCGTGATTTTCATTCCTACATCTGGTGACCCCCGACGTGCCAGATCCCTTACGCAGCCTAGCCCCTGTACTTCACTCGACTGGAAAAGTCTCAGCGCGCTATTTCGTGAGTATGGGGGGCGATTTGACTAAATTGCAGAAAGAACATGCTAGGGAATTGTTTTCTTTAGTTAGACAACGGGTTGTGGGTGCTCATGTTTCTTTAAAAGAAATTGAACAACTACTTGGTGAAATTAATTGCCAATGTCCTTCCTATCCTGAGACTGGCTCTCTCGACGTGGAGACTTGGCAAAAGATCGGGAAGACCCTCTTTACTGAACCGAGGGCTCCAATTCATTGTCTGCTTACCTGGCAGAAATGTGCAGAGGCCGTTGCAAAATTTGGACCCCAGGTCCCCCAGGCGTCTCCTTCGGCCCCTGCTCTCCTGCCTGCAGCAGACAATCCCCCCCCCTTACCCCACTTCTCCACAGCTTCTGCCTCCTTCTCCTTTGCAGCCTGGCAAACCCCCCCCCTGCTTCTCATCCATCTCAACCTGCTTCCACCCCCCCATCCCCCTTTCCCCCCTCCTTCTTTGCCTGCTCCTACTGGAGCCGTGCGTGCTGCACTTTCTCAGGCAAGACAGAAGGGGCTTTTGTCCTTGCAGGAAGAATCTGAGTGGGCGGGGGAAATGCCATCTGTCTTCCCTATCACCTATGCAAACGCAGGAAATGCTCAACAACAGGTGTTTTATGAAACCCTTCCTTATTCTGTACTGAGAGAATTGAGGAGGGCCATCGCTGATTCTGGCTTAAAATCCTCCTATGTCACAGGGATGCTGGAGGGGATTGCGTCTGGTTATACCATGCTGCCCCAAGATTGGAAGGATTTAATGCGCATGTTGCTCTCACCAGCCCAGTATGTTGTCTTTGATAGTGAATTTCGGCTTAGTGCTTCAGCCCTGTCTGATGCCCAGCATACAGCTAATGAACTTTATGGTGCCGGTCCTTTTGACGATATAACAGCCCAGGCGACGCTGACGCCTGCACATTTTAGCCGCACCGCGACTTGTGTACAGCGCGCCTTTCGGAAAGTCCCTGTCTCAGGGCAGCCGCTGAGCTCTTTTGTTAATATTAAACAACAGCATTCAGAGCCCTACCATGAATTTATAGATAGATTGAAAGAAGCAGTGACCAGGCAGGTTGATAATACTACAGCCCAGAATGAGCTGATGAAAAAATTGGCTTTTGAACATGCGAACACCGACTGTAAGAAGGCTTTGCAGTCGATCATTAATCGTCCTAAATATGATCTGGCACAGATGATTCAAGCCTGTGCGGACATTGGAAGCCAGAGCCATGCCATGTCCTTGCTTGCCGGTGCCATCCAGGCTGGCAATAAACCAACTGGTAACTGTTTTAATTGCAAGCGCCCTGGTCATTTTGCAAAAGAATGCAGGGCACCTGGCGGTGGGGCGCACAGGGATGGTACTGCCAATAAGGCTAAACCCTCCAAGAAATGCCCAAAGTGCGGTAAAGGCTATCATTGGGCTAATCAGTGCAGGAGTTCGGGAAACTCCATGCTGGCCCCGCCCTCGGGCCACGAGAATTAGAGGGCCCATTGCCATCAGCTACCACCATTGATGCTTTTCCTAAGGAGACACCTTCAGATTTCACCATTGATTTAATTAATCAGGAATCCAAAGATTCTGTTTTACCTGGTGAAATCGTGCTCATGCCCACCCAATTGGCAGGCCCACTACCTCCCAAGGTCGCGGGCTTGATTTTGCCGAAATCTTCTGCAGCCAAAGAAGGAATCATGGTTATTCCTGCAGCCTTGGATCCTGACTATGTGGGCACAATAATGCTTCAACTTTGGAGCCATATGCCCATGCAGTTAAAAAAGGGTGACTCCTGGGCACACTTGGTAGTGCTTCCTACCCCTCCTACTGCTTCCATTATGGATAGTAATTTGCACCAGCTCTGTCCCCTCTCTCCGCAGCTATTAGCTGTAATCCAGAGGATCGGTGAACAGAAACTTCTTCGTAAGTATAAAATCAATGGCAAAGTTCTGGAAGGCTTGATTGATACAGGCGCAGACGTTTCTGTGATTTCCAGTAATTGCTGGGACCCCACGTGGCCCCTTGAGTCTGCCTCTGCAGTTTGGGGTGTAGGTGGACCTCAAACCTCTTCCAAAAGCGTACAATGGCTGCCTGTTTCTCTGCCTGATAGCTCTGAAACCATTGCATATATTCAGCCTTGTGTGCTGAAAATCCACCTCAATCTGTGGGGAAGAGACCTACTACAACAATTACAAGCTACCATTCAATTTAATGAGTAAGCTTGCATTCCCCCTCAATTGGAAATCCACCATCTTTGTATGAGTGGAACAATGGACCAGTGACAAAAAGCATCATTTGTCCCACTCTAGATATCGCCACTCTGTGGAATTGATTAATGATTGTAACGATTTTGTTTTTCTCCCTAGCAGATCTGAATATATTTTTTTAGCTGTCTCTTTTTTAGGAGTCCCTGGGTTGGCTGTCCGGAATAGCAGAAATATTAACTCTTTAGCTTGCTCCGCAGCAAAAGCTTTGAATTTTACTTCACAAGCCCTTCATCTTTTGAATAAGGAGCAGAGTGAACTCCGGCATGGCCTCCTGCAGAATCGCGCTGCTGTCGATTATCTGTTGATGCTCCATCATTACGGATGCGAACAAGTGGAAAACATGTGCTGCTTTAATATCACAGACAATTCTAAGGCCATCCAGAAACAAATCTCCCATTTGCAAAATCTTACACACCACATTAAACAAGATGTTGAATTCTCCGGCCTCTGGGATTCTTTCACCCAGTGGCTTACCGCTTGGCTGCCAAACTTTACTTGGCTTCGTAGTCTTTTTCAATATGCCATTGTTATTATATGTATATTAATTTTGTTTTGCTGCTTCCTCCAATGCATTCCTGGCCTCATAAGTCTTTTCTCTCGGCTTCTCTCTCCCCCTCAGCCACCCAATAAAATCCTTGCTGCTTATTTTGCGAAATGGCAACACCAACAGTAAACCAAAGGGGAGAAATGGGCAGATTTATTTCGAGCATGCGCTGGCAAACCACGTATCTCGTAGTATCTTCTGTCCCATCCTCCCTGGCGAACTTATTTTGGGCATTTGCTGGCACACCACTAATCCCGAAATATTTTTGCCTTACCCAGTACGCCTCGCAAAAAAGAAAAGAAAGGGGGAGATAAAGGGAAGTTTTCCTTCTGCACATATGTTTTCCCTCTGCACATAACTGTTGCATTATAGGGAAGCATTGCATCTTTCTCTTTCTACACATAACTGTGGCCTTATGGGAAGCAATGCTTCTTTTCTCTTGCATTCTGGGAAGTCTTGCTTATAATCTTTTCTCTGTTTCTGCACACACTGTACGAACCTGTTCCAAACACCAAGACATTCTCTCATCGTTCAGTTCACCTTAAGTTCATGGTGACTTGTTCTCCATGCATAGCTGACCACATCTATAGAACTTGATTATTGTATTCTTTCATGTTATGATCAATCATTAGTAATTGTTTTATGCCATGTTAATCTTTAGTTATTATTAATGAGGAGGTTTCATGCCTGTCTAGTCCCAACCTCGTTTCCCAGCCTTTAATCTACCGGTGATTAATGTTCACATGTAATTCCCACCCCTCACATGTAATTCCCGCCTTGTATGTATGTTAACCAATCAGCATTAAGTTTCTTTGTGTTTGTATCAACCAATCAGCCACAAGCACACCTGTGGCAATGTTTGTAATATTCAATAAAAGAGAGTTCCCGGGACTTCCCCGGCAGACGCCTCTCGTGACACCCACTGCTCGTCTGTCGTGATTTTCATTCCTACAACATTGTCATTGGAAACTACTGTATTTTAAGACTGTTGGTGGGGGTGGGGTGTCACAGTTTGTCCAAAACTGGAGGGAGCCAGGATTTGGGGCTTGCAGTTTTTCCTCTCGCATTTGAAGCATCACCAGCATTTCCATTAGAGTTTGGTGCTAAGAAAACACCTAACACCACAAACACTTTTCTGGTGGCCTGGCAAGACTTGCCCTACAGCCATTCACTAAACAAGTGCTTTGTAATTTTAAAAAAGGGCACGGAGACAAAGTTGTTGTGGAAAGCTCCTCCTTTGTTTCTCCAGAGGCTCCTAAAGGCAAGTGAATAACGCCAGGGCAACCTGGAGTGCGGGAAAGGGGAAGAGAGGTGAACTGCTGGCTGGTTAGGGGACACAGAAAAAAGAGGGGGAAACTGACTTGTGTGATTTCGATAATGGTAATGTAAAAATTGGGGTTTGGCTTTTGCTTCCCAACACCCCCATGGGACTCTGAGTCCCCTAAATTGATGATCAGCCAGAGAAGAATGGATGGAGGCAGAATCCAGTGGAAAGCAAGGCAGATATTTATTTTACTGTTGCAACAGAGTCCCCTCCTTCCAAGGAGGGAGAGACCATCAACAAAAGTGTGCAGGAACCTTGACATTGCCCAACCCCCTTAGCCAAAGAGCACCCCAAAATCGTCATACATAGATCATAGGAGGAAAACCCTGCCTACCAGGATACCTGATAATGGTCGCCGATTGCATTACCTGGGCAGCCTGGTCATTCTTTCGTGATGGTTACTACTTTAGTTCCTGAAGCCAGGTCACAGGCTCACCCTATTCAGACACAAATAGACCCTTAAGGCAGGATTCGCAAGCGAAAAGGCAATGGGGAGGCTTTCCCTATTTGCCTCCCTCACTGCAGAGGAGTATTTGAGGTCACGGAGAGTCAAAAGGGCCTCAGGATTGCTCTCCCGCACTATTTCAGACACATGGTTTAAATATATACATATGTGTGCATTTATCCATATTTAGTCTATATTGGAGACCTTAGAATTCTTCTAACAATGGAGAGGCGGAGGATTGATGGCGGTGCTCACAGAATCAGCGGCAGGTGAAGGGGGTTTCTGCCCACGCCGCTCGCGGGTTGCATGCCCTCCCAAAAAATCCCCCCACCCCCCCCAAAAACCCCGGCCTGGCTCCTAGACAGCCTCCCAGGAGCCTCTTTCCCCCTTTCCGCGGACTGACTGACCTTCTCGCCGCCGCTTTCGCAACACCGGAAAAAGCCGGGGGAGCTTTTTCAAGAGGGCACACGCTCCTTCCGGGCAATCCCCATGGCAACGGGGCAATCGGGCCCAGACGCGCTCCAACGCTAAGCGGCCTCCGGAAAGAAACAAGGGAGCGCAGGACAAAGGTTCCGCCGGAGCCGCTCAGCTCGAGGGCGTCAGAGATGCGGCGAGGCAGCAATACTCAAACCAGCAGATGGCGGCCTTACTTTACACTTGGTGCTCTCCCTAAAAGTTGCTACATCACATTTCTATAAATTTGTCCATTGGACAAAGGTGTTAACCAGCTTAAATCTGATTTTTGTTGCAGCAGGGGACCCCAAAATTCCAAAATACATCAAATTCAAAAACGTTCTCATTTAAGCAATGCTTGAAATCTTGGAGGGCAGGGGGACAAGGGACAAGATTTTTTGAACAAAATAAAAAAATTCCTTCCAGTAGCACCTTAAAGACCAACTGAGTTAGTTCTAGGTATGAGCTTTCGTGTGCATGCACACTTCTTCAGATACACAGTGTGCATGCACACGAAAGCTCATACCTAGAACTAACTCAGTTGGTCTTTAAGGTGCTACTGGAAGGAATTTTTTTATTTTGTTTTGACCATGGCAGACCAACACGGCTACCTATCTGTAACAAGATTTTTTGAGGTTATAGGTGGAGAGGCAGTTTTGCACCAGTCCTGGCCTCTTCTGATAAACAGAAACACAATTATGCGAGCAACAGCAAAAAAGCAATGTGTTGTATCCAACATTAGACCTACTGAGAGTAGGCCCATTGAAACGAATCAATATGACATACGGTATTCCCAGCATAGCTGTCAACTTTCACATTTGAAAATAAGGGATCAGCAGCCTCGAAAATAAGGGATCAGCAGCCAAAATAAGGGATCAGCAGCCTCACCTGTCCCAGGCACTCCTGTCTTCCACTGCTTCCCACAGTTTGGTCAAACTCATGCTGGTAGCTTTGAGAACACTGTCCAACCATCTCGTCCTCATGGTTCAATGTTACTAGTGAGCAAAGCTACCCAGTCAGGATTTGAATCTTGGTCCTAACTTTTGGTTTGTGTTTTTTTAAAAAAAAATATTTATTGAGGTTTTGCAAAGACATAAATTTACCAAATACAAAAAAACATATGAAAAGAAAAAGATAGGAAAAAAGAAAACATACAAAAATACATACAAAAGAAAAAATAAAAATACAAAATACAAAAAACAGATAAAAAAAGAATTAAAAACAAATCCATTTTTTATAACTTAAAACTCCTTAACTTGTTTCCTTGACCTCCTCACACCTCCCCTTTTTGTATTCCCATTTACATAATCAAATCAGCAAATCCTTACCCACTTTCATTTATCTTAACTCTATATCTTAACATATTATAACTCTATATTTTCATCCATTATCAATTCATTTTTGCATATTCTTATTAACTTTGTTGCTAATGCCACTTATTTTCAATCCAACATCATTTTAGCATTCATTAATTTTACAATGTTTCTGCAGATAGTCTTTAAATTTCTTCCAATCTTCTTCCACCAACTCCAGGTCTCGGATTCTGCCAGTCATTTCCGCCAATTCACCTTCATCTGCCACTCTTCCAGGGTGGGTAAATCTTGTGTCTTCCAATACTTTGCAATAAGTATTCTTGCTGCTGTTGTTGCATACATAAAGAAAGTTCTATCCTTCTTTGGCACCAATTGGCCGACTATGCCCAGGAGAAAGGCCTCTGGTTTCTTCAGAAAGGTATATTTAAATACCTTTTTCATTTCATTATAGATCATCTCCCAGAAAGCCTTAATCTTTGGGCACGTCCACCAAAGGTGAAAGAACGTACCTTCATTTTCTTTACATTTCCAACATTTATTATCGGGCAAATGATAGATTTTTGCAAGCTTGACTGGTGTCATGTACCACCTGTATATCATTTTCATAATATTCTCTCTTAAGGCATTACATGCCGTAAATTTCATACCGGTGGTCCACAACTGTTCCCAGTCAGCAAACATAATGTTATGACCAATGTCTTGTGCCCATTTAATCATAGCAGATTTAACCGTTTCATCCTGCGTATTCCATTTTAACAGCAAGTTATACATTCTTGACAGTATCTTAGTTTTGGGATCTAACAGTTCTGTTTCCAATTTTGATTTTTCCACCTGGAAGCCAATTTTTTTGTCCGAATTGTAGGCCTCTCTTATTTGATAATAATGAAGCCAGTCTCGCTCTTTATCTTTTAAATTCTCAAAACTCTGCAATTTCAATTTGTCTCCTTCTTGTTCCAATATTTCCCAATATTTCGGCCATTTGGCCTCCATATTGAGCTTTTTCTGAGCCTTCGCTTCCATTGGTGACAACCACCTTGAGGTCTTGGTCCTAACTTTTGGGGTTAAGTTTCTATTTAGCTGTCCCATTAATACTGACAAACCGTATCTCCCATTCATCTCTCAGATCCCCTTGTAAATCTAAAGTACTGACATCCTGCAGTAAAAAAATTCCCTAAGTTAATTACACATTGTGTGAAGGTAAGTGTGTGAAGCTACAGCATTCCTACTATCAGCTTCAGTGACACATTCTCTCTCTCTCTCTCTCTCTCTCTCTCTCTCACACACACACACACACACACACACACATAGACAGTAGAGCACCTCCGGCCCAAAGGCAGAAAGCCCAGCCAGCAGCCAAACGAAGCCTCAAGCGGTGGTTCGCACAGCGCAGCAACCCAGCAAAGGGAGACAGCAGCAAGGAAAACCACACCGTCACCTCTGGGCTGGGAAGCGCTGAAGCAAAGGTGAGTCCCCAGGCAACGCGGCTGATTTGATCGGCACAAGACATGCAAGCTCCACCTGCCAGTCGTTCTCAGACTCCTTACTGGTGAGCAAGGCAGTTGAGGAGCCTCCCTGGCCGGCAGGGAGGGAGAGGAGCTGCTTCCTTGGAAACCCGGGAAATTTACAGGATATCAACAATCCGGGACAGCAGCGGGAAACGGCGCTGGAATAAGGGAGTTTCTCGCCAAATAAGGGAAGGTTGACAGCTATGATTCCCAGTGCTGTTTTTCTAGAAAATGAGGTGCTGGAACTCACCATGAACTCCTCCCTTGTTCTCTTATAATGCAATGGTGCTCACCTGAGAGGTGCCGGAACTGAGTTCCTGTGAGTTCTGGCTAAAAAAACTCCTCTGCATCTTCCTATAGAGAGGAGGACAGATCAGGTGAGTTGTGTAGCTGCTGTCCAAGTATTAACTGGTGCTGGGCAAATTCAAGGCCTCTGCACTCCCTTGTGGTTCATTATCTTTAATCCATGCTTGGAACGTACAACCTTCAAATAGAGGATTGTCCTCTCTAATGCAGCACACAGGGCTACCCTAGTCTGCTTAGTTTTGATGCCACAATTATGGAATGCCCCACAGCAGGGCAAAGGTCTCTTCAGTTCAATTCCTACTGACCTCACCGGGCAATGGAAGTATCTGCCAAGCCATTCAGGGAAAGGTAAACATTATGCTGCTGTTAGATAGATGTTGAATGTAGCAGACCATTTTGAATCATGCTGCACCTTGAGCACACCTAGCCCCAATGAGGACAAGCAATTGGAAGCTTAGGTCTTTATTGGCAAAACATTTGATCACATGCTAGGATTGAGATATGTCCTCTTTTGAGTCGGTGGAGGAAGATTGCAAGAAATTTAAAGACTATCTACAGAAACATTGTAAAATTAATGAATGTTAGAAGGATGTTGGAATGAAGTTATGTGGTTTTAGCAGAAATGTTATAAGGGTCTAAGAAAAAATAGACTGTTAATTGGTGAAAGGAGGGAAAGTAAACTTACATTATATTAAGATAAATTACAGAACAAAAAGTGGAAAAGATGGAAAGGATTTGCTGAAATAGTTAACTGAACTAGAATACAAAAAAGGGAGGTGTGAGGAGGTCAAGGAAACAAGCAAATGAAAGACAAGTTATGGGAAGATTAGCTGTGTTTCTTCTTCTTCTTCGTCTTCTTCTTCTTCTTCTTCTTCTTCTTCCTTATTGTGATGTGTTGTTTTGTTCTTGTTTGATATGGTGTTTTTACTCTTTCTTTTTGTAACCTTTAAAATTTTAATAAGTATTATTTATTAAAAAAAAGACATATGTCCTCTTTTGGGGGTCCTACATGGCCATCCAGTGTGGGGTGGGATTTTACATTTTAAACCCAAAGTCCTGGAATTTGGGTTTAAAACAAGAAGTGCATGGGCAGCTCTGGCTCTGGTGTGAGCTGCTCAGGCGCAGCAGCAGCGGAGGGCCGATCAGGCAATAGCCCCCCAAAATAAAATAAAATAGTTTGTGTTATGTTCCACGTCCAGTCTCTAGCGGGCTTCTGCTGGATGTGCGTATTTTAGTTCAGAACGAAGCAAAGCAGGCAAGCCTACAGCATGCTTAAGAAAGCAATAGCTGCTGTTGCAGGGCTGTGCCCAAGAGATATTAATGAGACTCTCAGACATAATAGCTTGTAGTTATAGCTCAGTGAAGGGTGAGCTGGTGCAAAGCATGCTGTTTTGACAGGGGTGGAGACCATGTTGACAGTTATTATATAATTATGTCGTCAGCACAAAGCACTTGGTTTCTGAATCATTAAAGAGATGTCCTAAACCTGGTATTCCCGCAGGTATAGTAGATGACAGGCTGGAAAATAATTGGAATGAAGCCACCATGTGATCATTGACGTCGTGATTTCATCCTAGGGTATGAATGTATTTCCTTCAAAATATGAAACTAGTGTGGGTTCTAGACCAGAGATGGCTCCCCCATGTGTCGGAGTAGGACTCCCACCATCCCTGACCATTCACCACGGTGGCAGATGGGAGTAAACATACCAACAACATTCGGAAGGTCCCCCACCTCAATCCAGACTCTGTGAATTAAGGATGCTACGTAGCAGACTGGCAGTATTCTAATAGACACAGGTTTGAGCCACAGATGCCTCTATAATATAATAATAATAATAATAATTTATTATTTATACCCCGCCCATCTGGCTGGGCCTCCCCAGCCACTCTGGGCGGCTTCCATAAAAACCAAAAATACAGTAAAATCACACGTTAAAAACTTCCCTGAACAGGGCTGCCTTAAGATGTCTTCTGAATGTCAGGTAGTTGTTTATCGCTTTGACATCTGCTGGAAGGGCGTTCCACAGGGTGGGCGCCACTACCGAGAAGGCCCTCTGCCTGGTTCCCTGTAGCTTTGCTTCTCACAATGAGGGAACCGCCAGAAGGCCCTCGGCGCTGGACCTCAGCGTCCGGGCAGAATGATGGGGGTGGAGACGCTCCTTCAGGTATACTGGACCGAGGCCATTTAGGGCTTTAAAGGTCAGCACCAACACTTTGAATTGTGCTCGGAAACATACTGGGAGCCAATGTAGGTCTTTCAAGACTGGTGTTATATGGTCTCGGCGGCCGCTCCCAGTCACCAGTCTAGCTGCCGCATTCTGGATTAGTTGTAGTTTCCGAGTCACCTTCAAAGGTAGCCCCATGTAGAGTGCATTGCAGTAGTCCAAGCGGGAGATAACCAGAGCATGCACCACTCTGGCGAGACAGTCCGCAGGCAGATAGGGTCTCAGCCTACGTACCAGATGGAGCTGGTAAACAGCTGCCCTGGACACAGATTTGACCTGTGCCTCCATGGACAGCTGTGAGTCCAAAATGTCTCCCAGGCTGCGCACCTGGTCCTTCAGGGGCACAGTTACCCCATTCAGGACCAGGGAATCCTCCACACCTGCCCGCCTCCTGTCCCCCAGAAACAGTACTTCTGTCTTGTCAGGATTCAACCTCAATCTGTTAGCCGCCATCCATCCTCCAACCGCCTCCAGACACTCACACAGGACCTTCACTGCCCTCACTGGTTCTGATTTAAAAGAGAGGTAGAGCTGGGTATCATCCGCATACTGATGAACACCCAGCCCAAACCTCCTGATGATCTCTCCCAGCGGCTGCATGTAGATGTTGAAAAGCATGGGGGAGAGGACAGAACCCTGAGGCACCCCACAAGTGAGAGCCCAGGGGTCTGAACACTCATCCCCCACCACCACTTTCTGAACACGGCCCAGGAGGAAGGAGCGGAACCACTGTAGGACAGTGCCCCCAGCTCCCAGCCCCTCAAGACGGTCCAGAAGGATGTTATGGTCGATGGTATTGAACGCCGCTGAGAGATCCAGCAGAACTAGGAAACAGCTCTCACCTTTGTCCCTAGCCCGCCGGAGATCATCAACCAGTGCGACCAAGGCAGTTTCAGTCCCATGATGAGGCCTGAATCCCGACTGGAAGGGATCCAAATGGTCCGCTTCTTCCAGGCGTGCCTGGAGTTGTTCGGCAACCGCTCACTCTATCACCTTGCCCAAGAATGGAAGATTTGAGACTGGGCGATAGTTGGCCATTGTGGCCACATCTAAAGATGGTTTTTTAAGAAGCGGTTTAATCACCGCCTCTTTCAGTGGGTCTGGGAAGGCTCCCTCACGGAGGGAAGCATTCACCACCCCACGAAGCCCATCACCCAGTCCTTCCCGGCTAGCTTTTATAAGCCAGGATGGGCAAGGATCCAGGAGACAGGTGGTTGGCTTCACTCGTCCAAGCAGCCTGTCCACATCCTTGGAGGTAACAGATTGGAATTGATCCCACTCAACTTGACTAGACAGAACTCTAGCACTCTCCCGCCCTGGCCCCCAATTTGGGCCCCAATTTGGGCATTCGGATCATAGCTGAGATCTCATTTGAAGCATTTAACATACCATGCTTCCCCTGCCTTTCCATCTCAGTGCTGCTGCATCAGGTGATTCAGTCTTTTCCTGATCTATTAAGTTTGAATCACAGTCTTGATCCCAATTGGTTCCGGCACATTCCTGCTTCACAGCACAGGGAAGTGAGTGGTTGCACAAGACATGCAAGCTCCACGCGCCCGACGTACGCAGACTCCCTGAATGGCTTGGCAATGGAAGTATCTGCCAAGCCATTCAGGGAAAGGTAAACATTATGCTGCTGTTAGATAGATGTTGAATGTAGTGGACCATTTTTGAATCATGCTGCACCTTGAGCGCACCTAGCCCCAATGAGGACAAGCAATTGGAAGTTTAGGTCTTTATTGGTGAAACATTTGATCACATCAGGTCCTAAGGTACAAGGGATCTATGCTAGGATTGACATATGTCCTCTTTTGGGGGTCCTACATGGCCATCCAGGGCAGGGTGGGATTTTACATTTTAAACCAAAAGTCCTGGATTTTGGGTTTAAAAAAAGAAGTGCATGGGCAGCTCTGGCTCTGGTGTGAGGAATGCCTGCTTCTTAAAACCCGTAACGCTTCATGTACAAACAGCTCTCACAATAGAAGTTCCAGTTGCATATGAAGCCCTTTTTCTTTCACACTTTGGAATTACCATGATGAAATCCAGTCCTTGTACAGCAGAGAATCGTTTCTATCAGTATAGACCTAGGAACCATTCTGATATAGTGTGCAATAATGTGAATTATACATACAGCATTCTTCACTTAAAGGTTGTGAAGATACGCAAAGAAACACAAGTGTTCTCACAAGTTTAAATAACTTTATTTTTAACATTACACAAGGATGAAGGTCTTCGTAAAAAAAAAAAAAATACCCAATGGGATTAAGTAACAAGAGTAACAAGGTAGAATATATACATTCAGATCCTTCAACATTAAGCACTGAGCAAATGTTTGCACAAGGGGAAACATCCCTCACAATGTACCACACTTTTCACAAAATTCAGCATTTCGATGTCAGGATTGCGTAAGTCACAGATACTCATTAGAAGGCACAGATTACAAGGTATCCTTGCTGTGTATTGCCCAAATCTCATCAAAATGTATACAACTGAGCAGACCTCTATATGAAGAATGGTCAGCTGATTTGGGCCCAGTGACAATACTCCCTCTTGCATGTGGCACACTGTGCTGCCAGCTGCAGCCCTGTGGTCCCTGGAAATTTTAGGTCAGGTTATAAACTAGAAGATTGTCACAATCTGCTGGAAGCTGGTCCTGTACTATCTCTATTAAAACGCTCAACACTATTTGTTACTAGATCCATTCCTACTGAATATGAATTAAACACAAATGTCCACTGTACTTTGGGACCATATAACCATCAGGAATAAACATTTTCTAGTACATAGTAAAACTATATTTCAATAAAATACTTGTTCCCAAAAGCATGTGCCTGTGTGCCTATGGCTCCAGCAGGAGCAAAGAGACATGAAGCCTCTTAAAATAAAGTTTTTAAAAAGCAATTTGGTTCATTTAAATGAGATATACAAGCTTAAAAAGGATGCCCAAGTATCTAAATGCTGGTTTTACACGCAATAAGTTTGCCTTTACAGACTTTATGCTCCAGCTATTATGGAGCCACAGATATGTGAAAACACCACAGGCCCTGAAGATTTTAGATATGGTAGACAACATTTCCTCCCCTTTCAATCAAGTCTCCAGTTGTTTTAGTCTGCAGCAGAAATCATATTGCAGTAATTCTGAGTATTCACATCTTCCAGCAATTTATGCAGCAGCATAAACAGAATCTTTTGTGACCGAGGAAAGTGTCGTCTGACTTCAGAAACTGTTCATACAGATAGAGAAACTGGAACCAAAACAGGCACAGCGAGACATTGCACACATACAGCTTTGTGCTAAGCCTCTCTTATAGGGTTGAGCAACATGTGGTCATCCAGATACCTTTGGGCTCCCAATGGCCATCCGTGAGGAGGATGGGAGTCGAGTCCAAGCACACTGGGAGGGCCAGATTCCCTATGCCTGCCCTACTTATTCCTCCTAGTTGGTTTGAGCTACCAACTTATTCACATGAGCTTGAGCTCGAAGAATGTTAGGGGCTTCTTCCATAACTCTGACAAGCAAGTTATCAATGTAGTCTTCCAACTCCCGCACCTGCTGATCTCGCTTTGCAATCACATCTTTCTGCTTCAAGACCAGCTGGATTAGCTCGCTGTGTGTCAGCTGGCCATAAGCGTAGGCGGGATCTGAAGGATCATATTTCTTTAGGAAGGAAGAATGA
This sequence comes from Podarcis erhardii, assembly GCF_964252035.2. NCBI lineage: Eukaryota > Metazoa > Chordata > Lepidosauria > Squamata > Lacertidae > Podarcis > Podarcis erhardii. The sequence continues at coordinate 9,433,324 of NC_138514.1, forward strand.
ACAGGTTAAAGTCATTTTGATATCGAGCACTGTTGTAAGGGTGGCGTCAAAGGATCAGAAGGAAGGTATAGAAACCTTTGGTTTCAGGGATTACTGGGGAATCCCAGGAATGATTTCAGAGCAAAGAGGTAATCTGTCTAAGCATCTTAAAAGCTACTGAAGATTCACAAAAAACTAGAATTTCAGGATTTGCCAGTAAGTACTTTTATGGCATGCAGACAAATGTGCATACAAGGTTTCTGTACGCCTGCCTTCAACTATTTCTTCCCAGTAATAAACATGGAAAAGTGAAGATAAGACCCTCCTCATAACATGCGAAAAATACTAAATAAATACAAAGCAGCAGCAGTAGTGGTTGTTTCAGTTAAGTGATAATAATTCAGGTTCTGTGCTCAAACACCAAACAGATCATTTGCAATATTAGTTGGAGGCACTAAATCACTAAACCTTGCTTATCTGAAAACAAAAATCCCTTTCAGGCCAATGTCCTTCGGTGAACATAGCAAGTTTTGAGCCTGGGGAATTCATACCCACTCACAGATCTAAACTTGTGTCAGTAAAAGGCTCAGAAAATTGCCCAGATGGGTAGGATAGCAGGGGCAGGGGGAATTGTACACCTAGAAAACTTGAACACATTTCTGTCTCCAAACGACTATACTCCTTTGCAGTGTGTCTAATCCTGCCAATAAATTTACAAGCTTCCTAACTCAGGGCACAGACCACCCAATTAGGTTTTAAAATATAGTATATCTTAAATTACCTTTATATCGGCTTCATTTTGGTTATCAAAAGGGTTCAAGGATACCTTTGTGATTCGGAGGTCCGCAGTGCTGCTCTCATCTGAGCTATGACCTCTTCTGTGACCCTCATTTGTGGAGGGTTCTGAAAAGAAAGAAATCAGCATCAGAATAGTGAGAGCACAAGTCCCAATACAGTCCTACTGAAAATCCTTCTTGGTGTTACTGGAGGAGATTTGGTTTAGTTGCTTGTTATCTGCACTACCTGTTCTCTTATGAGATTTGGTGGAAGGTGGATAAAGCAGGTTATCTTCATTTGTGGAGGGTTCGGAAAAGAAAGAAATCAGCATCAGAATAGTGAGAGCCCAAGTCCCCATACTACTGAAAATACTAATACCTAATCCAGCCCTAGATCAACTGATGGCTCTTAACAACAGCAGTCCACTGAGGTTGGGGACCACTGAGACCCACCTGCACCCTACTCATTTACAACTATTAAGCACAATCATGAAGACACTTCTGTTTCTTCACAGCTTCCAAGCACTGCCTTTAAATAATACAAGAAGTCCAGCTTTAAGCATTATAAAGAAAAAGTTGTAAAAAATGGCACATTTTACTACTTAGCACACTTTGTAAATTACACAACTGTTAAAACATTTGAGAATAAGGTCTTGACCTTTGATTTTTTTCTTTTCTTTCTCATTTGACTCTTCCTCACTGTCAGCCGGGGAGTGACTAATGCTTGGAACAATAGCTGAAGCTGTGTCTGGCAATCCATTGCCTCGTTTCCCCTTTAGCTTGTCTTTCAGCTTGCCAAATGGTGTCCGTGACTTATCTTTCATGGACAGATCAAACATGCTGGCTGTCATGTTGCTCCTCATGAATTGGATATCCACCTCAATCTCATCTCTCTCTTTTTCCTTCTTTCCTGGTTTGGAGTGAAGCTTGTACCATCTGTACAAATAAAGAACAGCAAAGGTTCAGCATCAGGGGCTTAAATATTTCCTACCCACCCTTTCCCCACAAGGTCTCAGGGTGTGTTACGTATAAAATAGTTAATTTTCAGTTCAAGCTAAACAGAGTCAGGTTCTCTGTGTAAGCAAAATGCCAGGTAGGTGTGTAGACTGATATTAGTGGCATTTAGCCAGCAATTTCAATTTCATCTTTTCTGTCACAGGACCTCAAAGCCAGATAAAATGTGTCATGTGTCACATATTTACAGACTTTGTCTAGAGCTTCATGGTTCTCTGTTAAATCCTTGGAAGTGTGGTTCAATAAAGGGGATTACAATCATGTAATAATTATAAGCACCCTCACAAAACAGGTGTTTCTCCAGAATTGCTTTCTGGGGCCTCCCCCAGAGGATCAATGAGAACCATGCCAAGAAAGGGTTAATTTTGTTCTGTAAATTTATCCATTGTTTAGGGCAATGGGTTCCCCCAAATATTCATATAATTTTGCAGCAAGACACAGGAAAGGCTCTGCTACTAAGCCGAGTCCCATGATCGCTTAACAGCTCCACCTAACCTGTGCTGTTATGCTCTGGTATCATGCAACATCAGCAAGCCTTACTAGTTCATGAGTTATGGTATAAGAGCTCCACAGCATGACCTTGTCCATTTCAGGTTATGCCATGAAGGCATCTGCAGAAAAGGTATCAACAGTCAGAGGAACTCTGTAGAAGAGACTGTTTCTGCACTAAAACCCAAGAAGCAAGCCATCTTAGTGTGTCCAACCTTCTTACTCCCTGAAAGGCACCACATGAACCAAGACAAATTCTGCCGAACAGTCTTGAACGGAGCTGGATACAGGAGAGGATACAGAGCTAGAAAGAGAGAAAAGGAGAAAGTCATTACCAGGAAAGCATGCTATTTCTCCCAAAATATGGAATTTTCCGACAATATTTTCAGGAAATTGCATGCCTTAAAAGCAAACATATCAAAACAGGAAAGGAAACAAAAGAGAAGAACTAGAGGAGGGAAAGCACTAGAACACAAGTGAGCGATGTTCTATATTCACATTTTAAAAGCTCATCATTTGGCCCAATTTCCTAAAACAGCGGATAGCATGGTGAAACTATTTCTAGGCAAACTACAGGAAGTTATTGCATGGCTAAAAGATTACCCTTAAAAAACAAAACAAAAAGCACATACAGTACTACCACATCAGCGAAAAGGCCTGTCAGAAATAATCTCATTGACATCTAATTCTTTCAGTACAGGGAAGTGTTTCTGTTTTATACATAAGCATCCAGTCTTGAGATCTGGCAACAGTTTCATCCACATTTCAGATCTCCCTGCCTTCAGACGAAAAAATATTAACTGGTCTGAATTGCATCTTTGCATTGTCTGTCCACATGTTAAGGGTGCGGTGTTGATTAGTGAGCTACCTCTTAATTGATAGATTCCGACATAAACCTTGAAGCCCCAATTTTCATCTGTAAAACTAATAAAGTGCTTCAACTCTGACTTGTGCTGTTTAGTCTAACAATAAAGTGTTATGAACAAGACATTTGTTTCTAACATACTTTGAATACTTATCATGGCTGTATAAAGCAGTCAAGACTGCCAAAGTAAACTTGGTAAGCCTGCTGGACTTGTTACGTTAAATATTTGAGTATGAGAGCTGCCATTATTCACAGTAAGACAATTTTAAAAGAGTTCTTTACAAACACTGTTTTTGTAATACACTGTGACTTACAGTTTTAAAAACGAGGATGTTTAGCTCAGTCTAAAAATATGTTTGCCAAACAGAAGGGTATTATGCATTCTTACAAATGGTTGCTTTTTGTACTCTTAACACAGATAGCCAAGAATCATGGTGCACAAACACATTTTAAGGGCAGGGTTTGTTCTACAATAGCTATGGAAGCAGGCATCGGTGGAAAATTACTATAGCACATTACTTATTTTATCAGTATTTATATTTGAATCTATTGCTCTTCAGATGTGAAACTCAAATATCATTGCTGGCCAATAGAGCTACGTCCCCAACAGCTCACCTGACAGTACTAGATAAATTGCTTGAACAGCACAATGTGGCTTAAAAGCTACCTAGGAACCTGGATTGAATATTGCTTTTGCAGTGAACTTACAAAGTGGTTATATTACACAAATCAGGATGGGAATAATACTAATCTGCATTACAGGCTTGTTTGTAAAGCCTTTGCTTCTCCAAGATAACCATGCCCAGCTCTTTCAACTGTTCCTCATAGGACTTGGTTTCCAGACTCCTCACCATCTTTGGAATATGCTGTAGTTCAGGGGTGCAGAACCTCCAGCTAACAGACCAAACGTGACCCACCAGTCCCAGTTGCCCATGAGGCCATTCTGGAGAAGCCACGCTCACCTGCCCAATAAGGGATGCCATTAAAGTAGGCTCCCATTCAACCATGGCTCCTACTGTCCAAGCTGCAGCTCATTGAAGGCTTGCCAAGGGCTTTGAAAGCAATTCCGTGAAGCTCCTTTGGATCTCTGACATAAGAGAAGGAAAGAAGCAATGCAGGGAGGCTTACAAGGCATAACACTGCCAAAGCCCCTTGCACTCTGGAACCCCAACATGGAACCCTACACAATTTATGTTGGGAGGTAGTCAAGACAACCCATTTGCCAACATTTTGATGTCACAATGGCAGAATGTGATTTACATGCTGGTTGCCCCACCCACATGTCAAAGTTTTTGGCCCCCCACAGCAAGAAAGATTCCTGCTCTAGTTTGTCTATCTCCTCCTTAAAATGCAGCAACTGGAACTGGACAAAGTAATGAACCCGAAAGTAATGATACACTGACCACAACACTCTGGCGCATTTCCTCTCTCCCTTTGAAGTTAAAGCATACCCTTATCCGCATTCCTTCAGAAGTCCTGCTATGACTCCCTAAATAAAGAAGGAGCGAACATCAGATGCAACGGGTCATATTTAGGAGGCCTCTCTGGGCAGCGCCTGGCACCAGCCCCCTCCCTCCCTCCGCGCATGCGACCTGCACCCCGGCAGGTAGACTGCCCCTGGCAGCAGGAGCTCCACCGAGGCCCCTCGCTCACTCGTCCGCTCGCTCTCTCCTCACCGTGTGCATGTAGGGACAAAAATTAACTAAGCAGCTCCATTAATCAGAGCGACTGCCTCACCACCTATCTTGTGACATGGGTCTGATGTTCAGGAACCACCATACCATGTTCTATAAAGAGATGCTTGCAAAGCCACAACTTTTTCTTCTGGATCTAGGTTTAAAGCATGCATGTCTGAAACAACTTGCAATTAGATTTTCACACTTCTCTTCCACTCTCCCATGCCTAACTATGAAGACCATAAGTAGACCAGGCAAACACTCATTCAAGTCAAACGCCAACTCAAAGAGGTATTTGTTGCTCAGGCTGGCTGACTGCCTCCACCCAACCCTTCAAGAGTGGATACTACTTCTCACCCAGAGATACGCCAATCTTTACACCAAAAGTTGTCCTAAACTCTACCTCTCTTTTAAATCAGAACCAGTGAAGGCGGTGAAGGTCCTGTGTGAGTGTCTGGAAGCGGTTGGAGGATGGATGGCGGCTAACAGATTGAGGTTGAATCCTGACAAGACAGAAGTACTGTTTTGGGGGGACAGGAGGCGGGCAGGTGTGGAGGATTCCCTGGTCCTGAATGGGGTAACTGTGCCCCTGAAGGACCAGGTGCGCAGCCTGGGAGTCATTTTGGACTCACAGCTGTCCATGGAGGCACAGGTCAAATTTGTATCCAGGGCAGCTGTTTACCAGCTCCATCCGGTATGTAGGCTGAGACCCTATCTGCCTGCAGACTGTCTCGCCAGAGTGGTACATGCTCTGGTTATCTCCCGCTTGGACTACTGCAATGCGCTCTACGTGGGGCTACCATTGAAGGTGACCCGGAAACTACAACTAATCCAGAATGCGGCAGCTGGTGACTGGGAGCGGCCGCCGAGACCATATAACACCGGTCTTGAAAGACCTACAATGGGTCCCAGTACGTTTCCGAGCACAATTCAAAGTGTTGGTGCTGACCTTTAAAGCCCTAAATGGCCTCGGTCCAGTATATCTGAAGGAGCGTCTCCTCCCCCATCGTTCTGCCCGGACACTGAGGTCCAGCTCCAAGGGCCTTCTGGCGGTTCCCTCACTGCGAGAGGCCAAGTTACAGGGGACCAGGCAGAGGGCCTTCTCGGTAGTGGCGCCCGCCCTGTGGAATGCCCTCCCATCAGATGTCAAAGCAATAAACAACTACCTGACATTCAGAAGACATCTGAAGGCAGCCCTGTTCAGGGAAGTTTTTAATATGTGACATTTTAGTGTATTTTTCATCTTTGTTGGAAGCCGCCCAGAGTGGCTGGGGAAACCCAGCCAGATGGGCGGGGTACAAATAATAAATTATTATTATTATTATTACTAAACAGCATGCAAACCACTGCAATGTGGCCACTTCCTATACCTCTTCTCAGAGTTGAAGGAAAATAATCACACAACCTCGCCAACTAGTTCCTAGTGGTCCCTACCAGTAACCAAAGTTATCCATGCCGCCCAAACCTGTCTTTAATTATTACCACAGTAGGGTGGAGGGAGCCATGCCTGAAGGATGCGGGAGATTCTTAGTGGGACAGGAGAGCGGGGGGGGGGGAATCACATCTGGGAACCAATGAATCCCTTTGCTTCAGACAGTACATAAGTAGACAAGTCTAAAAAGCCCAGGACACAAATTTTCACAATCCTCTAGTGGTTATGATGGCTCATTCACCAGAAGTAATGTATTTAGCATTAACTTTGGAAGTGTATACTCTATTCTTACCAAACTAAGCCTCCTAGAGCAAAATATGTATCTGAAGGCTATTGCTTGCAAGCCTATCTGAATCACTTGCAGCTTCGAGGTCACAGGCACGCTTGAGCCTTGCTAAACATCTCCTTTTCTTCTGGCGTCCGGATATACTGCTCTATCTCACTGTCTAAAATGGGCTCGTCCCCAGTGATAGCAGAATCTTCAAGGCTTAGCTCAGGAGCTCGTAGCCTCTTTGCGGGGTTCAAGACGCAGGGTGGGAGCAAAGGTTTCCGCTTGCTGAACTTCTGCTTCTCTCCTGAAAGGGAGGCCTCTTCTACTGTTGCAGCGCTCTCATCTATTAGCTGCAGCGGCGCAGCTGCTGAGTTTTCTAGGTCACGGTCTTCCGTAGTATCCACGATGCGGAAGGCAGCCTGTAGAAGCACACGGCGGTGCCGCAGAAGGTCACCGATGTGCTTTGCCACGCTCCGACGGTCCACTTTCAGCCCTCGCAACCAGCCCAGCTGAGAAGCCATTTGCAGGAGGATGTTATGCAGCTCCTTCAGTCTCTGGTGGGCTGGCCGGGGAGCCTCCATACCAGCAAGCTTACAGAACTGAGAAAGGGTGCAAGTGAGGCGATTGACAGGCCGGAGAGACTGCCAAGCCAGGAAGGCTGCTGCTGTCACTATAGGGATGGGGTGCCGGCCGGTCACCAGCCACGTGTCGCTGGCAAGTTCCGCCATCTGGATAGTCCTTGCCACCAGCTGCTCCTTTTCTTCCACAAACTTTGTCGGGACGCTGGGTGAATTCTGGAAAATCTTGAAGCTGGAAAGATGAAAATCAAACAAGCCATTTAGATACAGACTGCCTTGGGTTGGGAGATGTGGCAGGATGGAGAAGACAAAGAGATGAAAGAGGGACATGAGCAAAATAAAGCATCCTGTGAAAGGGCAAAGGGCAGAAGGCCCTGCATTTTCCAAGGACACCAAAAAGGCAAGCTGAGCAGCTTGAATCAAAAAGGCAAGCATCTTCCATTAACCAGCACTATGTGGACAGCGCTGAATTTACCGTATTTTTCGCTCTATAACACGCACCCAACCATAACACGCACGTAGCTTTTAGAGGAGGAAAATCCGTAGGCATGCCACCCGTAGGCATTTCCTCCATAACACGCACAGACATTTCCCCTTACTTTCTAGGAGGAAAAAAGTGAGTGTTATGGTGCAAAAAATACGGTACACTATTCCTAACTTGTGCTCAACAAAATTCTGTTTGTTGGCTGGCTTCTTGCCCTTAATAATAATAGGAAGGATTTCCAAGCAATTACGGGATTGGTAGCAGGAGCAGAATTCACAATTCTGAGAATTATTTGTTTAAAAAAGGAAGTTTGCTGCCCCTGTGGCTAAAGAAAAAAGCCTGGAACTGCCTGAAGTGCCTCAGATGAAATCTCAGAAATCAGGGAGTTGGAGTATACATGCACATATGAAAATACCCATTTCTTCCATGATGGAAGCACACAGCACACACTGGGTTCCCACATCCAAGCACTGACCACATCCATCCCTGCTGAACTTTAAGAAGCTTGCTGTTTCATCGGCCTTCCAATCAATATACCACACAGTCCGTATGATACTTGTAAATACTGTCTCTGAACGATGGAAACTGCACACCAACTTTGAGAAGTATTGTCAAGGAAAGGGCACATACCTGTTGAGGTGGGTTTTCACCATATCCATCAAGCTGAGAGCAGGCACATCCAGTGCCAGTTCCTTCAGGAAGCATAGATAGGTCTTGGCAAACAACTCCTTGTCTCCATAGAGCAGCAGGCAGACTGTGCCCATGGTCAGGGGCCAGTTGTGCTGGCGGCAGGTCACAAAGACGCAACAGCCCACAAGCATCTCCTTCTTCTCCAAGCTGACTAAACTGAAGCAGGGACGTTTGATTGCCTGCTGGTAATAGGTCACGGCTGTATCTTCAAACAGAGAAGGAAGGCGCAGAACTTTGCAGAGATCCCGAACACGTTTGACTCCTGTGGGGGAAAATACCACAGCAGTACTTAAGAAATGTTTCCACATAAACATTTATCAGTGACAAATCTAACCGCAGGGTAGGTCTTTGCCTGTATGAAGCTGCCCATATACTAAGATAATCTGTGGAGGCTCTGTTTCACATGCTCCCACTTTCAGAGGTTAGATGGGTGGCAATCATGGATAACATATTTTCAATTGTGGTAGTGTAACTGGAGTGTCCAAACCAAGCCTACTTTGGCTTTTTTTGGATATTATGGAGAACTTTTTTAAATGAAAGTCTTTGGGGGCTCTAATTGAGAATGGCTGTTAGTATTGCTGTTTCAACTTCATATTTGATTTTAATTTGGCTTTTAGTTATGTATCGATTTTTATTTTTTGCAGCTGCACACACAATTATAATGGCCATTTAATGGTAACAGAAACAGACTGGTCCAGGGTTAACCAGTCTGTCAATGATTCAGCTGAGATTTGATCAGGCAATCAAACTGAACTGTGGACTCTATGCACCTCTAAAACTCTAAAATAGGTTGTTTTGATGTTGGTCCCACAACAAATAGGTAAGACTGTTTTAAAAATGCAAATTTCTCTTTGCTTTTAGAAAGTGGAACAATGCAGCTCTTGTGGATGACAGGCACATTCATTTCCACAAAGCATCAGAAGAGTAGTGCAGAATACGTACCTTGCTGTACACAACGGCTCGTTTGCTCATTCTGACCAGTACTCCGCGAATATGTGACTTCTATGAGATAAAAACACAGATATCAGCCAAACTTTGGTCCAAGCTCTCAAACATGCACCCATTTTTAAACTGTTGAATGGTGTAGGGCCTGTCTATATTTGAGAACTGCTTGCAAGTCGTATCTCAAATCCTATGTCTTTGTAAGATACAAAGAGTTTTGAGCTATTTTGCTATTCTTAGCCTCACCTTGTAAATGTTCTTCATCAGCATATGTGGTTGTGAGAAGCCCTTCAGTCAGAATGAAGCCACAGTCTGTGCACACCAGCTGGTTCTGAGCATAATGAGAGTCCTCTACAATTTCCAAGGAGCCACAGTCTGGACACTTCTTTTGGCTCGACATCTTAGCAGCCTGAAAGCATAAATCAGGTCCACAGTTGGTCACTGATATTTTGGTATTATTTAATTACTTCCATGTATTACATTTACTGTATATCCCACCTGTCCTTTGAAGAGCTCAAGGTGGTATAATGGTTCTCTCCCCACCCAATTTTTTTTCTCACAACTCTGTGAAATTAGTTGGTTGTATTACTACTACTAAGGGACGCGGGTGGTGCTGTGGGTTGAACCACGGAGCCTAGGACTTGCCGATCAGAAGGTTGGCGGTTCGAATCCCAACGGTGAGCTCCCGTTGCTTGGTCCCTGCTCCTGCCAACCTAGCAGTTCGAAAGCACGTCAAAATGCAAGTAGATAAATAGGTACCGCTCTGGTGGGAAGGTAAACGGCGTTTCCGTGCGCTGCTCTGGTTTGCCAGAAGCGGCTTAGTCATGCTGGCCACATGACCTGGAAAGCTGTACACCGGCTCCCTCAGCCAATAAAGTGAGATGAGCGCCGCAACCCCAGAGTCAGTCATGACTGGACCTAATGGTCAGGGGTCCCTTTACCTTTATTATTACTACTACTACTACTATTAATTGAGTTTATATACCATGCTATACCTAGGGCGTTCAGGGAGGTTCAAAGAATAGTATCAACCTAACCAGTTGGAATTACCCACAGAATTGCTGATTTTTTTACCATTTACTAAGTATTAAAAAGGTAAAGGTACCCCTGCCCGTACGGGCCAGTCGTGTCCGACTCTAGGGTTGTGCGCCCATCTCACTTAAGAGGCTGGGGGCACTTCTGGGTCATGTGGCCAGCGTGACGAAGCTGCTCTGGCGAGCCAGCACCAGCGCAGCACATGGAAACACCGTTTACCTTCCCGCTATAAAGCGGTACCTATTTATCTACTTGCACTTAGGGGTGCTTTCGGACTGCTAGGTGGGCAGGAGCTGGGACCGAACAACAGGAGCTCACCCCACCGTGGGGATTCAAACCGCCGACCATGCGATCGGCAAGCCCTAGGCACTGAGGTTTTACCCACAGCGCCACCTGCATCCCTCAATACTAAGTATTAAAGTATATCAAATTCTATTCAAAAACCACAGTCACTGCCAGGATGTTAGAAGACATAATAGGACACAAAGTATGGAGAAGACAGAAAAACAAAGTCTTTTTATTTCCCTCAAAATCAAGGTGTCGCCTAGCTTGAAGGCCTACCATACTCTCACATTTGAAAAGTATCATCATAAAATCAGTCTGAGAATTCTACAGTACAGCTTTACATTTCTGAAACAGCTACAAAGACTACGAGAGATTTGTGGGGGCTCTGTCTTCAGTTCTGATATGCAGAATGCAGCTTTGATTAGGAGGGGAAGGAAACGCTCTCAAAGTACTCAGCTCAAATTACATAGGGCCTGATCCTGTCTTGTCATTGGAAACTACTGTATTTAAAGACTGTTGGTGGGGGTGGGAGTGGACGGAGCCAGGATGTGGGGCTTGCAGTTTTTCCTCTCGCATTTGAAGCACCACCAGCATTTCTATTAGAGTTTGGTGATAAGAATATACCTAGCATCACGAACACTTTTCTGGTGGCCTGGCAAGACTTGCCCCACAGCCATTCACTAAACAAGTGCTTCTTAATTTTAAAAAAGGGCACGGAGACAAAGTTGTTGTGGAAAGCTCCTCCTTTGTTTCTCCAGAGGCTCCTAAAGGCAAGTGAATGACGCCAGGGCAACCTGGAGTGCGGGAAAGGGGAGGAGAGGTGAACTGGAAACTGACTTGTGTGATTTCGATAATGGTCATGTAAAAATTGGGGTTTGGCTTTTGCTTCCCAACTCCCCATGGGACTCTGAGTCCCCTAAATCCATGATCCATAACAATGGTGAGGAGGAGGAGGATTGATGGCGGTGCTCACAGAATTAGCGGTAGTTGGAAGGGGGTTTCTGCCCACGCCGCTCGCGGGTTGCATGCCCTCCCAAAAAATCCCCCCACCCCCCCAAAAAAACCCGGCCTGGCTCCTAGACAGCCTCCCAGGAGCCTCTTTCCCCCTTTCCGCGGACTGACTGACCTTCTCGCCGCCGCCTTCGCAACACCGGAAAAAGCCGGGGGAGCTTTTTCAAGAGGGCACACGCTCCTTCCGGGCAATCCCCATGGCAACGGAGCAATCGGGCCCAGACGCGCTCCAACGCTAAGCGGCCTCCGGAAAGAAACAAGGGAGCGCAGGACAAAGGTTCCGCCGGAGCCGCTCAGCTCGAGGGCGTCAGAGATGCGGCGAGCCAGCCTTTTCGCCAAGGCTGGAGCATTTGGGTCTGGACTGAGGGGTTGTCAGATCAACGGGAATGAGCTGAAGTTCAACAACAACACCAGGAAAGCTGAAGACTTCCTTTTCCATCTTTGTAGTAAACCGTCTATTAGCAGCCTCCCTTTGCCTCATTTTCACTCCATCTTTCCTGATCTTTCCTTTGCATTTTTCATTTAAAGTAAGTTCCCCTTGGAATACTTGTAGATTTTTGAGTGGGTGAGACACCAGCTCCTTATGTAACAGGGGGAAATATTAATATCAACACTTAGGACTGGAGACATACTCTGCAAATCTAGCCATGTTGACTCTGGTTGTAGCCTTAATCTGGATTCAACCAAAATCTACCTTTCTGTGACTTAAATCTAGTCTTGCCCTCTAGGGAAGCAGAGAGCAAGTTTCTGCCCTATTCTTTTAGGGTGTTTCAAGAGTGCTATGTCAAAATACTGTCATGTTCTGGATAGAACAATCAGACCGATCATTTAGCACTTTGATAATAGCTTCAGTGCTGTGCAGTTGCGCATGCTGTGGTTGTGAAACTGGCACCACATTTCCCAGACCTGATAAAATAATCCTAGCAGCAAAATGCTTCCACTTTGGGGGAACTGATGTTTATTAACAGTCAAACAGCTAAAACCTAAAACATTTGGTAAACCTAAAACATGGGTAAACAACAATTCTTCCAACAGCAAGTGGAACCTGAAAGTTTTACTGTGGGGATGTGATTGCACATCTGTGCTATGGGACCTGTGGCATCTCCAAGAAAAGTATTACAAGACACTCTCTTCTATTCCTAGCCTAACTTGCACAAGCCCTCAACCTTCAGCAACCCTCATAGGAAGGAATGGAGGACTATAGAAACTTACATATGCACACACCATATAGTTATGAGCCATGCACTGCACACAAGGGAATTTAATGCTACGTTATTATGAACAAAATATGGATGAGCAATACTCAAACCAGGAGATGGCGCCCTTACTTTACACTTGGTGCTCTCCCTAAAAGTTGCTACATCACATTTCTATACATTTGTCCATTGGAAAAAGGTGTTAACCAGCTTAAATCTGATTTTTGTTGCAGCAGGGGACCCCAAAATTCCAAAATACAGCTGAAGCTCTAAGATGCTGCTACACACAGCATCTATGAGAGTGCAGCAGTGATGGGCATTCAGAATACAACAAATTCAAAAACGTTCTCATTTAAGCAATGCTTGAAATCTTGGAGGGCAGGGGGACATACTCTGCAGATCTAGCCACGTTGACACAGGTTGTAGCCTTATATAAAAATAACGAAAATCATAACTAGTACAGAATCCTCATGAAAATAACTGGCTCATCAAGAAGAAATCAAACCCAGAACAGCAGCCACGTAGGCCTGGAGAAAGAAGGGGGGGGGGACAAATTCTGTGGCAACTTAAGAGAAACCCGCTTACTGTGGCCTGAGCATTAGTTTTGTTGGAAATGATTGTGGCTCTTGCCAAAATAAGCCAGCTAGCCATTCCAATCCAAATAACTTTATTGTACTAGCCATTTGTCATGACAAATCTGAATCACAAACAAATCCACAAAATGGGATGCTGCTGTGCCGTAAAAATAATAGTCTCTATTTAGATCTCTGCGTATCCCTTACAGTTCACTGCTATATCGTGTCTGATCTTTTTGGCCGCCAGAGGGGGTGGGGGAGGTCGAAAGTCGCTTTGAGACATTGGCAGAAACGACTGGCAGAATCCGAGACCAGGGAGAAGAGTCGGCGGAAGAAGATTGGAAGAAATTTAAAGATTACTTATAGAAATATTGCAAAATTAATGAATGTTAGAATGATGTTGGATAGAAACTAAGTGGTTTCCAGCTGTAATGCCCCAAGAGAATATGGAAAATAAGGTTTAGAATTAAGTTAAAATTTATTGATAAGGATTTGCTGAACTAACAATCTGAATTGGAATACAAAAAAGGGAGGTATGAGGAGGTCTGGGAAATAAGTTAATGGAAATAAGTAATGGAATTTTTGTGTGCTTTTAATTATTTTCATTTTTGTATTTTTGTTATTTTTCTTTTCTTTTTTTCCCTCTTTTTGATTTTTATTGTACTATTATTGAAAACTTTAATAAATATTCTTATGGGGGGGGGGAAAAAGAAAGTCGCTTTGGGACGATGGGGCGAGGCCGCCTTGCCCGGGACTCGGAGCAAACAAGGCCAGGCAGGTTGCTGTGCAAGGCGGGGAGCTCTGTTTGCCCACGAAACCAGTTGTTGCTGCAGCAGCGGCCGCACCCCTTTGGCAAGTCCGCCGCGTGCCAGCAAGAGGCTGCAACTGGAGCCCACGCTCGCGGGATCAAGTCACGTGAGGACGCGGCGGGCAGGACAAGGTGAGCGGCCCGGGCAGGCGAGGCGCCACCTAGGCCGACGGTTCTTTTGTGCACAGCCCAGACATCGGGGCTCTTTTTGCAGTCTGGGCTAGCAGAAGCGGCGGCCAGGTCACAGCTATTCCTTAGGCTTACTTACTCCTTAGGAGACGTGCATGGATGGCATTGAACTGCAAGGCTGCAGCCCTATAGCCTGGTGGTCCCGATTCGAAAAACCCAGCCTGGCTGCCACGGAACTGGGTGCCTTTGAGCGGTCGCTACCTCTCCAGCCCAGCCTACCTCGCAAGGTTGTCGTGAAGACAGCATGAGACGCTGTGCAATGCTACCCTTGAACTGTCTGGAGGAAAAGTGGCATGCAAATATAGTGTGATAAAACAATATATGCACATTTTCCTGAAAGCAATCTTTATGTGTGGACGCTGTGGGTCTTTAAGGAGATACTGGAAAGCCCTTGGTGGTTACAGGAATTTGGCATTATAAATTAGGACCTTGAACCTGCCCAGGTAGCATATGGGCAGCCATTGTAAACTTTTGAGCATCAGTCATGTGTTGGCAATAATCTGTTTCGCATCAACAATATAACCACTAACGCTGACACCAAACTCTACTTAAAGTAAAATAGAAACATCGCCACCCAATTCCACCCCCACCCATTTCCCCTTTTTCTTCCTAATATCTCAACAAAATGAAACTGATTTGTAAAAATGTTACATGGAAAAAATACGAGAGAGAAACATTGCACATACTTCTGTAAATCAAGAAAATCTTTAATAAAAATACAGTACGTTTAAAAAATAATAGTAAACAATATAGCCGCTGCGTTTTGCAGCAGCCAAGTCTCACGCCCCCAGTATCCTTCTCGACACGATGCAGATCCTGCAGGAGGGGCTGATTCCAAGAGAGATCTCCTGAGATCGTTTGCAGAAAGTAAGCACCATTTAACACAGCAGGAGTTACGCCTGAGCGCGCTGCAGTACCGTAAATGAGGGTTCAGGAATCCCTCAAAGTTGTTTCTACCTCTATAACTGCGGATCTGGCGGGGAGCAGAGAAAGGAAGGAGGGGCTTTTGTTTTCCCCTCATGTGATCAATCGGAGGGAGCGGGTTGGCTCCACGGAGATGAAAAAAGGGTAGACTTATCCATGGCATTTCCGGGCTGTCATTGGAATCCACGCTTTAATCTTTCTCCTGGGCAGAATTTCAGAGCTGCCCATAGAAACCCGTCGAGAAATGTCTTATTACGGGGGCTTTGAGGTTCTTTCATGGGTTGCTTGTGATACTTGGTTTTGGTGCTTCTATAAAGCGGCTTTACATGGTCACTTCTGAAAGGAGAGGAACGAATAAAGATTTCAATAATCGTAATAATAATACTGAATCCAGATTCCCAGAAAGTGTAGTTTTGGATTGCAGCACTAATTAAGTAATTAAGTAATTAACTACACTTTCTGGGAGCCCCACTGGATGCAGTACTACTACTACTAATAATAGTGGTTAATAAATTTAAATAATTATTAGTAAAATACTGACTGATTTTAATTGATTAATTAATCAGATCCCCACCCTTTGCGCAAGTCATAGGACAGCTTACACAAATACAATGCCGGGCATAACATCCGAAACCAGACCAGGAGCAGGGAATTTAGGGCGTTCAAGATACTGTTCCTACCCCTACCCGCCCCTACCCCCCAAAAATCAGCCCCATCCCCGGGCCCGTGGTCCGGGGGTGGTGATCTGAACCTGGAGAGTTACAGGAGTGACGGGCTCAGAAACTCAGCGCTTAGGTGCAGCTCTGCACGTTTCGTCTCTCCGAGGCCGGACCGGCGTGGCGCGGTGACGCAGCCCGGGTGACGCGCGCGGCGGACGGCAGGGGTGGGGCCAGCGACTGGCGCTGTCAAGCGCAGCTCAGAGCCCGTGAGGCGGGGGAAGAACGTCGAGGCGCTGGCAGGTAACGGCCTGTGAGAGGGGCGAGGGGCGATGGCGGGGGCTCCGGCGGGCCTGAGGCGGCGCGGCCTTGGTTTCTGAGGGGAGTTGGGGGCGGCGAGGCTAAGTGAGGAGGGCCGCCGCCGCCGCCGCCGCCGCCTTTCCTGGCCGAGCGAAGTGTCCTTGGCGCGACGCTGTTAGGAATGGGGTGACCGGCCGTGGTCGCGCGGGCGAGCGGGGGGTGGGGAGAGAGAGAGAGAGAGAGAAGGGGGTGACGGGAAGAGCGCGAGTGCCCCCTCCCCCCTCAAGCCCACGTGGGAGCCGGAGCGCGCGCCAAGCCGGGACTCCCCTGAGTTCTCTCTGGGCGGCTGCGAGGAAGAGAGAAGAGGGAGGCTCGGGCGGCTGCCGGCTTCTCCCGACCTGCCTCGTTTCCTGTGTTAGCCGAGCGCGCTGGTTTAGAGGGCGTGGAGAGGATATGGGGGTGCCTGGTTGCCTTGCCTCTGGGCTTGCGGCCCTCTTCAAACCCCGGACAATGAAGCCAAGGGCTATTACGTCTGCATTAGAGGGCGGGGGTGGGAAACAACGACGGGTGGTTTGAGGGGGGGGTTGGGTGCTTCAAGCCCTTTTTGTTGTTTTTTTGAAAGCTACCCTTTGAAAAAAACGATTTTCTTAAAAAGAAAAGGGAAAAGAAAAAAAAGGTACTTTGGACTACTAAAGGTTTTCTTTTTTTCAGCACACTCCTGTGCATGCCTGCTTTAGTCCCACTGTCGAAACAAAATTTAAAAAAAAAAATCCCTTCCAGTAGCACCTTAGAGACCAACTAAGTTTGTTATTGGTATGAGCTTCTTCAGTAAGCCCCACTGTGTTCTCGCTGCACGACCTGTTTCCAGGTGGGCGCACAGGGTTGTAGACTTGTTCAGTCACCAACCCCACCCCATCCCCAAACCGCCTCCTGAAATGTGATTTGTAGCATGGTTAGGCAAGGGTAATGAACATGGTGATACAGGTTTTGTTTTTCCCCCAGCACATCCATCCTCTGGTCCATTCTGTAGCTGGGGTGCCAACTGACAAACAGGCCTCTTTTGTAACTACCCTTTGTTGGAGGTGGCATTTGGAGAAGGTCATTGGCAAATTACCGGTACCTTATCATGAAGGCAGGCTGGTATGGGAGCAGGCATGAAGTGCTTGGGTTCCAAACTGTTTTAGGGTTTTAAAAGTGAGCACCAGCCTTTTAAATGGGGTTTGGAAGTGAATAGGTAGTCATTGATTATTATTTTTCCTTTTCAGCTGTTATGTTTTTTGCCTAATAAGTTTAATGCCTAAGTACAGATTTGAACTGGCTTTCCCCAGTTTCATGCTCACAAACCACTATAAGTCTGGGAACCCTGCATTTGACTTCTTCCTCTGAGCTTAGAGGGGCCCAGTACCTAGAGATATGGAGAAGGAAGTTGTCACATAATGCACTTTCCCATCATAGCTATGATCAGCTGAGATGCCCTGTGCTGAGATGAAGGCCTTCTTTTAACATTCAGAAATAATTCAGTCTGAGGAGTCAGCCACCTTCTGCATCTGTGGTCAAAATTTTAATAGAGTTCTATATGTCAGAAGAAATCTGTTGACTTGGCATTTCCCATCCTGATTCGGTTGATTAAAAGATGTTTCATGAAGCATTGTAAGCAATGTACAATGTGATCTTGAATTCGGGGGTTTATTTAGGTGCTGCTGTAAACTTTTCTGTCAGTTCTGTGACAGTTTTCAGTTAGTTCTTAGATAGCCAAAACTAGGGATTTCTCATACAAACCATACTTCCAACTTTGGGCTGAAGTATTTTTTCCTGCTCTCATAACAGCCTAATGTTAGTGTATATTTGGCAAATATACCAAGGCCTCTGCGGTTGACACATATCAGCTTCTGGTTACATGACCAACTTTCACATTTTTTAAATATTCAGGCCTCTCAGGAATGCTTCCAGCTAATACATTATACTGGATTAGTGGTTGAGGTGGTTATCAAGGAGTATCCTACAAGGAGTTGCAAATTCCTCCTCTCCCTCTCCAGCCCCCCCCCCCCCCATTTCCGGGATGAAGAAAAGCTGAGCCCTCATCTTTGCTCAAAAGCAGATCTGTGGAAGGAAGGAATTTGGACATAGAGTTTTCTGAAAAGTTTCACTCTGAGCTGATAGTAGAGGGTTGCATTTGTTCCTGTGTCCAGCCTCCATGAAATTTATAACTCTTTAAGTTAACACATTTCAGTAAGAGGGACTTGTGAGTTCTTTGTTCAGATGCAGAGCTTTGAAAGAAATCCTAACAAATATATTTCTGCATGGACACAGAATTTGTTATAAAATAGGTATTATGGGAGATAAAATAGCGGGAGAGCATTATTCTTTCACCATAATTTGTTATCCATATAAGAGACATGTCCTGCTGGACATCAGTGAGGACTAGAGCACTACAAAATGACTTGAGTAATAAAACCTAAGTGAGTGAAGTAAAACTGAAGCACCAGATTCTCTTTCTATAAGAGTACATTTACATGACAAGCATAATTGCTGTACATACACTAGTGTTTCTTGCAGCAAACATTGAAATAAAGTGTCCTCGAACACCTGTGTACATCCACTGGGAAACATCTGCCTATTTGAGGGGTCTCAGGAACATGTACTGTGTGTTCTTTATATTTGCTGCAGGAATCTGCAGTTTACAGTAGTTACCTTTACCATTTAAAGTGTGGAGGTACACTAGCCTTTTTGATTCTCTTATCTGTGAATTGACCATACAAGAGATGAGAACTCACTGAACTTGTACACTTTGTTTTTAAAAGGTAGGCTGCCACTCCTTTGTTGGCTCATTGGCACATTCTTGATACTTCAACACTATCTTTAGAATAAATATTCTAAATAATGTATCATAGCACCAACCTCTTGCTTAACCAGTGGCTGTTATTTTACTTAACCAATCGCTAAACAAAGTTTGGCTTGTTTAGTGGTTGGTTGTTTATTCAAATATTCCCAGATAACTCGCATTGATGGCTTCTAGAAGCTGCAAGAATATAGTTTTAAAAGGTCAGTATAACTATTACATACATTACAATCTTCAGACTTCTTTTTAGGGGGGTAAACTAGATTGAGTTTTTTCAGCCATGATACGGAAGAAAAGCATATTCCTGGCTAAATATCCACATGAAGATCCTCCCCACCTTTGTGAAGCTAGTTGGGGCTACTTTGGTCTGGGTTGGGATGTTTCTCCAGCCAACTTCACAAAAGCTGTGGTAGGTGGTGGGGGGCTCTTCATAAGATCACTCATATCAACATATCAGGAAATTAGAAATTGTCCTAGAGGCCTTTGTGAAGACAGAGAGATGGGTGCCCAAGTGTTTTTCAGCTTGTGCTGGACAGTTGAAGCCAAGTTGTAAGGCGGGAAAACACTGCGGTTGTTCAAGAGCACACAAAATAAGTTAGCTGTTCCTGGCTTAGATAAATTTCATCATTCTAAATAGCTTAGCCAGGAAAAGCGCAGCTCAGTTATTACCAGATTATGGAAACATGGGTTTAAATCACGAATTTAAATTATTATTTTGTTTGTATGTAAGTACACACACCCTCTTTAAAAACAAAGGTTTCAGTTTTGTAAGTCATAATTCTCAGAATACGAATGCTTGCTAAGTGGGGTGCAAGAACAAAAAAGATTGTCTTGCAACTAATAAAAGTGATTACTTTTTTAAAAAAACCCTTTTATCAAATAGCTCGTGTGTGTTACGCACTTACCATATCTTTTGGAAGCAAGGAGCAGCTGAGGAAAATAATTATTTATTTAGCTTCATCTATATGTTTAGGGATGCGGGTGGCGCTGTGGGTAAAAGCCTCAGCGCCTAGGGCTTGCCGATCGAAAGGTCGGCGGTTCGAATCCCCGCGGCGGGGTGCGCTCCTGCTGCTCGGTCCCAGCGCCTGCCAACCTAGCAGTTCGAAAGCACCCCCGGGTGCAAGTAGATAAATAGGGACCGCTTACTGGCGGGAAGGTAAACGGCGTTTCCGTGTGCTGCGCTGGCTCGCCAGATGCAGCTTGTCACACTGGCCACGTGACCCGGAAGTGTCTCCGGACAGCGCTGGCCCCCGGCCTCTTGAGTGAGATGGGCGCACCAACCCCAGAGTCTGTCAAGACTGGCCCGTACGGGCAGGGGTACCTTTACCTTTACCTTTATATGTTTAAGGGCACCAAATAGGTCATGTACTTATAGCAGGATCCAAAGAATCATAAACCTAGTTCTGTAAAGGGAAGGGATTTTAAGTGCTTTCTTTTTCATAGAAAAGCAGGGGAGTTTTTGTTTGTTTGTTTGTTTTTAAAGTACTGATATTTGTGCAGCATTTAAAAATTGGGGACGTTATCTCAAATTTTTCTGCTTGGTTGATCATTGATTCAATTTATGAGATATAGACAAGAACTGATTGATGTGTGTCCAAAAGATGCATGATCGGCACCGAACCCGGAAGTGACCTGAAAACGTCACTGAACACTTCACAAAAAGGGCAGGGTGTGCTGCATTTATATACGCCCCACTGGGGGGGCAGGGGGTGGGAATGAATACCCCACGTGAAATGGACATCAACCGTAAATGTAAGTTCTTTAAAGTCGATCTGAATTTGATACAATGTGACTTACATTTTAAGTTCCACTTAAAAGTTTTAAAAAACTTCTATCGACCCTGACACAGTTGAATACCATAAGTGTACCGTAACTAGAAAAATAGAAACATCTTCAAATCAGGAAGTCATTATTAGTGATCTTCTACCCTAATTAATGCATACAACTCTGAAAGTTGCAGAAGTATCATATATGGAAACTATTTAGTTGAATAAGGAGGGCAGAATGACCATGGGTCAATCTGTGACAAAGTTTATTGAACCGCTGGATGGCTGGATTGACTTTATGCAACTTGTTAGCATATCTTATGCTGCTGAAAAGTTCTAGCTCTTTGACTTTGTGCTGCCCTTCCTCACTCTATAAAAAGAACTTGTTCTTGCCATGCACTGCTGACACATCTTGTTCCAGCACTATGTAAAGTGACCAAGTATCATTGTTCTAAAACTGCTTTGAGGTTGCCTCTGTTGTTTTGCAATCAAGCAGTATATAAATTTTATTGAATAAATAAATAAATAGTACACTGAATGAGATTGTGACACTTGTTGTTGGTGTTATTTAACCAATATCAAAAGGAAGCCACACATTCTTACTCGGAAGGAAGTACTCTGGTAGTCCTTCATTTCTTTATCCATGCAGTTTCTTCCACTTCTTCCACACCATCCTCACTCCTTTAATCCTAAAATTTAAACCAATCTTCAAACCCCTTTCCTAAGATTCCACAGACTGAGATCCTAGCTGTACAGTTTGTCTAAACTAAGCAATGATTTGTGAGTATAATTACTTTGGGTGAATTATACAGGCACAATTGGCTTTAAAGGAAGAGGTGAACACTATGCTAGTAAAACTTGTGTTTGATAACTAGAAATGGAGTAATGCCTCCAATAAGAATTTATGTAACTGAACCTCTTTCTTGTAAATCTTATAGTAGCAGGGTATTGTTCAATGTTTTGCATTTCTCATCTTAAAACTGGTATGAAATCATTTACAGTGGTACCTCAGATTACATACGCTTCAGGTTACATACGCTTCAGGTTACAGACTCCGCTAACCCAGAAATAGTGCTTCAGGTTAAGAACTTTGCTTCATGATGAGAACAGAAATCATGCTCCGGCAGCAGGAGGCCCCATTAGCTAAAGTGGTGCTTCAGGTTAAGAACAGACCTCTGGAACGAATTAAGTACTTAACCCGAGGTACCACTGTACAGCATCAGAATCTATGCTACAGTTATCTTCATAAAATGTTTCCCTTTTTGTTTCCTGTTCAAGCAGGGTTACTGAATAAAATAGCTAGTTTTCATTATTACATTAATTAAATTGTTTTGTATTTTGTTACCCTAAAGATGTTACATGAATACCGTTCTGTAGATGCCATTAGTAATAATCTACTTTCAGACTGGCAGAGAGCTATTCTTAAGGAGCAAATCTTCAAAATTAATCTGTGTCCAGCGTGGGTTGCTTTGCTCCTTTCCACCTTTTAGAAAACAAAGCTGTTCAAAATGCAGGTCTTGTCAGTAGAATAGTGAAGACTTTAAAGGCGTAATTAGTTAAATACATTATTGGCTACTCTGCTCTTCCTCATTGCTCAGCATTATTTGATTCAAAGAGCATTCTACTGCACTTGGTTTCCTGTCCTAGTGATTGGATCTTCCAAAGTTTGACATTGTGATGACCTTGCTGATGTAAGCAGAGAACTGTGGAATGCATTCTGAGGGGTAGTATGGTGTTTTTACAATAACTACATCCATATTGCCTTTGCAGGAAAAACTTGGGCTGATAACGTAGAAACAGTATTCCAAACTCCCACTGTTCTAGGCGAATTTTGTGACAGGAATTTCATTAGCGCGAGCAGTTTTTGAGCTCTGGGCGCAGTACTGCATCAAAGATTTCAGATTAAAACTGCAGAGTGGAAGGAAAGAAGGCCCTTTTTTGCCTCCCCACTTCCAGCTACTCTCTGAAGACTGGAGAAGAAACACTTAAGAATATTGGGGGGTGGGCAGGGGAAGGACTAGACCATGTGAAAAATGAACATGAATTTTAGCTGCAGTTCATGTTATAAAAAAGCCTAGAAATTCTGTTGTTGCGCCCATAATCTAGATTTAAGGTGCCATTTAGCTCCTAGCTTTTATATCTCAGTTTCTAGCACTGTGTGGAAAATGTTGGGACAGGAGAGAACCTCAGGCTGTGGAAACTAAATGCCAGCAACTTTGATACACATATGCCAACTTGAGTGCCTAGCTTCTTCAGTTAAACAATGGCAGGGCTGTGAAAGAGTTCTGCCCCAAATCTAGGAAAGCTGATGTCAGTGAGACTGGACAGTATTGAACTAGCGAGATCAATACATCTGATCTAGTATAAAGCAGCTTCTTATTCTCTGGGAAGCACAGGGTGTGCCAGTGTTGGAAGTAACATGCTGAACTAAATAGTTTCTTGATCTGATCCTGCAGGGCTTCTTTTCTGCCTGAGTAGATGCTATATCTTCCAGAGTTTATTTTAGAAGTTGTGTTTCTCACGGTCATTCACTATGATAATGCTTGACTTTATCCCTTTATCTGGAATTTAAATTGTCTAAAGTGTTCCTGTGTCACTGATCACAATACAACAAAGACTAAAGCATCTTAAAACAGTGTACTAAACTGTGCAAGGGATTGTACATTTCATTCCTTTTCTCCAGCAGCAAGTTTTAGCTTGTCCTACTTTGCTACTGATGTACTAAGTGAACATCAAGATATTAACTTTGCTATGGAACTTTAGTATAGATATTGCAACAGATAAACATGATTAATCAGATGAATGATTATCTTTTCAACCTGTGCATTTTTTATGACTGAATCATTATTTCTTCTTTCCCAACAGGAGCCCGTCTGCTGCCCGTCTGCTTCATAACAAAAATGTTTCACTTAAGGACTTGTGCTACTAAACTGAGGCCTCTGACAGCCTCACAGACTGTTAAGACAATTTCTCAGAACAAGCCAGCAGCGCCAAGGACGTTTCAACAAATCAGGTGCTACAGTGCACCTGTTGCTGCTGAGCCATTTTTGAGTGGGACTAGTTCAAACTATGTGGAGGAAATGTACTATGCTTGGTTGGAAAATCCCAAAAGTGTACATAAGGTAAGGAGCAGCCTCCCTAGAATAAAGCCTGTTCTTCTACACTTTGGTTCTCATGTCTTCAGGTAAGTGCATTTTGTCAGAGTGAGCTCCAACTTGAAGAAGAACCTGGAAACCTTCTGAATCCAGTCAGTTTCAGTTGTGCAAAAATTGAAATGGCTCGGCTGACAAAGAATAGCACTGAGAGAATCAACATCAGAATGAATTTGGAAAGTTTATGACCGCCTTCCCCCTAAGGAATCTTCTTGGCTTTGGCATGGATATAAAGAAGGATGAACTCCTCTTCTTGGATGTCCACTGAGGAATTGCTGAGCTGCTGTTGATGTTCCTTTTTGAAGTAATTGAGACAAGTCTCCTTTTGTATAGGAACAGTTCTGTTTATAGTGTAAATAACCACCACATTCATGTGCCTGTCATTTTAAGCCATGGATTTAACGTGTGTGTGCTTATTTTAAACTTGGTCATACTGCATGAATAGTGACTTATATTGCTAGCTGTTTATCACATTTGAGAAACAGCTTTAATTATGCCTTCATTGTTTTCTGCTAAGATAAAGCTACACATGACTCCTAATTTATTCTGCTACAAGTTGAAGTACATCCATTATCTGAATGTCATGCTCCCAAGCCCTTTTAAGTAAGACGTCATGTTTTGGAGTAGCTACATGTATACAGAAGAGTGCAAAATACTTTGATCATAGTACATACCCAGTAGAAATTAATGCATTCCAATAATGGAATGGGAGGTATTAAATAGTTTCTAGAATCTGATGCAGAATCTGCTATCACATACCTTTTTCTGTCCAAGCTGTGGAGAACAGCTGACAGCATAGAATGTTTTTTTAAAAATTACCCAGAGAAGACACACATGCTAGCCTGTTGTCTCAGTGTACTTAAATATTGATGTGTTTAAGAAAGCATCTGACTTCATTTCAGCAAATTTATATTATGCCAAACCATCAATGAACATTCATTCCCCCTTTGTGTATTTAACAGTGAACACCAGTGAACTGGTATAAATAATCCATGACATGCAGCTTTAAAGTGTGGCAATGTTCATGGTTTCATGTAAACATATTTCGCTTCCACATCTGCCTTCAGGTGGGGAACCAGCTTGATGCCCTTTTTCTGTCAATGCTGTGCAAATAATTTGTTAGTTATTCATCAGTAGCCCCATGTGACGCAAGTGAAATAGTATGAGACCGAAACAAGGAAACAAATGCTAAATTACTTGACGTGTGTAGTTGCAACTGGACTGTTTGACCTTGGTCTCTGGCTGTTCTGTGCTTAGTGCAGTGGCGCAGCATGGGGAGTGCCAGAGGAGCCATGGCCCCGGGCATGGATTTTTGAGGGTGTGTGTAGCAAATGCCCGCAGCGTGTCCCAGCCCGGTGCTCCTCTCCCAACATTGGAGGAACCAATGCTTGTGGAGAGGAGCTGCCGCTCAGAGCTGGTATCACGGCAGTGGACTCCATTTGTGCTCTCCCCCTGGGCACGCCCATGTACACGCGCACATGTTCCCAGTGGCCTGGAGACACTCCACCACTGGCTTAGTGTTACCAGCACTTTTTAGTTTGCATTATGGGTTGGTTTTAAAAATTGTATGTTCTGTTTTCACATTAGATGGTAGTATTAGATTATAAAAAGCTAAGCACCCTCTGCGTAAGACAGACAGAACATTCTTCTGTTAACTAGTTTGTCAATAGAGACTTGCTTGGTAGCCTTTGGTAAAAATCTCCTCTAGAGGTTAGCTTTCTTAAATTACACAGATGTCTTATTTGCTCTTTTTCTATTAAAGCATAAATATACCAGATATATCCTACTATATGGATATCTAGGCAAGTAAGCTATAATAAGCTCATTAGATTTATCTATCAGGGCATGGCAGTGAGGTGATTTACTAATATTTATGGTAACTTGCTTTCTGGATTCCCTAAATACCAAAGAAGGTCAATCGCAAGTCTGAGATTCATAGCTAAACCTGTTTCTGAAGCTCTGTAATCCTTATCTCTACTGGAACTGGTTTCTTTCATCCGTTTGGAAGAAATGCCCTTCTGAGGCCCATCTGCTGAACATACCCATAGGAAAGAACCTTTCTACTGCAGGGTTGTACACATTGCAGCATAATGACATTGTATTGGTGTGTGCCCTGACCTTTGAGCTGCTATGAGTTCACCGCTCAAGATGCTGTCAACACCTAGGAATTCTAAACTTTTATCGGGGAAAGTAGCCCATGTCTCTTGAGATAACATGTAATGAAATCCAGTTGCCTGTCTGAAGGTCAAAGAGTGCTTGCATAGAGAACCGGAACTGCTGGCTTACTGTAGAACTAGCTATGACAGGACAGTTGCCAAGGCAATGGCACAGTATAATCTGGGTTCGCATAAGGCCAGATTGGAGGTAGATCAAGAACAAGTACTAGAACAACTTAAATGGTGTATGGGATACAGAGAGCTAGAAAGCAGTTCAGAGCAAGGCAAAACACAACTATAATTAGTCTAATAGTTTCACAGCTGAGCTCCTTTTCAGCTAATCCATACTGCATTGCAGCCACTGGTAACAGAATCCTGGTAAGCTAAACTAATTTAAACCACAACAACAAGTTACTATTGCTGCAGGAAACTGGTACAGAATTATTCTGAGTGTGAAAGTAATACAGGTGTTTCAAACACCCTTGTGTCCCTGTCTGGAAAGTATATATGTGTACTTTTGTGCATTACTTCTGGTGCAACTGGTGCAGGAAACTTTAGCAGCAGTGCATAATGTGTTGCACTGTCCTGTTCATATATAATTTAAATGTTGGTGAACGAAAGAAGTGCTCACTGTTTTCAAAAGCTGTATATGAATTCCCAGCTTTGTTTTAAAAAGATTTCTGTAGTTTCATCATAGTTTAGTGAGTGATCATTAACTGTTGCATAGCCAATATTTCTGCACAGTGAAGTTTTTCTGAAAGTTGTTGTTGTTGTTATTTATTATTATTAGTACCCTGCCCTACCCTGGCGTGCTGTGGTCCATGGGGTTACGAAGAGTCGGACACGACTAAACGACTAAACAACAACCCTGCCCATCTGGCTGAGTTTCCCCAGCCACTCTGGGTGGCTCCCAATCGAGTGCTAAAAACAATACAGGAACTCATATATAACCCATCTAGGCTGTCTGACTTCCAGTTTGTGTAGATTCTTAGCAGAAAAAAACATTTATGTTGAGTTTGTTAGATGTGCTGAGTTCCTTTTATGATGTGCATCTGCAGCAAGTGCCTGTGTTTCAAAATTTTGCAGTAATTTAAACTTCTACGAGCTCCTACGGGGATCTGGTTTCAAGTGTCATCTCATTATGAACACACTTCACACCTGGTACAGAAATCTGTAATTCCAGTTGAGCAATGAACGTTGTGACGATGGTGGTTGTGACTGTGAATAAGAACTGTAAAGGATACCGCATGGTGTTTTATTTTATGAACTTATAGGTGTGTGTGGGTGTGGGTGTGTGTTACAAAGTGAAAACCATAAAATGGAGGGTAGAATACAAATAATGAAAATTATACTGTTGATAGAAATCCAGAATCAAATTAGTAAAACAAAATATTGAGCCCAGCAAGCTAAAATGCTTGTGCAGGCATTCTGTCAGTTTCTTTGGCAGATGGGAGGAGAAGAGACTGCAGTGGCAGTGCAAAAGAGAAAGTTGCTATGCTGGCAGATCGCATCACCCCATAACAAGAGTGTGATCTTTATACAGGCATAATTGTTAAATGGAGGTTGGGGAGCCTGTCCCCACTTTCTTTGTTTTTTAAGGCATTGAAGATGTGTGCTAAGGGGGTGAACATGCATTCCTTAGATAATAGTTAACTCTATCTATAAATATTTCATATACGATAACTTTCTTGAAATGTCAGAACAATTGGTTTGAGGTAAAGGATAAAAGGTAAAGGTACCCTGACCATTAGGTCCAGTTGTGGACGACTCTGGGATTGCAGCGCTCATCTCGCTTTATTGGCCAAGGGAGCCGCCGTTTGTCCGCAGACAGTTTTTCCAGGTCATGTGGCCAATATGACTAAGCCGCTTCTGGCGAACCAGAGCAGCGCACGGAAACGCCATTTACCTTCCCACCGGAGCGGTACCTATTTATCTACTTGCACTTTGACGTGCTTTCGAACTGCTAGGTGGGCAGGAGCTGGGACCGAGCAATGGGAGCTCACCTTGTTGCAGGGATTCGAACCGCCGACCTTTTGATCGGCAAGTCCTAGGCTCTGTGTTTTAGACCACAGCACCACCCGCGTCCCATGAGGGAAAGGGTAGTGTCAGGGAACTGACATCAGAGCGAGCAGAGCGAGAGGCGGAGGCAGGGCTCCAGAGCGATGCCGGAGAGGGGACCAGCAGGGGGGAAGGAATTCAGCGTAACACCAAAAGAGATGAGAGGGAGATGGAGGAATTGGTGACAGGGTTCCAAGACCCTTCACCCGAATCTAGTGGAGAGAGCGCTGGCACGCCCCTGCCTTCCCCTCACTTGCGCAGACGCGTTCCGCGCAGGGAACATAGGAGGAGACTTGGGGTCAAGCAGCTTTTATGCTGGAAGAGGTTCAAGAAACGCCCACTGACGGATTCTGCAAGTGACTAACAGGTCACGGAGGGCGAGCTCCAACCCTAAACATGGTTGAGCAAACAAACGGACTAAACTGAAGGCAATTTACGCACAAGTAACCCCCTTACAACCATTACAGGTAGCTTTGCATTATTGCATTAGGGCTCAGATAACAGATAGTAAGCTTGCATGGTAAGCTTGCAGTTTAACCTTTTTGTGTTTAAAATCTAATATAAATTTCTGAGAATATTCACCGAAATAACCACTTAATTAGCCATACATATTGCACCTACCATGAGAAGAAAGAAACCAGAATAAGTGGTGTCAAAATCATTGACGCAGATGCAAATAAATTGATACTTCTTGACTTTGTTGTACTCCGGTGAAGAAGAAATTAAGAGTGAGTTAGAGGCCACCCACTGAAAACTTTGCCATGCATGTGGCAGAGAGCCCCCTTTTTAAAAATGCTCACATTCTTCCATATCTGTTACTTCAGATGTATGATGGGTTATTTTTACTTATTGGATTTTTCAGGGTAAGGACAGGACATCCCCCCCTGTGGAAATTGGCTTTGAGGTGGTTGGGAGAAATCCCAAAATAAAGTTCAGGAGAAGTAGAGAGAGGATTGTTGTGTCTGGCAAGCTGAAATGCTGGCTGGGCTCATTAAAGGAATCTTGCCCATTAGTTTGTCAATTTAAAAGAGGGAGCCTGCAAACCTGGAAAAAAAATCACACAAATCTTGGAATAGCTCGATAGTGTTAAAGATATCACTTTATTAATTAAATTGGTTTACTTTTCCAGGTACTAGCTTAAAAATCAAATTGAGATTATGTTTTGGAACAACAGCTCTCAAGACAATTTAAAACCTTACATAATTTTTTTAATTCTATAATTTAAGACTAGATGGATGTTTTTGTTTCCTTTTATTCTTATTATAATATTATATAATATTATAATATTAAAAATCAAAGGATGTCTGTTTTTCCTACAGAATGTTGTGTGTGTCAGTTGGGGTGGGGAGTGAGAGATTAGAGGATGAAAGTGAGCAGATTGGCCTGTTGGCCTTGACAATTTATAGTAAATAGCCTGGGAACAGGGACCTAGGGTAGGATGGGTGTGTACAAGAAAAAGAAATAAAGTTCAGTCTTTCGATAAATACTGTTATTGCTAAGAAGATGACAGGTGAAACACCATCCAAGTGCGTAGGCAACAATTGAGGAAAACAGTGGGAGTGTAGGTAGAACAGCCAATAACAGTTTATTGCTGTTGGTACTGTATTGCCTTTGACACACAGTTACAGACACGGACACTAATGGAGAGATGCCTTTGGTTGCCTCATTCACATGCAACTCCCAGCCATCTGGCTGTGACAGCACCTGAGGGATACCTGAGTGAAAACTTGAAGAACAGCAACAGGATGTGGAGTAGCTAGGGACTATGCTTCCTTGCTACTTGAGGCAAAACATTGGCAAGCCAGGTTCATTTTCTATAAACAGCAGGACTCTGCAAAGGTATGTTTTTCTGCAGATTTGTGGATGCCAAGCTTCCTTGCAACACTAAAACCAAATGTGTCAGAATTTAGCAAGGACCTCCAAATTGGAGGAGTGGGGAAATTTTGGGCTAGAGTTAAAGACTACCCTTCTTGGAAACCTTTCTCTCCCTTAGCAATGAAGTGCTTGGGTGAATCTTCCTCACTACCACTACAGGCCTTGAACAGCCCTATGTAAAATCATAGAATTGTAGAGTTGGAAAGGGCGACGAGGGTCATCTAGTCCAACCCCCTGCAATGCAGGAGTCTTTCGACCAATGTGGGGCTCGAACCCACGACCCTAGTATTAAGAGTCTCACGCTGTGATGACTGAGCTATCTTGCTGGAGCCCTGTTAGGAAATAAACCACAACTTTTTTTTAAGGTTCTCCACTTGTACAGTGGTACCTCGGGTTACATACGCTTCAGGTTACATACACTTCAGGTTACAGACTCTGCTAACCCAGAAATAGTGCTTCAGGTTAAGAACTTTGCTTCAGGATGAGAACAGAAATCGTGCTCCGACGCGGCGGCAACAGCGGGAGGCCCCATTAGCTAAAGTGGTGCTTCAGGTTAAGAACAGTTTCAGGTTAAGAACAGACCTCCGGAACGAATTAAGTACTTAACCTGAGGTACCACTGTATTCTAAGTAGCAGTTACATGGTATCTATAGTGCCTAATTATTGCATCACACTTTTTATTTTCTTGTAAACCTTAACGATAGCCTAAAATGTAGATCGGTATTATTACAATATTCCTGTATTATAGATGGGAGCAAAGGCTAAGTAAAAGTGGCTTGACTTAAATACCTAGAAGAAATTAAATTTGAGCCAGGCACTCATGCTGTACCAGCTGAAAACATGCTGTACTGTATAGATCTTGTGACTTCGGTAATTGACACATTTGGTAAGGACATGCTATGCTTAAATACTGTTGTTACACTGTTTTTCCTCCCTAGCTTTGGTAGGTGGAGGGATGTTCTCTGGAATTCTAATGATGGGTTAAGTGTGCAGGTTACAAACTCATTTGAGACTTGTGACAACTGGGTAAAGAAATGAATCGGTTCCTTTTTTATTTTTAGGTCACTGAAAAGGGAAGCACTGAATAATGTCTTAATGAATAGTTGAGCCTTAACCTGTTTTATATGCGGCATCTCACAGCTAATAGTTGGCAGTCACCTCTATTTATTCATCAAATAGCATGGATAGGACAGTCTCTAGAATTTAGTCTGACCTGAAAATAACTTTAGATACCATTTGCTGGTGCTATTTCCTTCAGGCTGAAGTCACAAAGTTAACTATTAACTATAATGGCTAATATTACAGGTTATTGCTATACTGAAGAGTTGTTACATCCCTTAGAGATTTAAGGGGTTGGTTTTTTCTAGAAATCAGATAAACCATATCTCAGACATTGCCATTGTTTCCTAACTAGCAACAGATAAGGCCGAATTCCAAATTACTGAATGGAAAAGACTGTTTTGTTTTGGTTTTTTACCTACTGCTCTTTCTCATGGGCACATGCATGTGTATGCATACTTTGTGTTTGGTTGCCCGTCCTTTTCCTGGAAAATGGTAACTGAGTCAAGATTTTGGTTTTTGCATTTGCTTTTTGCTCATTAGAAGATCTGGGGGAACCCAGGACATTGAAAAGAATGGTATGTGAGCATATGTGATGAACAAACAACGCTAGTGGGATTTAAAGAGGCTTTGTGAAGTTAAAGGTGTATTGTAAAAAAGAAATAGAACTGTAAGGATAATATTAAATGGCAATATCAAATATAGAGAATGTGTAAAAATGGAAAATATGGATGATTGGCGGAGAAGCTGGTGGAAGTCCAAAAAGCTGAAATTTGTGAAAATTGTTTGAGATGGCGAATTTGTAAAAGGAAAATTTAATAAAAATTATTTTTAAAAAAGAAAAAGAAAAGAATGGTATGTGGTCTCATAAGAGCAACTGATGACCAAACTATATATTGCATGAAACATTTTACCAGAACATCTGATTTTTTTGGTTTACATAAAAGTAGCAATGATGGGTCTAAAGTTGATCAGAGCAATTGTGCTATTTAACTATTTCTCCCCATATCATTTTTCCGATCTAAATTCTACAATTCAAAACTGCAATGCTCTGTTTATTGAAGTTCACAATTTGAATATCATTTTGGCAATGTGCATAGTAGCAGGAAAATATTTGACATGGTTGAAAAACATACTAAGCAGTTCGAAGAGGTAATTCTCACTCTAAAAAATTATTTTATTCTTTTTTTAGTCATGGGACATATTCTTTCGCAATGCCAATGCTGGAGCTGCTCCAGGTACTGCTTACCAAAGCCCCCCTCCATTAAGTACCAGCCTATCAACGCTAACACATGCACAGTCTCTGGTTCAAGCACAGCCGAATGTAGATAAACTGGTTGAAGATCATCTTGCAGTCCAGTCTCTTATTAGGGCCTATCAGGTAAGATAATCTCTTCTTTTCTGATGTGTAAACATCTAGCACTCTTTTTTGCCAGTCCCAAGTTTAAAAGAGAGAGTTCTCCTTCTACCAGTGAGTGCCTTGCACCCCACACTGGCAGATACAGATTTGCCACTTCAGGCCCAGGCTGAGCTATATTACACTCTGTATGCCAGTACATGGGCAAACTTTCTATACACCAAAATTTGTTCTTGAACAGTAGACTGCTCAGGAGAGGTTATGTGCAGAAATGGTGTGTGTGTAAGCATCTAATTTGCCTTTTTATGGTAAGCTATAGCTATAGCTGGTCTTCAGAAATGGAATGAGGCATGTTGTGTACCCACACACCAGTGGGAATCTCAGTGGCTGCTGGAGAGTTGATCTCCCTCACTTTTAGGAAGAAGAGCATCACACAGATCAGGTAGCCTGTGGCTATGAAAGCTTGAGATGATAAGACTGGCCTACTGCTGTCACCATATAAAGCTTATTGCAAGCCTACCACATAAGGTTACAACACTGCCATTTTAGTGTTTAGAAAATGTGTGATTTTCTTGATCTAATCCATGGTCTCAAAAAAGTTTCCATTATTAATGTTACTTTTAAAAAGAAAATCCCTACCCTTTAACCTCAAGTAGATTTCAAAATACACAAGATTGTTAGATTATTGTTAGAGTATCAAAAGAAGATAAACCAACCTGCTACATCTAGCATTTGTCCAAAACTGAAAGTAGATCATGGTTTGCCAAAATGTGCGCTGCAAATATCAGCCTGGCTTTGGCCGGGTTTCAGGACCAAAACGTGTTATATAGCAGCAGACGGTTCTATTCAGCTGCTGCTTTGTGCAGCTGGGTTGTGTGGAATCATGAAAGATAAAGCAGAGTTAAAGATTATAATAGCTAGAAAATTAGTATGGGTGAAAGCACACACAAAAAATGAAAATTTCAGAACTAGGATAATTTTACTAAAACTACATGAAAGGACTGTCAAATACTTCCATAAGAGGCTAGTATGAAAGCTTGAAAATATTTTTCAAACAACTAATTGTAGGCTATGTGATATCTACTGAACTTAAAGCTTTGCGAAACGTATCAATTTTTCCTTGATAAAAACAGTCTCCTATTAAATGATTGTCACACAATGGTGTGCTTTTCCCCATATGCCTGAAAAAGATCAGAATATACAAGTGAAAAGAATGTGTTAAAATGATTGTATCCTTCAGAGTGTTACACTCCTGGGGACAGTTTTTCCCCATTGCAGTTTCTTTTCCTATATCTTTCTCTTCAAGTTCTGGAAACAAACAAGGAAACAGGTAAGATTCTTCACTAGAGAGGGTGATAATGTTAGTCATGCTCAGATTAGACTCATTGAAATCAGTGAATTTAAGTAACAAGTTTGTTGATTTCACTCTGTATACATGGGTGATATCCAACTGGATCTGATATGAGTATGACTTTGTTGCTATCATCCACAGATAACTGTTGTTTAATTATTTGTCACATCCACAAATACTGTATCAGAAAAGATTTACTAGTTAGGAGGAGGTTCTAATGGAAATAGATGTAATAATTGGCTGCCGCTGAGGAAATCAATGATATGAATCAGAACTAAACAGCAGCAGTGGGACTGAGGTCTCTGAGGCATCTGGTCTCTGATGTTTCTGCTAATCCATGGCAGATACCAATAATAATGTCTTATTGCTCAAACAATACAAGTAAGAGTGAGCAGCCTATTAGATGTAGTCTTTTTTAAATCATCCAGTAATAATACAACCTTCACAAGAATAATATAAAAAATATGTAATTTGGCTTCTGAATGGTAAAGCACTTAAATTCTGACAATTCTTTTAAAACATGATAACACAAGAAGTGAAAGTGAAATCCAGTTCCTGCATTAAGCAGATGTTTAGTTTATTGTATAGTGATTAAGCTTCAAGTTCCAAAAGTTACTGGTTACATCGTTCATGCTTCTGGTCTGAAATTCTTGCTGATTAATGTCTGACTTGTCAGTTTGCATGACCCAAATAAAACACACTTGGGCACAAGAAAGTTTAATACAGAGAAAACTTTTGAAGGAGCAAGCATGTTTCTGTAGAATAACAATAGCTAAAAGCAATATATTTTCTTGAAGCTGGGCCTCATGGAGGATTTTTAATTGAAATGCAAAGGTGGAGTGAAATAGAGAAGAAATAAATCTCAACAAGGTCACTTCCAGACAAATATGTTAATTAGGTATGTTCATCCCTTGACTGAGGAAATATATATATATCTCAGCAAACATGGTAAAGGCACTACTTATTTTACGTATTGCATCTAATAAGCAGTACAATCATGTCCTTCAAGATCCCATCTAATATATAGAATAAGGACATGAAACCGAGCCATCATGGGCTACATCTTTTTGAATGTAAGCCACAAAGATGTTTTCTGGGAATAAATTTACAAAAATGAGCAGCATTTTAACAGATGTATTCAGCACTTTCCACATTTCTAATTGAATATTTATCATGGATGTCCCTTTGCCCTACTGAGTTTTTGTACTATTGAAGTATTTTTACTCCTTTAGTTTAAGAAAAGTTCGGTTCCAGTATGACATATGGTGTAAAATGAGATCAGTGTTGAGATTTGCGTTGATCTCTGTAAACTTGAAGCAATAGCATTACAGAAAATCTGCAATGTGAAACATGATTGATAACCAGCTTTGTGACTAATTTTGTTGTTGTTTCTAGGTCAGGGGTCACCACATTGCCAAGCTTGATCCTCTCGGCATTAGTTGTGTAAATTTTGATGAATCGGCAGTAACTGATTCTCCAAACGTCGGTGAGAATTACTCTGCAAATTAATTCTAATGTAATTTTAACTTTTATACCCCTTTCCTTTCCATCCCCTTCCTCCCCATCCCTCTTCTGGTATCCACTTTCCTTTTCATTCCTGGCCCATTTCATAGATTCGAGGGCATCATGTAGCACAGCTCGACCCACTGGGCATCTTGGATGCTGATCTGGACTCTTCCGTTCCAGCCGATATTATCACTTCCACAGATAAACTGGGTGAGGGCTCCGAGAGCAGTTAGTGCCGCATTGCTTGAGCTCCTCCTCTCTCACTTTCACAGCTTCTAGTTAGATTGCTTCACTAAGTCTGAAGGGAAAGATCTTAAGTTTCCTTTATAATGATCACTTTTTAAAAAATTGAACAGCAGCAAAGTAGTTCTGTCCCTTGTCACTTACCACTGTGGGCACAAGGTGTTACATGTGCAATACAAGCCAGTTTGTTCTCTTCTACTGTTAATTTTGAGTTCAGTAGTTAAGGGCTCTGAGTAGGTTAGTAGTGTCTATTATTTGCCTCTGAGGAAATGAGGACTATTTTGGAGTCACGTAAACAGGCCTTCTTCCTTGCCTTTAGCATCCCTTGACCCCCAGTGTTCAGTAGGTCTCTTGCTTGGAACTGCAGTGACTTGATTCAGCAGCTTGGAGTTCTGCAGTGATGCTACTGGGGAGGAACGGGGTGGTTTTTCAAAAGCCTTCAGGCAAGTCTTGTGGTATTTCCTCACTCAGTTCAGGTGTAATCCTTAGCTATGCAGCTTGCCCTAAAATCCTAAGAGTAGCTGAACCAATGACTTTCAGTGATCATGACGAGGAAGCTTTGGAGTTTATTCCCACATCTAATCAAGAGACTGAAATGGTGAGACCCTTGGTTGCAAGGTGCATGTATGTTGCTCAGATGAGGGTGTGTGTGCTGAGCCATGTTTGAAATTCAGTTTTCCAGTAAAGCCCAACCTGATCTTTTAAGTTTGATCACTAGTATTTTTTCCAAGCATAGCACAGGTTACGGTGGCTGAGCTCTATTTATTGCTGGTGCTTTCTACAGGTTAATCAACCTGGCTCCGCAAGCGCTTTTAAGTAGCATGCTTCTAACTTAGAATAGAACAATAATAATGACCACTAACTCCTTTCAAGACTGACATGTGATTAGAGTATTTGTGCATGTAATGTTTTGAGATGGTCATGATTGATGTGCTCATAGAATGTATATTTGTGAAATGGAAGGTATCCAAAGGAGAAAAAAACAAAACTGTAATGGATGCTGTTCTACTCATGTTCAGTCCACTTGGCTACACTATCATCTTCAACTTACAGTTGGCATTCTGATGTTGTTGCCCCCTTTATGTTAAAGATCCATTACTCAAACGAAGAGCGTTGGTCGTGAAGTCTAGGGGTTCTTTTCAGGCCTTTGGAGGGGATCCCTAATGTGTTCTACAGTACTCCTTTGACATTACACACATTAAATCATCTTCAGCAAATATGTCAGATACAGGACAGTGGAGTGCAGCACCCCTTTACAGTGGAGTGGTGGTGATGAATTAAGATGGAATAGACATTTTGAAGAGGGAAATCATAGGTGGGCCCCTGCAGGATAGAGAATCTGACTCTATAACCCATTTTACTTATGTCCCTGCTTGATAATGGCTTCATTATTACTCTTGTAGTCTGTCATTAATACTTCACAAGGGTAGAGTTACACCACCACCGGTTTTATATGTGTTCATATATGTGAATCCTAAGATTTTAATAAAGCTGTATATAACTCTGCTACCTTGCATAGACAGTGTATGTATGAAATTCTTTAGATAATCTTTTTCTGATCAGAGAGTGAAATCAAAGCTGTTTCACATTAAATAAAGTTAACTGGGATATTAAATATTCACAAGTGATGATTTTTTAATCTACAGTGGTGCCTCGCAAGACGAAAAGAATCCGTTCCGCGAGTCTCTTCGTCTAGCGGTTTTTTCGTCTTGCGAAGCAAGCCCATTGACGGTTTAGCGGATTAGTGCTATTAGCGGCTTTTAGCAGCGCTTATCGGCTTAGCGGATAAGCAGATAAGTGGCTTAGCGGCTTAGAAAGGGGGGGGGAGAAAAAAAAACTGCAGGAGCTCGCAAGACATTTTCGTCTTGCGAAGCAAGCCCATAGGAAATTCGTTTTGCGAAGCACCTCCAAAACGGAAAACCCTTTCGTCTAGCGGGTTTTCCGTCTTGCAAGGCATTCGTCTTGCGGGGCACCACTGTACTAATATTTAGTATCTTATCCAGTCTTATGGGGCTCTCAGACAGTAGCTAGGTTGTATTCTGAGAAATATGTGCCACCTTACATGCTAAGTTATCTGTGGCAATGGACACTGCAAACTCAGTTTGAGAAGTAAGGTGTAGAGTGGTTCATGTAGCCTTAGAACAATGATAGCCAAAAGTGTATTCACACTGATATAGCAGCATCAGTTTCTGTCCAGTGTGGAATTATCGTAGTTGTGTATAGTCTGTACTATAACAAAATGGGCATACTACAAAATGGGCAAATGTGTGCAAGCTCAGGCACCAGTTCTTAAAAGTTACAGCTCATACAACAACCAGATGGGTGGAAGCAGTTCAGGTAGCCTGATGCAATGGGTACTGTTAGGTGAAAACTGAGGGAGAGCCAAATGTGCCTGGTATCTCAGCAGAGCTGATGGAAGAGCCCTGCTTACCACCTCTCTTCCTCAGGATCCTGAACAAATTCTGGAATACATAGGAAACTACCTTGTACCAAACCATTTGTCTGCCTAGTCCAGTATTGTCTACTTTGACTGGCTGTGTCTCTCCAGGATGTCAGGGCTGAAGCCTTTTCCATCACCTTCTACCTGAGCCTTTTAAGTGGATGTGCCAGGGATTGAACGCAGGATCTTCTGTGTGCAAAGCATGTATTCTATCACTGAGTTACGTTTACTTTCCACATGTAAGCAGTTGGTTGCTCTCTATATAGCTGCTTTCTCAAGCATTGCTTTAAGCTCAATAGGCTGGCTTAAAATTGGGTGCTGTCTTGACAGGATTTTACTAGGTGCTTAGTGCAACAGACCTGTAGCTCAGGAAAAAGTTTGTTAAAAAGCAGTTTTGTTAACTTCAAGATAATTTGCTCTTGAAATTATTACTGAGTATATTTCATGACACAGGGGAGCTGCTACCTGTATTAGTAAACTTGCAGCAATCTGGTGAGTTATGCACCAGCCACGCACCAGCTGGTTTTCCTGGGATGTGCATTGGAACAGCTGGTACACACTGTACCTCAGCATAGTTTATTCGTTTTTGCAAGCTCTACTTCCTTTTTGGGAAACTGAATTCCTTTTTAGTGCTTCTTTATAAATGTGCTTATAGACATAAAGGCAAGCAGGTCTGCTCTTAAGGGCTGCTTGGCAGGCAACTTGAACAGGGTAAGCAAACAAACCATAGCTAAAGGTATATGTCTGATCCGCACATAATGCCATGTCATAGATATAACAGGTCAAGCTTTCGGAATCCAACAACAAGCCATGGCTTCACATCACAGTTTGTTGATAGTTAACATACCATAGTTCAGCTGCTAGGCAGTTTGAAGATTATCATACTAAATAAAACCATGGCTTAGCTTTGCATGCAAACCTGGCCTGTATCAAGGGCAGGGCGGAGCCCTTATAGTAATATCTGTTTGTAAGAAAGGGACTCCTGCAGCCAGATGTTTCATACCAATGCCCCATTCATACTGCAGGCATGGAATGGGGGACTATAAGTAAACACAACTTGTGCCACTTGGGAGATAAGCCAGCAACAAAATAAGCTTTCAGAGACATATCTTGCTATTTCCTTTGAAACTAATTAGTGGCTTAATACAGTACACACACACAAGTGTGTGTATAATTTTCATGAAATAAATAAAAATAGGATAAGATAATTCAAATCTAGCTAGTATAGGGGGAGGCCAAATTCTTACTGAGAAGTGGTTCCGCCATT
Source organism: Podarcis erhardii (assembly GCF_964252035.2). Taxonomy (NCBI): domain Eukaryota; kingdom Metazoa; phylum Chordata; class Lepidosauria; order Squamata; family Lacertidae; genus Podarcis; species Podarcis erhardii. The sequence goes on from NC_138514.1 coordinate 9,472,568, forward strand.
ACTAGAGCCCTTCTCTGCTGATTAGCAGCACTGAAAGGATGAATTTGTTACTATTGTCCTTTGGTAGTGGAAGCGCTGTGCTAATGTGGTTTTTATGCTGAATGCATTATTTGCTGCTGAAAGCTAAGTGATATCCATTTGCAGTTTATCAACTTCTGTGGAAGAGGTTTGTATAGGTATTCATCTTGTTATGTTGAACTGCTTGCTGCACATAGGAATAAACACTGTGATTATTTTTGGTCCCAAATAATCCTAAAGTACAATTTGTAGAGATAAGTACTGGCCTTGTGCTGCTGAGCTTGTGTGCCTGCCTTTTCAACCATGAATTCAAACAAGTACAAAGTCACTATGTTCCTAGATATGAAAATGCCAATTAGGGAGAGTCACATAGAAGGTGGTTGATAGTAGCCATTGAAGTGTGGCTTACATTTTAGTGGGGGGAAATGTTGACCTTTTAAGTCAGGCTTCCTCAGACTCGGCCCTCCAGATATTTTGAGACTACAATTCCCATCCTCCCTGACCACTGGTCCTGCTAGCTAGGGATCATGGGAGTTGTAGGCCAAAAACATCTGGAGGGCTGAGTTTGAGGATGCCCGTTTTAAGTGATCTAGCAGAATGACTTCAGTTGTTGCTATAATACTCTGTCCCCTTTTTGTACATTTTGACATTTTATTCCTTGGATACAAGTGTTTTATAATTAAGACAGGGAGATTCAGAACTACATTTTCTCATTCAGAATATCCCGTTATCTTGTTTTATTCCTTGCTTTTACAGCACTATATTAATTGTTTAATTGGTGTCTCACCAATATCCAATGCAGATATTATTATTACAACCATATACCCTTGGAGAACAAGCATTCCTTCCTCCATAAAATGTAAATAAAATTGTTACTTTTTAAATCTTATTCCTCTCCAGTGCTATTCTACAAGATAGGTTATGCTGCATTCAGGGCAGTAAAACACAGACACAGAACCCATCAGAGACTGTAGGCACATCACCTTCCTTTTCTGCAGCCTCTGCTGTATTTTGACTCAGCAGAAAATGTCATTCTAGTTGTTTGTTTTTATTAGCAGGCCTTCAAGGTCTAGCAACAAACCTATGGCTGGAAACAGAATATTCAATCCACATTGTCTCAGGAGGTCTTTGGAAGGGCAGGCTCTCTGCTTCTGTGAGTCAGTCCATTCTTGCCCTTGAGTCAGGGAATGGTGCTATGCAGCTACCTTTTCCCCCACACAAATTTCCTGTTTCTAATTGATTTGCTCCTGGGACCCAATCCCAAAATATTCAGCACCGAACATGAAGACTCCCTGTCCTTGCATGCTGTGGTTGATTATGTGACATTTGAGTTCAGTGAATGTTTTGAACTCTTGTGGTCTAACATAAGCAGTCCGCCAGTAGGATTTACCATGTGAAATGGAAATACTTTTGTAGAATGGTTAAATTTTCAACTTTACATTCTTTAGAAATTTGTCACTTCCAAAGTTTCCTAGAGAAAGTTATGTAAGGCAGCCACTTGGACATCATCTGTTCTAGACTAAATTGATTTGTTCCATTTGTTAGGCCATATTTGATTCATTCCTTTCTCTAATACAGTTTGCACCATGCATAGAGGCAAACTGCTTTGGTATGAACCAAAATCTAGAATAACACCTGGGGCAATGAAACTCATCAATGAATTGTCCTCAGATTTTATCAGGTGCCACTCCAACAATGGCAAGGAGCAGCGACAGACTATGGAGCATGGGTGACAGGTTTTGTCTTGTTCCTACATCATGAACCATAACATCTTTCACAGCATTGTGCCCTTTGCTCTTCAAAATAGTTGCCTTTTTATATTTTGCTCTGGATCCATCTTTCCGGGAATCCTATGAAGGAACCTGAGTCACTCTACAATATATGTGATCCTCCCCTTCATTTAATGGCTAATGGTGCTAAGAACTCATTTGGAAAGCTGCAGGACAAGGCATGATGTTCCTTGGGACAGCAACCCATAAATTTGTTTTACCTCCCTCCAAACTAACCTGAGAGGAATATAACCTCCCCTGTGGACTGGTACTTGAGAGAATCTGAGGACAACACATAGGTGAGTACACTGGCCATTGTCTACACTAATGGCTTTTGGGAAGGAGTAGGGGATGTGCCAGTCTGTAAATGACTGGGTACCTCTGGGGTAGTTTGTCCGCCTTTGGCCCCCACTTGTACTCAGCTCTCATCTGTGGCTCCTGGAAGCTGTCAGCATGTGACAGTGGCCACACCTTAGGAATGACTTCAACTGGCCAGCTAAACCGAGTGAGGGTAGACAATGGATCTTAAACCGTTGGTGAGTTAGGACTTGCCCTGCATGCAAATACAGGATCCAGCGAATTGATCAGATGAGACCAAAAGTGAGTCCAATGCTTAAGAAGGCAGTTTCTGCAAGTGCTTCAGAGAGAAGTGAGGAGCAGGTTGGGCTCGTCAACCTGGGAAGGTAGCCCATCTAGGAGAAGGAAAACTCTGATCCTAAACCTCTTTTGCCTTGCTAGATATATTCAGAAGAAAAACCTAAGGAGTAAACCCTATACAAATCCAGAGTGGAGTCCCTAAGACGGTTGGGTGGCACCTTGTGGGCTCCTTACAGCAACTCCTGCAGCCAAGCTGGTGCCAGATGTATTGCTTTGCTTTCTTTGGACCACATCGGTGAAGCCGATGGGGCAGGGTCTTGTCACCTGGGCAGCAGTTTGACTTCACCCCCTTGGGCACACTCCATTGTCTCCCGAGAAAAACATATGTCGACAACGCCTTTGTTCAATTCACTCAGCCTTCTTATGGAGCTAAGCATATCATTTGGCATGATCTGCCCTTGATATACAAAGCTTTCTCAAATATCTACCGTACCCATGATTCAATCAGCACAACCTGATCATTAGTTCAGGGGCTGAGGCACAACTGAAATACTGTTTCACAAAGGAATCTTGCTATAGCTGCTTACAACTGCATACAGAGAACAAAGTTGTTTATGGTTACATTCCAAGCTAATCATCATCCTGTGGTGGAAGCTCTGAACCTCAAGAGGGTCATATGAACATGCTTGGGAAGGTGCCTACTCAGCTCCCTGTGATAAAGGGTTTGATGGTTTCCCTCCCAGAAGAAGCTTTTGGGTGTCGAGGCCATTTGAGAAGGATGAGTCATAGCGGCAGTGACTTGCAGTAGTACACAATAAGTTTCTGTTTAGCAAAATCCTGCCAATAAATTACCCTGCCAGTAAATTGTTCCTTATTAGGAGGTGCCTTTGAAATCTCTGTTGATAGCCAAGCTAGGTTTAAACTTTAAAGCAAAGCCATTGACAGTTGTTCTGACTTTGACAAACCGAAAAGCAGGTGAGCCAGAGTAGTCAATAGTTAGCTTGTTGAGAAAAAGCATAGGATACACAGTCTCAGCTGTGAAACTCATTAGCCTTTGACATCTTTCAGTCTAATCTATCTCACAGGGTTGTTAGTGAGGATAAATTGTGTGACCACTTTGTACATTGCCTTGAGCTCCACAGAGGTAGAATGGGATACGAGAAAGTGCTAAGAAGTTACTTCAGCTGGAGCAAATATGGCATTCTGTAAGAAGGCTTTTGTTTATTCATTTGTACTTTTTAAACTAGGCTCCTGCTCTAGAGACCGCTTGTTCCACGGTTTACTACTTCATGCTCTGAACTCTCTCCCCCACCCCCCCGCTTGCACATTTTACATAAGGAAACAATGAGGAGATCTCAAACCATGTAGCTTAACTGCTGTGTATCGGGTAACTTTCACACCTCTTTTTCTCTGTATGGTTTATATGGCTGGCTCTGAAAGATTCATTCAAGGATTTCCCCCCTGTAGTATTGCAGTCATCCTTCATTCTAACCTCCTTTCCTATGGTGGTGTTGACGGTGTGCTTGTGAGTACTGTTTAAAACGTTGACTTTCTCTGTATATTGCTACTTCCGCGGTTCTTCGGGGTTTTTAAAAAACTAACTTTGACTGGGTCTCTCTGTCTTCTCCTTTCTGCATCCCACCTTACCCCCTTCTCCCAGATCTTGCAGTATTCAAGGAGCGGCTGAGAGTGCTAACAGTAGGAGGTATGCAAATAATGAGCGTCTAACCCCTTCTGGAGATTAGGACTCTCTGAATAGTTGACTCTGAGCATGTATAGTTTAGGTAAAGTTGCAGCTTGCCCCCATGTCAAACAGTGTTTGTTTTCTTCTCAGAGTGGTTTGGAATGTATGTGACCAAAGTGCTTCATCATCATCTTCCTCCCAAATTACATACCTCTTTATTTAATTGAGTGGTAGCCATTTTTTCCTACTGTTTGTTTGCCATTGTTTGTCGTGTTGAGTACTGTCTTAATTGTTGTCACATGTTCATTAGAGCACTTACTCAAGTGCCTTTGATACTTAACCTTACTTGTGTGATTTAATATTATTTGGTGCACAAAAGTAAATGTTACATTTATGTAGGTGCCAAACTTCTGGCAGTGACATTCAGGCATCTAAATAGCCAGGCTTGGTTATTTTTCTATCTTGCTAAGAGATTCCCATCTCATGGTAGTCTTATGCTGTGAGTTGGATACTTCAGTGTCCACTGCTTAATCATAATTTCCAAGTTACTGTTTTTTTATCCAGTTGAACAGAGCAAAATATTTCTAAAGAGAGATTAATCCCACACTATGTGTGGTGCTTTCCGTTTCACAGCTAATCTGGGCTTCTTTCTGGCAGGCTGGTATGTTGCAATGCATATAGGTGACAATTAAGAAGTAAAGCATATTAAGAAAATGCTTCCTTGCTGCATGCACAAGAATGAATATTTAGCTTTCCTGTTGTCACATGATACTGTATTCTTCTCCTAAATCAAACCTACTGTTGGCCTTGGTTTGGATTTGTCTCTGTAAAATCTCTGTAGATAAACAAATGGCTATCTCACTTATTGGGATCTAATGTCCCTAAACAGAAGACAACTTTAAAAAGTTATGACTATAGCCAACTAAATGGGTGGTTTTTTAAAACAAAACAAAAGACGATAACCCTGGTCATACTCCCACAGTCTTTCCAACCATCAGAAATTTATGGAGTTAAATAAAAAAGCAAAGGCTGGTTTGCTCCTGCAGCAGCCCTTTTGTGGATAGTATACCCTCGGTCCTTTCTCTCTCTCTCTCAGCGTTTGTAACTTTAAAATCCCTGCTAATCACATTCTCCCTACTTCAGCATCTCTACTAGGATGAGAGATGCAGTGGTGAGTAACAGAATGACTTGCCTTACCCTAGCCTGATTCTGCATCCAGGGTAGCAAAATGATGTCCTTCAGGCTGAGGGTGTGTTCATGTCATATTTCTGCTAATAATAATAAGCATTAAAAATTACTTGATAGATGCTTTTTTCTAATGGGTGAATTAGAAAAAAGCATCTCTCTCATACCTCTTGATACATAATATTAACAGGTCTATGCACTGAATTTCCAAACAGATGAGAATTACTTCTAACGAGCGGGACTAATGTAACTATCACCTCACTCAGATGAATTTAAAGTCACTCTGAGATCTTCCCTTAATTGAAACTTTCACAATTTAAAAAAATGCTTCGGTTTTTACAACAAAGCAAAAGGGAGACCCAGAAAGCAGCTAGCACAATATGTTCTGACACAAGAACAATATTTGGTTTCCCCATGCAATTCCCACCCACCCCTTTTACAAAAGAGCTTATTCTGTGAACCAACAATGTAGATTTTAAAAACCAGCAAGTGCCAAACACAGGCATTAGACCTGGGTAATAAGGTATGACCAAACTGCGGGAGGCAGTGGAAGACAGGAGTGCTCTGGTCCATGGGGTCATGAAGAGCCGGACACGACTAAACAAACAACAACAATAAGGTATGGGAATTACCCAAATCTTCCTCCTGAGCACAGAACTACACTTGATTCAGGTTGCCATCAATGTGAAAGCAAAATTTCAAGTACTCCCTGACCTCTGTATTGTGTTTCAGCTGGAGTTGGAGGGACGATCTCTTGACAGTGAACCTAATTAGGCCCACCATGCCTCCCCATTTGGTCCGCCAGGCATAATGAAGATAACAGGCATTCCATTGGCCCTTCTTTATTGCCTATGTGAAGGCATCATATCTCCAATCATAAATGGTGTCTAGTACGGGGCAAGTAAAGCTGAACCAAAAAAAAGGGGTTGGGGGACCCAGCTGATCAGCACTGAGTGCAGTTATTTGCAAGGCACTTTGAAGCCCTGGCTATCAGCTGATCACTGGAGCCCTAAAGTACAGTGCAGAGCTCCCTTTCCAAGCAACAACAATCAGCTGGTGGTACTTGAAGAGTGCCTGCACAGCCCAAGTCCCAACAGTTCACTGGGATTGGCCCAGGGAGCTGGAGGAAGTAGCTCGGATTCAAAGCACTTCCTTCACTGCTTTCTCAGAAGAGATGGAAAAATGCTCAATTTAAAAACTTAGTGTGCTTTTTTTCTTTTCCCAGGGGAGCAATTTATATTCAAAGCACTGGAGGAAGTGCTTTGAATATAAACAGCTTTCTCTACAAAGGAGGAAATGTTCCAACGATAGGAGCATTATGCCCTCTGCAGATACTTCAAAGGGGTTCCCTGTAACCAACAATCAGTCAATTATCTGTTACAGTGACCTTCAGGCTCTGACAAGTGTCAGTCACCTCATGCCATTATGAAGTCAGGTGGACCACCCACCCGTCAAAGTTTGTTTGCAAGAGATGAGGAAGATAAGGAATTGCCAGAAGCAATTCCCAACCCAACCCCTAGTTTAGTCAGACTTTGTTTCCTTGCCCCCCTGGTGGGAGAGCAGCATGGGATACAGAGGACTAAACATGGCAGCAAGGAGTGAGAATTTGGCATATCATTTAAATGTTCAGTAGCAAGCCTTTATCAAGCAGCATTGTAGCTCTGCCTACCAGCCTGCTTCCAAGTCTATGTAATCTTCTACTGACAGACGAAGCAGAAACGTCTGGTGGGAATTGATTGCTTTGCAATCGGCCTGATACAGGAAGAAAAATGACGTAACCTGTACAGTCTTTTGAGCCCTTTAGATCAGCTGTAGAAGCCCTTTCTTGTGTCTTGTGTCTTGCCGCCGTCTGAAATCTTGCTGGTGGTAACAGGGGAAAGGGCCTTGGTTACGTGGGTCTCCCTGCTCCAAGAAAACCATCCATGCCTGTTGCCAGTGGCCTTATGCCATCATCTTGCAGCATTTTAGACAGGACATTAGTCTGCCCTTTGTTTGGCTTTTGTCTCCCCTTGGCTTCATGATGATTTTGCTGTTTCAGCTTCTATTGTCTTAGGTTTAAGATGGTTCCTCTGTTTCAGTTTGTGTTTACCTGTTTTTGGTTAGTTGCATGTAGTGCTTACTTTAAGTTCAAAGGCGGAATAGAAATTTCAAAACACATAAAGGGCTGGATTCAGTTAATGAGTCCCATCAGTGGAAGCCCTATGCCCGAACTTCTGCTTGCTCTACTGTGCTTTCCGCCTGTCCTCCCCTCATGTCCCCTGAAAAGGGCTTTGGGGGGGAGTATTAGGAGAACCTCCTGGAACAGCGTGGCTGGGGAGGAGAGGCAGAATTGTTCTGTCTGGCAAGCTGAAATGCTTTCTGTTACAAAACTCCTCCCAGAATAGTTTCTCACTAGATACTAAGCTGATCATCATTAAGGAGTTTTTCTTTAATGTCGAAAATGCTTGTCATGTTGCTGTGCAAAATCTCCACGTGGATTAGTTGGTGTATCTTTTTATAGACAACCTTCTGGCTCTCAGTTGTATGATCTTCAGCTGAACACTCCTTAATTATTCCAGCAACTGATGCTGAAGTATTTTAATATTGGTAATAATAAGATGCTTCTGGTCTGTGCTCCTGCACAGTAAACGTGAATAGTGGATGCTTAAATGTATTGCTGAGAGAGAATTTTGAAATTTTGTGGAAGCAAAACCTTTGTGAGGCCTGTGAAAAGCGTTGTTTGCAGAGTCCAGTTCATTCTCAAATCTTTGTTCCCATGGAGTGAGCTATTCAGGAGAGTCCTACACAGAACCCTAAAACTGATACATAATCATGCTGCTTTTCTACTTTTTGGTTCTGGAAGCTGGGCCTTTAACTCTTTTATTTCCTGCTTCATTTTAATTTTAAATATGTGGTGAAATGTGGTGACAATGTATTTTTGCAATACTTTTTTTGTCTTTAACATCCAAAAAAATGTGTGAATGTGGGTCTAAAATTCTTATTGATTCCTCCCCTGGATTTAATTACCAATTTTAACGGCAAGTATATTACCTGTGTTTACACCCTCCGTGCCTTTTACGGTAACCTTTTTTGTTCTTGCTTACCTGTTCATCATTTTAATTGCCGCTTCTTCTTCTTTTTGTTGTTGTTCACACAAACCTCCTTCATGCTTATTTTGTGCTGCTTTCTTGTCCCTCCTCTCCTTCACCAAAACCTGGTTCCTGTGCTGCGGCTGTCTGCATTGAACGCCTCTTCCCACTCCTTTTTTGCCTTCTCCTACCCATGAAAATTCTGCAGGGTTTTATGGCCTGGACGAATCGGACCTCGACAAGGTTTTTCACTTGCCCACTACCACTTTCATTGGAGGAAAAGAATCTGCTCTCCCTCTTCGGGAAATCATCCGCCGTTTAGAGGTAAGAGACCTGCACAGGATGCAGGAGCCTTGGAGAGTCAGCACTGTTTAGATGTTGTCACTTTCCTTCCCTCCCTACCCCAGTGTATACATAACAAGGCAATGGTACAGGCTTTAGAATTGTGTCGTTCCTCTGTTCCTTTCATAAGCTATAAAAGCACTTCTCCCCACCAAGCCATGCTGAATTCAGCACACAATCTTCACTCCCTCTTCTACATGCCGAGAGTGGGTAAAAAATTAGCCAGAGATCAACTCCCCAACTCACTGTGCATAGAGTTCGCAAGGTGGAGTGATGTCCAAACAGCGCTCTAATCAGAAACAAAGCAATTTATCCCAAATAATTTCCCTCTGCGATAGTTACGGTTGGTCGGTCTGCTTTTTAACATGGTGCTAACTGTTGGGATGCAGCCAAGGAATCGGGGGCAATTGGCAGGCCCCCAGCCGGCCCGAGCCCACCAGCTGCGGTGCCAGGCGATCTCCAGTCCTTCGATCAGCATGAAACTGCGACCCTAGCTTCAGAAGCCTTCAGAAGCTGGGCACGCACACTCAGCAGAGTAAAATGCTGCGCAACAGAAGTGGCATGGAGAGGCTGTGTTGAGCATATTTACAAGCAGTTTATTCAGCATACATCAGGACAAAATGAAAATATGTCTTCTCCCTTTCATGTCCAAAGCAAGCAGCTAAAAGTGAAAGCTATACACAAATGGAAGTTCCCAGCAAGCTGTGCTGGGGTGTAAACAGGCATGTGACACACAACAGTCATGCCTGTCCCTTAAGGTGGAACGGAATATTCTAACAGTGACATTGTAGTCCAGAAGCTAATCTTCACACTGGGCAAAAGATTCCTGCATTGCAGGGAGTTGGACTAGATGACTCTCGTGATCCCTTCCAACTCTACAACTCTATGATTCCATGCCAGAAAAAGTATCCCATTACACACTTGTGTGACAAAATAAACACTGGCACCTTATTTCCCAAGTGACATCACACCTACATTTCCAGTTGGTATTAACTTTGTGTTGGAAAGAGAGCCACTGTGGGGTAATGATTAGATTATTGGACAAGGTCATGGAAGACAAAGGTTCAAATCCCTGCTCAGCCATGAAGCTCACTGATTGATGTTGGGCCAGTCACAGTCTTGGCCTTAGCGACCTCATACGGTTGCTTTTGAGGCGGGTAGGAATAGAGAGGGGAAGTACCATTATGCCACATTGAACTCCTTGGAAGAGAGGTGAGATATAAATGAAATAATTAAACAAACAAACCTACTGTTTGAATCTTCTGCCTTAACACCGGTTCTGATCTGTACTACTCCCTAGTGGTAGCTGGTAAACGTGAGTTCTCAAAACAATTTTTTCCCTTTGCAATGTCCAAAAGCAGTACTACTATCATTAGAAGCAATAATAGAATCCTAGAATTGTAGAGTCAGAAGGGACCCAGAGGACCATCTGGTCCAACCCCCTGCAAAGCAGAAATGCTGCCATTGGCCATTACGAGTGAAGAAGCGAGTGTTTGCATGAAGGATGGCAAGCTGGTCCTGTAGGCAATTTGCGGTGGACCCCTTCATAGGTGGTGAAATAGCTGCCTGTGGTGTTTCCATTGCCAATGTTCTGCTTCTGGAAATTGCAAGAGGAGTCTTCAGTGGGAGCTGCCTCTTGTTGGAATATTGTGGAAGCCCATGTACAACTTTACATGCTGATACCATTCTACACTGTAGTCTGAAATGTAAAGTACATTTTTAAAGTCTGTATGAATTCTCCCTAGAGATGTTAGCATTGTGTGTGAGGATTTGGGCAGATAAGACACTGTGAGAAATAACCTGTCCCCAGAGAAACTTTATTAGGGTAATATACTGCAGAGGGATAAGGTATTTGACTCTGGTGCTCTGGCAGCTTCAAAAAGGCAGTGAAATAGAAGATAAAATGTGGTTATCCAATGGGGGAAATGTGAGAACACCAATCCTTCTGGATGTTGCAATTACAAAAACTACTGTGCTCTGTAAACTATCAACATATGAAAGCTTAAAATTTGAATGGAAGAGCATTTCTTACTCCTGTTTTCTGGCAGTCTTACAGATTTTTTTTCCTTATCAGTGTGGGTGCCTCTTGCTCAGCACAGCAAACGAACAGCTGCTGCTGACTCTTGAAAGGGGAAGAGATGGGAAGGAGAAGAAAAACCTCAAGGACAGGAGCACTCATTTCCTGTCTCTGTCTTCTGTAACTGTGTTGTGCAGAATAAAGGCAACCACTCAGCTTTCTCACCCGCCGTGGCTTTTCTTGTCCACCTTAACTTCTCAAAATGTATCTCCTTTTATTCTGGGTTTCAGAGTTATCTTTCCACTCAGTAAGCAGGTTATAATTTACATAGTTCATAAGGCAACACCACTTCCTAGTGAAGAAAATGCAACCTTGGTGTCCTCTGCCTACATTAGCTCTGTGTCATGACTATGCCTAAAAATAATTTCCAACAAGGCTGTGCAAAGGTCAGTCTTGCCAACACTTGCCAGACATTCCTTTAACCTTCTGCTTGCATCTCCTGCCAGTTCCCTTCATTGGTATTAAAATTTGAACATAACCAATTCAAAAAGTAGCTAGTACAGTCACTTATGTTATGTCTTACCTTTCTGTTGTTGTTTTTAAAATAATTTTTATTAACCAACCAATCAAATCAAATCACATAAATTACAAATTACAAAGCCGAATTTTAAATTTTTGTTGAGGGGACCCATATTTCAAGTTTTGAAGGGGGATTCCGATCATCTTCTTGCTACTGCGTTCATATCCAAATCAGTCCAAATAAAGTTCATAATTCTATCCAGTCTTATCTTGCTGTTTTCACATCTCATCTTATTCGTACATTTTTTCTTTTTCTTTATGATCTCTCCTGATAATCTCCTTAAGCAGATAAACACCAATTATATCCTGTGTGGATTTTTCCGTTCGACCAATCCTCATATCGTGATGGTTTCCATATATCATCACTTTCATAAATAACATCGCTCTATCGATCATTAATCTCAGGATCTGTTGTTTTTGAGTCCCACTGAGGAGTCTCACCCACAGTATAAAAACAGCTCTTTTCCTCCTCCCAGACTCCAGTCCTCCGACAGAGCTTACCAATATGGCGACGGTATTTTTAACTGCATCATTCCAGAGCTCTTAAACTTTCCACGCTCTTCTTAAAACATGCTTTGGTTAGAAAAATTATCTCCACACAGACATAAATCCACAGCTTAAGTCATTAAAGCGGCATGTCTGACTTGTGAGGGGGGGAGTCTTGTTTTATCACATAGAGGAAAGAAAGGAAGGTTTTTCCCCTCCCCCATCAGTCTCTTTGCCATACCGAGTCTTAGCTGTCTTCTCATGATTGATTCTTGTTCCTCCGACTCTTCTTGTTTATCAGAGAACTCTTCAGTTAGCAGTCTTTACTCCCCCTCCTTCCTTGAAATATGTGCATTCGCTTCTTCCTAATTGTTCCTTTTGAAGTTCTTGCAGCTAGCGGCGCGGATCAGAGACGGCGTCCAGGAGCGCCGGGATCCACAGGGGGGCATTCTGCCTAGTGCCCCCATCCCCTCAAATTCGGGGGTGGTATAGGGCACAGCAGGCACGGGCAGCCCCCCCCCCAATCCTGGCGGGGGTAGGGAGGCTAATTACTCCCATCACAGCCTCCTAATTACCCCCTGTGGGTCAGAGAGATGTTATTGTCAGCCATCTTCCGATGCACCCCTGGTGGCCCCTCCATGTCTTACCTTTATGAGTTTCAAACATCTACCATCAGGGAGCATTTTAGCACTTCATTTGTGCATTGCAAAGGATTCTGGGGCACATTTTAAGGTGCATAGGTTACTGGCCAGCCCTCTTTGGTCTTTCTGTTGCTGCATGTGAATGTAAAGTAAATTCCCCTGCAGCTACACATTTCAAAGACAGATTATTAGTGGTAATCAAGCTGTTGTTTTCAAGGAAGTTTGTCTGCCATTATTAATCATCTTATTGAGGAGCCCTTGCTAAGTTTCCAAGTTTTTAAAAATACTAGCTTATTTGAAGACTTTAGATGTTCAACTTCTGTTTTTCCAGTCCCAGATTTGAATGAAACTGCACAGTCTTTATGTGCCTGCTTCAGGAAAGTATATCTCATTCAAATTAATGAAACTGGCAAGTTCCAGAGCCGGTGGGGTGCAGTATAAGATTTGGATTGTCAAGACCTCAGCTCAGATCCTAAGTCACCTATGAAGCATCACTGGACAGTCTTCTGCCGCTCCCTTGGTTTAGTGTACCTTACTGAATGGTTATGATGGTAAAATGGAATTACCCATTATGCACTGCCCCAAGTTCTTTAGAAGAAAAGAAGGATAAATAAATAAAACATAATTATTTGATGATATATAGTTGGTAAAAAAGTACTTCTTTAATCTGTGCTGTGAGATGGTCAGCTCTCTTGCTTTATTTTGTGTTGATCCTTTTTTGTGTTTAATAGATGGCCTATTGCCAACACATTGGTGTAGAGTTCATGTTCATTAATGATCTGGAGCAGTGCCAATGGATAAGGCAGAAATTTGAAACTCCTGGTGTCATGCAGTTCACTAACGAGGAGAAGCGCACCCTGCTGGCTAGACTAGTCCGGTCAACCAGGTACTTGCATTTCTTTAACTTCCCTGAATTGTAGGGTTTTGTTTTGGGGTTGTTGTGTTTTTTTTTGGGGGGGGTGTCAAGTCTCTTAGACCCCTCAGGATTCAAGCTTCATGGCAGTGGACAAGCGGCCTGCAGACATAGATTCACAGCACAGAAGGACCAAACAGTTCAAGAGTTGATTGACATTCTCAACAAAAATAGATGCACACATATGGTTCTAACCCAGTGTTTTTCACTTGGGGTGCCTTGAATGATGGTCAGAGGTGCCGTGGGTCAACACTGGCCTCTATCCCTCTTTCCTTTCCTCCTTCCTCCGATGCCCTCTTGCATCTCTGCCTCCCCAAGGCTTGCACAGCTGTTTGTTGCAGCAGCCCTGGCTACAAGCTCCCCAGGTGAATGGTGCCTCTGGGGCTGGTCAGGGGGTGTGCTGGTTGCCAGGAACTGAGGCGGCAAGCAAGTGGGTAATAAGCAGGCAAGTGGGTGAGGGAGCCCAGCCAGCCAGTCTGCCATCCCTTGCTGTTGGGAATGGACAGACAAGTCCCAGGGGCAGTGTGAGGAGACACCACTCATTGGGGCAGGGGGTGGGGCAGCTCAGAGACCAGTGACAGCGCCTGCCCAGAGGACTCCCAAGGAGAGGAGGGGAGAGGATTTATCATCTCCTCCAATGCAATTTAAGTGAGGTTTTTTGTTTTTTAAGCTAAGCTTTCTCTCTGGCAGGTACATGTTCCTTGACTCTATTTTTCCAACTAAAGCTGCAGTCAGGAGTGGTGTTATCCTCTCCATCTTACCGCAGTTATACAGGATGTATTTTTGTGTGCTAACGGCACTGAAAGTAGGCCATCATTAGTATGCCATGAAGGGAAAAGTCTGCTCTTCATTTAGGAAAGACCTTGCGTGTTGGCTCTTCTCACTTTTCTCTGCTTACTCACATCTTTGACCTAGTTTTACATTGAGAATAATTGTATCTAACCTCAGATCACACATGTTTTGGACCACCCTGAGATCTACAGGTATAGGGCAGTATACAAATTTAATAAATAATAGTAATGTGTGTGTATGCCATAATCTAGTTGCATGACTTCTTCTGCTATCTCTCTAGAGATGACTTGCAAAACTATTCTCCTGAATCTTTATCATTTCCCCTTCATCTTCCCGCCCCCCTGCCACCTCCTGTTTCTGAGTGACACAACAAGAGATTTGAGAGATCTGGAAAAATATGACCATGATTTAGCACTGGGTTTTAACTCTTCCCTTTCTTTTGAATAATGCAACTCATTATGTTGCTATTTCCTCTACAGCTCTTGAGTAATTTTTATTATGCCTGTAAGTTTAATGCAATTGAAGCTCTTCAGCCATTAACTACTACCGATGTTCCAACTCCTGTTTGTGTCCACATCCACAGTCCTTTAGACCGAGGAGGAGGAGGGTGTTATAGGAAGGTTCTCCACATGCATTTTTCACCTCTGTTGTCTCTGATGTCCAGCTTGTGAGGGAAAACAGTGGGAAGGGTTAACTGCCAGAACATCCCATGCAGAGCCCTAAATTTCTTTCAGAATCACTTCCTTCTTGGAGCTTTTGAGTCATTCTAGTTGGTTGTGTGGCAATTCTTGTCGGACAAATGACGTATATCTTCTGTTTTCCAGATTTGAAGAGTTCCTGCATAGGAAATGGTCATCTGAGAAGCGATTTGGTTTGGAAGGCTGTGAGGTGCTGATCCCCGCCTTAAAGACAATAATTGACAAGTCTAGCCAAAAAGGAGTGGATTATGTCATCATGGGGATGCCTCATAGGTAACTTCATCCTTACAAAACAAAACAAATTCCTTCCAGTAGCACCTTAAAGACCAACTAAGTCAGTTCTTGGTATGAGCTTTCGTGTGCATGCACACTTCTTCAGATACACTGAAACAGAAGTTTCCAGACCCTTCTATATCATCCTTCATCCTTATCACAGCCCTTCATCCTTACAGAAAGCTGATTATCGGAAGAGAGTTCTAAGAGTGCTGAAGAAACACTGGCTAGCAAGTTGTTCTTTAATTTGAGAGGCCTGAACTGATACCTCATCTCTGCCATGGCCTTATTTAATTTTATTTATATGTTGGGCAAGTCTTTCTTCTCTCAGCTCGGTGTCCCACTTTTAAAATGACTGGTATTTTTATATCTGACAGACATGTTGTGAAGACAGACACAGAACTTGTGAAGTGTAGTGCAGTCCTCAGCCATGAAATTCACTGGGTGGCCTAGGGGTGATCATCACCTCACAGGGTTGTTGTGAAGATGGAACAGGGAGGGCTTGTGTGTCCCTTTGAGGTCCCTGTAGGAAAAGTGAGATATGACTTTAACAATGAATGAATGAATGAATAAAAGTGTCACATGAACTGTAACTAGTAGTGGTAGATGTTTTTATAAACAAGAAATGTTACAATCTTTATTTTTACTTTAAGGGAAGGTGTGTCAGAATGAGTCAAAGAATCTTGTTTCCAAGACAAGTCTGCACAGTTTCTTGCTAAATGTGGTTTTGGTTTTGCAGAGGGCGTCTTAATGTGCTTGCCAATGTTATCAGGAAGGAGTTGGAGCAGATATTCTGTCAATTTGATTCTAAGCTGGAAGCTGCCGATGAGGTGAGTTACTCCTTAATTTGTGTTTGAATTGTCTCCTCCTACTTCACTCCACGGCGAGATAATGATTAATTAGCTTTGAAAGCAGAAGCAACAGCACTGTACCTGTTTTCCCCTCCAAACATCCTCTTTTAGGATGGATCTAGACACATAAAAAAGTGTTACAGGAAAACGCGTTCTAAATCTTGTAATGGAAAATCACATTGCCGAAGGACCAAACTTTTCAGCACCATCTGGTGTTGCATGTTTATAACACAGTTATAACAATATAATCGCTGGAATGTAGCTGACTCCTCTGAGTCATGTGGGATTTTAAAAGCTTGCCTCCCAGTATTTTTGTCACTTATTCAGTGAGGCCAGCTTGGCTACTAAGCTGAACAGCTTTTCTACAGTGTTGAAGTTATATGCAACTTTTTTACACAGCACAAAATGTCATTTCCGTTGTGACTGAATGTCATCAGTGAATTTTTCAGTTCTCTGTACTTGGCCTTTCATAGAACTTGAGCTTCCAGAGTAGATAATACAGGTTATGATCCCGTAGTATTACTGCTGCCTTGTTCTGAGCAGTGGTGGCCTTATTAAAATGAGCCTTGTGAGATACCAAGCACTTCTCAGATAACCTAGGATAATACCGAATGTAACCATGGTACATGATTATTGATTCCTAGCAGCCACTCATACAGGTATCTGCATATAAGGTAATAGTGCTGAGATCTCATTCAGGATAGATTCCTTCTTGATAGGTGCAAAAGCTCATCAATTTGAACAGAGGTGAAGAAAGAAAGAAAGAAAGAAAGAAAGAAAGTCTCTAATCATTAGGAAGAACTTAGGAAAAAGTCTCTAAACATTAGGAAGAACTTCCTGACAGTAAGAGCTGTTCGACAGTGGAATTTGCTGCCAAGGAGTGTGGTGGAGTCTCCTTCTTTGGAAGTCTTTAAGCAGAGGCTTGACAACCATATGTCAGGAGTGCTCTGATGGTGTTTCCTGCTTGGCAGGGGGTTGGACTCGGTGGCCCTTGTGGTCTCTTCCAACTCTATGATTCTATCAGCACCACTCATTCTCTGTTCTGTGTTTGTGTTCTGGCCGTCTCTATGATAGCTCTGAATGAGCACTCCATGCGCCTTGAACTTCCAGTTCACTCCCTCCTAAAGAACTCAAACCACAAACATTTTGCAACCAAACATGAGGCTCTGAAAACTGACAGCATCAAAGGCCCAGGCTACTTAATCTGTTTTACACTCTCTCTCCTCAGGGCTCAGGGGATGTAAAGTATCATTTGGGAATGTACCATCGGAGGATTAATCGTGTCACTGACCGAACCATCACCCTTTCACTGGTTGCAAATCCATCTCACTTGGAGGCTTCTAATCCTGTAGTTCAGGGCAAGACAAAGGCAGAACAGTTTTATTGTGGGGACACCGAAGGGAAGAAAGTAAGTTGGTCCTTTTCAGTTGTACGTGTATGGGTGGACAAAATGGAAAAACTTTGATTTGGTGGCTAAATAGTTACAGCTATCAAACACTGCTTATTGTACCTGCTTCCTTCTCTAGCCAGTTATGTCTCCTCAAAGAGCCTCACTACAGTCTGCATTCAGTTCTGGGCACTTACTGCTTCAAGATTATTGACAGGCCTTTTGTTTGTGTTTTGGTTCTCAAAGGTGATGTCTATTCTTTTGCATGGAGATGCTGCCTTTGCTGGGCAAGGTATAGTTTATGAGACTTTCCACTTGAGTGACCTGCCTTCCTATACCACACATGGGACTGTTCATGTGGTAGTGAACAACCAGGTAAAATATGGATTTCATTATAATGTCAGCTTCCCTAACTCTTTTTTCCACTTTAAAATCTACCAAGAAGAGACAGAGTGATCTTGTGAACTTGATTGTGTGCATTTATAGTAGAAGCTGGGTGATGCTGTTATGTACTGAAACGGAATCAGATTTCTCTTCCTTCCAAAATATATGGGAAAACATATTGAAAGGCCATGCCTGCTTCACGGATTGCTGCTGGCTGAGCTATAACAGTTCACAACCAAAGCACTGGCTTTTCATAATTGAACTAATTCATTGAGAAAATGGTTTGGCTCATCTTCTTATTCATGCTAGCTTTCCTGGATCTTGGCAGAACTGAGTGTAGAAGACTTTCTGGGCTCCTGGCAGTCTTGTTGAAATGCATCTACTTTTGTCTCACCTGTGGAAACTCTTTGAAAACTAAAACTCTTCAAAAAGAGACTAGTTGGTTTTTCTCTTGTTCTTTTCCTCAAATTTGTCAAATGAACATTTGAAATTGAAGTCCAGATATAGCTAAGCTTTTCTGTCAAGCAGCAAGAATTCGCTGCTTCTTTCTTTACCATTAACCTTAAAATAAAAGCAGCTAAATTATTTCACAGTTGAGATTATATAAAAATTGAAGCAAATACATCAGTACTTCAGCCTTGCCTAATATGAAGACCATTTTTTTAGTGGTCAGAAAAGAGAACTAGGAGTGACTTAAATAAGAATGAACTAGATTTCATCTTGGACTTCCAAAGGTATCTTAATGCTGATGATTCCAAAACATGCTAGTTGATAGGGTCTTCCAGTAAATTATTATTATTATTATTATTATTATTATTATTATTATTATTTATATCCCGCCCTCCCCAGCCGAAGCCGGGCTCAGGGCAGCTAACAACAATCAAATAATCAAACAATCAAATAATCCAACATTCTAAAAACATTTCATTATAAAAATTAATTAAAGTCA
The DNA here is from genome assembly GCF_964252035.2 of Podarcis erhardii. NCBI lineage: Eukaryota > Metazoa > Chordata > Lepidosauria > Squamata > Lacertidae > Podarcis > Podarcis erhardii. The sequence goes on from NC_138514.1 coordinate 9,491,201, forward strand.
AATTAATGGCAACCGTTAAGCAAAATTCTGTGCAGGTTGCCAGAGGAGGGAGTCAGGCTGCGCCCTGACCAAAGGCCTGGTGGAACAACTCTGTCTCGCAGGCCCTGCGGAAAGATGATCTTGTTCCACTGTTAAAGAGGAAGGTCATCTCTGACCAGTTTGGTTTGGGGGGGGGCAGCCTTTTCTGAATAGAGACACATAGGAATTCAACCGTTAGCAGTCATGAGAAGCTAGACAGTAGGCATTAAAGATGGAGGGACTACTATCTAAGATGCTCCTCCTGCAGTTATCTTCAGCAACTGAGATCCCCCCCAGTTTCTTTTTTTAAAAATACTTTTTATTACATTTTCAAAAACAAAGTCAAATTAAAAACATAAGTCAAATTTCCAAAAACAAAGTCAAATAAAACATAAACTCTTACATCCAGCATCTTAGTGTTTTCTTATTTACCCTGCGCTTTGTCGCGCTTGGAATTCCTTCCCTGCTTCGGCTTTTTACAAATTAACATCCACTCTTACAGATTCTTATTTACACTCCCTCCACATCACAAGATTTAAGTTAACCCTGCTACAGTTTTTAAGCTTCTACAATTATTCCGTATATACACAACAAATTTACTCCACTCCTCTTCAAACTTTTGTTACTTTTTGGTATCTAATCTTATTAGTCATTTTTGCCAACTCAGCATATTCAAACATTTTCATCTGCCACTCCAGATCCCCCCCCCCCAGTTTCTCAGTGTTCTGCCAGACCCTTACAGATTTGCTTGAAGTAGCCTTCATTGTACACAAAGAAAACAAATGCTGATTACAACTTTTTGAAGGAGGGGGTGGCGCCCAAGAATGGAAAAAAAAACCCATGGTGTGCAAATATTCGTTCTATTTTATTTATATGCCACTTTTCACTCACAGGAGTCAAAAAGTGGCTTACATACAATAAATAATATAGTAGAACATCACAGTTGCAACAAATTATATAAAACAGTTGACAAATCAACAGTAAAAAAAAAACCCCACCTATAAAGCACTCTTCACAATTAAACTGCTTCTATTATCTTCTGCAGATTGGATTCACTACTGACCCTCGAATGGCTCGTTCTTCTCCATACCCAACAGATGTGGCCCGGGTGGTTAATGCACCCATTTTTCATGTCAATGCTGATGACCCAGAGGCTGTGGTGTATGTATGCAATGTGGCAGCTGAATGGCGGAGTACTTTCCACAAAGATGTTGTGGTGGATCTGGTAAGTGCTGCCTCCTGTTTTGGGGGATACCTGTGTGATTTGCGGGTATGATAATATGTTTGAGAAGAAACATAAATATATTGTAGTAAACATGCTAAAACTTAAACCCATAAGCCTTTGTTTGTGTGATTAACATTTCCCTTTTTCATTCAAGTAAGCCGGTATTTAGATTACACTGAAACTTGCTAAAATGTCATGACAATTTAGTCCCTCTGAAATTTTCTTTGCATCAGATATCTCCAAATAGTTAATAATTGGTGCTTGGAACTTTCTTTAGTTTTTGAAGATGGAGCATATAATGAGGTTTCTGTTTTTTTCTCCAAATGTGCTAGGTATGCTACAGGCGCAATGGGCACAATGAAATGGATGAGCCAATGTTCACCCAGCCATTGATGTACAAGCAGATCCGAAAGCAGAAGCCGGTGCTACAGAAATATGCTGAGACTCTAGTTTCACAAGGAGTGGTAAATCAGCCAGAGTATGAGGTACACTCATCTATGTCTTCACAGTCAATCTGGAGCTACTGACCCATTTTAACCTCTTAGAGATGTTGTATAATCTTATTTTAATGACTAAGCGGAAGGAAGCTGAACTGAGGTCAAGGAAGTGCAAACTAAAATTTACTTTAGCATATATGGCAAGATCATCTGTCACCATCTCAAGCTGAATACAGAAGGTTGTAACAGCGTTTTCAAAAAAGAACTAGGAAAAGAATCTAGTATAAATGAAATATAAAGAAGTTGAAGAAGCATTCTGATAAACAGGGAGGATGAAGCTCTGAACAAAATATCAGAGAGGTTTAAGTATGATGCGTGGTTACGCTTCAGAACAACAAAACTCTTTAAAAAATGCTGGTTCCATCTTGCTAATGCTATTGCCATTTCTTGGCCCAGAATTTCTCCTCCGCTCTAGTCCTATAAATATTACACTAAAGCTTAGAACAGTTTTCTATCATCAGTTTAAAACCACGTTTATTGTGTCATGTCTAACAGTTAACTGTCGTGGAGAGGAGTTTAAGAGCCTGTTGTCATTCTGTAACTAATCAAAACAATACAGAGTGACGCATATTTAAGATAAGTTGTAATTATATTTCTTCATGTTGCCAGGTGATAGGCTTCCCTTTATTTGCAGACTAAAAATACAAGTTGGTGACTCAAATGGTGGTAAACAAGGGGAATGGGAAAAAAACACTATCCAGAGACCCACCAATATACCAGAAGGAGAGTTAGGATTTAATAGAAGCATACATACCCTGCATGATTAGAGGGACCAGGATTGAAATACCCAGTGGTGTACATCATCCCACCACAATCTCCCCACCCCATCTAGCACTATTTAAGCTGTTATGAGTTCTGCACTCTTGGCAGATTCTGATGGGGTTAATTTGGATTGGAGCAAATAGTTTTCACTCTCACCCCACATGACACCTTTAAGATGCGAGCAGGGCAGATCTGAAGATACCTGAAGATCTTGCAGACGGGGTAGAAACATTAGATAATTCCATAACTCACTCCCAACCCAAAAGTATGCCCTACTTGTAGCAGATCATGTGATTTTCTTTCAGCCTGCCACCCCATGCACAGATAACTTGTGTCTGTTCACCACCCTCATGCCACCTGAGTTCCATGGCAGCATATGGGCAATGTCTTCCAACTTCAGGGCCAGTTTCCTTTTTAAAAAAAGAGGTGTCTCCTGGGTATACTTTCTCCCCCAGCTCTGTTATTTTCTGTGTTACCTTTTTATGCCCATATTGATTGTACAGTGGTAGGACAATGCCCTTTTGTATTGGAAGGAAACATAGTAAATAAGTCAACATCAGTCAACTGATGAGCAGCTTGAAATTCTATATCACATGGTTTTGCTGCTATTGTTTTCTGGTGGTCTTCCTTTTGTTCACTAGTTTTCATGCATTGGCATTTTCCTATAAAGGAAAAGCAGTATCTTAATATTTTTTAAGAATAAAATGAATAAATAATAATGGAATAGAATGCAGATATAATAGAATGCTTCCTGAACTCTCTTTACTTAGAATGAACTGATGCCAATTTTTCAGTTTAGGTTCACCCTTCTAACTCTTACATTGTGTTGGTTATGCATTTCAGGAGGAAATTTCCAAGTATGATAAGATCTGTGAAGAGGCCCTTGCCAGGTCCAAGGATGAGAAAATCCTTCACATCAAGCACTGGCTAGATTCTCCGTGGCCTGGTAGGCGCTGGCTGCTTCCTAATACCTTTTGTTAAAAGGTAGTTCTGCTGCCAGGGGATTACATATGCAGCTCCTGGCACAAAAAAGAGAGATACTTTCCCCACGCTCTGAGTACTGAAATTGCATATAAAAACTGTAGGAAGACGTGAGCATTACACACTTAGTAAACAAAATGCACAGACAGTAAAGAGAGGGGCACTTTATGAGCAAGTTTTGTCCTTTTTGCAGATGTTCTGGCAAGGAATATTTTGTTCAGTCTTTAGCTCAGGATGGTTTCTTTGCCAAGTTTCTTCTTCTCAAAAGGAGAAAGGCAATGAAAGGGCCACTTTTACATAGTTTAGTGTTCCAGAAACTAGATCTTCCTCCACTATTCTATGAATGGGAGGCTCATCGCTTTAAATGTGCTCTCCTTTACTTCCCCAGGTTTCTTCACTCTGGATGGCCAGCCCAGAAGCATGACTTGCCCTTCCACTGGTCTGAATGAAGAAGATTTGGCCCATATAGGAAAGGTGGCCAGCTCAGTGCCTGTTGAAAACTTCACAATTCATGGTGGTATGACTTTCCACATTGATAGCCATTAATTCCTCAGGGTTTATCTTTAATGTAGTGAAGGCTGCATGAGAAAAGGCAACACTGGGCTTCTTTTTAATAATAATCCTTACCATTCCATTGCACTTTAGTTGGTATGGTGGACTCTTAGGTACACGGTGAGCCAGTCAGTGTGGGAATGCTGTGGATAAACAACCTACTCATGAAGGGGTTTCAGTGAAGTGATGTTCTTGTATGGGGAGACTCACATATAATCTGAGCACTAGGGAGAGGGGGACACTGTGGCACTCGTGCTCTTGCCCAGCACATACTGAGCATGCCTCACAGTGGGCTAAGTACTAGTCATGTCTACAGGGGTCCGTGAGGACCATATGCTTACAACATCCTTTGCAAATTTCTTCAGCCACTTTCAGATAGATGTTCAGCAACTGATGAACATTCATCAATTTCTGTTCTTCGTTTGCTTTGAACGTTTAGGAATTCTCCATATATAATATGCTTTAGTGGAAGGAGATCTTGCTTCAGAACAGAACCCTTCAACTTGGCTCCTTCACTGCTTTTTCTTTTGCACCTTTATATTATGTTTTTCATGTTTTCACCCCATGTTCTCTGGAGCAGCAGTATTTCAAGGTATTTTGGGTGCTGAGTTTAAGCACGAATGTGAACAGTGCCGTCGTAGAGTCATCCGTAGAGTTAAGACTGTACTCTGGAGTCAATCATTGTAGTTTCTTCAAGGCAGGCTGAAAACTTTTTCTTCTCTCTCTCTCTCTCTCTCTCTGCAGGTTTGAGCAGAATTCTAAAAACACGTGGAGAATTGGTTAATAATAGAACTGTAGACTGGGCATTAGCAGAGTACATGGCATTCGGCTCTCTCCTTAAAGAGGGAATCCACATCCGACTGAGCGGGCAGGATGTTGAGAGAGGGACATTCAGGTAAAGTGCCTAGCTAAAAAACAATGCATTCCTAAGGGGTTACATTACATCTCAAAGTGTCATTGTACCTAGCAGCAGGTCACAATAATGAATTTGGTCTAAAGCTTTTCCAGCTGCAAATGAAACACCTTGACCCAGAGCATTGTAAATCTATTAAAGCTGTATAGTTAGGTGTACCTAACTCCGTGTTAGGATTGGACTGCATGTGTGTTTGCTTTAATGCCTCACCTGGTCACTCTAACCAGTTAAATTGCAGAGCTTTCTTTTTTTCCTCTTCAGCCACCGACACCATGTCTTGCATGATCAAAATGTTGACAAGAGGACCTGTATTCCCATGAACCATCTGTGGCCAAACCAAGCTCCATATACAGTCTGCAATAGCTCCCTCTCGGAGTATGGAGTGCTAGGTAAGTACATCTCATGGCTCCTTACAGAAATCGAGGGTAAGTTAATTTGGTACTGTTTGAGTCTCCCACTCATAAGGTTCCAGAAAAGCATATTGTTTTTAATCTGTGTCATTGCAGGATTTGAGCTGGGCTTTGCTATGGCCAGCCCCAACGCTTTAGTGGTGTGGGAAGCCCAGTTTGGTGACTTCCATAATACAGCTCAGTGTATTATTGATCAATTCATCTGCTCTGGACAGGCCAAATGGGTGAGACAAAATGGCATCGTACTGCTGCTGCCCCATGGCATGGAGGGCATGGTAAGAAAACATTATTGTTCCTAAACAGTCTTTTGCCTGTCTTAGATTTAGATTTTAGATAGACGTGGCCCATGCAGTGGCCTCATAGAAAAGGCTCCTCTGAGAATAGGAAGGCAGTAGACCAGGCATCCCCAACCTGCAGCCCTCCAGATGTTTTGGCCTGCAACTCCCATGATCCCTAGCTAGCAGGACCAGTGGTCAGGGATGATGGGAATTGAAATCCAAAACATCTGGAGGGCTGAAGGTTGGGGGTGCCTACTGTAGACCCTGATAAGTATGTTGCAGGTTATGGAGCAATTTAGCATAGCCTCTTCCATTGTAAGTTTATGCATGGCTAAAGATGAAGTATTAGTAGTAATAGAGCCTGGTGTTCTGAATGCCATCATAAAGTCTGAATCAGATAGTAAGCCAAAGCCTTTGGCTGCTATATTCCTTTTGCAAAACAATGAAATTGGGACACAATCAGAACCATAGGATAAAATTATGGAACAAAGGCTTATTCCCCCAACCTTAATATTGGCTGCTTCTGGTGCCTAAACTGCTTCAGTCAATATACAGTTTAGCCAATAAAGTTTTAATCCAAATCCTTGAAAGTCCTTGTGTTTTTGCAGGGCCCTGAGCACTCTTCCGCCAGACCAGAGAGGTTTCTGCAGATGTGCAACGATGATCCAGATGTCTTTCCGGTGAGTTAAGTCTGTGAGAGTACTTCCTGCTCCTTCCTTTTGTGCTTAAGCACACTCTAGTCCCTATTTCTTGAGAGTATCAAGAAGTGGTTCTGGAAAGGACTTCTTAATGTAACATGTGAAATGGCGGCCTTGTGTGTCTTGGTCCTCAGCCATGAATGAGGTTATGTCCTTGAAGCCTCTATGAGTCTCAGTGCTGTGTTACTCCTACCTGGGTATTAAAATTCATACTTGATCCTCCACTAGCAATCAAAGTATGTGATAGAAGAGTATATTGTACAATTGATTTTATTATAGCCGTGTTTTGGCTGTTTGACTATTTGTAGCATTTCCCAGCCATTAACTATGGCTCTTGTATTTTTTTCCTCCTGAAGAAACTAGATGACTTTGATGTGCGCCAGCTGTACGACTGCAATTGGATTGTAGTGAACTGCTCCACACCAGCAAACTTTTTCCATGTTGTGCGGAGGCAGATTCTTCTCCCCTTTCGGAAGCCGGTCAGTATGTAGAATGACTTCCTCACTTCAGAAGGAACATGAGCTTTCTCCTCCCCCCCCCCCCCCAAGTCCAGCACACAAGTGGGATGATGAAATTACTTGGGAACCTGTAGAGCCTTTTTGTTCCCCTGGCATTCTATCTTATCATTGCATCAAGGAAAGACAAAAGCCTTGCAGTATGAGAGAGCTGGAACCACTAGCCTGGAACCAGAAATAAGTTAGAAGTGGTCTGGCAAGCCAACCAATCCTTGATGAATTCTGATTATCCAGAAAGTGTTTTTCCTTAGTATTTTTATGGCACCCAATTCCATGGGAGCTCTGTTTCTGATTTCTTAAATGAATGCCTTTGGACAAAGTGTATTATTTTTGTTCTCCTTCAAACTGCATAACTTTGCCGCTCTTCAGTGATAAGTATTTGTGCAGCTCCTGCCCATTCATTACTTAGAAAGGCTGATTCAAGAGTCATTGCTGATGGAAAAAGGCTAGTTTGGGTCAAATCCAGCTGTCATGCCAGTAGAGTGAAGCTTCAGAGCCTTGCTGGATCAGACCAAAGATGGATCTATTTTATTTTTCATAAAACTGCATAAAAACCTTCTGTTTCCTGAGCTGTCCCAAGTGTTTTGCCATCCCCAATAGTTGATCTGCATGATCCGGTATGTTTCAGGATATCCTGCAGTATCACAGTGAGTGCAAATTTGACACAGTTGTGCTCACTCACAAGACATTGACACCGACCTTTTTTGCAATAGTGCAAGGAACAATGAATACTCAAAACACAATACCACTTCATTGGCACGCACAAAACTAATACTAAGGGGGCAATTAAACCTTCAGTCAAATCAGCCTTCTGTGTATCCCGTTTGTGTTGCTGTTCTCTGGGCCAGCAGTGGGGGATCTGGTGCCACTCCCATCGTCCCTGCCCATGTTGGTTGGGGCTTTATGGGAGTTCAGAGTCTAGCAATGTCTGGAGGTTCACAGATTCTTCCCTAAGTCATTCTGTGTGTATGATGCAGCTCATTAAGGCAAAACAATTATGACTCAATAAGGCAGAATTACAAACATGAAAACTGATATTTTCCTGGTAATTATCATCATCTTGGTGTGTGTTAGACATGTCTGGATAGACAGTGCTTTCCTAGTAGACTTTGGGTCACATTGTTACTGCTTCAAAACATCTGTGTTTGACTGACTTCAGATTATTGGGCTTTTTTACTCCTGAAGGTAAGTATAATAATTCAGTACTTAATTCAGGAAGTGTTTCCATCCCATACTGGCTATAACTCTGGAATCTTTTCTTTCCTGTCTTAGCTGATAGTCTTCACTCCAAAGTCCCTGTTGCGTCACCCTGAAGCTCGTTCCAGCTTTGACGACATGTTGCCAGGTACGGCCAGCTTGGGACTGGGTTCAGGGGGGAATTTCTTCCCTTGTATTCCACTGCCAGGCAGAAGATAATGTGACTTGGTAGTCAGGTGAGGAAACCGTAGCCTTGACTTGGGAACAGCTGTGCCCTGCAGAAAAACCTGATCCATTTTTTTGTGTGGCCACGAAAAGCACGTTTGCTGACTAGGTTTTAGCTGGATACCTGCTCCCACACTTCCTATCTCCTGTTCTCTTCATCTGGTAGGTAGAAATATAGCCAGACAGAGCAGATTCTTAGAAAGGTTGATTTGGGAGACCACTGTAGGCACTTGCTTAATCTCATTTCTAATTCAGCTTGCTAGGAGAATACAGGAGAACTTCACATTCAGCACTTTAAATACTGCAGCAGTGATCCACATTAATAGTTCAATAGCACAGTTCTCTGGTTTATGCCCTGCATTATGCCCTGAGAGTGTCAAGACCCAGTCAAAGGGGCCTCTAACTCAGTCTTTAAATTTGGCATTCTCCAGGTTGCCAGTGCAGAGTAGCAGTTGCCTCCTGGCAATCAGGATTAGCAAAATAAAACACAGTGCTGCATCGGTTCATTTGTCTTTTTCCCCAGAGGGTCATAATACCCCACAATGATGTTGATCTTTCTCGAGTTTTCTGCATGCTCAGGGACAGATATCATTTTATTTATTAAATTTGCATACTACCCTTCATCCGTAGATCTCAGGGCAGTTCACAGCATAATAATACAAGATCAAAATAAATAATAATAATAATAATAATAATAATAATAATAATAATTTTTTTAAAAAAAAAACACCTTTCCCCCACCCCAGATTTGATTGCCATAAATAAAATCATGCCCTTGAAGCCAGTATATAGTTATTGCTTGCCTCAGACCTGGGAACTTTGGAACTCAGGTCTAAGGGAACCAACCTGCTGGCTTTGCTGCTGCTGTGGTACGCAGCCTGTTTGCAAGGCAGTGCCTTGCCTTGCTTCTGACTTGCTTCAAGTCCCTGTGAAGAGAACCATGCATAAGAACCAGTTCTCCACTGCTGTTTAACTCTAAAATAGGAACTCAAAAGTTCAAGATGGGGCGCTGGGAACCAAAATTTCCTTAAGCAGCATTGGCATAGCTCTCTTGGTTCTACAAGGGATGCGGGTGGTGCTGTGGGTTAAACCACAGAGCCTAGGACTTGTCGATCAGAAGGTCAGCAGTTTGAATCCCCGCAACGGGGTGAGCTCCCATTGCTCAGCCCCTGCTCCTGCCAACCTAGCAGTTCGAAAGCACGTCAAAGTGCAAGTAGATAAATAGGTACCGCTCCAGAGGAAAGGTAGACAGTGTTTCCATGCGCTGCTCTGGTTCGCCAGAATCGGCTTAGTCATGCCAATAAAGCGAGATGAGCGCCGCAACCCCAGAGTCAGCCACAACTGGACCTAATGGTCAGGGGTCCCTTTACCTTGGTTCTACATTAATCATATTTATTTGGCTCAGTTTTGTCCATGTGTCTAAATAAAAGTTCTGTGTCTGACAGGGCTAATTGTTAACTGATCTGTAACTAACCCTAAGCTTGTTCAACTGAAACAGCATTTTCTTTTCCTGTTTACCCCTGCCTCCTTTCTTCTGTTTTCCCTGTGTTGAACTTTCAGATTGTAAGCTCCCTAGAGCCAGGGACCTATCCTCTTGTGGTCTGTAAAGCACCAGACTTGCTGATGGGACTATATAAATAAGACTGTTTTTTTTAAAAAAACTTCTCCTTTGCAGGGACTCATTTCCAGCGTGTCATCCCAGAAAACGGTCCTGCTGCGCAGAATCCAGAGGGGGTGAAGCGAGTTCTCTTCTGCACTGGTAAAATCTACTATGAGCTCACCCGAGAGCGCAAGACTCGGGAGATGGAAGCAGATGTGGCGATCACAAGGGTGGAGCAGGTAGGGGGGTGTAGGAATTATTTCTGTTGCTTAAAATTGTCAATGTGAGTCTGTAGTGTGACCTTCTGAGGTCTGAAATGAAGTATTTTAGATTCTTTAAACTGAAAGGCATTTTAGGAGAAGGTATGGGCTGAATTTTAAATTGATACTCCCAGACCTCTTGGCTTGATAGCTTAGTCTAACCTTCCAAGCACTGCTCTGGAGGCAGTAAAACCCCTCCAGGGGACACATTTTAGTACTTCAGTTGAGCCCTACAGACTAAAGTTCTGAAGTGGAGCATTTATTGTTCAAGCATGCTGCAGACATATAACAAGGAACTCATTCTAGAAACAGACTCTTAATGGTGTTGAGCAGCAATTTGCAGAATACTTAAGAGATTCAGGTCAGCTGAGTTTCCTATAGTGGACATCTCCATTAAGCCCTGGAGGTTTGTTCCTCCCCACCTGATCTATGAACAAGGGCTGAGGTAAATATTCTTGCAATCTGCCTTTACTTTCAGGGGAAAGTGGTTTGTGCCCATGTCATACAATTGTAGCTACATTTGGATTTGGCCTCAAGAGTGGCCTCAAACTTCAAATAGTATAATGTTGCTGGGATTAAGAAGTATATTTCTGGACTCCAAAAGCTTTTTACTAAAAGAAAAGGGCTGCATGCAATCTGTTTCTTACTGCATGGAACTAACAAACGAAGACTGCTGTTTTTCCCACCACAATTTGTTGCTGGGTGGCCACAGTCCTTGTGAACTATAAACTTTCTGTTGTTTGTAGCTGTCGCCATTCCCATTTGATCTCCTGCTGAAGGAATTCCATAAATACCCAAATGCAGACCTTGTTTGGTGTCAAGAAGAGCACAAAAACCAAGGATACTATGATTACGTGAAGCCCAGACTCCGCACAACCATCGACCGGGCAAAGCCAGTGTGGTAAGGACCGCCTTCTGACAGTCAGGTGCCAGATCAGTGGGTGGAGGCCACGCTTCAGATATCTGCTCTGGAGGTAGATACAGCAGTGGCGGTCATTCCTTCCACTCACTCTTCTTGGACGGTAGGGGAGTGGAACGAAACGTCATACTGAGCTAGCGAGTGACAGAGTGTCAGTTGCAAAATGACTACTGAAAGAGAGACAGAGGGAATGAGATGTGACAAAAAAATTATTTATTCAATTTGTACACTCATCTTTCGGAGATTGCAGGGTGGTTTGCAAAATAAAATTGGAAAATGAGAACACAAAACATGTAACGGAAACAGACAAGCAAGTAAACCAATAAACCCATATAAAAGATTACAAACTGTTAAAGGCCAAAGTGCTGGTTATAATAGAGGAATGTTTGTTTACCTTTTTTAAAAAAACAATTATTAATCTATCCCACTTTCCAAGGCAGCTTACAAGTAACATAAATTTGCATATTTTGAGAACACAAACACATTAACATATTAAAAAATCACCAAGATCCTTCCCACAGAACAGAGTAGTTGGTGATAGATCGCCTTGCAGCTGGAGCAGGCTGGGAAAGAGTATGTAAAAGGGGATAGGAAAATTAGGACAGTTGTTTTAAGTTAGGAAAATGGTATACCGTGACCATCTGTTTTGTTTGTTATGGCACTTAAATGAATGTTTTAACTGTCTCTGCTCTGGTGTGGGTGGGTTCCAAGGTAAGCGTCTCTCCCTCCACATGCCTGGTGTGGATGCTCTAAAGTAAGAACACAGAAAGAGCAGCAAGTATTTTAAGGGAGGTCTGGACTCAACCATCTGGGAACAGGCCTTGTTTAGGGAACCCTGGGAATGTCACAGCACTGAGCTCCATATGTGGGCTTACATAACTGGACATAGTGCTGGGAACTGAAGGATATTGCCCCAGTTGCTGGTTGTGGGGTCACTTGAGCTGCACTGGGCACATAAATGACCTAAGCCTAAGTTGGAGGACCTTTCTGACCCAGGAGGCCAAATTCCTTATCCCCCCCCCCCCAGTTACATTGGGTAACTGATAGCTGAACAATCCTGCCCACCTATCGGAATTTACCTATGGTGGGGGGAGAAGGGGGAACACGCTGATGAAGCAGCATCTAGTAGGAATGAACCACACCCATTAGCTCCCATCACTCCAGTGATGTCAATTGATTGACAGGTGTGCATGAAAATTGGTCTGCAGGCTGGAGTTTCCCGTGGAAACCTTGTTTTAGCAAGAAAACTGGGGGAAGAGGGCAAAGAAGTTGTGGGGCAACCACTGCCAAAGAACACAGAAAACAAAAAACCCACACGTGACTTTGTGGTAGCCGACCCAGGGGCAGAAAAGCACAGGGCTACAGGGCCCAAAGTACAACCCCGGTCTTGAACTCTGCCAGTCCCATCTAGGGCCAGTGTGACTGCAGATGAGCAGTTAAAGGACACCAGCTACAAATTGCCATCTTTCTATTTCTCCTTTCCACATGCTAGGTATGCTGGACGTGAACCTGCTGCCGCACCAGCCACAGGCAACAAAAAGAACCATCTGACTGAGCTGCAGCGCTTTTTGGACACTGCCTTCAACCTCGACTCTTTCAAGGGCTTGTCTTAAATACTCTTGGACTGGTTTCCGCAGCGCACTGTGTGTGTTTCTCTGTCTGCTCACTTCCTTTCTATGTCCTTAACTATAGACCTTGTAAGCTAACTTAAGGCGCCTGTTATTAATCTCTTGTTTGCTCTTGAGGAACTGCCTCTTCAGTGACCCTGTCCAGAATGCTTGTGTTAGGTTTTATCTTCTGTGTGCTGTAGATCAAACTTCTGGAACAGTGGCTTATCACTCCAGCACAAGCCCATGTCCTTTCTGAGAACCCTGGGACTAACCAGCCCCAGTCCCCAGAATGAGGGATTTAGAGGGACTGGTATTTGCCTTCCAAACAAATGTCTCTCTCTTGAGACTGTGATGACTCCAGATGATGCCCGAGTCATTGTCTCCAACCCAACAGTGATTCAGGAGGCAGGCGTTGCTTTTAAATCACAAACACAAATGTGCCCACCTGGAAGGACGAGAGGAATGATGTCTTTTCATTCCCTTTTCCTCTCCAGAAGTGTTTGATCTGGCATAACTCTTCAATTGTGTCATGAGATTAGATTCCCTTTCCTTATGCACGACAACCCTAGTACTGAAAATCCTGGGCTAGCACCCTAAATCACTGCTGCTGTTTCTTGTGGTTTAGCAGCCTAGCATTACCCATGCTGAATACACGCACAGACAGCTCAAATTCAGGCGCTCTTCTTCCAGGAGGGGTCCCTCCCCCTTTAATGAAGAAGTTATAACTCAGCCCAGGCACTAATCTGTTTGCGGGAGGGGCATGCTCTTTTCAAAACTGCCACCATTTGTAGTCCTAATATCCCTTCCTGGGTAGGAACTTGGTATACAGTGGACACTAAATAATCTTTTATACAGTCACCAAAGCCACTTCTCTTTCAGCCTCCAGGTTTGCTTAGCTTTCAGGTTCTGACCAAGAGAAAGCTACACTTGGGAATAAAAAAATAGCCACGAATTAATGTTTTGTATAGGAAAATGTTGGGACTGATAATTAGATCACACTCTTGTCTGTAATACCACATGTAGAGCAAAATTTGAGTCTCTACTATTACTTGAGCAGAAGTTAATGTTTCCCCCCTCTTCATGGGCTATAGTCACATTGCACTTTTTTTCCTGAGTTTCATGCAAATGGGAATCCACCTTTGCTGCACACCTTTTTCATAAATTACTTCCATAATGATTATTTCAGTCTTAACTTTGAGTTTAGCAATGCTTTTAAAGGACTACTTGTGTATATAGAATTGGCAGATGAAGTTTTTTTTTTAAAAAAAAGAAAAGACCTATTTTCTGTCATTGCAAAACTTTTGGATGAGGCCTGAGTTGCAACAACTTAGCATAATTGATATGTAGCCTGCTAGAAACATTTTTATGTTGGTGTCTCTGACCTCCACAGACCTTTCTAGCAAGATATATACAGTGGAACCTCAGGTTATGTTAACCTCGGGTAACGTAAACTTCGGGTTGCAAAAGCAGGAAACCTGGAAGTGTTTTGCCACATGCGCAGAAGCGGTCTACTTCGGTGTGCGCAAAAGCAGTCTCTCTGGTTGCGAAAACTTCAGGATACGGCCGGACCTCCGGAACGGATCCCATTCACGACCGGAGGTACCACTGTACTTGTCCCAGGAGGCTCAAACATGGATATAAACACCCAGTTTCCTTGTTGCTGGATAGATTCTGTCCCTGTAGACGGCATGCACTTCTGCTATGGAGTAGCTTGTACCTACTTCTCATTGGCTTTCTCCTGAATTACACAGCTTCTCAAACACAGCCCTAATTGGGGAGCGGGGAGAGACACAGTGAAACCAATTAAACATTATGACTTTAAGAAAAGGGTTTTGAGGTAGTTCCAAGGATCTTTTTGGTGAACCTCCCTAACTTTATGTTGCTGTAGTCTTCTGCCTTTCTGGGGCCCCTCGGGTGTTGGGGCTTTCCTAGCCGTTGCCTGAGCAGGGCCCCTCTCAGTAGGTAGTGTGCTAACAAGATAGCTCAAAATTGATCCCACGTGAGATTTCTTACTGCTTCCTCATCCGTGTGCACACTGGAATATACTGACTGATCTTAGGAACGCTGATGTCATTTATTTTCTGCCTGCAGTCCAGGGGCTCAAGCATGGCCACAGTCAATCCCCCTCTACGTTGTGGCCTTTGCAACAGGAATTGATGCCATTTCGTGGCGCTCTCTTTTTTTTTAACCCATTGCTGATATCTGGCAACTGCTTTCAATCACAGTAATTACACAGTGGTCTGCCAGTGATAGAATGTACCTCAGTGCTTTGGCTGTCCCTTCCTCCCCCCCCCCCCCGGTGCGGTCATCACAATGTCATTTGGTGGCAGTGGCAGCAATGACTTGATTGGCAAGGCTGTTGAAGAGAGAAATTCTTAACTAGGTTGAGCCTACCCTCTTGGACAGAACACATAGCATGCGCCCACTGTTGCACTTCCGCCTAAGCCTGTTTCTATTCTGTGTCAATCTCCTGAGCTTCTGAATGTGGTCTGTGTATGCTGCCATGCCATGTCACGTCAGAGCTTTCCCATCCCTCAGAGAAAAGAAAACCTTAACATCTTTGCTGTCTTTGACAGGAGATGTCCAGCTCTATATTCATCTGGCTGACCCCTGGGCATTACTGAGAGACATACAGCTTCCTCCTGTCCCCATCTATCTTCTCTGTGTGCTGCCAGCCATACCAAAAGAGTGTGCCATCTTGTGAATAAATACTTTTCTATAATCTAAGAATCTGTGCTGCTTCACTAGTGGGAACAGCACATTCCAAAAGTGATGCCCACTGTTTGGGGGTAGGCTGTCAACAAAAGGGTTTATGTGGGACTGCAATATTTGTTCTTTAGTTCTGCAGGGAGAGAGAAAAATCCTAGTGTCTAACCTTTGCCAAAGCCAGGGGCCGTGGAGAGAGGGAGGTTGCCTGTTCAGGGCTAGCGCTACCCTAGGGCTCCCCTCAAACTCACAGCCTGACTTTTATTTATTTTGGTTTTAAAACAAAAACAAAAAATCAGACATGTCTGGCTTAAACAATAAAGCCTGATCTTCTTCCCAAAGTGTCTCCAGCTTGCTCAGTTGTCCGAGATTCATTCTTTCACCTAGTTCAAATGACACAGGCCCCTGTTGAGGGCAGGCGGGATGGAAACTGGGAAGGGACAATTCCATCTGCAGCCTTGCACACTCCTGTGAAAACGTATAAAATGACTTGAGCAAGAGTCATAATCTATGCTTATCTGAAGCTATTTATTACAGTTGGTGCTCAATGAGCACTTCTTGACCCTGGTCTGAAGGCCATCCATCCCCAAATAGGCACACTAAAAGCTTAAACGTCATTTTGAATTGGTCCAACCTGCAAGTCCAGGTGGTCCAGCAAGGCAAGTATATCTCAAGGTAAGTACTGAATCGACAGCAGCAGCCACCACTGGGCTTCAGTGCAGCATAATTATCCTGACGTGTTTGGAGGAGTCAGTGCCAGCAATAGGATGCATGGAAAGTGACTTCTGAATTTTTCTCATTCACCTTTGGTTAACAAGCATCACAAAATATGCAGCAAAGTAAAGCATGGAAATATAGGCCGTTAGACCTTTAAAATATGTCCTTTAAAGTGAGCTCCAAAGTTTCTCTCTTACCCCAGCATATAAAAAAGGCCACACATTTGGTAAGTTACAAAATAAGTTTCCTTACAAAATCTCCAAAGGTCAGATCCGCGTGTTTCAGAAAATTGCACAGGCAGTAAAACATGGCATAGTTATGAAATGGTGAAAGTTTCTAAATTATTGGTATAGGAACTTGAGAGTGGTTTGTGAGAGCCATGCGGTCTGAACTGGAGCAGCCAGATCAGATGTTCTCACATGGTGAACTCAATAGGAACAAAGACTTGACTACCTAGTTCCTCCCAAGGTGAGCTAAGCCTGGCAGGACAGCTAACTATACGGTCTGTAACACCTTCATGCATTAATCAGACTTCAAGCATATTGGTTATTTGAAGCTGGTTATCCCACACCTAGAAAGAGGCGTTTTTTAGAGAGAGAGAGAACTTTTTTTCTTAAATGCTCCCATAGAGTTGGCTCATGAAGTACAGTAATGAAAGAAAGCCAGGACAGCTTTAGTGTCCACCAGCACAGTTTAGGGGGGGCGGGGGGAGAGCTTTGAATTGAAAAGGAGTCCCTGATTGGGCAGCAGATTTCTGAAAACAAAGTTGGCATTTTAAAAGACGTATCCCCTCTTTTTCCTCATGCATCTTTTAAAATGCTGCTATTACATGTGCATCATCTGAAAAGAAAGAAAATAACGCTCCTTCAGGCATACCATGTTTATTTGCAAATGTATGCAGATTTAATAAATAGGTTAACCAAGTAATAACTTAGTGTTAGAAATGTAATTTGTTCTAGCCACAGAGAACATGAAATGAGTTAGATGGTGGCCAACCCACTCTTATTTCCTGCTAATCAAGAGCTTTGCCTTGCTCTCTTCTTTTCATTGGAAGTCAAGACTGGTGATTTCAAAACAAGCAGAATTTGTTGGAGCAGTTTCTTAGCTCTTCTCTCACCCCCCACAGTGCTGTTAGTGTGTACAGAGTGCCAGTGTCTAACAAGTACCACTGAAACTGCAGTTTGCCTCAGGAGGGCAACCGCTTATGTTTCTAGGCCAAGGGCAAATGGCTTTCAGAGGGCAATTTTATCCAGACTAGCATGGGATGAAGGTAAAATGCCCTTCCATCTGCTGTGGTTGCGATCTTGGCGGTGGGGGTGCAGTACAGCTGCTATTCAAAAACACTGCAGATGCAGCTATGAAGATGCATTTGAATATATAGTCTGGCAGTCAAGATAGGCTAGAAGAATTACTTGGCTTCTACCCGCTAAGAATAAAACAACTTTGTAGATCAGGGCTACCAGGTACTGGTGGTCCTCTAGCTATTGGTGTCAGGCACATCCATCAACTCCAACTGGCATGGCCAATTAATCGGGTGCTGGGAGTTGTTGATCGACTAGACTGGGTTTCCCACCCATGTTGCAAATGGTTCTGAAAACTGAGCAAGTGCTTGTGCTGTCTAGACGTGTCCTTTCCAAATGGGATGTTTTTCTTCTTTCCATTTTCCACTCCCATCATAACGCGGGGGCATAAGAGATAAGTGCTCTATTTTGTTCTGCACTGGTACAATGCAGAGGAACAGCAGAAACTTACCGTAAGTTGCCACTGCATAAGCGGTATAAATAGGACAGGAATGACTGCCTAAGGTGCAAATTAACTGGTGCTGTTTGAGAAAACAGGTGTGAATTCCGCATGGTTGGCACACCATGAAAGCAGCAGACCTTGCAAGAAAGTGATGGGGCGACTGACTGCAAGCTCTGGTCTTTGTACAACTCCGCCCTTAGGACTTGAGCACCACGGTGTGTTCTCCACGCTTTTAAATCTAGAATAGCTCAGATGTCCCTATGGTTTTAGGAACCCCCAGCTGGCAGAGCAATCTTGGCCCTCCAGAGGATCCAATTTGGTTAATGAGGCCATTTCCACAGAACCACACTCCTCTGCTGTTGTCCTGGTGATATGTGCTGGTGGATGAGGCTCAATTCTTTGACGGCTGTGTCCATTACTGTACATCCCTTTCCATTTGGCCGGGCCCTGCAGTTCCCCTGATGGGGACTGCTGCATGCAACCAAAGCAGCAGGATCAAACACTGCTCATCAGCTGATTCTAAGGGCAGCAAATTGTTTTGGTGGCAAGTGGGACTCTGCATGTGACTGGCATAGTAATTTCGTATTGCACCACAAGTAACCAGTCCAAAAAGCCTTTGGAAGAGGTGGTGTTAGTTTACTTGGCAGGTACCAGTTTTTAAAAAAGAGATGCTATACAGAATGGACTTGGCTAGGGGCAGGAGACAGAACTCAGTCCCACCTATGGCCTTTGTGTGAGGTCACCTGAATCTACAGCTGTACGGAGAGCTCAAGCTGTAAAAGTTCAGCATCACTTGAACACACTCATTAACAGCCTGTTAAGGGACAATTCACGGTGCTGACAGTGACATACCAAAGTGCTTAAATGTCTTGAGATATAACAGACCTGGGAAATGTCTAACACATCTCCCAGTTGTTACCTTGAAAATAGTCCATTAACCCTTTTTAGGAGGCTTGGAAAAGTTTTGTTGTAGCACCCAGATGCTTGGAGCTTTAATGGTAATGCACCTCCAGTCTACAATGCTGGATGATGGGTCGTAATGGAGCCACCAGATGGCAGCACATTATTGGCAAAGATTTGGGATTAAATCTGATATAGATGGAACTAGGGTTGCCATATTTCAAAAAGTGAAAATCTGGACACAAAAGTTGTTGAGCTTTATTGGGGGGGGGGCAAATAAATGACACTTCTGATGGGGTGCCATATGCCCGGACGCCGATTTCGACAGACGAATCCTGTGCATGTCCAGGAAATTCCGGCCATATCGCAGCCCTAGATGGGACCAAAGAGTACAGTGGTACCTCAGGTTACATACGCTTCAGGTTCCATACGTTTCAGGTTACAGACTCCGCTAACCTAGAAATAGTACCTCGGGTTAAGAATTTTGCTTCAGGATGAGAACAGAAATCGTGCTCCGGCGGCGTGGCAGCAGCGGGAGGCCCCATTATCTAAAATGGTGCTTCAGGTTAAGAACAGTTTCAGGTTAAGGACCGGCCTCCGGAACGAATTAAGTACTTAACCCGAGGTACCACTGTACTTCAAAAGATGTTGCTGCAAGCATTTTAATTCTCCTAAGCTCTTCTGTGAAAATGAATGTTAACAGCAACCAAAGGTACATTAAAATGCTAAACAAAGGGAATGCACAACAGCTCAATGCAGCAGCAAGGAACCTGTAGCCCTCAACAAGCTGTTGGACTCCGGTTCCCATCAGCCCCAGCTAGCCTAGTTGCCTAGCCAAAGCTCAGGAGTTATGGGAACTGTAGTCCTGCAACATCTGGTGAGCCACAGGCTTCTCATCCTTGGGCTCCTTAATGGATTCTCTCCCCACCGTTTGTGCAGAAGCTTGGAGGTTCCCAAGCTGTTCCAGTGAAAACTGTCCTACCAACCCCATACATACTAATTTGTGATCCAGCACTGCCTCTGTTTCTTGGTCAACAAATCTGTTTAAGAGAAAACTCGGGTGGAGTTTTCTTTCTAACCAAGGCGGAAAATCTGGTTTTTCTTGTTAAAGGTAGATAAATGGGCTTGGCCGCCAGGCACCACCATAGTAATGAGTAGGCAATGTCAGAGAAAACAGAGTAATGAGAAAACTGTAGTAATGATTAGGTGATGGCAAGGAAACAGAGGCCGGGAAGAACTTTGAAAGGTTCTCTACGGTTCATATGCCTTCTCTCCAGTCTTTGGATATTTAAACCCACCCTCTTATTCAGAATTTACCCATAAATTTTTGGTTCTCCTGCCAATTCAGCACTGACAATGCTGGTGAACAGGGATCTTCATGTGCATTAGCATGCACCCTGCTGCTACATGTGAGCTCTGTAGAAAAGGGTACCAAGTCACTTGCATTAAAACAGAGCATGGCATCGTTGACTCTCCCCTCCTAAAACCACAAATGAATGACCTAGAACTAAATGGGAGCAGTTATTGAACATTGGGTGGTGGTAATGGGGTAAGGCGGATGCAGTTGGCCCCAGAATTCCCATGCAGATCAATGCAGCTGTTCTAGCAAGAGCTCGCCACACCTTTCCAGGCTGCTGAGAGGATGATGGCCTTAGAAACTTATGCACTGGGAAATGATATGCAATTAATTGAAGAGGATGTTCAAAATAACTTTTGTTTTAAAAAAAGAAGCTTTTCTTTTGGGAATTAGAAGAAGAAGAAGAGGAGGAGGAGGAGTTTGGATTTGATATCCCGCCTTTCACTCCCCTTCAGGAGTCTCAAAGCGGCTAACATTCTCCTTTCCCTTCCTCCCCCACAACAAACACTCTGTGAGGTGAGTGGGGCTGAGAGACTTCAAAGAAGTGTGACTGGCCCAAGGTCACCCAGCAGCTGCATGTGGAAGAGCGGAGACGCGAACCTGGTTCACCAGATCACGAGACTACTGCTCTTAACCACTACACCACACTGGCTCTCAGGACAGGACAGGACAGACTACCTAAATTGTATTGAAATTTATTTATATATGCTATGCTACTACAGCAGCAAGAATTCTACTTGCCCAAAAGTGAAAAGAAGCAGAAGTCCCAGCAAAGGAAGAATGGATACAAAAACTTATGGAATATGCAGAAATGGCGAAACTTGCCGGAAGAATAAGAAATCAAGATAACAAACTTTTTAATAAAAGAACGGAAATGGTTTATTGACTATTTGCAGATAAATCGCAAACAGATAGAAACATTGGCAGGATTATTGTAATAACCTTCAGTTTTGTAAGAGTATATATTTAAAGTAGATAATTGAATGAGCAAATTAAATGAATTTGGATATGCAGAAGATAATAAAAAATAGATTCAAGGAACCGCAGAGAGAAGGGGAAGGAAGTCAAGTTTTGAAATGTTAAAATGATTGTAAAACTAATGAAATGTATAAACTTGAAAAGTTTAAATAAAAACTTTTTAAAAAAAAAAAACTTATGCACCCCTGAGACACTGCATCCTCCTGCCCTGCTCTGGGGTGTTGTGCCCCTGTAATTTGAGAACCACTGCTGTTGTTGAAACGCATGTCACAATTATTCTGCATACAGAAGTATGACTTATGGTACCATGCTTAAAATAATATGATTATCATTATAATAGGGTTCATTACACTTGGCTTTTTTAACATTATCAGTAGAGGTCTCCGCTTTGGAGAGTTTAACACTGGTGGGTGGTAGATGCTGCCCATCTGGTGATGTCCATGTGTAGAGTCACCTCTTGTGTTGTTGGAAAAGAGTGTTTGTGATGACCAGCTTGTTCTCTTGACAGAATTCTATTAGCCTTTGCCCTGCTTCATTTTGAGCTCCAAGGGAGATGGACCATAAAGAAGGCTGATTGCCGAAGAATTGATGCTTTTGAATTATGGTGCTGGAGGAGACTCCTGAGAGTCCCATGGACTGCAAGAAGATCAAACCTATCCATTCTGAAGGATATCAGCCCTGAGTGATCACTGGAAGGACAGATCCTGAAGCTGAGGCTCCAATACTTTGGCCACCTCATGAGAAGAGAAGACTCCCTGGAAAAGACCCTGATGTTGGGAAAGATGGAGGGCACAAGGAGAAGGGGACGATGGAGGACGAGATGGTTGGACAGTGTTCTCGAAGCTACCAGCATGAGTTTGACCAAACTGCGGGAGGCAGTGGAAGACAGGAGTGCCTGGTGTACTCTGGTCCATGGGATCATGAAGAGTCGGACACGACTAAACAACAATGCACAACCAAGATTGCATATTAAGGCTCCCGATTGTGCATTGGCAGAGACATCTGCCACACACCTGATGTCACATAAGACATTGCTTTGGGACGGGTTAAGTGTCAGCCTCATGGGCCAAATTCAAACTCCTGGGGGGCCAGATGTTCCCCACCCCGCTTTAAATCATGGGGCAGGAAGAGATGAAGGTGATCAGGTACATTTGCAGAAACCTCAAACATAATGAGAGAGAAGTAATTTTACATCATGGATTGGGAGGTATTTCCATGCAGGATCAAGCAAGAGTTAGCAAAAGTCTTCTATCCCAAAATCTTATTATTCCCTAAATAGTCTTCACAGAATCAAGCTTCCTTCTCCTTGCTGCTATGAAGGCTTGTTAGATTGCCAGCCCTCTTCTGTCAACTCCAGAAAAGGAGGGAGATAATGGGGATTGTGTGGGGGTTGGTATTTAAAATTTTATTTTTGTGGTTATTACAGGGTGAGTACAGAATCATGAGACCTGATTAAAAAGCACAAGATCTGGCAGCCTAATGGAAAAAGGGGGAAATAAAGGGTTCTCTAAGAAGAGTAAGTTCTGACCTGGCATACTACAAAGCAGCTTTTTGTCCATCTAACTCGCAGCTGTTTACATTTTACAGCACATTATTTCCCTCAAAGAATTCTGGGCAGTGTAGTTTGCTGGGAATTGTAACTCTGTGAGGAGCAACTCCACTACTGAGAAAGGTTGCAGTATTTCAGACTTTTAGTTTAGGGGAAACTTCTGCCACATGAAAGAAGCTTATAAAATTACACAAGGCATGGAGAAAGCAGAGAGAGGTTTTTCCTCTCTCATGGACAGTCAATGAAGCTGAATGTTGGAAGACCTGGGACTTGCCAAAGAAAGTCCTCCTTCACGGAGCACATAGTTAAACCAATGAACGTTGCTCCCACAAGAGGCTGTGGTGGCCACAAACTTTGAAATGGCTTTGAAAGTTGTTTAGTCATTTAGTCGTGTCCGACTCTTCGTGACCCCATGGACCACAGCATGCCAGGCACTCCTGTCTTCCACTGCCTCCCGCAGTTTGGTCAAACTCATGTTCGTAGCTTCGAGAACACTGTCCAGCCATCTCGTCCTCTGTCATCCCCTTCTCCTTGTGCCCTCCAACTTTCCCAACATCAGGGTCTTTTCCAGGGAGTCTTCTCTTCTCATGAAGTGGCCAGAGTATTGGAGCTACCCGGCTGGCTCCGGGCTGCTGACTGCCGCTGCCTCCGCCACTGCCAAAGGGGAACCAGGAATGTCCGGCGGTACAGATCTCCTGCCCCCTTCCCCCTTTGTTTTGACTGATTGGGGGAGGCTTGGGAGTTGTGGGTGGGTGGCCGTTGCCCAGATTTTTAAAAACTCTGTGCATTTATGTTTCACAGGGTGCGAAAGAAGGACTTTGCACCTTTATACAATATGCACATGTGCTTGGGCCCAGGGTCTTTTGCCTCACCATCCCCACTACTGACTCCCTGTTGCTACTCAGCTTCAAAAAAAAAAAGTGTCCCTGGATTCATTGAAAAAAATCTGGTAACCATAGGCCCTCATGTACCTTCAGGTCATTGTGCTCTGTGGTCTACAGCTCAAGATGGCTACCTGGCCCATCGCACCCGTCGGGCAAGGTGAGGCGAGTGCAGCCTCTCAAGGAATGAGATCCAGCCTCCAAGGAATGCAATGCCTGCTGCTGCCACTTTGGTGTGCTCCTTGGAGGCCAGATCTGCCCCCCATCGCCACCTCTACAGTGGCCTCTTAGCCTAGAGGCGGCGCTGCTGGTCTCTCCCCAGCCTTGTTCATGGTGTAAATCTTTGTTCCCCCTGTCTTGTTCCTGAGGTCACTCTTCCCTCAACCATTCTTCCCTGGGCACGGAGTGAGCAGAACCATTTTGTGGTTTACCTCAGGTGGCAAAATCATAGAATCATAGAATCATAGAGTTGGAAGAGACCACAAGGGCCATCGAGTCCAACCCCCTGCCAAGCAGGAAACACCATCAGAGCACTCCTGACATATGGTTGTCAAGCCTCTGCTTAAAGACCTCCAGAGAAGGAGACTCCACCACACTCCTTGGCAGCAAATTCCACTGTCGAACAGCTCTTACTGTCAGGAAGTTCTTCCTAATGTTTGGGGCTGATGGCTGCCATGATTTCAGTGGAGTGGGAGAATGCTGTTGTTTTTTTTTAAAAAAAATTTTATTAGGAACTTGAACAAAACATATTATCTTAAAACATATCATCCTTAATTCCCCCCCCCATTTCCCCCCCATAAAACGACCCCCTCCCCTCCCCCCCAACTTCCCTCAGCTCCAATCTCTGGTTTCTCTAAAAATGCTGTTCTCTGCATGTATAAATCCTTAATTTATCTGACTGGTTATTGTCAATAAAAAGTTTGTAAGTGTTTATTCAAAGCCTGCCAAGGAGTCAGTTCACTTTGTTGCTTCTTTAAGTACTTTGTAAAAGGTTCCCATTCATCTTTAAAGTCACAGTTATCTTTGTCCCATAGTTTATGTGTCAGTTTTGCCAATTCTGCATAGTCCATCAGTTTCTCTTGCCATAGTTGTTTAGTCAGGGTTTCCTCATTCTTCCATCCTTGTGCTATTAAGACTCTCGCTGCCATTGTCACGTACATGAAGATCTTTTTCAGCTTCCTTGGCAAGTCTTTTCCTATAATCCCAAATAGAAATGCTTCAGGTTTCTTAACAAATGTTAGGTGGAACATTTTCATCAATTCATTGTATATCATTTCCCAAAACTTTTTAATTTCATTACAGCAGTGAAAAATATTGATTTATTTAGGCACCTCTCTACTGCCCAATAAATCAATCAAACCTTTATTGCATTAGCATACAGCCATAGCAGGATAAAACAAAAATGCTATAGACAAGCAACCAAACAAAATTCAAAGCAATATTACTGGGGTTATGACATTTAAATTACCCTAAGACAATAATGTAGAGATTTAGTTGCCAGCGCTGGGAATCTAGAATGCGGATGTATATAAAGCATATAATGGCCCCAGAATAGGCTCGGCACATTAGGTTTAAAAAGGTAATGAGAGAATTAAAACAGGTCCAGGTCTAGGACACACTACCCAGTCAGAGTAGCCCTGAGTTTCAAGGCCTGCACTATAAAGATTGTCACCCCACGAGAAACTTGGGGATTTGCGTCCACGAGAAGCGATTTCAAACAGTCTTCCTTAGAAGTGGTGGTGGACGGGATCAAGCGGAGGAGCTTAGTTCTTATTAGCTCATAAATAGGGCAGTAGAAAAAGAAATGTATGAAGTCCTCTACTTCATTCATTGTGCATGGACATAGGCGCTGAGTAATAGGGGTCTTAGAGTAGATCCCCTGCAGGAAGGCCGTGGGTATAGAATGGAAACGTGCCATGGTAAACGCTCTTCTCAAATTGGGCTCCGTCAGGTCTATCAAGTAGTTGGCAAGTGATCTTACCACTTTCACTTTAGGGAGCCACATGGAGAGGCGAGCTGTGGTGGACTGTGCCCGGTCCATGGCCTCGTCTCTTGTAAGAATCCATGCCCGGATTTTATGTTGATCCCAAGCTGACAGCGTGTCCAGATCTGGGAGGGAGTAGCGTGCAGTAATAGTCTCCATGGCCTTGGACCATTTATTGCTATGAGAACAAGCTAAAAAGGCTTGTCTGGCTAAAAGAGAACCTGGGGCTTTTATTAATTTACAATAAAAACTAATAATTCTAATGTGGGCTCTCGCAACAATGGAGGGGAGGCCCAGTTCTGTTCTTAACTGTGCAGCAACCGAGCCCTTGGGGAGACCCAGTACCTTTCGTGCAAAGGAGTTTTGTAGAATCTCGAGCCGTTGTAGTGTTTTTAAATTCCACCCCCAGATTTCAACCCCATACAGTAACATCGGGAGGACTTTGCTGATAAATGCTTTTCTGATTGGTGGAACCAACTGGCCGCCTTTTGCATAGAAGAATTTCTCCAAGGCTTTGATGGTTCTACGGGCAGCCAGGATGGACATATTTAGGTGAGCTGTCCAGCTAAGCCCATGCTGAAATGTGAGTTAAGGTTTCTTAACAAATGTTAGGTGGAACATTTTCATCAATTCATTGTATATCATTTCCCAAAACTTTTTAATTTCATTACAATCCCACCACATATGGTAAAATGTCCCCTCCTTTTCCTTACATTTCCAACACATATTTGAGCTGGCTTTATACATTATTCCTAACTGCACTGGTGTCTTATACCATCTATACATCATCTTCATATAATTTTCTTTCAAAGAAGAACAATCTGTAAATTTTAAATCAATTTTCCATAACCTTTCCCAATCTTCCATCATAATGTTATGACCTATATGGGAGAATGCTGTTTTGAACCATAGCGTTGAGGTGCTGATGGCCACGTCAGATGTTACTGGATGCATATTACCTGCATCTACCTGTGTCTATCTCATAGCATTTAAAGCAGCTACATCCATTCCCCCCCCCCCCCGGCGCCACCCACATCTGCGGCACGTGGGAATACGCTGCAAGAAGCTGTCATTTGTCCTCCATTTCCCACCATGCAATTCTCAATGGCCAAAAGCAACTAGCTATGTAAGAACTTCAAGACTTTGGGTAAATCACCTCTGGAGGATCACAGGTTCCCTACTCCTGTTCTGCAACAGAACAAAAAGACTTGCTTTTGCTTGTTTTGTTTTTGCTTTCCCTTATGTTTGTCGCCTCCTGCCTAAATCTTGGCCCATCACTGCTGCCTGCAGAGCGAGTTTAGTTAATGGATAACGCAAGCTGTTGTCCTTTGGGTGACGCAGGCAGGGAGGGAAACTCTTGCAACTGTGATTCATGGAGGGGGGGGGGTTAGCTTTTTCCTTGACAGTTTGCTCTGTGACGCCGCACATGAGATTCAAAAGTGCTGGAGACTGTGTGTACTGATGCTTATAACTGCAGAGTAGTGGTGGTGGAGCTGAAATACTGCTTCCCCTGTGCGGGCAAGACTCCAAAAGGCCTTCTTTCTGCAGCAGATTGCAAGCAGACAGTCGCAGTCATGTCTAGGACACCCTCGAGCTGCCTCTCCTGAACTCTAAGCACAGCTGTAGCTGCCATCAGTCGGCAAGATGGCATCTGTCTTAATTACACCTCAGGAGGTTTTTAAGGTAGCGCCAAGGCTCTTGCTGGTTAATTCTATTTAGACAGTTGTACTTAGATCTGCAGTATAAATTAGGAGAATGCCTTTGTGGCTTAGGGCCCTCGTATTTACAGGACTGCCTCTCCTGGTCTGCCTCACAGAGGACCTTAAGGTCCATGGATAATAATAGTTTAGAGGGCCCAGGCCCTAAGGAAGTCAGACTATCCTCTACCAGGGCCAGGGCCTTCTCAGTGATGGCTCCAACCTGGTGGAATGCTTTGTCCCATGAGACCAGGGCCCTGCAGGATTTAACCTCCTTCCGCAGGGCCTGTAAGACAGAGCTATTCCGCCTGGCTTTCAATTTGAACTTAGCCTGATCTTTTATTCCGCTTCCTTCCCTCCCTCTCCCCTTTTTATGAAGTTTACCCACTCTGGGATCCCACAGCTAATTCTCTCCTGGTCTCCTCACTGGCCCAAATAGAACTAATTTAGCCAGCTAACCCTGGTGATCATCTAATGTTTATTGGATGGATTTCCCCCCTAAATTGATTTTTTAATTCTGAATTTATTGTTATTCACGTTTTATGCTGTATTTTATGCTGTTTTTGTTGCATCAATTAAGTGTTTTAAATTTGTTGCTAGCCGCCCTGAGCCCAGTTTTCTGAACCGGGAAGGGTGGGCTATAATTTAAAAAATATTATTATTTATTATTATAAGTAGATGATATAATAAAATGCAACAGCAACTTAACCGGGGGGGGGGGGTATCTAAATTCTAGGAAAATGTAAAGGGCAATGGAAAATATACTAGAGTCAGCCCTGGGGTGTCACCGCAGAGAAGACCCTGATCTCTGATCATCATTGGTGCTACCTCTAATGGAACTGGAGAAGGGTCTGTGAGGGAAGGTTTAAACTTAAAGGATACATCTAAATCATGATTATACCACTTTAACAGTAATGACTTCCCCCAGAGAATGCTGAGAACTGTAGTTTGTTAAGGGTGCTGAGAGTTGCGATGAGGCTCCCCAATTCCCACCCTGAATTAAATTCTCAGGGTGATTTAACAATCAATTCCTCTTCACATGGAACTTGGGGAATTTGTAGGTCTGGGAAGGGAACAAATGCAATACATGTTTCGCAATAAAATACAACCATATATAAATATCAGACAACATGCAAATTGTAACGAAACAAAAACCAATTAAGTCAGTCACCTTAACTAATCAGTTCACAATTACTGGGCCATAAAAGTATTTCAAAACAGACAACTCTGTCATGTGCCCATGGAAGTTTATTAGCCTGTGGTCTGCTGTGGGGCCTTCGGGGTGGTCGTGCTTGTACGAAAACGAGTGTGAGATAGTACTAAGGAGAAGAATGTGGCTGCTTATACACATTGTATTCTACAATTACTGGCACTTGGGTACTTGTTTTTTTTCCCCCTACATAGTCCATGCACAGTCTAAATCAATTGCCTGCTTTTTGGCCCTGAAAAGCACTTCTTGAGAAACGGCTTTCATTCCGAAAATAAAAGCTCACTGCAGATGATTCCACATTACCAGATCCTGGCAAGAAGTGTGGAGCCATCCCTGCCCTGTGACATTGTGGGCGGTTGTATACCGAGATCACAAGCTCTGCTTTCTCCTCCCGTCACCTGGGTCATTTACAGGGAGGGAAGGTGCGGGCAGCCTAAAATGGGGCAGGTTAATGCCTTATCAAGTAACCTTGCATGCTCTTGTGGACGGCAGGACCTAGAATCAATCTAGGCTGAAAGCGGCGCGAACAATTCCGGGCTGAGAAAAACCGTGTTTTCCTGCTGCAAGGGGGTTCAGCGTGCATGCAGCAAGTGACTTTTGTCATTGGGTCAAGGATGGAGGAAAGAACCATACCTTTGTCTCAGATGGTCACTGTGTGCCTGACCTTTGTCAGCGGTGCCCAGTGCATGATGATCTGGCTGGATCGCTGTGACCAGCCAGGGATTCAGGGAGCCCTTAAGGCGGTTTTGCTAATGAGCACAGCAAGGACCTAGGACAAGGAGAGGCAGCCCGCACAGTGCCCTGCTGTCACCATGGCAACAGCAGTTCATCCCGTCTGCAGGAGGGGAAACGGGAGGCACAAAAGCATGATCTCACAACAGATCGACCTCTTCGCCAGCCAGTTCTGTCTTCTCTGACTTAGTAACAGTGCCAGCCATGCTTTTTTCCCCCAGTGTGTGTGGCAGGGAGGGGAATCCCAATTTAGTTTTGATTACGCACCAGTAGCCAATTGCATACCTCCTGACTGGAGATGAAAGAATACATTCAAGAGGTGGTACATATCTTCAGAATGTATATAAAGTCTAGGTGCATCTTTTATGGGTAATATCTGCTATATATATTATGGGAAATGGCTTGTCTGTTTGCCTGTTTGTTCTCTGTGCTTTCGGACACCTCTTGCCAAAGTTGGCTTGAGGGCTCCCAAGATGGGAGTGTTTACTGTTGACCTTGGGCTACTGGCTGCCATTTTGAATTAATGTAGCGGACTGAAACGTGACTTCGGCATGACTTTACCTAATTTTTGGCGTGACAGATGCAAACTGACAAATTACATTCTCCGTTTAAAAATCACAGATTAGTTTTGGTTTCTAAAAATTTCCAGTCAGAGCCAGGAATGCCCCCTAATAGTTACCGGTACATAAAACGTAAAGGTAAAGGTACCCCTGACCGTTAGGTCCAGCCACGGACAACTCTGGGGTTGCGGCACTCATTTCACTTTACTGGCTGAGTTACATAAGTTACATATAAATTCACTGCCAATTAGCTGCCAAGTTAGGGTGCAATTTTTCGTGTAAAGGTAAAGGGACCCCTGGCCATTAGGTCCAGTCGCAGACAACTCTGGGGTTGCGGCGCTCATCTCGCTTTATTGGCCGAGGGAGCCAGCGTACAGCTTCCGGGTCATGTGGCAAGCATGACTAAGCCACTTCTGGCGAACCAGAGCAGCGCACGGAAATGCCATTTAACTTCCCGCCAGAGCGGTACCTATTTATCTACTTGCACTTTGCCATGCTTTCGAACTGCTAGGTTGGCGGGAGCAGGGACCGAGCAACGGGAGCTCACCCCATGGCGGGGATTCGAACCGCTGACCTTCTGATCGGCAAGTCCTAGGCTCTGTGGTTTAGACCACAGTGCCACTCGTTTTTTATGTATTAAGCACTATATAGCCTGTAAGCAGGATACCTGAAATATCATCTCACATGTACTCTGCAGGAGGCCCATTCCACACACTGTAGGAACTGAACCTTTCATGTTGTGCTACCAAGCCTTTAGCTTCCTCTCATGTTAATGTTAGACAGGCGCTGTCTCTATTTCCCTTTCAGTGCCTACTGAAAACCTTCCTCTTTCAAAAAATCCTTCAAGCAGCAATTGTGACTGTTTTTGAGATAGTTTTAAGGCTCTATCGCTTCTTGCTTGCTACTCTGTGCCTCCTTTGGGAGGAAGGGAGGGATATAAAGTTAATAAACAGTCATATGAATTGACATTACAAAATTATATTAGAATATTGTCAGAGGAAAGAAGAAAAACAAAGCAACATTATCATACAATCGCCACGTGCAATGAAATTACTGTGTATGATGATTGAAGGTTTCTGGGTGGGGTGGGCTCCCTAGAACTTATGGGTCCTCATGCATGACACGTATATGGCCACATTCTGCCTAGCAGAATGTACACATGGAGCTTAAAATAGTCAGCCTTCTCCACCGTTGTTCATTAGGGCAAGCAAGTGAATATCTGGAGTTATCAGCTACTGCATTACGATTTGCATTTATTACCGTATGTCACAATTGTAAAGATTCATGGATGAGCACCTCCTTTGCATGTAGAAGGTTCAACTGCTGGCATCTTCAGGTAGGGTTGGGAGAGACCCCTGTCTGAAACCCCAAAGAGCTGCTCTCAGTCAGTGTAGACAATGCTGAACCAGATGGAGCAGTGGTCTATGGCTGTGTGTTGTTGTCTGTCTGTCTGTTTATATCCCACCCATCTGGCTGGGTTTCCCCAGCCACTCTGGGTGGCTTTCAGCAAAATATAAAAAATAACAAAATGTCAGACATTGAAAAATGTTCCTCCTCCCTCACCTCATCTGCCCACAGCTATCCCAGACTAAAAATCATTTCTGAGGACATGCCGCTACCTGCCTTACCACTGTGGTGGCATAAACCAGTCATTAGTGGTTGTGGGAAGGCTTGGCATGTCACCGTGCCAATGATGACACATGCTTTTCCTGGTTTCTCCTACCTCTGAAAACGGTGCCTCGCACCAAGTTCCCCATTTTGTCCTCACGACAACCCTGTAGTGTAGGTTGGGATGAGAGGCAGTGACTGGTCCAAGGTGACTCAGTGAGTGTCATGGCCCAGTGGGGATTTGAACCCTGGTCTCCCACAGTCTAACACTCTGGCCACTCCACCCACACCAACCACAGTCTATTTGGACAGCAACTGTCTAGGGATCATGGCCTCGGGCTGAGAGAGAGTTCTTTCTTATCACCTGTGCTGCTACCTGATCAGTGGCGTAGCGTGGGGGGTGCAGGGGGGCCGGCCGCACCGGGCACAACATCTGGGGGGGGGCGCGCTTGCCGCCTCCGGAGTCGCTGAAGAGCCTCGGGCGCAGGCTGTAGCAGAGCCCCATGACTCGTGGAACCGATGAGCTGTGCGCGCGTCCGGGCTGAAGGCGTCCGGCAGGCAGCGGCTCTCAGCGCTCACCGCAGTCCCCGCGCGTCAGGGCCGCGGAGGGCGCGCCAGGCAGCCCCTCCTCACAGCCCCGCCGCTGATGCAGCTGCTGGGCCATGTTGCATTTTCCTCGCTTCTCTGCCCTCCTCTGGGCAAGCGGCGTCGTTTGGGCGGCAGCGCCAGCGGCAACTCGCCTCAGATCACCTGATACGGACCCGCCGCTGCCGCCGTGGCTACCTTACCGTAAATACCCCAGCCCAAGCAGCAGCAAGAAGAAGCTGGCAGCGACGGCAGGTTAGGGGTTGGGGCGCAAATTACTAGCCTTGCCCCGAGTGCTGACCACCCACACTACGCCGCTGTACCTGATCCTTTTAGCCAGGGATGAACTTGTGAACTTCTGCATGCAATGGATGTCTTTTGCTATGTATTCAGTAGTCTGTGTTTGCCTGAGCTTGAGTCTGGACTAAGGATTCTGAGCTCCTTGTTCTGACATTTCAGGATTTGGGCCTCTGCCATTGGCCCTTGAATTCCGAGTCGTGATTCGTAGCTTGGAAGTTTAGACAGCCAATCACGTTAGGAGTGGGAGTGGCCCAGGCTTTCAGGAATGTTTATAAGCAGTTGCTTTGCCCCTGTTTCCCAGTTATGTAGTTCAATAAAGGTTCTTGCTGTTATCACTGTGTCTTGCCTCATGGGAACCCACCTACACGTCATCTTTTACCACTGAGCTATGGCCCTTCCCCCAAAATTTAAGAGCTACATCAGGCAGACAGGGAATTATTCCTGTCCCTGAGTTTCCAGGCTCACAAACACTTTTTCCTGTTTGATTTCCTCCTGGCACACTGCTAGTCCCATCTAGCATGCAGTATGTCCCTGTCAGGATATGGGGGAAATTCCTGCAAAACGATGGGTGTTGTTGGACTCCCAAATCCCTGCTGCCCCAGCCAGCATGGCAAATGACCAGGGATGGTAGAAATTGTGGAGGTGGAAGGGACCCTAAGGATCATCTAGTCCAACCCCCTGCAATTCAGGAGGAATATGCAGCTGTCCCAAAGGGGGATCATACCTGCTGTGTTGTCAGCACCAGGCACTAACCAGTTGAGCTATCCAAGCTGGAGTTAGGAAAGAATCCAACATCTGCAGTCCCAGACATTCCCTGTCTTGTGACTACGCATTGGAGAACTATTTCGCAATGTAAATACATGCAACCAATCCCCTTCACAAAATAGAAAGTGCTTTTTTAATGTTGCAGCTACCTGCCCTGACTGGGTGCCCTCCAGATTCGTGTTTTTATCCAAGATGCCGAATGCTCAGGTGTGATAAGAATTTTAAGGTCTTAGATATGTAATAAATGTTCATAAATGAACCAAGCAAACACGTACATAAATATATAAACCACATGTCTGAAAACCCCACAGAAAAAAGTCCCGAACAAACTGACCTCAATTATTTCTCTGCAAGGTCAAAGTGGGAAACCTCCCCATTGTCTCTTTCCTCACAAATCCTGTCTTAAGGGCACATTTAAGAAATGAATAGGGTGTGAGCCTGACCTGGCTCAGGAACTAAATATTTATCATTACAAAAGACTGGCCAGGCTCCCCAGGCAATCCAATCAAGTGACCATTAGACAGGTAACCTGGCAGACAGGAAGTAAACAAAGCACTCAGATTTCTCCTGTAGACCACCCTTTCTGTGATGTAGGTATGATGTATGGGGGGGGGGTGGTCTTGATCTACAGGGTGGCAATTTCAAAAGTCTATATAAGGGCTTGCACACCATTGTTCTGGGTTCCTCCTTCCTCCTGCATGTGGTGAGTGAGGACCCTGTTGCAACAGATCAATAAAAGATCAGGCTTACTAGCTGCTTTGCTTCTCAAAATTCTCTGGTTGGCCTCTGTTATTTTCTCCTACCATTAGGGAACCTATGTAAGGACTCTATATGGGCTCTTGGATAAGGGAAAAGGGGTAGATTTTCATTTACAACACAGGGATGATGGGAATTGCAGACCAGCCACACCCAGCGGGTCAGAGGCTCCCCACCCCTGATTTAGCCTCTGCCCCAAGCAGACAACATGCAGGGGGGTGGCTCAGAGGCAGAACAGATGCTTTGCATGGAAAATGTCACAGGACGTGGGGTGAGAGAGCGCTGCCAGTTAGCTGCCAACATGGAGTTACTTGAGCCTGGCGCCTCTGTCCCTTTAAGCAATTGTATACAGTGGACTCTGCTTTTTGACTCTTAGGCCAGTGCATTCAGCCCAGCACCCTGGGAGACTGCACTCTGCCAGAGGCACAGGGGAGGCTGCTGTACTGTGTCATGAGCTAACCAGAGATACAGGATTTTTGCATCTCCTACCAAAATCCTGGGACGCGGGTGGCGCTGTGGGTTAAACCACAGAGCCTAGGACTTGCCAATCAGAAGGTCGGCGGTTCGAATCCCTGCAACGAGCTCCCGTTGCTCGGTCCCTGCTCTTGCCAACCTAGGAGTTCGAAAGCACATCAAAGTGCAAGTAGATAAATAGGTACCGCTCCAGCAGGAAGGTAAACGGCATTTCCGTGCACTGCTCTGGTTCGCCAGAAGCGGCTTAGTCATGTTGGCCACATGACCCGGAAGCTGTACGCCAGCTCCCTCGGCCAGTAAAGCGAGATGAGCGCCGCAACCACAGAGTTAGCCACGACTGGACCTAATGGTCAGGGGTCCCTTTACCTTACCAAAATCCTAGCTTCTCTTCCAGCCAGCAGAAATATCTCTTTTTTTTCCCCCTTTCACTGTGCATGTTGGTCTCTCCCCATCCACCCCTCAGAACCGTGGAAGGAATGGATCCATCTACTCTGCATTTCCAGGCAGAGCCATGGAGTGGGGAGTTAAGGTGACTCCGGGAAGACCCTTAAGGTAGCCTGAGTTTGGATGCCAAGAATATCTTGGCCTGGGAATAGCAGCACAGATTGGTCAGTGCATCTTGAAAGCACATTACGGCCCAGGAGTTCTGCACTTTGAGCGCTGGCTCACAAGGCCAGTGGCTTTAAACCAGAGATGGGTAGCTTGAAGCCCTCTGGATGTTCACAGAATTATAGAATTGAGAGTTGGAAGGGACCACGAGGGTCATCTAGTCCAACCCCCTGCAATGCAGGAATATTTTGCCCATGACCCTGAGATTAATAGTCTCTTCTCTACCAACTGAGCTACAACTCAATGTGGTGTAATTATTATGTACTGAAGTTCTCACCCTGGGCCAGCAGGGGGATACTGTAGATAGTTTTCATTCAGGTCCACATATGCAAATAAGGAATTGAAAGTGACGTTCAGTGATTGGATAGTTACAGAAAGTTGTTACTGTTGCGTTGTAGAGGAGCTCTATATAAGCAGGCTGGCTGAACCCTTCAGTTCAGTTCTGTTCTGTTCTGTGAATAAACAAGAGCTGTTTGAAGAATCGCTTTGCCGTCTGATATGTTCACCCACAACTTAACAGTAATGACACAGAAAGCTGGTGCCCGCTGAATTTCTGCTTCTGAGGAGCTGTTAAAAATACAGGAGCCCCACGGGGGGGGGGGAGGGATACGTGTGGCTGCCATTTCTTCCCACATTGCACTAGATGAGGGTGGGGACACTTCTTGAACCCAAGGACCTCGTTCCCTCCTGCCAGGGACCACATGACAGGTGGGTGGGGCCAGAAGAAAAAGTGGGCAGAGCAAAAAAATGCAAATTTTACCTTTGTGCAATAGGCTGGTTTTCTGCACCCCTCTCTACCTTCCATCCAGACAAGGAAAAGGCATTATCAGAGTTCAAGGAAACGGCCCAGCCAGGTAGAGCACTAAAGGAGGCTGTGAAGCAAGTCTGGTGTGGCCAGGGAAATGGAGTATGACGCAAGGAGTGTTCAAAGGGCCACATTCGCACACACACTGGCCCTGAGGTTTCTTGTTGCTACACTAGAGCCTCATCTCTAATGAATTTCATAGGCTCCATAGAGGAAATCCCAGCAAATCCCATTGGGTATGGCAGCCAAGGAATAAAAAAAGTGCATTCTCTTAGGCCTTGTTTCCAGCTATTATTAAATCTTAGCTTATATAGCTGTAAGAGCTGGAGCATTAGCACCATATTAGCCGTACCACTTCCAGGAAATTTTCCAAATAATGGAGATTTAAGAATGTAAGAGCCCAATTAGCAAAAATGTATAAAACATGCTCAAATGTATGCTGGAAATGTAAGGAAAAAGAAGGCAGCTTTTATCATATGTGGTGGAATTGTAAGGTAGTAAAGGATTTTGGGAAATTATATATAATGAGTTAAAAAACACAAAAACGTTTAAAAAAACCTTTGTTAAAAAGCCTGAAGTCTTCCTTTAAGGAATTCTAGGTGCCAAAATCCCCAAAAAGCAGAAAAGACTATTTATGTATGTGACCACAGCTGCATGGATGTTACTGTCCCAGAGATGGAAAGAAGATAAAGTCCCTGCCAGAGAAGAATGGCAGATGAAGTTAATGGACTATGCTGAAATGGCTAAAATGACTGGAAGAGTCAGAAATCAGGAAGACCAAAATTTTAATAAGGAATGGGGGGGGGATTTATAACTTATCTTAAAGACCATTGTAAACAGTTAAAAACGTTAGTAGGATTGGAATATCGCTTGTAGCTGAAGGTTGAATTCTAGACATAACAGAAGAGGTAAAGAATTTGGAGTGTCATAAAAGATGCAGGAGGAAATGATTAATAATAGGACCCGCAAAGGGGAGGGTGGAAGTCCAGGAGATTCCTTGGAATCTTGTTTTTATGGTTTATGTTTGATATATCCCTGTAAAATTTTAATTTGAAAAACCAAATAAATAAATTTGTAAAAAAAGGGGGGTGGATTTAAGAGCCCTATTGGATCAGAATGAAGGCCAAACAGGTTCAGCATCCTGCATTCCCACAGATGCCTCAGTGAGTCCTGCAAGCATAGCATGAAGGAAACATCCCTCTCTGGCAGTACAACATTCCTCCCCTCCACCGCAACTTAAATTCAGATATACACTGCCCCTAGACCTAGAAGCTCCACTGTTTTCTGTACATCATTTGGCAGACTGCCACATGGTCTATCGGGGTCAGCAAACCTTTTTCAGCAGGGGGCTGGTCCATTGTCCCTCAGACCTTGTGTGGGGCCGGACTATTTTTTTGGGGGGGGGGGGCTGAACGAATTCCTATGCCCCACAAATAACCCAGAGATGCATTTTAAATAAAAGGACACATTTTACTCATGTAAAAGCATGCTGATTCCTGGACTGTCCGCAGGCCGGATTTAGAAGGCGATTGGGCCGGATCCGGCCCCCGGGCCTTAGTTTGCCTACCCATGGTCTATGTAAAATAAATTTGAATAAAGCCATCATGACTTGTGGCTGTTGGCAGACTTCTCATCTGTGAAGGTGTCTGACATAATTCTTTCCAAAAATCATCTAAACTAGAGGCCACCGCCATCAGCGAGGGGAAACAGATGGCAAGTTTGCTGCCAGCACTGCCCACCACTGCAACACATGTGGGAAGCGAGTTCTCAAATGTGACTCTTCCTGTGTGTCGCTGCAAGATGAGTAAGAGCTCCCCCCCCCCCATCCTTTACCAGTCTGCATGTAGGCTAACATCTAATTCAGCCTCTTAGAGTAGTTAATCTCCTGTCTTCTCAAGTGAAACCGTTTAATGTGGACCTGCAGGAGCTGGCAGAATGAAAGCAATGGGAATGACAACCCTTTGGCCGTGTGAATTATTGCCACCCTTCTTGCCAATGGCACATGAGTGTCTTTGGGTAGAAAAATACCGCCGCCCCCCCCCCCGGCGCACCATCGCTAAGGCACAGTCATGGAAATGAGTGGCATATTAGCGCTATGAAAAGTGACATGGAAATAGTAAGGCACAAATGACTGGGTGCAAAGTACCTGGGAAAGTACAGCTTTGAGGAGCCTGGTAAATAGGTAATTTACAGATAGCTACTGGATGGAGAGCTATCATGTGCTGAGGCATGACTAAATCAGGAACTTGTTTTACTGCAGCAAAGGAATTTGGAACTCCTTGCTTACGACACACGCACAGCAAAGAATCTGACACCTTAAAGCCAACATAGTGCCTTCTAGATGTTGTTGGACTACCTATTTCCATCATCCCTGGTTGGGAGCTGGGAGTCCAGTCCAGCATCACATTGACTAAGGATCTCTCCAGACATTATTTTTATCATGCATCCATGATTCCTTGTGCTCTTGACCATTTTCAATAGTGTTTGTGAAATATACTCAGAGTCGAGAGCGGATTTCATGCTCTTTATTCAGCTCATAGTGGTGAGGAGGGAATGAAAGTCCCCTTAAAGTATCTGCTTTATATACATTATTTACACAATGGGCCGCAAGTGATTGGCTAATTCCAGAATTCTCCTGTAGGCCAATCAGGTTGTGGATTCACTTCCATCTGGAGCCGGATTGGGTGGCTCCTGCAGACCAATCATACTGCTGCATTGTTCTAGGACCAATCAGACTGCTGTATTCTGAATCCTATTGTTCTAGGACCAATCAGACTGCTGCCTTTTGGATCCTATTCAACTCAGTACATAACAGTTTGTGTCTACAAAAGTTTTGGGGTGGTCACATTGCTTCAGTTCCAAACTTCCCGCTGAAATCCCATAAACTTTTTTAAATCAAAAAGGTTATTTTTGTCCTGCTTTTGTTGTGCTGTAGCCCCTCCAGACAGCAGTAGTGGTCTAATTTTATTGCCACCCTTCTTGCCAATGGCACATGAGTGTCTTTGGGTAGAAAAATACCGCCCCCCCCGCCCCCGGCGCACCATCGCTAAGGCACAGTCATGGAAATGAGTGGCATATTAACGCTATGAAAAGTGACATGGAAATAGTAAGGCACAAATGACTGGGTGCAAAGTACCTGGAAAAGTGCAGCTTTGAGGAGCCTGGTAAATAGGTAATTTACAGATAGCTACTGGATGGAGAGCTATCATGTGCTGAGGCATGACTAAATCATGAATAAATAAATAAATTTTCATCGGCAAAGAAGAGCAAACTCCGGGGGGGGGGGGGAATCCATCACGAGCGCATTATTATTGTTGTGTTAAGAACATGTTGCAGGATACACTGGCAATAAACACCAGAGAGGACCTATCAAATTGATTGTGATATAAGCTTCTGAGGATTTCGCCAGATGATTGCATAACCTTTAGGCAATAAAGGTTTGCACCGCCATAAATCCGTAGGTCTTTTAAGCCAAGGTGGCCCAACCTAACAGACCAAGTGGGCAGGAAGAGAGTTTTGACACAGAACTCACGGGCTGCACACTGCCTAGTCTCCTGGTGGGGAGAAGAAGCCCAGAATTTGACACACACACATCCCTCGGCTCTTCTACTGCCTTCCCAAAACCAGCTACGTGAGGTGCAGGGCTTTGGTGAGGAGATGGGAGGACTCTAGGACCCTGTCAGAGCTCTTATGCCTCTTTCCCAAAGCCTACTGCCTCACTTTCCAGCTTTGGAGAGACCAAAAAAGGCCTCCAGAGCCACATGTTGGAGCACCCTGTTTTAAGGTACCACAAGATTCTTTGCTGTGTCAAGCAGTCTAGAATAGCTGTCTAGAACAGGGAACCTGTGGCCTCCTAGCAGCTCCCATAATCCCTGGCTGGGACTGTTCAGGGAAGCTTTTAACATTTAACGTTGTATTGTTTTTAATACTTGATTGGGAGCCGCCCAGAGTGGCTGGGGAAACTCAGCCAGATGGGCGGGGTATAAATAAATAAATTATTATTATTATTATTATTATTATTAGGAGTCCAGCAACATCTGGAGGGCCGCAGGTGCCTCATTCTCTGCCTTAGAACAGCCGTGCGCTCATATGGATACTTGCCACACAGTTCCCAGTACAGTCATACCTCGGGTTACGAACGCTGCGGGTTGCGCGTTTTCGGGTTGCAGACCGTGCTGAACCCGGAAGTACCGGAACAGATTACTTCCGGGTTTCGGCGCTCGTGCATGCGCAGAAGCACAAAATGATGTCACACACATGCGTGGAAGTGCTGGATTGCGTCACGCAAGTGCGCAGATGCGGCGCTTCAGGCTGTGAACGCTGCGGGTTGCAAATGTGCCTCCCACACGGATTACGTTCGCAATCCAAGGTATGACTGTACAGTGGTACCTCGGGTTAACAACATAATTCATTCTGGAGGTCTGTTCTTAACCTGAAACTGTTCTTAACCTGAGACACCACTTTAGCTAATGGCGCTTCCCGCTGCCGCCGCGTGATTTCTGTTCTCATCCGGAAGCAAAGTTCTTAACCCAAGGTACTATTTCTGGGTTAGCAGAGTCTGTAACCTGAAGTGTCTGTAACCTGAGGTACCACTGTACTTATTTTTCCATAA
This sequence comes from Podarcis erhardii, assembly GCF_964252035.2. Taxonomy (NCBI): domain Eukaryota; kingdom Metazoa; phylum Chordata; class Lepidosauria; order Squamata; family Lacertidae; genus Podarcis; species Podarcis erhardii. The sequence goes on from NC_138514.1 coordinate 9,531,389, forward strand.
GATGTTGGTAGGCGCAATGCACAAGCAATTCTGGTTTTTTTCCAGTAGAGGTCAGCATTTTTTTCATTTGCCACATGCATAAACAGCATACTCCATCTGACCTATCTCTGCCAGTGTTTGAAATCTCATAGGAGCCATGATATTCAGCACACCCCTTCGATTGTCTACTCAGAAGTTCCGCTGATTTCAATGGGATCTACTCCCAACTAAATGAGGGTTGCAGCCTTAGGCAGCTCCTCCAACTGTGAAGTCTCAATGCAGCAGTAAAAGCAGGAATATCTAAATATACGTTTAAATAGTTAGCTTCCTTAAAACAATTTCTTTGGTGTAAGGGAAAAGTGCTGCAAAATGCCAATTAAATAATAATAATGATGATGATGATGATGTTGATTTCATATATAAAAATATAGGGGGTAACATGGGGGCAGGGCTGGGCTCATTGCCTTCAATCTCATTGGTTGCAATCTCATTGGGGGGGGCGATTGGGTCAAGCTAGCCATATCGATTCAGATGCTTTCAGTGGGTTCTTGTTGTCTTGTTGGGCTGTGTGTGTAATAAAGGGGAGCCACACTGGGGTGAAGGCATCCTCTTTTATTTGTTGGTTAGCTTTTCTAGTAAGGTTATTTCCCATACAATTTGGTACCAGTGGTCCATGTTCACTCCTGACCAGTCCCTCCTAGTGTCTAGCTCCTGGCTGCTGAGATTAGGTGGGTTATAAGCTCTTTGTAGCCCCAAAAGCCATTCTTAAAAAGTAGGTATTCATTTAAAAGAGATCAGAGACAGCACCCTGTCTAACTTCCATGGAGATTAAGTTCCACAGGTGGGAGGGGGCCACTGCAGAGAAGCCACTGTTTTGCTATCCTGAGAGATGCACCACCACGCTGCTTTTTTGAGGGTCGGGCAGTTTTAAACATGTAGAGCCTCTGGGCAAGGTGGGGGTGGGGGTGACAATCCCAGAGCTCATGTGCCACCTCTGTGTGCTTCAAAAACTGCCGTCTAATGTGGTGTCCAGACAGTTAAAGCTATGTATTTATATCTTGTATGTATGTTGTATCATTCCCCAAAGAGGTTCACAACAACCCTGTAAGCTAGGAGATGCTATGGGAGCAAAGTGGAAATCCAATGCTATCTGCTAGCCGTTTTTCCTAGAAAAATAGGTACCAATGTTATGAGAATTCTAAGGTCTCAAACATAGAATAAATACTCATAAATGCTCACATATCTAAATATATAAACCATGTGTCTGAAATAGTACCAGAGAGCAATCCTGAAGCCATTTTGACTCTCCCAATGACCTCAAATATTCCTCTGCAGTAAGGGAGGCAAATGGGGAAAGCCTTCCCATTGTCTTTTCTCTTACAAATCCTGTCTTAAGGGCATATTTGTGTATGAATAGGATGAGCCTCTGACCTGGATACAGGAACTAAAGTATAAAGAATGGCCAGGCTGCCTAGGTAATGCAATCAGCGACCCTTATCAGATATCCTGGCAGGCAGGATTTCTGCTGCAGACCGCCTCCTATGATATACTGTATTTTTTGCTCTATAAGACTCACTTTTTCCCTCCTAAAAAGTAAGGGGAAATGTGTGTGCGTCTTATGGAGCGCATGCAGGCTGCGCAGCTATCCCAGAAGCCAGAACAGCAAGAGGGATTGCTGCTTTCACTGTGCAGCGATCCCTCTTGCTGTTCTGGCTTCTGAGATTCAGAATATTTTTTTTCTTGTTTCCCTCCTCCAAAAACTAGGTGCATCTTGTGGTCTGGTGCATCTTATAGAGCGAAAAATACGGGATGTATGATGATTTTGGGGTGGTCTTTGGCTTAGAGGGTTGAGCAATGTCAAAAGTCTTTAACGGTTCCGGCACACTTTTGTTCAGGGTCTCTCCCTCCTTGGAAGGAGGGGAGGGAACTCTGTCGCAACAGAAAAATAAATATCTGCCTTGCTTTCCACTGGATCCTGCCTCCATCCATTCTTCTCTGACTTAGGGGACTCAGAGTCCCATGGGGAGCAAAAGCCAAACCCTAATTTTTACATCATTGGTACTCACCATGGAAGTTGTTACAGTAAGTGCCACACATTTTAACAACAACAAAAAAGAGGTGCCGGAACTGCATACTCTATTTTTTATGAAATTTTTTAATTCATTTTATAACACAAATAAAGAACACAGACAGAATACAAAGAAATTCTTGTCATATCCTTATTTTTCTAAACATTGTTAAGTGGGCTTCCCCAAGTCCCACCTATCTGATTTTCATTTTACTTCATCTTTAGCAGTTTACATACTGTATTTTTTGCTCTATAAGACTCACTTTTTCCCTCCTAAAAAGTAGGGGGAAATGTGTGTGTGTCTTATGGAGCGAATGCAGGCTGCGCAGCTATCCCAGAAGCCAGAACAGCAAGAGGCATTGCTGCTTTCACTGCGCAGCGATCCCTCTTGCTGTTCTGGCTTCTGAGATTCAGAATATTTTTTTTCTTGTTTTCCTCCTCCAAAAACTAGGTGCGTCTAGTGGTCTTGTGCGTCTTATAGAGCGAAAAATACAGTATATCATAGTTTCTAACCATCTTTTTTTCCCCCTTATCACACTTAAAAAAACTTCTCATTTTATCACTTACAAATAAGACTATTTTAAAATACCGGAACTGCATACAGTACTCTTGAGTACCCCCAGAAAGAAAGAAAAAAGCACTTCCACTAGCAACAGTGCCTCCGAAGATGTCATCTGGCAGTAGGGGTTGCACACTAGTACGTGGCAGAAAAATAATGGCTACTTGTGAGAGATGGGCTTTTTCTTAGCAGAACAGAAAAGGAAGACACAGCTGAGTGGGTTGTGCATAGTCTCCTCTGTTTCTGGAGGTTTGCACTAATGATCTCCGTCAGCACACAAGTCTCATTGTTCCAACAAAGAACATAAGAACAGCTCTATAAGAAGGACATAATAAAGGGCTATGTAGTCCGGTAGTCAGTTTCCTACAGTGGCCAACCAGATGCCTATAGGAAGCCTACAAGCAGGGAAGGAAGATAATAGCTCTTCCCTACCCTTGTTTCCCAGTTTTTGGTCTTCAGAGGCATATCCAGTGCTGGATTTACGTATGAGCTAAACAAGCTATAGCTTAGGACCCCACTCTCTTGGGGGCCCCCAAAAAAATTAAAGGAAAAAAAAACCTGGATGTACATTTCCAAAATAACAGATAAAAATCAAATCAAATAAAACTTACATACAGCAACGGTGTTTTGTGTTGTGTAGGGTCCTATGTCATGGGCCCTGCCTGCTAGCCTGCTGCCTAAAATATCACTGGTTTGCTCATTTCTATATATAGGGTGCCTACATTCTGCATGGTCTGGTTGTATAGCAACATGTGCAAATGGCTTTAGATACCTATTAGGTCCATAAATTACCATATAGCATATATTCAACACAAAAAACAGTGACAATTTGTTGTTGACAAAGGACAGCTGGACATATAAAGGGCTCCATTACCTTCCGTAGCTTAGGGCCTCATCAAACCTAAATCCGGCCCTGGTACTGTAGTTTGTTCAGAGTGTTGAGAATTGTAGCTCCGTGAGAACTACAGTTCCCAGAGTTCTTAGGAGGAGGGTGCTTTATGTATGATGTGTATGAAGCGGTCATGTGATTAAGCCAGCCCAGCAGCATTTGGGGGGCTTTCATGCTCATGCTGTTGAGTGGGGGACCCTGGCCTTCTGCTGCAAAGACCTAATCTGACATTACGCAGGCTCCTTCATTGCACTGTGTTTGGCACCTGTCCAAAACTACCCTCTTTTTTTGTAAGGGTACCCTTTTTTGTGTTTGGCACCTGTCCAAAACTACCCTTTTTTTTGTAAGGGTGATATGTATTTTAATTAGAGGTGTTAAGGACTAGGGGGCCCCTGAAAAAATGCAAGGGGGCGTTCTAATTTTAATATGCAATTTTATCTTATAGAATGTATACTTTTGAATATTTTATGTTGTCACGTTTTAGTTTTGTTTAGGTTAACTCGCTTTCAACTGAATTTTATCAATAATTTGAATGCCCATTTTTTATTTTAGGTAAAGTGCTTGGAGGTCTTTATGATTAAACGGTGTACAAATCCCAAATAAATAAATAAAATAGCATCATCCATGGCATCTGAGCTGGCATCTGAGCACACACAGCTCTGTCTTCCAACAGAGGAGGATCGGAGGAATACGGTAAATGGAAAGCTGCTGCTGCTGCTACCTGAATCGGCTGTATAAGTCACCTCACTTGTCTAACGATAGGGCCGGTCCTTCAGGGACCACTGGAATCAAGTCGTCTGACTTGATGACTGAACGCACTGAAATGTGTCCATTGGGTGCATGGGCAGCCAGGGTGAAGATTCCATCATATCATCACGATGATGATGATGATGATGATCTGTATCCCACAATCTGCAGCACAAATGCTTCCAGGGAGACTAACAAAATTTTAAAGCCATATAATTAACAGGGTGGGTGGTACATGGGTGGCGCTGTGGGTTAAACCACAGAGCCTAAGACTTGCCAATTAGAAGGTCGGTGGTTTTGAATCCCCGCGACGGGGTGAGCTCCCGTTGCTTGGTCCCTGCTCCTGTCCACCTAGCAGTTCGAAAGCATGTCAAAGTGCAAGTAGATAAATAGGTACCGCTCCAGTGGGAAGGTAAACGGCGTTTCCGTGCGCTGCTCTGGTTTGCCAGAAGTGGCTTAGTCATGCTGGCCACATGACCCGTAAGCTGTACGCCAGCTCCCTCGGCCAATAAAGCAAGATGAGCGCCACAACCCCAGAGTCAGCCATGACTGGACCTAACGGTCAGGGGTCCCTTTACCTTTACCTAATTAACAGGGTGGGGGAGAATCAGTAAATTAACAAGTAACTACAAATTGAATCTGCTCAACAATAAACTTGCTCCATGCTGCTTCTTTGCGTTGGAGGGACGCTGCACCTGTTGAATCCGTGCCTACTAGCTGTAACCTTTGCTTTTGGGAAAAGGCAGCTGACATTTGCTTGAGTTGGCACGATTTCATTAGGGGCAGTTTCAGAGCTGCCAGGCAGGGATGCAAGATGAGAAGAATTAATGCCATCGGCAGCACACACACACACACCCCCCACACACACACTCCAGAGACACAAGTGAAGAAGGGATGTGCGAACTCCCCCCTTTGCAGAGCCTGGTGCTGCGTAAGCCTCCTTTGGGATGTTCGGAGGCTGCCTTCGTGCCTCCGATTCCTCTTTCACCCATCTCGCCCACCTATGCCGTGAGGATGTTCTGACTGAAGAAGCCACGTCAGGCAGAGCTGCTGAGTAACATTTCTCTGACACACACAGGGAGAAGAAAGGTCGCGCAAGGTGAGAGAGCAGCACGCCTGCCTCACTTGGCTTCCGGATATCTTCTTTTTCAAAAAAAAAAATGACAAAGGGGGTGAGTCAAAGGGGTGGAGACTTAGGGGCCTCAAATCCCCACCACAACAACCTTTTGCAACAGCCCAAAGAAGGGGCCTTTGTAATATATGGGGCGAGGTTCTTAAGGTGGAGCAGCTGGGATGTGTGGTGGGGTTTCTGTTACTGGCCAAGGCAGCGAGGAAGCATTTCTCGTTGGCAACAGGCAACAGCCATTTGTCAAGGCTGGTTGACTTAATTCACATCCACACCATACATTTCAGTGGTGTAGCATGGGTTGCCACATGGAGGGGGGTGCGCGAGGGAAAGAAACAAATGCGCATTCAGCTGCCTAATGGCGTCTGCATCCCCCAGGAGATTGCATCCGCAAAGATAAGAAAATAAAGAGTCGTTCCGTTGTCTGGAGAGGTTCGCATGGAAAAGCCGTTTGAGGCAGCAATTTCATGCCTCTAATAATTTTGCGTCCAGGGCAACCGCTCGTGTGCCCAACCTGTGGTATGCCACTGATACATTAAAAGCACATTTAAAACCTCCTGGCTTCCCCCCAAAGAATCCTAGGAACTGTAGTTTGCCCCTTACAGATATATGGTTCCCTGAACCCTTAAGAAACTACAGTTCCCATGATTCTTTGGGGGAAGCCGTGCGCTTTTATATGCTGTGGATGTGAACTTGGAAAGGGGAGCAACTTTCGGTAAGGATGGCGGAGGAGAGAGGTACAAAAGGTGAGGGTTGTAGCTCAGTGGGAAAATGCCTGCTTTGCAGAAGGCCCTGGGTTCAAACCCTGAAACATGTCATTTCCACTTAATAAAAGAAATCAAGCATCAGGTGATGGGGACAGTGGGGGAAAAACACCTCCGCAAAAGACCCAGTCAGACTTGGCAAGGTTGGGGTGGATGGTATGCCACAACTGCAGCTAGAATTTTGCTGGCCAAAAATTGGAAATTACAAGAAGTACCAACAGTGGAGGAATGGCAGATGAAGATGATGGACTTTTTGGAGCTAGCCGACCTGACCGGAAGAGTCCACGACCAGAAGGAGGAGGAGTATCAAGAGGAATGGAAGAAATTTAAATATTACTTAGTAAAATATGTTAAGATAACTTAAATAGAATTATTTGCGAGTAACAGGTAGGCCTAGAATTTAAATATGTGATGTTGTAGAACACTATGGATAAAAGTCAAAATGAAAAGAAAGAAAGATGTTAACTGACCAAGTAAATTTGATGTGAAAATAGTTTTGGAAAACTGCTACAATGATTTATATGGAAACTCAGCCAGGGGGACTCAAGGAAGTCACCCAACAATGATAACAAAAGGGGGATTATTACAGTTAGGATGAATGATTGTTTGTTGATGTTTTTTTCTTTTATGTTTGTTGATATGTTTGTTATAAACTTGGAAAACTAATAATTTTTTTTTAAAAAAATGGGCTGGATGGGATTACTAGTCTGATCTGCTCAGGGCTGGCTGGTACCCTCTGGGACCGATGGGGCAGAAGGCAGAGTGGCTAGCAGTAGCCAATGGCAGATCCAAGCAGTTCTCATTTTGCCCCCATCTTTCTTCCTGCCAAGTTCTACAAGTAGAGAAAGATGGCATCCAGACTCATTCCCTGCGCTGGATGTAAGAAGTCAGGCCCCACAAGTTCCGCCTCTGCCCTCAGCCAGCTCCTAGCTCCTGACTTACAACCATTCCAAGGAGTGGCACTGAATGTCAGCTTCCTCCTTCTCAGTCCCAGTGTTGCCTTTGTACATTTCAGCAGGGAGGAGCCTTCAGACAAAACCAGAATTTGTTGCCTTTGTCCTTGGCTCTAGCTAAGCCTGCCTTTGGCTCTGGCTCCACCTGCTGTTGGCTTCCCTTTTTTACCCTCAAAAGCCACCTGTCCCCACTGATCATACAATCAGTCCCAGGGGAGGATAATGTCTTTTGCAGAGTCCTCCATATTTACCAGTCTCCTTGGGTTCACAAAGGCAGGCTAGCGCTGGGCGAAAATGACAGAAATAGAATGAAAGGGATATAAATCTGAATAAAAGTATGCAAAACCATGGTCAACGTAAAATTCTGAATCTCCCTGGCAAAACAGAGCATTCTCTCTTTTAAAATTTAATCTCTAGCCAATTTGTTGTTGACATCCATCTGTCTTGAGAGACAATGGAGGGCTGTGTTAGCAGCACTGAAGAGACTTCACCTGCAAGCCTGGGCAGTATGTATGGAGGTCCTGGGCTGCCCAGAGGACAAGACCCCACTTTGAGCCTCCCTGATGTGGTCCAAAGGAAAGCAGAGCAGCATGTTGGGCACCAGCTTGACTGCAGGAGTTGCCACAAGGAGGTGTACTAGGCGTCGTCCAACCGTCTTAAGGACTCTGCTCTGGATTTGTGTAGGGTTTACTCCTGAGCCTTTTCTCCTCCCGAAGATATACCACCAGGCAACGGAGGTTTAACAGCAGAGTCTTCCTTCTCCTAGATCAGGGGTCAGCAACCTGTTTCAGCCGTGGGCCGGTCCACCGTCCCTCAGACCTTATGGGTGGTGTTATGTACTAAGCTTGGATCCTAGAACAATAGGCAAGTAGGATGACCTAGAATGCAACAACTGATTGGCTTGCAGGAAAAGACCAATCAGGCTCCAGGAGGCAAGCAGAATCAGCCAAACAGACGGAACTCATTGTGTAAATAATGTACAGTCATACCTCATGTTACATTTGCTTCAGCTTGCGCATTTTCAGGTTGCATCCCGCGGCGACCGGGAAGTACCAGAAAGGGTTACTTCCAGGTTTCGCTGCTCGTGCATGCACAGATGCGCCAAATGACGTCACGCTCATGCCCAGAAGCGGCAAACGCAACGTGCATTCTGCTCATGTTGCGAATGGGCCTCCAGAACGGATCCCGCCGCAGCCAGAGGCACCACTGTATATAAAAGCCAGAGGTTTGGGGGGCAATTCAATCACTGTTTTACAAGCTGCAATAAGGAGCATGAATTCACTACAGGACTCCGAGTATATTTCAGGTGGCCGGACTATATTTTGAAAAAAAGTATGAACGAATTCCTATGCCCCACAAATAACCCAGAGATGCATTTTAAACAAAAGCACACATTCTACTCATGTAAAAACCCCGTCCTAGATGGTTTACCTACCCAGGTGGATGAACCCCATGTGCCCCTCACTACCCACTCGTGGTCTCATTCGCTCTGTTCCGCCAGGGCCTGAGGGTTTGAGACCCATCAGCTATTTTCACCTGATTTAGCCAGCCAGTTGCAGCCGTTTCCCAGGGTGTGGCCTCTGCCGCATGCTGACAGCTTCCAGGAACCCCAGGTGAGAACTGGGTGGGGACCAAATGTGGATAGCCTACCCCAGAAGGAGCACGACGTGTCCCCAACCATGAGTGCTCCTCCTCCCCTAACACCCTATGCATCCCTCTCATCAATTAAAGTCCATACAAAATATGCAGGGAATACCTGGAAGCAAGACCCATAGATTTATATGTTGTTTATAAGATGGGCTGCAGGAAAGGTAATGTTTTGTTCTGCTTTGCTTCTACGAAGAGCGGATCTTTGCAGCACACATATATGGAGTTTGTTTCGATTTGAGTTTCAGATTCGAGTTAGGTGTGGCCTGCTGACAGAAATGAATGTTGACTCGCCTGTTCACCTAAGGGATTAAGGAACACCCAGTTGGACTTCTCTGCCAACCTGTACAATCCAGGCAAGGTGTGGATCTGTATTTTAGAGTGGGGGGAGGTGAGGAAAACAGCTCGGAAAGCCAGTTCAGAGTAATAGGAAGCTCAAAAGGGGTAACTAGATACAGTACATTCATACCTCGGGATAAATACGCTTCAGGATAAGTATTTTTTTTTTTTAATAAAATATTTATTAGGGTTTTTTATAAAAGAAATACAAAGATAATAAACAGCATTGCTTTGTTTTAACAAAATTTCATAACTTCTTTGGACTTCCTCACGTCTCCCGCTCCCACTTACATCGTTAATAAATTTTTTTCAAGCAAATTATCATCTTATTTGCAAATTTATAACCACTCAATTCAATATAGTGTAACAATTCTCCAACAAATTTTTGTTTCTCTTAATCTCATTTATCGTCAATTTCCGATCCAATTTAGTGATGGCCAATTGTTTATAACCAAGCATCCTTATTAACATTCGTCTAAATCACAATATTTTTGTAGATAAATCTTAAATTTCTTCCAATCTTCTTCAATCCTTTCTTCTCCCAGGTCTCGAATTCTGCCAGTCATCTCCGCCAGTTGCATATAGTCCATCAACTGCATCTGCCATTCTTCCAGTGTGGGTAGATCTTGGGTTTTCCAGTTCTTGGCGATGAGTATCCTTGCTGCCGTTGTTGCATACATAAAGAATGTTCTATCCTTCTTTAACACCTTCTGGCCGACAATACCCAGAAGGAAGGCCTCTGGTTTCTTAGTGAAGGTATACTTAAATACCTTTTTCAGCTCATTATATATCATTTCCCAGAAGACCTTCACTTTAGGGCAGGTCCACCAGAGGTGAAAGAATGTTCCTTCATTTTCTTTACATTTCCAACATTTATTATCAGACAAATGGTATATTTTGGCAAGTTTAACTGGGGTCATGTACCATCTGTATATCATTTTCATTGCATTTTCCTTTAAAGCATTACATGCAGTAAAGTTCAGCCCAGTGGTCCACAACCTTTCCCAGTCCTCAAACATAATGTTATGCCCAGTATCCTGTGCCCATTTTATCATAGCCGATTTAACCATTTCGTCTTGTGTATTCCATTTCAACAGCAAGTTATACATTCTTGAAAGTACCTTAACCTTAGGTTCTAACAGCTCTGTTTCCAACTTCGATTTCTCCACCTGGAAGCCTAACTTTTTGTCATTTTTAAACACTACTTTAATCTGAGCGTAATGTAACCAGTCTCGCACCTTATCCTTCATTTTCTCCAAACTCTGCAATTTCCAATTGTCTCCATCTTTTTCTAATATTTCCCAATATTTTGGCCATTTGGCCTCCATATTGGGTCTTTTTCGGGCCTTAGCTTCCAGAGGTGAAAGCCACCTTGGAGTTTTATTTTCCAATAAGTCTTTATATTTTGTCCAGACATTAAACACTGCTTTCCTGACAATATGGTTCTTAAAGGCCTTATTGATCTTAACTTTGTCATACCATAAGTATGCATGCCAACCAAAAGCATTGTTAAAACCTTCCAAATCCAGCACGTCAGTGTCTTCGAGAAGTAGCCAGTCTTTTAGCCAGCAGAAGGCTGCGGCTTCATAGTACAACCTTAAGTCTGGCAGGGCAAAGCCCCCTCTTTCTTTCGCATCGGTTAATATCTTAAACTCAGGATAAGTATTTTCGGGTTGCACTCTGCGGCGACCAGGAAGTAATGGAGCACTTTACTTCCGGGTTTCACCGCTTGCACATGCGCAGACGGTCAAAATGACGTCATGCGCATGCGCGGAAGCGGCAAAACGCGACCCACACACACGCAGACGCGCTGTCGCGTCTTATGTTCTGTTCAGGATGCAAACGGGGCTCCGGAACGGATCCTGTTCGCATCCCGAGGTACCACTGTAATAACGTTTCAGATCATTTGCAGCATGGGGTCAGCAACCTTTTCTGGCCTATGGCAGTATTTCGATTTTTGAGCATGTTATGTACTAAGCTTGGATCCTAGAACAATAGGCAAGTAGGATCCTAGAATGCAACAACTGATTGGCTTGCAGGAAAAGACCAATCAGACTCCAGGAGGAAGTTAATCATCCTATTGGGTTGGTAGGATCCTAGAATGCAACAGCTGATTAGCCGGCAGGAAAAGACCAATCAGACTCCAAGGGGGAAGCAGAATCAGCCTGTCAGAAGGGACTCATTGTGTAAATAATGTATATAAAAGCCTGAGGTTTGGGGGGGCAATTCAATCACTGTTTTACAAGCTGCAATAAAGAGCATGAAATCACTACAGGACTCTTGAGTATATTTCAGAGCAAGTACCATGGGTGTGACTGTCCCCTGGTCACTTTCTCTCCTCAAGAGACAGATGGAGAGAAAGCGGAAACACTGCTTTTTTGAGGAATCTGGGTAAAAGTCAAATCCAGCAGAACTGAAAGAGGGAACAAGCGTTGGAAGGGAGAAAAAAGTGACCACCCTCACAACCTCATGCCCAAAGACACCGTGTGGGCGGCTCAAAGGATTTGTGGGCCCCAGGAGAAGAGTTCAAGGGCACCAATGTACGTTGCTGAGCCCTGATTTGAGAGGGTAGGGGGCTGTGAGCGCACTGTTCCTTTAAAGCACATTTGGAACACATTCTTTCCCTCAAAGGATTCTGGGTACTGTAGTTTATACCTCACAGTGTTACAGTTCCCAGCAACCCTTAACAAACTGCAGTGCCCAGAATTCTCTCAGGGAAAGAACGTGCTTCAAATGTGCTTTAAAGGTACAGTGTGTACATAGGTTTTCCCTCCAGAAATTCACTGATTTTTGCAAGCGTACATCAGACCAGGTAATTTATTAACTCTCTCAGGAGCTCATATACTGCATTCCCAGTGGGACGGGAGGGGAAATTGGGTGTTTGCCTTTGTGTGTGTGTTCTGGACTGGATCCCAGTCTACTGCTTGGCTTTTGCTGGCAAAAGCAGTTGTTTATGTTTGTTTGTTATGCACAAGAGAAAGTTTAACCAGCAAAATGACTTGCTGCCTTTATGCAGATAGAGATATATATATTATAGATAGATAGATAGATAGATAGATAGATAGATAGATAGATAGATAGATAGATAGTCATCTAGCAATCACTTATATGCAACTTTTTATATTTACACTCACTTAACGCTGTGCTAAATAAATTTGTTTGACATTAGAAAAACACCTTCATGAGAACTAGGCAGTTTTGTATCTGGATTTAGTTTTGTGTTAGACACAGCCTGTTCTCAGTGTTGTTTAGTTGTTTAGTCGTGTCCGACTCTTTGTGATCGCATGGACCAGAGCACGCCAGGCACTCCTGTCTTCCACTGCCTCCCGCAGTTTGGTCAAACTCATGCTGGCAGCTTCGAGAACACTGTCCAACCATCTCGTCCTCTGTCGTCCCCTTCTCCTTGTGCCCTCCATCTTTCCCAACATCAGGGTCTTTTCCCGGGAGTCTTCTCTTCTCATGAGGTGGCCAAAATATTGGAGCCTCAGCTTCAGGATCTGTCCTTCCAGTGAGCACTCAGGGCTGATTTCCTTCAGAATGGAGAGGTTTGATCTTCTTGCAGTCCATGGGACTCTCAAGAGTCTCCTCCAGCACCATAATTCAAAAGCATCAATTTAGTAGCCTATTTAAATTCCAGGACTTCTGCACTTTTTAACATCTGCTCTACTCAGAAGGCAAAGCTTTTCCAGTTACTATATACAGTATGTATTAAACTGGCAAATTGGAGAGCCTCCTACACGGAGTCCTAGTCTCTGTCCATTTTTCTGGAGAAATTGGTGTATATCATTTCCTCTGAGTGGGCCTTTGATAGTGATGCTTGGAAACTGGTGGGCGGGCCGTGGTTTCAGGCAGAGGAATGTGCAAGCATTTGCAAGTGTATTGTCTAGAAAGATACCAGAAAGTGCAAGGGAGTCTTTGCATTCCTCCTGATACTGCACAGAATATACTATTCGTATACTCAGTGTACCGCATAGCCAGGTAATAGAGGCACCTTTTTCTCCCTAGCCTGTGCAATTTAGCTCCCATCAGCGAATGGAAGCAAGCAGATTAAGAGGCCACGGAACTGAAGAAAAGAGCCCTTGTTCTAACCAGTTTTTCTGGATACAGGGGAAAAAACCTTGGACACACAGCGAGGTTGCCAGTAGTACTTGGGAATCCAGATCAACTGGAGAGGCCCTGCTCAGGGATCTGATTTTTCAAGGGATGGGAGCTGTCAGGGAGCTGTCAGGTGGAACTAGAGCCGAGCTAAAATGTCACAGAAGTCCTTTTTCTGATCATTTTTCTGAGATTCCCCTTTTTATCACCCACATGGAGAAAGCCACTTTGCAGAATTTCCTCCAAGTTTCCCTCCACCATTTCTGTGGTGGATGTCATCTCACACCCAGGGGCTGTGGAATTCTGCTACGTGGTCCACAGTGTTATGGAGGAGGCAAAATGCTGGCCACGCTTTGACCACAGTTGCTGTTGCTGCTGTCACTTGCAACAATAAGAACTTATTACACTTACTACGACGGCTAATTATGAGCCCCAGCCCCGAGAACTGGATAATTTCTACTCCCCCTGGAGGAATTCAGTGAAATGATTGCCTGCCCCCAAATCTCTCTGTCTACAAAGAGGCTGATAAACTACAGTTCCCAGGATTATTTGAGGGGTGCCATTTGCCATGTGCTTAAGAAGCAGACTTTGGATGTAACCCTCAAAGCACGCTACATTTTCAGATGCACACTTAAATGTGGTTTTTGGGGGGTTGGCGGGCTGTCTGTAACCAAGCACCAACCTGCCACCCAATTTGCGTGGGCAGGAAGTGTCTTTGCCCAGGATGGACTGTAGATCATTAATGATACGTTTTCGGTGTTTTTAACTGCAGGCTAAATGACAGTAAGTGGTGGTCTATCATTTTCTCTTCCAGCTCTGTCCTGTAGTCAATTGCTCCTAGCCTGGGTACCAATCTGGCCTTGTTGCTGTTGTCGTTTTCGCTTTGTTGGATGGATGTGGCAGTCTGAGAAATGCCTGGTGCTCCCCAGCTGTGAGTTTCTGAAAAATCTGAACAAATGCAGTTGTTCTCTTAGGGCTGGGTATGTTCTCATTCATGTCCATAGTTGGGTGACCAATGGGATCCTGCCACCTCCATCACATACATTTATTTATTTATTTATTTATTTATTTATTTATTTATTTATTTATTTCCTTCCTTCCTTCCTTCCTTCCTTCCTTCCTTCCTTATTAAATTTATATACTGCCCTTAATGTGAAAATCTCAGGGCGGTTCACAAGATAAAAAATACAGGATAACAAGCAGCAAGTTTTTTAAAATCGTGATTTTCTGGAACTTCAAGGAACACTGGGGTGGGGGGGTGGCACCCTCCGGCATGACCAACCTCGACCAGGAGATTTAATGCTGTATATAGAACTGAGTGCTCCGCAAGCTCTGCTTCATTCGTAATGTTGAAAAATACAGTGGTACCTTGGTTCTCAAACTTAATCTGTTCCGGAAGTCCATTACAAAACCAAAGCGTTCCAAAACCAAGGCTCCCTTTCCCATAGAAAGTAATGCAAAACAGATTAATCCGTTCCAGATTTTTAAAAACAACCCCTAAAAGAGCAATTTAACATGAATTTTACTATCTAACGAGACCATTGATCCATAACATGAAAGCAATAAACAATGTACTGCAGTCACACAATCAATCAATCAGTAGCTGAACTGGGTTCCACACAGTCACACACAAAAAGAGCCACACACAAAAAATAGATAGCAAAAACAGACAGACCTCAGCGTAACGCTCAAAATGGAAGTGTGGCACTCAAAACAGAGCATGTTCAGCTTCTGAAAACAGTTCGCAAACCGAAACACTTACTTCTGGGTTTGCAATGTTTGGGTTCCAAGTTGTTTGAGTACCAAGTCGTTTGAGAACCACTGTACAGTACAAAGAAAGCTACCAGTTTGCTTTTAGCTATTTCCTATGTTGACCTTTCATCCTCTATACACCATCCCTGTAAACCATGGATAGAGAATCTGTGGCATTCTAAACGTTGCTGGACTCGCAACTCACACTGGCCCCCAGCTAGGATGACCAGTGGTCGGCAGTGATGGGAACTGCAGTCCAACAAATCTGAAAACCACCTGCTCTTAACTCCAGCAGGGTACCCTTATGGTTAAGAACAGAATAGCTGTGGGGTTGGTTGAAGGTTAATGGTTCACATGACAGCTAGGTCTGCTCAAGGTTTGCTTGTCTAAGAGGCAGCTTGGCAGCAATGTCATGTAAGCTTCTACATCAGGGTTTTCCAAACTCCTGAGTTCAGTGATCCCTTGATGAGCTTCTAAAGCTGTCATCATCAAATATACCAGAAAGTGGAAGGTCAATCCCTAGGGTTTATAGTACCATATGGATTTTATGATAACCATTTTTCTTTCTTTTCCCCTTATTTATAAAAAAATATCTGGACTCAGCTACATTCGTAAAAAAACAGCGTTTTAAATGTGTTATAAATGTGTTATGCAACAGCAGATGGCTCTGCAGAGCATAAAACTTTTCTATGTGATTTTACATAGCATTTTTTTCCTTTCGTTATGATTTAATTTATGACTTATCGATAGCATTTCCCCCCCTGTGTGCAGATCCAACCTCTGCTATTGTTGTGTGCGAATTCTTACTATTACAAGCTTTTGAGTCTCTTTCACATATATTCTCACTAGGATGAAGGTTTACGTATTTACTTGCTTATTTATTTCATAAAATTTAGACACTCCTTGATTGTAAATCTGGACAGGGTTTTTACAGGAGGCTGCATAAAAATCACTTGGTTTGGTTTTTTGGGGGGGATTTTGTGTGGCTGGGAGGTATACTAACTCTACAAAGAGCTTCTTTATTTCCTGCAGAGATAAAAAAGGTAAAGATACCCCTTCCCGTACGGGCCAGTCGTGACCGACTCTAGGGTTGCGCGCTCATCTCGCTCAAGAGGCCGGGAGCCGGCGCCGTCCGAAGACACTTCCGGGTCACGTGGCCAGCGTGACGAAGCTGCACTGGCGAGCCAGCACCAGTGCTGCACACGGAAACGCTGTTTACCTTCCCGCTATAAAGCAGTACCTATTTATCTACTTGCACTTAGGGGTGCTTTCGAACTGCTAGGTGGGCAGGAGCTGGGACCGAACGACGGGAGCTCACCCCACCGCGGGGATTCGAACCGCCGACCTTACGATCAGCAAGTCCTAGGCACTGAGGTTTTACCCACAGCACCACCCGCGTCCCTCCTGCAGAGATAGTCAACCATTTTTCTGTCAAGGGCCGCATTTCCTCAGAGATAATTTGTCAAGGGCCACATGCCAGCAGTGAATGGAATCAGAGCCAAAAATGGGAAGAACCCCATTAAGAAAAACTGTTCTGGATTAACTATTCTGGAACAACAGTCCCAGTTTCCTCCATGGCTATTTCAGAATAGTATTCCTAGCCCTATGCAGAAGTAAACTCACCACTAAGTTTGATGGAGTTCCTCTCAAATAAGCATGTAGGATTTTCCTCCACGTGTGCAAAGCAAGTGAAAGTCTTTCTTTCTTTCTTTCTTTCTTTCTTTCTTTCTTTCTTTCTTTCTTTCTTTCTTTCGTCATCTACAGAGACACACTTCCAAAGCTTACCAGCTTTATTTCAGTTTGTTGCTGAGGCAGGAGGGTTTTCTTTTCCCCCAAGCCATAGAACCACGATTTTTTTTAAAAAATTAAAAACCCCAATGTATCTTTAACAAATTAGAATACTGTCTCTTCCAGTTTTATTAGAGCGCACAAAAAGAGAGGGTAAATATTTGTAAAAGTCAAGAAAAATAAGAAAGAGAATGGAAATGGTTTGAATACTTACAGATAAATTGTAAACAGATAAAAACACTGGCAGGATTATTGTATTAACCTGCAGTTACATAAGACTATGTATTTAAAGAAGACAAACAAATAATAATAATAATAATAATAATAATAATAATAATAATTTTTTATTTATACCCCGCCCTCCCCAGCCAAGGCCGGGCTCAGAGTAAGTTAATTTGGATATGCAGAAGATATTAAAAATAAATTTAACGAACCATACGAAGAGGGGGAAGGAAGTCAAGTTTTGAAATGTCAAAATGATTGTAAAATCTGTGAAACGTATATATCTGAAAAGTATAAATAAAAAGAGAGAAAAAGAAATAGGAAGGACCTCTGATTGGATGGACAAATGGGGTGGCTTCAGGTCAGAGGCATTGCAGGCTGCCTTAAACGAGACTGGGGGACTGTGGTCCCTGAGCCACAGATGTGGCTCACCTGTGATGTTGTGCATCATCATGCCAACTTCTCAATAAAATACCAATTAGAAAAGGGGCCATAGCTCAGTGGTCTAGCACACAGAGTGGTATTGCCTCTCCAGGTAGGTCTGGGGTAAGCTTCTGAAGTCCTGGGGAGCTTCTGCCAGTCAGTGCAGACAATGCTGAACTAGATGGAACAATGGTTTGACTCAGTAGAAGGCAGCTTATTACACACACACACACACACACACACACACACACACACACACCACATCCTTTGAATATTTTCACATACAGTGGTACCTCAGGTTACATACGCTTCAGGTTACATACGCTTCAGGTTACATACGCTTCAGGTTACAGACTCCACTAACCCAGAAATATTACCTCGGGTTAAGAACTTTGCTTCAGGATGAGAACAGAAATTGTGCAGCGGCGGCACAGCAGCAGCAGGAGGCCCCATTAGCTAAAGTGGTACTTCAGGTTAAGAACAGTTTCAGTTTAAGTACGGACCTCCGGAACAAATTAAGTACTTAACCCGAGGTACCACTGTACTTGTTCTTAACTGTTTTTGTTTATAATTTTAATGCTTTATGTCCTGTTTTTGTAAACCACTTAAAAGCTGTTGCCTTTGCAATTGAGCATTGTAAAAAAAAAAAGTTAAATAAAACAAACCCTTTGCTTCCATTGTCATAGCTTCTGGGGAACTGTGGCACAGCTAGTTTCAAGACTGAAACCACAAACTGATTTATTTATTTATCTCCTCTTTTCTGTAGAAGTCAAGACAGCCTATTTGGGGATCCCAGGAGATCTCCCACTCCCCAATCTATCACTGGCTAGATTCATCATTTGCCTTCAAGTTCAAACTCCTGGTGTTCTGACTAAATCTCAATGATAGTCAGCCAGGAAGAGGGATCTGCAACAACGTGATCCAGTGTAGAGTGTGCTCCTGCTTAGGATTGTAGGCCCCCAAGAATTTGAATCCACCTCCCAGGTCTTTTGTTTCTCCCCCCTGAACTGGTCATCACTGAAGTTTTTTGGGGGTTTCCCACCTTAGGGTTTCCCCCACTCCCAAACTTTTTGTTTATTTGCTTGGTACTTCTTCTTTTGTACTTCTGCAAACCCTGGGGTTTCCCCAGGATTGCCGATACTTTTATTTCATGCGTGGAGGGTGCCGTTTTGGCTATAGAAAGAAAATGTTACTAATTGAGGCAGCTAAACATGGCAGTTTACATTGGATTTGATGCATCCCATGTGTGCATATTTTCAATATTATCCACTTATTTGGCGATCACCCGTAGCCGAGTAAGATTGTCTTCCATAAACACAGTTTTAACAATGAGTCCGTAAGTTACTGTGGAGGCCAATTCTGGATCCTCACATCCTTCCACAGTGGGGACATGGGTTTCCGGGCGCGAGTTGATCACGGTGTGGATTTGCCAGGCATGCCTTCCTCTTAGCACGTTTCTCCCTTGCGTCCTGAGTTCAAGTGTCTTCAAAACCCATCACACCTTTGGTAAAGGCTGTTCTCCAACTGGAGCGCTCGCAGGCCAGTGTTTCCCAGTTGCCAGTGTTTATACTACATTTATTTAGATTTGCCTTGAGACAGTCTTTAAACCTCTTTTGTTGACCACCAGCATTACGCTTTCCAATTTTTAAGCTTGGAATAGTTGCTTTGGAAGATGATCATCAGTTATCCACACAACATGACCAATCCAATGAAGTTGATGTTGAAGAATCATTGCTTCAACACTGGTGATCTTTTCTTCTTCCAATACACTGATATTAGTTCGCCTGTCTTCCCAAGTGATGTGTAAATTTTTTCGGAGACACTGTTGATGGAATCTTTCGAGGCATTGGAGATGGCTTCAGGTTTTCACGATCCATTGATAAGGCAATATTAAGGAGGAAAAAACTGACATTAAATTGTGTGTTAGCCAGCTGTGGATGTACTGAAGTGTATTGTGTGCTTGTACATTTTTAATATGCATACAGGGACCTTTTTCTGGACGCCAGCTATCACCACAATACCTGTTTGCCTACGTGAGGTCTCTTCAGTTGGGTTGCTGGTAGGGCTGGGCGAAATATAGTTGATTTTTGTTTAATTCAGTGTTTTGTGCAAGTCTGGTACATCAGGAAACTTGTAACTTGAAAAGGTATGGCTGGGCTCAGAAGTAAACAAATATTTGCCCCACCTGCCCTCAGTGAGCCTCAGGTTACTGGAAATAATAGCTGAGGGGAGGGAACAACAAGACACAGTACAGATATATCTGTTTGAGAGGAGGAATCCTCCCTAAACCTAAGAAATTAATGAATGTCAGCATCTAGCTAATATTTGGGATATCGAAGGGAAAAATACAGGTTGCAGCAGTTCTCCTGCAATAGACAGTCGTCATCACCTCAAAAGGAATTCCCCTGGTCTGTGTGAAACAGAGGTTACCAAGGTTGTTAAAAGTGTGTGCCTGGACTCACATGTGCACAGCCAGCACTCAAGAATGTCCATTTACAGTACACACTGCTGAGAGGTTTAGGACAGGGGTCTGCAACCTTTAAGACAAAAAGAGCCACTTGGACCCATTTCCAAAGGAAAAAACAACTGGGAGCCGCAAAACCATTGCAACATTTAAAACAAATATATCTCCGGAGCGATCTGACAGCTGGCGGGAAGGTGACGTCGGGACGGTGCGTGACTAATGCACGCACCGCCCCCATGCGACGTCACAGCCAGTACAGCTCCCGCCACAGTGGGGAGTGTCGGGGCGCACAATGCACCTCCTCCCCTCGCTAATATCCGCCCCGGAGCCGTGGCAAAGGTGTAAAAGAGCCACATGCGGCTCCGGAGCCGCGGGTTGCAGACCCCTGGTTTAGGATAATTTGCTTGAATTACTACAATATCAAATAAGAATAAAAATGGGGTCCCTTTAAAGGGTTCAGCTTCTTAAGGAAGACTGGACCTTTGGAGAGTGTGTACCTTTTAAGGTTCAAACTGGTTGAAAAATGAACAGAGACCAGACCAGGGTATACAAAAGCAAAGCGGCTAGTAAGCCTGATCTTTATTAAAGCTGTTGCACCAGGGTGCTCCCCCCACACACATACGGGGGGGGGGGAAGGACCCAGGACAAATGTGTGCAAGCCCTTCTATAGACATTTTAAATGGCCCGCCCTGGAGCCCAAGACCACCACCCAGATACATCTTACCTACATCACAGAAGAGGCAGTCGAGAGCAGCAGAAAACCTGTCGGCCAGGTTACCTGAGAATGATAACTGATTACATTATTTGGGCAGTCTGTTGATTCCTTTGTAATGGTAAATACTCAGTTCCTGAGTCCAGGTCACAGGCTCACACCCTATTCATATCTTAAATGTGCCCTTGAGACAGGATTTGTGAAAGAGACAATGGGGAGATTTCCCACTTCCTTCGACCTTGCAGAGAAATATTTGAGGTCATTTTGGGAGAGAGAAAATGGTTCCAGGACTTTTCTGTGGGTATCAGACATGTGGTTTACATATTTGCATGTGTTTGCTTGGTGCATTTATGAACATCTATGAACATGTGTTTGCTTGGTGCATTTATGAACATATATATATATATGACCTTAAAATTCTTATAACAAATACATACACTGTTGATGAGGTTTAAGAATTGTTCTGATAAGAAATGAGGATAATGAAGTGGTGAAGGAGGGGCTTGTGGGGGGGGGCACCTTTGGTACTGAGGGCTGCTATCGCCCTTAAACATGTCCTTATGAAACTCACCATTTGGGCTGCCAAATGGGTCAGCTGCTTTAGGATGCAGAACAAACCAGGGTGTACCCCAAGGAGAAAGGGGAGAGCTTGGGGAATTCCAGCAAAGCCAGGAATTGCCTGGAAATGAGCTGTCATTGTGTTTGTGTTGAGGCTGGTTGTTGTTGTTTTTAATGCCTGGCCTGCTAAACTCTGCAGTAAGTCTTTTTACAGGAAAGTTGTATTCTCTTTCTTTCTTTCTTTCTTTCTGCTATTTCTTCTATGCATCTGTGGTGGGATGTCCCTTTTTCGAAAGGGGAGGTGATGTCATAAACCCAAGAAGTTAATGCATGTCAGAATCTAGGTAATATCTGGGATACTGAAAGGAAAATACAGCCTGCAGCCTGGGTGTGTGGCCTATGCAAACTAACCTGGCAAGGCTAGCTGAATGAAAGTCATTATGAAACAATAGACAGTCGAAAGGAATCCCCTCCCAGGTTTGTGCAAAAGACAGTGATGGGGAGGGATGTGAGATTACAGGAAGGTTTGGGGTTTGGGCTCCATAGTTTTCTGGGAAGAAGAAAGGAAGTAGGTAGAACTGGGGGGGGGGGCAGCTGAAGAGCACAATCATATTTTGAGGCTGGGAGAGAGCCACTAGAATGGTGAAAACAAAACAAATTCCTTCCAGTAGCACCTTAAAGACCAACTAAGTCAGTTCTTGGTATGAGCTTTCGTGTGCATGCACACTTCTTATTCCTTCCAGTAGCACCTTAAAGACCAACTAAGTCAGTTCTTGGTATGAGCTTTCGTGTGCATGCACACTTCTTCATCTGAAGAAGTGTGCATGCACACGAAAGCTCATACCAAGAACTGACTTAGTTGGTCTTTAAGGTGCTACTGGAAGGAATTTGTTTTGTTTTGACTATGGCAGACCAACACGGCTACCTATCTGTAACTGGAACTAGAATGGTGTTTATTATTATAAATTTATTATTTATACCCCGCCCATCTGGCTGGGTTTCCCAACAGAATATTAAAAACGCAATAAAACATCAAACATTAAAAACTTCCCTAAGCAGAGCTGCCTTCAGATGTCTTCTAAAAGTCAGATAGTTGTTTATTGCTTTGACATCTGATGGGAGGGCATTCCACAGGGTGGGTGCCACTACAGAAAAGGCCCTCCGCCTGGTTCCCTGCAACCTCACTTCTCGCAGTGAGCATGCCTTGGGCTGTAATGTTACACAGCTGCAGGGAGCAAGGCCCACTTGAGATGTAATGCTGTGAACTCTCCCTCTTCATGGAAGACTCTCAGTGTATATCTCAGGTGCAAAATAGACCATATACCTTAAAACGCTACAGCCTCTGTCATGGCTGGATTCTCAAAGGAAGCACACCCTGGGTAAAGCGCCTGGAATGCCTGGAATTTTGCTACTGCTTAGCAGGGATTGGGGTGGCATATAATAAATACATCCAATTTAGCACTGTCCTCTGCGTGTCTACCACTTTCATCATCCTGGCCCTGACCACTGGCCAAACTGACTTGAGCAGGTGGGCACTGGAGTCCAGTAATCTTTTGGAGAACCCTGTGTTTGGGGAAAGCTGTCACAGTATAATCAAAGCCCCTCACGTTTTGTAGTGCAAGAATCTGTTGACTGTAGCTGCACAACCATGTGTGCAGGGGGACAGCCTGTCACCAGTGTTTGTACGAAGACCTTCTATGTGCTCTGCACATGGTGGGGACTGCAGCAAACATATGCTTTTGAAGCAGTTAAGATGTTTGGGGAGCTGGGGTGGAGGAATGAGTCTGCTTGACGTTTTCTGTGTGTTTATAATAATAATAATATTATCTATAATGAAATGCATAATCATACTTGGCGGCACAGCTGAGCTGGAAAACAACTGAACAAATGGCCAAGGAGGCTCTGGATCCTAGCAGGATGCAGTCATTTCACAGGGATGCCGTAACTTGGTCCAAGGAGCGCCTGGTCTGAAGATACCCGATGCAGGAACTGTGTGGAAGCTAAGCCCACCAAGATCCAGCCAGTGCCTGGATGGAGACTGATTGACAAAAGGAGCCTCTTGTACAGCAACCCAAGTTTCACCATGGTAGCAAATGTGGGATGTCACCCAGACACAAACAGTTCTTCAATCTGTGACAAAGCTCTCTGAGTGGCCTTAGGCATCTTGCTATCTTGGAATCTAGCCTACCTCACAGGACTGTGGTTGAGGAAAAGGGGCACTGTGGGCTCATCGCCAATGACCTTGGAGGGATGATAAAGCTGTGTTTTCTGAGTGTACATTAAAAAGCCCTTCAGGTTCATTAAATGTCCAGTAATTTTATTTCCCCTATATCCCACTTTTCCACCAAGAAGCGAAAGGAGGCTTCCTGTTTTGTCTTCACAACCAGCTGGTCTGAAAAGAGATGGGAGCCAAAGCCACTGTTGTAAACAAAAACTGCTCCCTTTTCCTTATGGCAGGAGTCAGCAACCTTTTTCAGCCATGGCTGGTCCACCGTCCCTCAGACCACGTGGTGGGCCGGACTATATTTTGAAAAAAATAATAATGAATGAATTCCTATGCCCCACAAATAACCCAGAGATGCATTTTGAATAAAAGCACACATTCTACTCATGTAAAAACACCAGGCAGGCCCCACAAATATCCCAGAGATTCATTTTAAATAAAAGCACACATTCTACTCATGTAAAAACACGCCGATTCCCGGACCGTCCCCAGGCCGGATTTAGAAGGCGATTGGGCCGCATCCGGTCCCCGGGCCTTAGGTTGCCTACACCTGCCTTATGGGGTCCACAAGAGCCCTTATAGAGTCCTTTGTAGGTTCTCCATAGGTTGGAGAAAATAACAGAGGCCAAACAGAGAAAATTGAGAAGTAAAGCAGTTAGTAAGCCTGATCTTTATTAAAGCTGTTGCAACAGGGTGTCCCGTCCCCCCCACACACACACACAGGAGAGAGGAGGACCCAGGACAAAGATGTGCGAGCCCTTACACAGTCATACCTCGTTATATTTGCTTCAGGTTGCGCATTTTCAGGTTGCGTCCTGCAGCGACCCGGAAGTACCGGAAAGGGTTACTTCCGGGTTTCACTGCTCACGCATGCGCAGACGCACAAAATGATGTCACATGCATGCCATTCGCAACCAGAGGTACCACTGTATACTTTTGAACTGCCCACCCTGTAGCTCAAGACCACCACTCCATACATCATCCATACATCACAGAAGGGGTGTAGCCCAAGACCACCCCATTAATATATCAAAGAAGGGGTGGAAATCTGGGTGTGTTGTTTCTTTCTGTCTGCCAAATTACCTGACTGGATTACCTGGGCATCCTGGCCACTCTTTTGTTAGGATAACTACTCAATTCCTAAATCCAGGCCACAGGTCACAGGCTCACACCCTATTCATATCTTAAATGTGCCCTTAAGACAGGATTTGTGAAAGAGACAATGGGGAGATTTCCCATTTCCTTCGACCTTGCAGAGAAATATTTGAGGTCATTTTGGGAGAGAGAAAATGGTTTCAGGACTTTTCTGTGGGTTTCAGACATGTGGTTTACATATATGTATGTGTTTGCTTGGTACATTTATGAACATCTATTTTATATACTGCATATAAGAGACCTTAAAATTCTTATAACACCACCCAGAGTGCTTCCTGGATGAATGGGGATTTCAAACCGAGGTCTCCAACATTCCACCCCTGAACCCACCTGGTTCTGAAAAGCAATTCTCACAACAACCCCGTAAGGTAGGTCAGCAGGGCTATTATCTCTCAATACGGAGAGAGCGCCTGGCTGCAAGGGCGCCCCTAGCCTCCGAGGCAGGACGGTCCCTGCGCGGCTTTCCCCGTCTCGAGTACGGGTTGCGTACGGGCGGGGATCGGGAGCCGTGGCGTATTCATAGCTGCGGGGAGCTTTGAACCGGGAGTTCCCAGCTCAGCCTCGTCATCGCGGCGGCCCCTACGCTGGAGGCATGGACGTCCGTCTCATCATCTACCAGGCTGCAGCCTCTCCTTTCCTCAGTGTGTGGGCTGGGGGGGGGGGAGAGAAAAAGACAGACACACACACACAGCAGCCCTCCACGTTACTTCCCCCACCCATCTTTGCAGGGTGCCACCGTAAAATAAAATGCACAGCCACCCGTGCAATTCAGGGAAAAAATAAAATGCAAAATCCTCCTGAGTTCAGGGGGACTTAAACGCGCCTCGGGTTGCAGCTTTTGCACAGAGGGGGCTGGGGGCGATGGAGGCGGAGAGGGAGCCGGCGCTCTTTTGTCTGATCCCTTCCACCACCTTCCCACCCGCGGGGAGACGCTGCTCCCGCTTGCGAGCCTTGCCCGACGGCAGCGTCGCCCTCCTCTCGCGCCCGGG